>NC_137261.1:28561319-29761319 GCF_053477335.1 Acartia tonsa
TTATAAGTGCATAAGATTACTCAAATGCAAATCTATGCTAAAATAGCTGCGCTACTCGTAATTAATATCAAGACTAACCTTCAAGGCATTAAAGGAGTTCTTCTGGGCAGCGCCAATCTTGGTTCCAACGACGGACCAATCCAAGGCGGTAGTGGCGACCCTCTTTGCTGCCATTTTGAATGCTGAAAAAAATCATTCAAATTGTAACATCAAAGACCATGTTATCTCCAAAATGACCCCTCCACCCTTACAAAAGTTGACATAATATATTAATTCCTAATACATAAAAATGGGGGGCGGGGGTAGGGGATTTAAGCAGCAAATCTGTATTTATGATGCGCGCAAGGATCTATTATGTATGAAAGGGGCAAAGCCAAATATATTAAAAGAAATTAATGGATAATAAATTAGCACAAATTTACTTTTATTGTAAATACCTATGCATCAAATATTCAACATAAAAATAATACTATTATATAGGAGAACTATCTACAGTATTGAAATCATACTATTTTGTTTAATACTTAAATATATTATTAATTTTATAATATAAGTTTTTACAAAAACACTTTAAAGATTATTTTTGCCAACACAAATAGAAGGAACATTTTGTCAAGCACTTTAGTTTCATAAAATGGAGATGTATGGGAGACGTGTGTGTGTGTGTGTCTGGCTGGGACAGCAGACATAAAGTGTCATGGCGAATGCTTGCCAATTTTGGTGCGCGGCATCTGCACAGATGTTCGAATGTCGTCTTACACAATTAATGATAAGGAAAATAAGAAAATAATCTTAACTTTTATTAAAGGATGTAAAATATACGTGGATGATATAAAAGGAGAAAAATTTTGATCAGTTTAGGTTGTAATATCTCCCGCATTTATTGGTCAGGCCGTTTATCCATTAGGAGAAAAGAGGATATTGTAAAGGGGGATGGGGGAGATCGTTATTTTAGCCCACTACAGAATTCATTTTGTTATAGAACATGAAAATCTGGTGTGTAAGATCCAAGTAATAGTACATCCATTTTTTAATAAGAATTACTGTTTTCTTTGATTTATGAGAATTATTAAAAGTTCCTTTTGAAAGAGAAGATATTAAAATTTTATCAATAAAAATTCTGTGTTTTTTTTCTCAGAATATAATGGGAATTTTTCAATTAAAAAGTTAAATAAGAATAAAACAAAAAGTGGTCATGATTTTCAATTTAACTAGCTAAATTATCTAATTAAAAATTGTTTACTTATACAACATTAATTGAGAAAAAAGAAGTATAAAACTCACCCAAAATATTTCTTTCCTTATTTGTGAAATTATAAATTTAGTACAGTTGGAATAACTTTAGAGAGACGATAACAATTAAAATTCTATTTATTCACTTTCTTTTCATTGATTTTTATTTCTTTTTTCTGGCTGCAAATTGTCCAAAAAATTTAAAATGCAACAGCTGGTTAATTCTAATTTTATTATTAAAAAGGATGATAACATTCATAAAAGCTAAGCTTTAAAATTAAACGAACATTAACACTTGTACATAGTGATTTATTTAGACACAGACATACATTTTTGGAAAGAAATAATTTAAAATGCAATTATTGGCACGAAAATTTTTTCCCCCACAAAATAACTTTTTGTTATAAGAAAAGTGTTTGATGTTTCCAAATGTTTTTATTGAAGTAACAACCAAATATACCATGTAATAAATTGGTAAAAACTGATTTTATAAAAATTTCAAATACATATTTTTGTATTGATTAATTTATTTTCTCAGAAAAAAATTTTAAATGTAAAAAAATTAGCATTCTTTCCGTAACAGCGTAAACAGCATAACATTTTTTCTGCGATGGTTTAAAATTGGATATTGGTTATAATAGGCATTTCTAAGATTGAGTAAGATTAATTGAACAGAATTCTGTGTTATTAGCGCGAAGCGGCCAACAAATTTTTATGCAATGTTTTTTCCTGCATTTATGCATTCTTGATCTTTTGGAAACTTTTGCTTTTTGAAGGTGTAAGGGCAAATTGGACATTTTTGTTCACCAGGGAGGGGGAGCAAAAAGGGGAATTTTCAACATTAAGGGGAGGGGGAGCATTTTAGGCGATACAAGGGGGGAAGAATGGCAATTGCCCCAAAAGCCCTCTCCGATTCGCACGCGAGTGTAACATCTAAATAAGATAGTTCCACTCTGACACGTGTCATTAATTACAAGTCACGTGACCCAGTACAAAGGTTACCTCTACAGGTTGTCCATCCAAACATATTCAGGAAATAAGGGAAAAATTTAAATGCAAACATGAGTAAGTACACAGATAAGTCAGAGTTTCATATGCTTTTTAAAAAGGAAGCATTGGGTAAGATGTTGTGTCATAATATTTAGTGAGGCATGGCCTGAACTCCTGAAATAAAGATCATACAATAATCCTGTATATATGTCATTTTTGTTACTATATAGTAGTAGAGGGGGAGGCGGACTCTGGAGCTTTGTCCTGAAGAGGGTGGTAATTCCCCCCCACCAAGCAAATTTTACCCCCGGGGTAAAAAAAAAAATTTTGAAGGGGGGGGGGGGGTTAAAAAATTTGCGCCATTTACCCCCCCCCCCCCTAAATAAAAAAGCTTGGACACCCCTGCTGAAAAATCATGTGTAGCATCGTATTACATTGAAATGAAAATCATAAAAGTAATTGCTAGTTTTGTCAACTTGGGCCTCTAGACACCCAGGACTAACAAAACTGCCTTTTAATCTTATTTTTTTCATTTAATAACCACGGAAAGCTGTCTATAATACTATGCGATAAATAACTATTAGGTTATTTAGGTATATAACTAAGTTTACAAAGCTTTGCATATAACTAAAAAAACATACTTTTTTCCAGTTTCCCTAACCCTTGAGCTCTAGTAAACTGTATAAATCGATATATAATTACTTTGATGTTGCACCATATTTTTTCCTACTCTAATAAAATGGTCCTAACAGCTGCCTAATATAACGATACCTCCAGTCTACCCCTTTTACCCCATATCTTCCCCTTCTACTGGAGGAAAAAGAACCAATAAATAAAGTAGCAACCTAAATTGACGACAAAATTTCCCCTGTCATAATATCCACGTGTATTATATCCATTACTATATATTATTAAATTCCCTACATTTGTGTTGAGATTAGTAGAGACTTTATTAGTTCAAAGGAATTACAAGAATAAGCTGCTTCTTTATTGGAACAAGAATAAACTCATTCTTTTGTAGCGCAGTCGCTTTGTAATTATAGTCAATAGATATATGATTACTAGGATGTTGAACCAGATTTTCATGTGCTCTAATAGTGGGATACTCGCAGCTGGCTAAAATAATTCGATACCCTCATGGATGAACGAACTGATCAATAAATGAGGTCCATATTAGCACCTCAATTGACGACAAACTTTCCCCTGTCAATATATCCACGTATTCTATATTAATTTTAAGGTCTAACTTTGTTTTAATTATTAGGTATGAATTGTAATATTTGGCATGATGAGATGATTCATACAACAATTAGGTACAATTTTGAAAGCGTAGCACGTAAAACCACCATTTAAAACAGGATAATTAATGACTTTTTAAAAACAATATTTTATATGATGGAATCATCCTATAGTTTTTATTTTGTTGTAATATAGATTCTTAGGACCATCAGGTAAAATGTCAAAAGCGAAGTAAGTAATTTTAGGTTAGATAGATAGATAGCCAGAATTAGTGTTTAAACTTCTAAATAATGTTGAATATTAAAGCAGTTGTTACTTTATAACATTTAATGTTCGTTTGTCTGACTTCCTGCTTTGTTTAGCTTCGCTTTTTTGCATGTTGTCATCATTCCCTCTCGAGAAAAATCATTAAACCTCTTAATACGAGGAAATCGTGTTATAATTTGTGTAAAGCTTTTGTTGTTGGTGATTAGTCCCTTTTCTTTTTATTCTCCTCGCCCCTTTCTCATGGACATTGCTCTATAACTTACTTTGTCAGTTTGTTCATAATTTCTTTGTGTTAATTTCTAAATACTCTCAAAGATTCATGTGTTTTCAATGTCCTTTTTCGTCTGCTAGCAAATTGTTTTCTGCTACTTGGCTGTGTTGATATTCTTGACACCATTGATCGATTTTCAAAGACCCAATTAAGAGTCGGTTCGAGATCATTGCGATAGGAAATACAGTTAGTTAACATTTTCTCCCTCTGGTGTTGTAAAGCAAATGTTGTAAAGTTTTAAAGAAATTATGTTTTTGTCAAGAATTATAGAAAAGAATTATAGTTCCTCCGTGAGAACAGTTAATATTATGTATATTATTCAGGGAGGCGGGGGATAGGAATGTAAATAAAATTATCTCTAAATTTTATGTTCTCTCGTTTGTTAGCTAAAAAAAACCTTGTTGACTTTTATCAAACCTTGATTAGGCTGTACAAACCAGCAGTGTCCAAAATTCTCCACCAATATCTAATATTTAAAAGGAATATAGGTATTTTTTGTCATAAATGGTGGTGTACTTTAAATTTATCATCCAATGTCTTATCCCTTAAGATTCCTGATATGTATTATTAGAGTTATTGTAGCTAAAAGGGTAGAAGTCCAAAGATAGTTTAAATTCGAATCAAGTTCAAAATTACTAATATATTAAAATTGGTACCCTTCCTAAAAACAGTAAAAAACTTTCCCGGGACCTATGAGAAGCTTCATTGTAGACGAGAATTGTATGAACAACAATTCAACGATTAACATTAAAATTTGACACAAAAATTAAATAGTTCACTCATCTTCAAAGACATTAACATTGGTTCCTACTGCTGCTTTGTCAGACGTTGAAGAATCAAAATAATGCTTTATTGTACACAGGTACTTGTTAAATCTGAATAAATTTCTGTGCATGCCACTACTTTATACAATTATAATTATCCGAAAGTGCTGCGCTACTTATATAATTGAATATGAATATAATTGTCTTTGTTAAATAATCCTTAAATGAAAACCGTAAAGTGATATATAATAATACTAGAGGCTGTGCCATTAGCTTCAAGGAGGTCCTTATTCGGGGGGGGGGCGGGGGGGGGGGTAGGGAGTGGGTAGAAAATTAGCCTTGAACTATCATAAGACTTAAACAATCCGGGATCTTTGTGAAGCTTCCTTAAAATGGATAACTCAATCGGTTCTGTGGGGTTATATAACGATATCCTAACGGGCAAACAAACAAAAACCTTACAACGTTGATAATATAATATGATGAGAATTGGGCAGAAAATGAACAAACTAATCTGCAGCTAAATTATTAAAATAGCATGTAAAGTACTGAAGTACAGAAATTGGTGGTGGCAGAAAATAGGCCAAAACCATCCCAAGACCTAAATAACAAAATAAAATAGCCTAAAACCAACCTGAAATCTATATGAAGGTTTCTTTTATTTAGAAAACTCAATCGGTTCAGTTGTTAGTGAGATCATAACGTAAAAATAAAACTTTATAAAAATAGAATATGCCTCTTGGTTATAGGAATCTACATTTTATTTTGTAATAGATACATGTATCATAATGATAATTTAAGAGTAGCTATGCTTATAAAAATCCTTACTGTGATCATTCTACAACATGATGGTTTTTAATAATAGCTAAGGATACACATAGATATTGTTAGCCAGCCTTTTTACATCTCTCTATCTTTCTATTTCTTTCTCTCATCCCCTCCTCCATCTCTTGACCATAAACCCTCCCATTACTCCTTATTTATAGGGAGGGAGGGAACAATGGCCTGTTTATTTTTTTACACTAGTACGCAAAGTTAGATAAAAGCGTTTTCTTGTTCGTTGGCTTAACAACTTTGGGGACTTTTATTGAATTTTGATTGGTTGGTTCATTAAGTCATTTCAACCAGTAATTATCAGGGAAGTACATTCATTTATCGGCCATTGTCTTATCCCTTAGATCCCTGCTGTATTTCCCTTTTTTGTTGTTACCTTTTAAATGTTCAGGTATAATCCCCTCCTTCCTTTTACTTTATTCTCCGAAATGGTCGTGTAAGCATTGCTCTCATTGGTCAAAATTTGCCGCCAAATGTCTTATTAGTTTTTAGGTGCCGCCAAGATAGGGAATTTCTCCCATTCCTCTTCAAAAGGGGAAATGGGAGGGGGGGGGGGGTGTAAATGAAAAAGAAACCAAATTGGTTGATTTTGAGTATATGATGTGCATTTACACACACACTCACCCACACACACACACACATACAAATACATTGTTCATCAAGAGAGTCAGTGAAAAGGAGAAAGAGAGAGAGAGAGATGGTTAATTAAATGTTATCAGGACCTGTGAATATTATTACATTATTACTACAGTAATATAATAATAAACTAGAAAAAAGTTATCACTATAAAGCTTACAAATAGTGTAAGGTTATTAAGAAAAGAATGCTTCAGGCGTCTCATCATAATTTAGAAGGTAAAAATATCTAAATTTAAAAAAAAATTCTATTTATATACTTAAAATTTTAAAAATTCATTATTAGTTAAATTGATTTAAAGAAAATGTGATGGAAATATAAAAAGATAGATTAACATTAGCTAAGCATAGATTTATTCGTTGCACAAATACTATTTGAACAAATTAAAAACTTATTACATTTTTTAATTTATTAGCTGTAATAAACTTCATATTTTGTATTATTTTCAAATCATATTTAAGAAGGAATAAAAAAAAACATTAAAAGAAATTTTCAGCAGGGCCTCGAAACCGATTAATAGCCACTGGATTAGAACCGGTTCTCAGCCATTCTTTAAAAATTCATGTATAGCATTGTATTACAGACAATTTTACATGAATATTAAAATACAAATCATGAAATTAATACCTGTTTTGTTAGCCCGAGACTTAGGCCCCTCGGGTCTAACAGAACTGGTTTTAATCATATATGTTTTATTTTAATATCCGCGGAAAGCTGTCTATAATACGATGCGATAAAAAAACTATTGTAAATGCGTTTCAATAAAATTTTTAAAATTAGATATAATTCAGAAATCTCGGGGATAAGACTACAAGTTGATTGATGTACAAAACAGATTACGCTAAACAAAATTACCCCATTTGTAGATTAAAATTATTAGTTGAAAAGTTTCCACGCTGATTGTTTTTACAACCATTACAAAATTTCATAAAAGTGTCCCCTTCTTCCCTTGTTTTTTTTTCTATTAATAGTCATAATTTTTATTGCATTTATTACATATATGTATTTGTATTGACTGCAAAAAGTGCCAAAACCTTGTTTTGATATATAGGGTTTGATTATTCTTTTTCTTACAAGTGAAGTTTAACTATCAGAAAAAAATGAATTTTAATTATAATAAAAGAGTGCCCTACTTTTATGCATAATTAATTTAGTTTTTAGTTTTAAAACAGCTAGTTTTAAGACAGCTAAACCATCAGTTTGGTTGGAAAATTTTATTATGCTTAAAGTAAACAATTGTAATTACATAATCCCAGCCAATAAAATTAGATTCACTTTATGATGCATTTGATTGTGTGTGTGTGAAATTAGGGGTTTCCCTAAAAATGCCTATCGATCACTGACCTCCCCTTAAATTAAAAAGAAATTAGGGCCATAGAATAACTTTTTCCATTTCCCTAACCCCTGCCTATCCGAATAGGCTTTTAAAAATCGACTGAAAGTGATCTCTTTTGACTATGTTAGAAACTTATTACTTAGGTCTTGCCCCCATTGCCAACACAATTAATTGCGATATCTGTGGGGTTTTTTCCAAAGGCAAGCTGGGTGAATAAACCTTCCATAAAAATAGTTATCAATCTTTCCATGACCTATAATAAGCCTTATTGTAGAGGAGAGCCATATTGGTACTGCAATATTCAAGATACATTGGTACAAACACACAAACAGATAAACCTCCTGTTACTTTTACATAACATAAAGTAATCAACACAGTTTATTTAAGCATGTTTTTTTTGAAAAGTCCAATACACAGTGTTTCATTGTTTAATTTTGACAAATCATCAGTTGGTTTATAAATAAAGAGATGATATTTGGATGAGTAAGAAATATATACTGATTATTAAAGAATAAAAATACATTTTCTCTAGGAGAGAGGTTGACCAGCCTTGCTGTGCAGCCTGGAATGGACAGGTCAAGTGTGCAGGCTCAGCTGGACAGGTCAAGTGTGCAGGCTCAGCTGGACAGGTCAAGTGTGCAGGACAAGCACGCTATGTACAGGAATATCAGCCAGGACCTGGATAAAAATGGAAAACAGAAAAGACATCGGACAAGGTAAAAGACTAATTGAAAATTACTCTCAAATCTTTGTACAAGCCTTCAACCCTTTGGGGCTAATAAAACTGGTATTAATATCATAATTTTTCTTTTACTCTCCGGTCCGCAGAGAGCTATCTATTATGAAGTGCGATAAATAATTTTAGATTTTCGCCTGGACAATTGAATGAATTGGAGCGAAGCTTTGGTAAGACCCACTATCCTGATATATTTATGAGAGAAGAGCTGGCACTGAGAATAGGCCTCACCGAATCAAGGGTACAGGTAGGAGCAATATTTTTACAAATTCCTAAGATTTCCTTAAAGGCTAAGGACTAAGCAGCTAGTGTTTAAATAGGGCCTGAATATATAAATTATCTTGCATGGTTGTTCGATAATGCTTTTTTTTATTTGTAAATGTGTATCAATTTTAATTGTTGAAACCCCGACATACAACTATATGCTGATGTGAATACTTAAAAAACTAGGGTCGCTGCATCGCTGCCTAACCAAATTGTTAAATCTTAAAATATATGATATAGAAGGGTTATTAACATAATATTTATTGATTTTTGTAGATTTTTTATGCGATTTTGGAGTATTTTTCACAAAAACAATTTTTGTGAGGCAGCAATGCAGCGACCCTAATTTTTTAAAGAATCCACCTCAGCTCTGGTGTGACAGGACTATACAACTTTATTACTTTAGTAAACAAATAAACATATTTCTTACTAAACTTAAGAAACTTAGTCTACATTTTCCTTTTTTCATTCCTCGTGGCAAAACATAAAGGTTTTATTTACATTCACAATTAGAAATGCCTTATTTATCTTAAATGGCATTATTTGAAGTCTTAGAATCAAACATAATATTTGAAAATAGATAAAAAAAATAAAAAATGTATAGTTTTAAAAAATAAAAGTTAAAACTGAAAAGAAGTTATATTATATGAAAATTACATATTTATCTTTTTAATGGGATATAAAACATAGGATAAAACTTAAAAGTCAAGAAATTGCACGCATCTGAACCAAAGCATTGCAATGCATAAGTAAAATATCTAGAATAACATATCACAAAAATTAATAAAGTTTTAGAGGAGACGTTCATTAATCTGAGTAATCTTAAAATTTATCCGCAATAGACGTACGAAAAGAAAACAAGTATGTTATACAGTATCTTCGCTACTAAAATCAACACAAGGTGTATAATTTATGTTTTGGTAGCTGTGGTTGTGTGTTAAGGCATAAAAAAGGTGTGAAAAGCTCACCTCAAATTCCTATGGCCAACTTTTTAGGCTTTTTATGCGATTTTCAATTTAGGCAAATAAAAATTCTTCGGGTTTTATTTGATTTTTAAGCTTTAGAAGTGTGGTCAGTGGTTTTTTTTAAATTTAAAGAAATGTTTGAATTTTTTATTGCTTTTAAATATACGGCTTATGTTTTATTTTTTGTCGGTTAGATAACAAGTTTTTTATCAAATTATCATCACATTTTTCTTTAAAATTAGGCATGTTTTTTTATAAATGTATTCAGAATATGTAGCAAGCCAAAAAGCGAACAAGATTTAAAATGAAAAAAAAAAACATTATCAATATGGATTATTTTGTTGCATATTCTTCACATATTTGTATACAAGCGGTTACGCCTAGAGGCCTCTAGTGACCCTTTAGGGGGGATGGGTGGAATTCTACTCATCCCATTTTTTATTTTAGTTTTAAAGAGTTAAAGTATATACTTTCATTTTTAGGATTTGACTATAGAAATGCATCGCTGATAGATAATTCCAAAAATCAGATGAATAATATCATAAAAAAGTTATCGTCTAAAAAGTTAAAAGTCAGCATGGACGTATGGACCTTCTCACAATGATGATAGAGTTGCTACGCTTCCTAAATCGTACCTAACTGTTAAGCAATCATAATGAAAGTTTGAAATCGATAGGTCAATTCTAACATGTCTTAATTAAGAAAAAGATCTAACCATTACGGGCGGACCAACAATATAATTATAGTAAAGCTTCTTCTTTAAAAATGTGGCTCAGTATTATTTATTGTCCACAGAGCTAAAACAAATGACTAATATTTGCCTCTCTGCCTCTCTGCCTCTCTCCCTTTTCTCCTTTCTTATTTAAAAAAAATCTACGGTATTCCTATCACAAGGCAAAATTATCATAACTCTAAATTTTTTTCCAAAATATTTATTTTTTATTTTTGATGCTTTAAAATTTATCAAAGCTTTTCTTATTTTTAAAGTTAACTTCAATTATTTTTTACATATTATAAAACAAGGACGATTTTTTTTTCTTTTTTTAGATTCAAGAATTGAATAATGTAATTTTTATTGGACTTTTTTATTGTTTGCAGAAGTTCCAATTTCTCAATCCCTATGCATAAGAGTTTCTTTAGCAAGAGGGACCTGTCCCCGTAACCCCCCTCTCCCGAGAAAATAGCTTAAATCCATTTTCTAATAGGTCTTTAATAAGCTTTCACCCCCCCCCCCCCCCCAAAAAAAAAAATACATCTTGATATGATTCAGAAATCTATTGTTCTTTTTACCTATTTAGAATAAGTATTTCTATTTTTGTGAAAATATTTGCTATTGCGAAAGTTTGCTACTTTGTAAACACATCCCCATTCTCCATCATTCTTATGTTGTTAGAAAAAAGTGTAAAGTTCCATGAATATTATATTCACCACTTCTAGTTTTCAAAGATTTATGTAGATAGTTAGAAGATGGTATATTTTGTGTCCCATATATATTGTCTTCATGTCCCATGAGGCCGGGGGAGGATAAATGGGGTATTTTGGTTGGGGGCCAGATTCATCAAACTTTTCCCACTGACATAAGACTTTTTTTTGGAAAAGATAAATTGATTTATCATTACTTAGATTTTACTTCGGAATAACATTTACTCTAATAAAGTGAAACTTGTATCTGGCTAAAATAACGACAACCCACTAATCAATCATCCCATCCTCTCCCCTCATACTGGATGAACAATAAGTGATATCCATGTTAGCAACCAAAATTTTCGACAATTTTCCCCGTGTCTTAATATCCACGAATAAATTACATACCTGCTTTTTTAATGAGTCTTACATTTTAGAATACTATACGTCTAAATGTAAATAAAAATATTTTAAAATATTGCAGGATAAAAGAAGATATTTTAGAATATGGCCTTTTTATCATGAGTCCTTTTTCTCTCCTCCTCTCATCCAAACTCATGAAACTTTGCAAAGTTTTTATTCAATAGATCATTTCTGCCACTTGATTTACATTAAACTTTTAAACCAACTTCAAATTTTAAATTTGCATCCTTCTGAAACTTTTGTTTTTGGTCCAAACTTTGTAAGTTTTAATGTTGGGGAAATAAAAAGAATAATTAGGATTTATTTCAGATTTTTTTCGGGCAAATCTTAAAATTTTACCTAGGAACGTGCACAGGATACTGTAGAGTAGGCCCGCTACTAAAGTTTGACAATCTGTTAGAAATTGTCCATGCAAGCGTCTTTTAAAAATAAAAATTAATGTTAAGATTGGTCACAGGGATCTTAAGGGATAAGACAATAGATGATAAATAAATATACATGATAAATACAAACAATATTACCCCTTCCGTAGTTAAAGATTATTGGTTGGAGAGTTAGGGCACTGAAAATGTCAATCACCCAATCAAGATTTAATTGAAGTATTCAAATTTTTTTAGCCATAAAATGAGATAGCGTGTTTATATAACTTTGGGTACCGATGAAATTTGCAGACCTATGTCCCCTCCCTCCCTTGTCTATTTAAAGGATTAGAGTAAAGGTCAACTCATAACCGTTTACACCGGATTTAGTTTTCATTCATGGGGAGGTGGAGTTATAACCATTTTTGAGGAGGCGGAGTTTTAACCCAGGTCATTTTCGGTAATCTTAAGGGGTGGGATCAATGTATGCTAGATAGGTAGTTCAACTCACATCCGTTAAGACCGGATTTTACTTGATTTAAAAAGTAGGCGGGAATGTCATGTAGGCTTATATCCGAAATAGGCGGAGTTTACATGTAAGACAGGTCAACACACTTCCGTTTAGAACGGATTTAACTGTCATTTAATGCAAGGACATGTATAACATTTACTCAGCCCTTTTTTTCATAAATTAAAGTCAGATCCGGTCTTAAATAATGTAAATTGACCTGAAGACAAAAGGAAATAAGCTAGTCGCGCCCCTTTGGGTATTTTTAAACATAAGAGTGTCCTTCTAAATGTGGACAGGAAACCCAAAAGTAAAGAAATGTCAAGTAATAAAGGTATGGATAAATTTTTTAATTGATCCAGAGACAATTTTACCGAGATATGAAAATAAAAAATATCTATTTCTCATTTTTTAGTTGAATTATCGTGTCTTTATTTGTGATATACCAAGGGAGGAAGGAGCCTTGTTTATAATACACAAGCCCCTAAAGTTTAATAATATCGTTTTTCTTATTCACTGGCTCAACAATTTTGGGAACTTTTATTGGATTTTGATTGGTTGATTCATTACGTTTAGTGTCCAAACGTTTTAGCTACTAATTGCAATCTACAGAAGGGTAATTTTGTGTAAATTTTTATCGGCTATTGTCTTATCCCTTCAGATTTCTGGATAATAGCAGAGTTGTAAATTGCACCATTTACATATACACGAGAACTCAATTTTATGCAGTTCTACACTATGGCGGGGTGAGTTGGGGAGGGGGGGGGGAGGTACTATGGATTATATCCCACAAAACGGCTCTAATACAGATAAATTCAGAGCAGGACAATTGATGCAGGTATCCAATGATTCTAAACAAAATTACCCCTTCTGCATATTAAAATTATTGGTTGAAATATTTGGAACACTCTATTTTGAACAATTTGAAGAAGAATTTAGCACAGGCCGTCGGTCCCTCGGGGATAACAAATCTGGTTTTAATCTCATATTTTTTTGATATCCGCGGAAAGCTGTCTATAATACATTGCGATAAATAACTATCAGGATTTTGTAACTTTCTCCTTAGTTGTGTAATTTGTATAAATTCTGTAAAAAAAAAAAAAAAATACTACGAAATTCCACTGTGGGTACGAATGGATGGCAGGGGGGGGGGGGTGATGGCAGTAAAAATAAAGTGCACCATTGGTCATGAGAAAACTACATACTGACGTAGAAGATTTTTATTTCTTGCATGTTTGAGGGGGGGGGGGGGCTTCAGATTTTCAGTTAAAGATGTAACTTTGAGAGTAGGAAACTGACGTCTGGATATGAAACCATATGTTTGTCAGTACTAATGAGTTTAAATCTATTTTTGTTCACCTGTTTTTCTTTTAGAGAAACAATAATGAAATATTTTTAACACAAACTTAACGTGAACATCCAATTTAGATAAAGGTTTTAGAATATTTACATATCATACCTAAAGTAAAAAATTATCATATTTTTTTATTTTCTATATTACTTTCAATTGAGTTTTTTAATATCTGTTTTGGAAGCTTTATGTGATATTATAGCTGTCTATAATATTTTAATATAATTATATTTGGTGCAGTCTCCCTTTTTCGAATCATCCCAAATATTATACATATTAGCAGGGATCTAAAGTAATCAGTAGTGACCGATAAATTGATGTACATCCTCAATGACGATACACAAAATTACACCTTCTGTAAATGAAAATTAGTGGTTGATATGTTATCACTTAAATTGATTATTCAAAATGTAATAAAAGTCCCCAAAGTTAATAAGCCAACAAATAAGAAACGAAATTATAAAACTTTGGGAATTAGTGTAATAAAAAGCACAATGTCCCCTCGCCCTTGCATAGTAGGATGTGTACTTTACAAGTATTCAAATCTTGTATCATGTTAATTAATTGAAATTAAACCTATAAATTCTTTAAAATCAACTTTTGATTGACTATATGGTATATAACCTTTGTATTTTATTTTCATTACGCCTTTTTGACGGAATGACATCTAGTTTTTACTTCTTCCAACAAATCAAAAAAAAACAATGATTTCTTTTCATTTGTATTGCCCTTGGGACATCTAAAACTTTAATCACAAATAAATTATCTGTCCGTTTGTTCGTTACACCTTAATTCACACTAACTTTGGATTTAGTATATCAAGAAGAATGTTTTTTTCCAGTTTAAAAATTTTGCCATTTAGTATACATATAATATTCTTGTTTTATTTATGCCACAAAAAGGATAAACACAAGAAGTGGATTTTAATATAAATAAAGTAAAACCAAGGACGTCCAATCAAAAAAAATTTTGAAGTTTAACTTTTTACCCCCCCCCCCCCCACCAAAAAAAAGACGAAAAAGCTTGGACGTCAAAAGCTATGACATAAAGATTACCACCATCCCCAAATAAAAATTTAAAAATTTAAGGGTGCTGTACACACCTCAAAAATTTTTAATTTATAATTTTTAACCCCCTCCTCTCCCCCTCCCAAATGAAAAAAGCTTGGACTCCATTGAGTATGACTATCTGTTAGGATACCTTTCTTAAAGATATACATACTATCTGGAATCCTGGATAGATCTACATATTTATTATATTTCCAACTAATACTATTATGACATCCTAAAAAACTTAAAGAAAATTAATTGTATAATTTTTATCCTAATACATATTTAAAATTCCCCTCATGAAAGTAAAATGATGTAGCTGAAATCCCTTTAATTCCAAAACACGACTTTTATTGGTATGGAGATATCCCCCCCCCCCCATCTTGGTTTTCTTCTCTCCCTAATTCATACTTTGTCCGTATTTTCTAATTTCTTTAGATTTTATCAACATTTTAAAATAATAATTTTAAAATATTTTTTTTTATTTTATGATCGCTTTTTATTTATTTCTTTTTATTTTGTTTTGTTTTATTTTATTTTTGTTTATTTTCTTTTAGGTTTGGTTTCAAAATCGTAGGGCCAAATGGAAGAAAAAGAAGAAGTACAGCGGGAGCGGTCAGCCGCCAAACGGAGCTGGCTATGACGACGACGAAGGCGTTGAACTTGGCGGCTACAGCCCACCGTCATCTCCGGAGTGTGGCAGCCCACGCAGGCGTCCGCTGTCCCCTGGTTATGCTTCTGAAGGATGCGCCAATAGCTCCAGTCCAGAAAACCCAACATCCACTATGGCATATAACCAGCAATTTAGTGAAGCTAGTCGGAGATTTAATGCAGCCGTGAGTTTGGAAGGTGTAGCGGCAGCTCAGCCGTCGCTGCTTGGTGTAGATCAGCAGTCGGCAGCTCATCATATGTCACAGTATCTGGATATTACCCGGCAGTGGCCTCAACATTATCAACAGTGGCAACATCATAATCAACAATTTTTCAAACATTACTAATTTTTTGGTTTATATTTCTTTATGTTTTTGTTCATTTTGCATGCTATTATTTCTTTACTTTTGATTTTTTTAAAATTTTAATTAATCTTTTTCACCTTAAATTTATAAAACCTATAAAAATAAAAATAATATTGAAAATACTAAAGACTGACGGAACACCTAAAACACGAATCTCAAAATCGTACAATGTAAATAATTCAAATTATATTTATTTTAAAAATGTAAAAATCAAAAATATATAACGTATATGTACATAGAATATACATGTAGTTAGGATTATAATAAGATTATATTAGTCAACCCATTTGGTGTGATAATATTTGTTTAGAAATTTTTTAAGTGTTTATTTTCAGCATTTTTTGTGTATTTAAAATAATGTCATATTTTTCAAAACCTTGGTGGAATGTGTTATAAAAAAATAAATGAGTTTATATAATTTTTTATTCATATGATATAATGCTGTTTTTTTTCTGTTAAAAATGTTTATAAATTAGGTAAAAATTTGTAAATATTTAAAAAAAAAATTGCTATCTAAATAATCGTTGGATTTCTTCTCAAAGTGACTAGTCGAGCTCAAAAAAACATCCCCCCTTCCCGCTAATATTGAGATAAATTGAAAGGGCCGGGGGGTTTGTGTGTCATTTTAGGTTAGGTTATGTTATATTGGGTATGAGGGTAAGGGCATTGCTGAAAAGAAACTGTCTATATTATACACATATGTCCTGTTAAAATAAATGAAGTAGTAAAAATTTTTGTTTGTCGGTCAAGATTGAACCCATCCAGTTGTTATTTTGGATTCGAAATCAATGTTTTTGGATGGTTTTAGGTAATTTCTATGCCCCTTACCCTCCGCCCCCCCCCCCTTTTATGGAGAGCTCCTAGATGATAAGGGTGAAGCCACTATAATCATTCAAAACATGAATTCTATGGTGCCAAGGTCAAAATGCAAAAATAGAAATATCATATTTTTTCCCTTTTACCGGGCTTTTATAATCAGAAAAAAAAGATTCCTTAATTGTATGATGTAGAGGAGCAATTTATTCTGCCTGAATCTAAAGATCTCGGAAATGTCAGGATTGATTAACATGTTTTCAAAGACGCAAATCAAATATGTATGTCTTTGTTGTTTAAGGCTATTGTCCTCCATCTTTAAGTTGGGAGTAAATGTCCTTGTTTAACCCGTTACTGTGGCGTACAACTTTGCGCATTCGCTCGTTGTCGAAAACATGATAGGTTCGAATCTCAGCTCGACACCGCATTATAACTAAATACGTAGAAAATGGTTCCTACTGCTGCTGTGTCAGGTGCGCGGAAGAAATAGTTAGGGTAGGGGGAATGTCTTGGTCCAAAACCATTAACTTGAACAGTTTGTACTTCTCTGCAAAGGTCATGCAATCAAAGTTTTTTTGTCTGAAGGGAAGTTAGGCTCAAAGATACACCAAAATAAGATCTCATGGTGTATCCTGTCTTCAGAGCTCTCTCAGGCTAAAATCCTTGCTTAACAAACTGACTGACTGGCTGAAACAGCTAGATAACAAATTGTAGAATAGAATTTATATTTGTTTTTTGATCAGGTTTGGTTTCAAAATAGAAGAGCAAAATGGAAGAAACAACGAAAGGTCAAAGTTTAGATATTAAAGAAAAGGTGTATATATCCTTTTATTCTTAAAAATATCCTTTTCCCCTTATTTAACAGTAAAACATGTGAAACCATTGCTCTTACACAAAATGTTTATAGAAAATATTCAAATAGATCTTGTTATGAGTTGTCCCCGTATATTGCGAAAGCAATTGTAATATCTTATGCACCTGATAAAGCAGCCGAAGATAGTATTTTTAATATCTTAATCATGACATTGTCCCAAGTGTATTACAAATTTTGACTTTTTAGTTAGTAATTATTTAGTCGATTTTAAAGAAACCTAAATATGAGAGATCTTAAGGGATAAACAATGTATTAAAACTGGTGTACATCCCCAATGATGAAATGCAAAATTACCCCCTCTGAAAATTACAACTAGGGGTTGAAACGTTTCGACACTGACTTTATTGAACTAACAATTCAAAATTCAATTCCCCAAAGTTGTTGAGCCAACAAATAAGAAACCATTATTATAAAACTTTAGAGACTATTGTAATGCACAGCCAGTGTCTACTTCCTCCCTGCCTAAATATATCTTACACACAAAAATAGATGTTTGTACTTTAAATGCAGGATGGCCTCTTGTTATCCTTATCTAAACTTGACATGTCATTAGTGTATAAAGAACAGCAGTCTCCTTCAGTCCTCCTCCCCTCTCATATCCTCTCCTAGCCTCCCCTCACTACCAACATTTAGCTCAGGGTGGACACCATCAGGGTATTCAGGTAGATTATATATTTAGCTCAGGGTGGACACCATCAGGGTATTCAGGTAAATTATATTTAGCTCAGGGTGGACACCATCAGGGTATTCAGGTAGATTATATTTAGCTCAGGGTGGACACCATCAGGGTATTCAGGTAAATTATATTTAGCTCAGGGTGGACACCATCAGGGTATTCAGGTAGATTATATATTTAGCTCAGGGTGGACACCATCAGGGTATTCAGGTAGATTATATATTTAGCTCAGGGTGGACACCATCAGGGTATTCAGGTAGATTATATATTTAGCTCAGGGTGGACACCATCAGGGTATTCAGGTAGATTATATATTTAGCTCAGGGTGGACACCATCAGGGTATTCAGGTAGATTATATATTTAGCTCAGGGTGGACACCATCAGGGTATTCAGGTAAATTATATATTTACACCATAAATTCAAAGGAATGAAGAAATCTTTTTTTGAAATGAACCTAGTAATAGTGTCTAACTTTTTATCTTTGTGACGGAGCAAAAATCGAAGGATGAGAGGGGAGATGGGAAAGGAAACCCCTAAAAAAAAAGATGGTTTAATGTTACGTCATGAAGATAAAAAGTTAGACACTATTACTAGGTTCTTTGAAATGAATGTACTATAACTTGGATCTTAATTGCAACCTAAGTTGATGATAATTTTTTTCCTGTCCATCCACACATCCATTTATTTCAAAACAATAGAGTATTGTATGTGCTATCTCCTAAGCTGGGGGGGGGGGGGGGGACCTGGCAGCACCAAATAAACATTATTATTATTATTTCAAAGAAAAAATTACCCTCTTCTGTCTAATGCAGTTTTGCTGGGTTATTTCAATGATTATTTCCAAATTTTGGGGTTTGCTGTCTTTGGTTAAAAAAAATGAGAGCATAATCCAAACCTAATTATTTCCTTCCAAATAATAAATTTTAATTATTTGGATCATGAAAGTAATGATGAAAGCTTTCTGATATCGTGACCCAAAATTAAAAAATCTTACAAATTTTATTTATTTGATCAATTAAAGTTATTTGTATGAAACAAAATAAAAGAATACAAGATTCCAATATTTAAAACTTAAGATGCCCTGTTTTAAGGTTTGTCTCAATTGACCCAGAGCTTTGGCCCCAGCAGTTTCAACACTTCTGGAGGTAATGGGGGAAATGGTGGTCTGGGTCACAATGGTCTTGGCTTGAGCTGTCTGGGTGGACCAAACAGTCTTGGCGGTGGTAATGGATTGAGTGGTGGTGGGGGTTATGTTCATGGAGGGTATGGAGGTGGAGATGGTGCTGATGTTCATCCTCATCATTGGTTACCTGACAGAGAGATGTCACCACTGCATCATGGAGGTGGTGGACATAATAAAGGTAACAACGAATTCAAACTTTTTAAAATTAATGGGAATGAAGAATATATAATAATGAGTTGCATCCCTTAGATATAAGTATACTTGTAAGTATCCTCTACAGGCAGTCCAGAAAATGAATTTAGAATATATGTGGATATTATGACAATGAAAAATTTTCATCAATTTAGATTGCTATCATAGACATCATTTATTGGCCAGTTCAATCATCCAGTAGAGGGATTGGCGTAAAGGGGATGGATGGGGGTATCGTTATTTTAGCCAGCTACAAGTTTCACTTTAGTAGAGTACATGATAATCTGGTGTAAAATCCAATTAATAATAAATCCATTCTCCAGAAGAAGTTAGAAGAGATAAATAGATCATTTTCAATTTAAGTTAATTATTTTCTAAGTGTGATTTCCCTCAACCAACGACATAAATTAATGTTAAAGAGGGCCATAATGTTTTTCAGCAGTTACCAAGATATTTTACTACAAGCACACATAGATATATAAACAATCATCCGGTTACTTTTATATAAGGATATACAGTTAGATGTAGTATACAATGTACAATTCCAGAATATCAAAGATTGTTAAACCTTATTTTAAAAAAGTTGAATCAAAACATTTTTCTTCTTTTAGATTGTTGTTAAACCTTATTTTTAAAAAAGCTGAATCAAAACATTACTTCTTTTAGATTGTTGTGAAGATATTGGAGGGTTGGATGACAGGTCCAATTCATCCCCGAGTCAGCTGGCATGTGATGAAGAGTCGGATTGGAGAGTCAGGTAAAGATAATCATCATTAGGAACAGGATTAGAAGCAACTTACATTGCCTAATAAAAAATGACGTCACACAATATAAATATATAGACCAATGATAGGCTAGTATTTATTTTACCATTGGCCAATTACAATGTATACTTTCTATCATTGGTTATTTGTATTATATGGCGTTAATTTTTATTAGGGACTATAAGCTGCTTCATAGGATTATCAGAAAACCACAATTCTTCTCCACATTCAAATATATGAATTTATTATTTTTAAAAATAAAGATAATGAACGTATTACAGTAAAATTATTTTTTCTTGGACCATTATAGTGTGTATTACAGTCAACTTACCCTTTAATTGCACAACTTTTGTCTGGAGGTCTGTGCACGGCAGTGATTTACATCACTTACACTTTTTAATGCCATGAGTCGAATTTAGCAGCTCCAAAAGGTAACCTTTATAATGTCTCTAGTATCAAACGGTATGATGCAGACCTGTAACCGACATATTACCAATTAGGATAATGCTAGAGGTTTGCCACAATGTTAAAAGGGAGCCACTCTGAATTTCAAAAAATACATAAAATTGAGATTTAACAAAAATATTCAGCAGAAAATTTAATAGTCCTATTTGTTTCAGTAAATATTGTGAGAGACCCGGGCCTGGTGAATCAGTGAGCTGCTCATCACCTATGATGGTTGGTAACCACAGCAGCGGAGCACATTTAGCCATGCAACAATGCTCGCCAATGACAGCCGCTGCCGTTTTCCGGTAAACCCACAGCTACTGGAATATTTGAGCTTTATTAAACATTTTTACGTGTTATTATGAAATTTTACAAAAAGATATTGTTAAAGTTAAACAAAAGTGAAATTTTTTATGTTGTATTAGCCCTATTTGAATAATAATTTTTTTTAAAATAGAGAACTTTTTAGGGTAAAAAAGTAAGATTTAAAGAAATTTTTTTGCTAAAACACGAATTATTTCTTACACCAACTTTATAAATATTTTAAATTCAAAATGTTTATCTGTAGATAATTCTTTTTAATTTCTCAACAATTAAATTTTTTTTATTAGCATATTAATTTGAAAGAAAAGTAACAATTAAAAAGAAAGTCTCTAGATTGTTTATTTTTTTCATTTTTAGTCGCGAAACTACTCTATAATTCGAAATTTCCGTCCGTCCTAAAGTCCAATAACAATTAGGTACGATTTAGGGAGCGAAGCAATTCTATAATCGTTACACGAAAGTCCGCACATCAATTTAAGAAATGTTGTTGTTGTTTTAAAATTTATTTCAATGAAACAAATTAAACACATTTAATATTTGGTATAATTATCATGTTATGATAATACAATATTGTAAACTAGCGGCTACGCCCCTAGAGGCCTCTAGGGGCACTTGAGGAGGAGAGAGTCGAATTTAATAATTCAATTTCTTATTTTAGATTTTAAAAGAATAAGTTAAAAAATATTTTACGTTTGATGTTTGTTTTTCGTTAAACTCTCTTTCTAAAATTGGAAAAAATTTAAAAAAAAAATTTTCTCTAGGGAGGGTGGTGGTACCCTCCCCCAAAATAGTTATAAACCTTCCTGGGACATATGAGAATCTACCCTGTTAAGGAGAACCCGATCGGTTCAGTGGTTAGCGAGATCCTTCAGTACACACAGACAGACACACAGACACACAGACATCCTGTTACTTTAGTATAAGGATTATACTATCTAACTAATGCGAAATAACTGGACATTATTTTTACTGAGCATCAAATAATCAATAAATTTATCAATTAAGTTACTATTAATTCCAGTGTTATTAAGAATTTTAGAAGCAAATTGAGCAATAAACATTGTCTGAGCAAAACAATTAAAATCATTGAATTTCAATATTTGTTCATCCTTGCTTATTTTTAATGATCTGTCTTTTGCTAAAAGTATTAAAATACTAATTTGAATATATTCATCATTTTGATATACAGGAAAATGTATATTGAACAGATAAAAGTTTTCTTTCAAAAAAATAAAATCTGGTTTACCATCATTGTAGTAGTCATCAAGAAATAATGCGAAACAATGCATAAAATAACTAGGAAAGTAGCATTCCATAATTGAATGATCAGTGTCTGCTTTTACGTTACATTTCAAGCAAAGATTATTATCCAATAATTTCCTTTCATACAATTTGTTTCTACTTATAAGAGTACGATTAAATTGTTCAAACAGGAAACTTTTATAGTATAAAACAATAGGTAGCGACAGAATTTTATTAAAGCTATTTTTGAAAACCTCAAAATCTGGATTGTATTTTTTATCCATTTTTCTAGTTTTAAATGAAGGGGAAATGTTAATTTTTAACTTTTGACAACCCTTATTTATATGATTTGATTATCCTATTCATCTGATTGGTGAAACAATGTTTCATTAATATTCTGCTAATTAAGTTTTGACACTCGACAAATGTTTATGTTCGTTTGTTGATTTCAGAGCTTCGCTTTTATGAATGTTATTATTCTTTTTTTTGTTTCTAAATTACAGGGCATGTTTGTTAAAATTACAATCAAAATCAAATCATATCCAAAATATTAAAATTTGATTGACCCATTTATAAAGAGGAAAAGTTATTTAATATTAATTTAATGTTGAAAGCTGTAGTATTCAATTATATTTCAACTTGTTTTGTGATACAATAAAATTGGATGTTATTTTAAATGCTAATTGTTTTATTTCTAGATTTGATATGGTAAAATCCCGCGAATAGTCGTGTGGACCACAAATCTCCCCCCCCCCCCCCCATCTAATCATATTTAGAATCGTTATATCACTGCACAGTGCAGGTATTATCTAAACTAACATTATAAACATTTTAAATACGTTCGTTTTGACTTTTCATCTGAAATTTTGTTATGAATGAGGTTTTAAATAAAAAAAAATTCTTTAGGTTGTAGAGTAGCTCTGTTCCCCTCTAAAAACGCAAAGAAAGAGGGGACTATGGTCCATTTTTTACACTAGTCCCCAAAGTTTAAATAAAGTTTTCTTTTTCGTTGGCTTAACAACTTTGGGGACTAAATTTTGATTGGTTATTTTATTAAGTTGAGTGTTCAAACGTTTCAACTACTAATTTTAATCTACAGTAGGGGTAATTTTTTGTGTCATCATTGGGTATGAACATCAATTTAACGGCCATTGTCTTATCCCTTTAGATCCCTGAAGAAATGGCTATCCATTGTTAATGTTTTGACTTTTAGCCGAGATTGTGTTTTCTCTCCCTCCACAATCGATATATTATTACTTTGATGTTGCACCTAATTTTCGAGTACTCTGACAAAGTTATGCTCTCAGCTGGCAAATATAACAATACCTCCCCCCATTCATCATCTTTTACCCCATACCCTCCCAACCTACTTTATGAACGAACTGACCAACAAATGAGGTCCATTTTTGACAAATTTTACCTTGACAATATATCCATGTACATATATCCTATATCCTTTCCCTCCACATTATATCTCTCCCTCCATCCATTTCTTTCTCTCTTTCCATGTATAAAGAGGTAAACCACAGATAAAATGAAATTATTTTTAAAATTAATGCATTGAAATTATCTTGATTTTAAAAGCAAAGCTTTTCTACATTTACTGTCGGTCCACCAATACGTCTGTAGCAAATGATGAGGAACGTCCAAGAAAGAGGGGCATCCCTTTTACCCCCTTCCCACTACAAAACCATTTTGAAACCGTTCGAAAGCCCTTGGCTTTGAAATTAGGTAAATTTTAACATATTATACAGCAAGGGGGGAGGTAAAAAAAATCTTAATTTTTATCAGTTAACAATAAATATCTATTACAGACTTTATTTACAGATTTAAATAGATTTTCATTTCTGTTCATTTCTCTCCTTCTATTTCCCTGCGTTGTAAAGGTAATATATAACTGGGCCATCATCCCATGGGACACCTTCTATTACTGATGTGGGATATACAAAAATATAACACAAGGACTGTCCTTTATTGTATTTTCGTTTTTTTTTAATAAAAATATTTTTATGTGGTAGGTGCTTTTTTGTTGACTGAGTCTAGAATAGCTTAAAACCCAGAACCAAAACAAATGGTCTGGGATGTCGGAGTGATTTGATTTTTAGAACCATTCTAAAGCTCTTATTTTCAACAAATTTAGTATATCTTTGGCAGATTATACCACATAAAATTAGTTTTAGCTATTGCCACTAATAAAAAAAAACACCTTTTCATAAAAATTAACTTCATTCATATCTGCAAATGTTCCATAAAGATTGTAGATCAATAGAGTTTGTGTTTCCTGAGATCTTATAGAAAAACATGCATGCATAACACACACAAACACAAATTTGACATATTCTTGGAGAATTAGTTGGGACTTAAGTTTTGATATAACATTTCCTAAAGTTCTGATATAACACATCTGAATAAAACTAAAAATAATAGTTAAAGCTAAGATTGCATAAAAAATCTTTTATTAAATCCAATATGTATTGTTAAACAGGGAGGGAGGGGACATTAGGCTGTTTATTACACTAATCCCCAAAGTTTTATAATGACGTTTTCTTATTCGTTGGCCTAACAATTTCGGGGACTTTAAATGAATTTTGATTTGTTGGTACATTAAGTCAAGTGTTCAAACGTTTCAACTTTAAATTGTAATCTACAGAAGATGTAATTTTGTGTATCATTATTGGAGATGTAAATTGATTCATCGGCCATTGTCTTATCCCTATAGATCCCTGATTTTTAAAGCCTTAGGGATGAAATGAGGATGTCAAGGGACGAAATGATATACAAACAAATAAAGATGGAGGAGGGCGGGGGGGGGGAAGGGGGTGTCTAGGGATTGAAAGATTAAAAGAAAATGTATGTAACCATCTGAAATACGGAAAACAGAAAAATGAATGGATAAAAAATCTTATTGAAGTAATGTACTTTACTATACTATACAAAAGTTGGAAAAAAAAATACGGCTTGTAACAGCTGAATGCTGAAAATTTACTTGCTGTCTGCAGTTTTATCTCCTGATAAGCCGCTGGGAAGCTGGTCAACAATTCTAAGAAATCTTAACCCTTTTTTTCTTAGATCTATAACTTTAACCAAGCAAAATTAATGCGTGGCTGCAGATAGCAGCAGCCGCTGCATACTTGACAAATTATGTATTGCCTTTTACCTATCATTTTATCCCTGATATTAACCCCGAGATGACAATGCGCGATGTTCATTTCCATATTCCTCCATCCAGATGAACTGAATTCTAGTTTCCGAAAGTGTGCGTAGCTTCCGCGTCCTATCTCAATATTTGCTACTAGCTAAAAAAGCTTCAAAAAATCAAAATTTTAAAAATTTAAATTTTTGAATGTATAATGTATAAATCGTTTATACATTAAATCGCTTTTCCATTTGACCGGAGTCGCTGAAAATAGGGTCTGCAATAATTGGGTTATCTGCTGTACACTTTAGGAAACTAGGGCTCGAATAGGAAATCATTTTCAGCTGATCTCCATCCATCCTGAAATTACGTTCTTTTGATCTTGCAAAACTTTGTAGTAGCAACGATATTTAATTACGCTAGGTGCATTGTCTGTATGTTATTTTGTTAAATATTTAGTATTTGTCAAAATTGACAGTTTCTTCCTTGTATAATGAGGGATTTTAAAGATTCAAGAGTCAAATTTAATGGTTCATTATGAGAATGTATGCTTTTTCAAAAGTTTGTTAGATTGTAGTAACACTTTTTTTATTACTCCCCCTATGAATTTACCCACAAACATGTTATATACATTTATAACACATTAATGATAAACTCCCTCCCCCCCCCCCCCGGCCCCCTTTTTATTTTTATGATATTCCCTAGTCTTCGGTGATAAAGTGATAGGACAATAGATCTGAAATATATTATCTTAACTGTCTTGACATTTTTTAGGAAGAACTGACAAACTTTTGTTAATTTTTTGGCTTCTTTAGGGAAAACATATTAATGACTTTTCCTATTTATAATGCTAGCAAAATAAAAGAGGAATAAGCCAATGTAAATTGACTTTTTTACCCCTATCTTTCTTTTTATTATTCAAATTAAATTAAAATTTCCCTTGTAAAGGTGTTGTCATTTTTCAATAAACTTGGCAGATACTCCTCAAGCTCAGTGAGCAATAACTCTTTAAAAATGAATTAATTGTCCATTGTCCTATTTCTATTTTCCTGATTTCCCTGGTTTATTCTCCTGTTGCATCTACAATATAATGGTCCAGATGGTTGGTTGGGAAAACAAAACATTTCCATTATTCTCTGATTATCAAGGACAATATTTTCTATTTGTGCCATTATTAAAACTACAAATCATCAGGGAAAAGGGAAAGTGATTCTGACAAACAATTCTAAAGGAAATTTCCCCCACAACCCCCTTCCGCTTTTTCTTCCCTTCTTACCCACCCCTCTTCAATTACCTGAAGAAAAAAATATACTTCCACCTTACATTAAAAGGTTTCGTGATTATTTGTAGAATGGATTGTTAGAATAGCTACCCCTGCAAATCATAACAATCGAGAACAAAAAAAAGTTTATTTTTATAACACTGATCTAGCCTTTTCAGTAGTCTGACCGCAAATGTTGCCATGTATGCCTCATTGAAAAGAAAAGTATTGTGCAATTCATATTGCATCGAAACCAATTCATATCCGCTGGATTAGAACTGGTTTTCATCCATTCTGAAAAAAGTATTACAGGTAATTTCTCATGAGATCACATATTGCAGGAATAATACCAACTATAACTAATCTATCACAATTTTTTAGAGAAATAGATATTTATTCAGCGCATTGCATTACAGACAGCTTTCAGTAGGTATTAAAATGAAAAATTAAAGATTAAAACTAGATTTGTTAGGCCCGGGCCAACAAAAATGGTATTAATTCATGATTTTTATTTTCATATTCTTGGAAAATTGTCTGTAATACGATGCGCTACATGATTTTCAGTATAGCTAAGAACAGTTCTAATCCAGCGGATATCAATCGGTTTCGAAGCCCTACTGGATAATATTTTTATACCTTGAAAAAATTATTTCCTGTTTCAACCAAGTGTGAGTTTTCTTATAGATGCAACTTCCCGTTAAATTTTCAGTTACTTCCTGTCAAAATGTTGCACCAAATTTTTTTGTACTCTAATACAGTGTTACTCTTCGGATAGTACTGTTAAGTTTGACTAGTGTGTTCGTGTATAGGTATAAAATAATGATACCCCTTATCCAACCCTTTTCCCCTCCTACTGGGTGAACAAATTGACCAATAAACGAGGTCCATTTTTGCATACTAAATTGATGACAATTTTCGCCTATCTATAATATCCACGTATATTCTACATCCATATTGATTGGAAATAAAATTTTCTCTCTTCTGGTACCAATGTAAAACTAATGAAATTAAGAAACTGATTCAAAATTTTTTTACTGATAAATTGGAAGATTTGAAGACTAAAAAATAAAAGTTTATGTTGTTTGAAAGGGGAAACAAATTAACAGCATAAAATTTCTAGATTCAAAAGAATTATCAATTAACACTAAATTATCGAGTACTTCAAGAGAAATAGATATTTTACTGGGAGTGTAATACAAATTTAAACCATTTTTAATTACTTCTCTATTATTTGTAACCAAAAAACAAGTTTGCCCTATTTTTACCTTAAAACAATATTTTTTTTATTAATTTCTTTTCCAGTATAACTTCAAAAGCGATTAATGCCCGCTGGATTAGAACTGGTTCTGAGCCATACTGAAAAAATATGTATAGTATCGTTCGAATAATTAAATAATAATATTAATTGTTGGCCTTAACCTCAGAGCTAACAAAACTGTAATTCATCTTATGATTTTTGATATAAATATCCGTGGAAAGTTGTTTATAATACGATGCAATAAAAAAAACTTTTCTAAAATGGCCAACAATATTTTATTTAAATTTTTAAGTAGAAAAGAAAAGTTTATTAAACAAATAAAAATGTTTTTGTATATCCTATTATGTATAGAAGTAAGGGTTTTTTGTAGCTTAAGATTTCGATAACCACTGAACCAATTGAGTTTTCCGTTTTAGGGAAGCCACACATAGAACCTGGGATGGTTGTAGTTTTTTTTGTGTCCTTCCTTACTATTTCAGATACAGAGCTCCTAGATTCTAGGGGCGCAACCGCTAGTAACATATAATCAATGAAAACACAAATACACAGATTTGTTGTTTAATTATTTCTTGGGTAATCCCTGGCCAAGATTAATGATACACCCCACCAGTAATGGGAGAGGGGGGGGGGGGAGGAAAAATTTGTTGGTTCTCTGTGTGGGTGTGTGTGCGTGTGTGTACGTAAAGATCATGATAATGTAGGGGGGTGAGTATAACACCAAGAAAAATTTTAAATCAATAAGAAAAGTTTTAAAAGATTTAAATTTTTAGTCAAATATGTTTTTTATATTTAAAAATGACACATTAAGAAGGTACATAAACAGTAAACAGTAAAAAAAGTAACAGTTGAAATAAAATCAGAGCAGTAAACTGTGATACAGTTAGAATGAAGAAGATATTCAGAAAGTGTAGATAACAAATATCAAACCAATTGTAAAGATGCTTCAGATCCAGTATGGCTTCGATACCTATTAATATCCGCTGGATTAGAACCGTCGTACAGAGAAATCATGAATCGCATCATATTACAGATAATTTTCCACGAATATTAAAATAAATTTAATACCTAAGTGTTCCTTTTAATGTGCAAGTCTGTGCAGTAGCAGCAAAGTATCTAAATAGATAAATAACAACTTGTAATTAAACAAAACGATTCATTCTTTATTAAATAACGAAATATTTAAATGAAAGTCTGAATAATTAAATATTTTTCCTATTGTGAGCATCTAAAGTAAAGAATGAACGGAGGTGAAAAATAAATCTCTTCTCGGAGAACAAAGCTAATAAGAGAAAGAATTCAGAGGTGAGAGGGGAACATAAAAAGGAGAGAAGTAAAGCAGGGATAAAAAGGGATAAGACAATAGATTGATGTACATTCCCAATTATCATACACAAAATTAATTCTATGGCTTAAGCTTTTAGACACTTAACACCCAACTAATCAAAATTTAATAAAAGTCCCCAAAATTGTTAAGCCAACGAAGAAAAGAATATTATTATAAAACTTTGGGTACTAGTATAATAAACATCCATTTATCCTCTTCCTTCATGAAGTAAAGTAAAGCCAGCAGCAAAGTATTAAGCAACTTGACTTACAAAATCAATAATTTTTTTATTGATTTCATAGTATACAAGTTTTTAATTGATTGGTAATTTTAACACGAACAATAAATAAACCATTCTAACAACAAATTTTATTGGTTTTAAATTTTTATTTAGAATAGGGTTTATGTTTGTGTGTTCTAAAAAGTCAATTTATTATTTTTCAGTCAAGCTTTATATAGGTCACAGGTAGGTTTTTACCTGTTTGGGCAGAGGGTTAGTTCACCCCCCCCCCCCCCCCCGAGAAATGTTTTGTGGAAACATCCATTTCTTCAAACATTTTTTCTTTACATTTTTCAAATTAAAAGTTAATCCAAAACTCAAAATTATAAAGAAACTAAAATTAAAAAAAATCCGCTCATCAAAGATCTTTTTATCCCTGTCTAAAGTTGGATTCCCTATTGGTACAAAAGGATTAGCTCCGGATTCACTGAGTAAATAATAGCCAACTAATTTTGGTATTTTTCCCAAGGTATTAGCTGCCAACAGGTTAATATTAACCATACAAATCAAACTAACATATTAATTCATTTAGAATTAAAACAAGTGAATTGAAAAAACTTGATCATAGATTGCACTTATATAAAAGTGACAGGATCTCTGTGTGTCTGTCTGTACTGAAAGATCTCGATAACCGCTGAATCTATACGGTTCTCCTTTACTATGGGAAGGTTTATAGCTATTTTCGGAGAGGTTACCACCAACCGCCACAAAAAATTTTTTCTTTTTCTTTTTGAAACTAAAATAAAAAAAATGTAGGGGTCGAATTGAACCTCTCATGTGCCATTAGAGGCCTCCAGGGGCATAATCGCTAGCTGTATAATATGTGAACTATCTGTGTCAAAATTGATACAAATGAACTGTTTATTTGGTAAATTAAATTTAAGGTTTTGTGATTTTTCGCATATCTCATTAGTAAGAACAATCTTCTCAAAATAATAAATTTTTAACTTAGATGTCATTGCAGTAGCATTATAGACAGACTGACGGACTGTGTAAACCAAGTAGTGAATTTTCAGATGCATCGGGAATTTTCACAAATAATATGCAGCTAACTAATACCAATACTACGTTTGTCTCTTACCGTTTCTTACGGACAAACAGCCTTGTGTAGTTGTACCCGCGACCGTGGCTCAACACGTAGCGCATCCGCTCGTCGTCGGGAAGGTGATAGGTTCGAATCTCGGTCCAACACCGCGTCATAACTAAAGACGTTAAAAATGGTTCCTACTGCTGCTATGTCAGATGCGCGACATAAATAGTTAGAGTAGGGGGAATTCCTTGGCCCAAAACAGGCGCAACTCGTTACCATGCACAGTTGGGTCTTCTCAGACAAAGGTCGTGCATCACAGAGAGTTGGTTGTCTGTTGGATGTTACTTAACATAATATCCTTTGGTGTTTGGACAGATAAGGGTGCGTTACAGTCATCCTTAGTTTTCCTGGATTGCTGGACCAGGACCTGGACAGTACATCAAGTCGATAAGGTCCTTGACTGCAATCCCGCCCATACGAGGTAATTAAAGGTAGTGCATTGTGTAATAGCTACGCTACAAATAATAGAAAATATTTTTAAAAAAATTTTTCTTCTAGCAAGCAGAGTTGTGTTTTTAATGTGGTTTGGTCATGCGCATTGATAAGTATTTCAAAAAAAAAACAATATAAACAAGGATGACAACATCCATAAGTAGCAAAGAAAAAAAAATGATGGTCAAATGGACAAAAAGGTAACTTTAGAGGCGATGTTCAGTTGACAAAGAAAATAGATAATATGCGAAAATCACGACATTCCGAAAGACCAAGTAAATTATATACTGGATGATCATAGTACAGAGAATCATCAACAAAAATTTCAGCAGTCTCTATCAAGTAGCATCCAAGAATATCACATATCCCCCATAGCGTTACAGACGGACTGAAAGACAGACAAAGAAATCATTCTGTAGTTTTACTTGGTCCAAACATTTGCCAACGATGATTTTTAAGACTCAACTTTACTTTATATTTTTGTTTAAATGAAAACAGTTCTGTATCGGTGGTTTTAGGTTGTGTTGGTAGGACTGATGACTCTCTTGGGACACCATTCTCATATTCATAATATACTATATACATACACACATAGAAAATGTATCACTAGACGCTTTTCTTTTTTGGTGCTATTTACATGTGAGCGTGATATATCCCTCCACCCACACTTATCAGCTTAAAACATGTTTTACATGAATTTAAAACTTCATAAAAATTGTCAAACGTTCCTTACATTTAGACATTATATACTAGTTGCTTAACACTAGTGAAGGGCGGGAAAAGGTCAGGAAAATAGCCTAAAACTACCCCCAACATATTTATAAAGCTTCCTTGAACAGTAAAACCCTTTCAAACCAGCAAAATAAAAATTAAATAATTATCTAAAATTTTTTATATTAGAGGCTTGCGGCTACGCCCCTAGCATTAAGGTTCTTTGTATCGAAAGGGCAGAAAGATGCAAAAAAAATAGCTTAAAACCATCTAAAGACTTTATCTGAAAACAAAAAGCCTAGTACTATCACAGAACCTAAGTAAAGCTTACCTAAAATAGAGAAACCCATCGCTTAAGTAGTTATTTAGATCCTAAACTCGAAACTAAAATTTTTACTACTTCAAATAATTTCTATGTACCTGATTTTATTTCTATGTATGAGGTTACACCTGCTCTTTCTCTCTTTGAATAACATAACACATATATACCATCATCAAACAAATACACACATACACATTATATACATTAGCTTTACACCAAACATAATAAAATCTGGCGTTTTCCCTCAAAATGCCTTATTGAGCACTAAACCCCCTCCTTTGTTATTGAAATAGTTGTATTTGGTACTGAGAACCACGCTAGGTTAGGCACAGCTGGTATAGTCCCTGCAGGGTTATTGCCCTTCCCAGTTGTCAAGCATAGAAACGCCCCAATCTCCCTTACTTTATTTTTTTTCAAAAATACGGGGAGGGGGGAGGGAGTACCCAACAGGCACTTTGAGGAAAATCACAGAAAATCTTTAGCAACATTTTGTTAAGATTATCTTTATAGGGGGAATATGAAGAAAATTGATACCTACTCAAAGATTACAGTCACCCATAAATAAAGATAAATATCAAGAAAATGATATATTTATGATAAACATTAATATTATTATAATTTGATATTACATATTTAGGATATTTGGATTATAGTTCATATTGTCTGTTTAAATGTTGACAAAATTCCATGAAAGAACAGAACTCTTGTAATTGTCAGAATTGATTTTCATATTTCTGAAAAAGTACATTTTAGTTATATGCATCAACCATAAAAGTCTTTAAAAAACGGTTTCACGACCCAAATGTATTTTCTTCATAATTTGTTATTCCATGACATATGACAGGCATTTGCTAGTTAACAAATAAGTTTATGTGAAAAAAAACTTTAAAACCTTTTCTGAATTCTAAAGATGCTAAATCCCTACAAAAGAACAGAAAGCAATTTGCTAGAAGACGAAAAAGATCCCCACCACTTGGGCCAGGTAGTTTTCTGGATTAAACACCTATCCTTATAAATTTATTTTGTGTAAATTTCATGTTAGGATTTAGTCCCAAGATTTATCATAATTATAAAATATCTTAATATAAAAAAAAACAAATTGCATCTGATGTACAGATTTGAAGATTCGCATTTAAAGAAACTACCTAATAAGCAATGATTGTTTGTCCCCATTGTAAACAGCAAACAATTCATCAGGTCCATGTTCACCTCCCTCCCCATCATTCTCAGCTGTAAACTTGTTTCCATCTACAAACATAAAAATATTCAAATTTCTTGTTAATTTTGTGTACGAAAAAGTTCAAGACAATACCTTTTTCTTTTGATGTCTTAGTAGGAATAAATTAATCATGACATCCATACTGATGATTTACCAAAAATGATTGATGTACAAAAAGGATTTTTTTGCAGTTTTCATTTGTGCGCGCATTTATACCTGGAATGGATATATGATAAACGTGGATATATCGACAGAGGAAATTTATCGTCAATTTAGCTTGCTAACATAGACCTCAAGACCTCATTTATTGGTTAGTTCGTTCATCCAGTAGGAGGAGAGGAGATGGGGTGAAGGGGGTGGATGGTATTATCATTTTAGCCAGCTGTGAGTGTTACTGTATCAGAGTACAAGAAAATCTGGTGCAACATCCAGGTAATAATATATGGATTATACCTGGCAGAGTAATATCCAGCTTAGCTCCGTCAACAGGTTTGAGTCCTATAATTTCCATAGAGTTTATAGTGTTGAGGAACAGAGGGTCTGGTGTTCCAGTTGTCTCCAAGTTTACTTTTCCTAAAAATAATTATTTATTTAGATAAAAATAGAATAACCTATTTCCATCCGTCCGTTTGTCCGTAAAATATTTTTTTTCTCGGATGCTGTTAAATTTAGATATCTGAAGTTATCTAATTGGCTGCTGAATTCTTGTTTAAATTCCCCTCTGTCTTGGTCGGTCTCTTTGACTGTCCATGGCATTTAAATTAATCTTTTTAAGTAAATTTACCCCAACTCTGCAATGCTTAAAATAAACAACGATCGAGTGGCTAGTGGCCAAGGCTAACAAAATTGGTATTAATTCTTTGATTTTTATTTTATCATTCGTGGAAAATTGTTTGTAATACGATACTATACATCATTTTTTAGTATGGCTGAGAATCATTTCTACTCCAGCTGATAATTATTCTGGAAAAATGTTTACCTGTTGTGTTTACTGAATCAACTCTTATATTAATCTTAGCATCCCCTCCAAGATAGGTATCACCTTCAGCATAACATTTGTACAGCTAAATTAAAGTTTTAAGTTTTAAACCAGGGATCTAAAGGAATAAGACAATGGCCGATAAATTGATGCACATTCCCAACGAAGATACATTAAATAACCACTAATCTGGATTACAAGGGAGGAGTAGGTTGCGGGTAAATTCGGTAAAGGTGTTAGTTTTAAGGTCAAAAACACGAGTAGAACGATAATATTCACTAAATATGTGTATTCCTTATTGAAAAGAACTATGGACAAAAAAAATTTAAGTTTCTAAAATTACAAAAAATGCCAATTATTTCAAAGATATAAATTTTTTAAATCATTGTTCGATTTGTATCTACAAAAAAACCTTTACATAAATTTAGACAAACTTTCCACCAGGTTTTTTTTCAACATTGTAATTGTTTCAATAAGCAGTAAGATTTTTTTACTTATGAAGACAATAACTTTTTATTATCAGAAATTATTAGTAATTCTTGACTGATGGTAAAGATAGAATTAAAATAAGTATAAATATTAAGATAAGTCCTTTACTAAAAATTATTTTATATATTTATATGTATGTAATTGTACAAGGAAGTTGTCATTCAAGCATAAAAAGAATCCTTCATAGCGAAGCTAATCTATGAATCGAAATGTTCGCATGTATGTCTATCCGTTTGTTTGTAACATTTTGGCGGAATCGTGATTTACTCAGCTCCTAATTATGATAAATTTGTTGTGTAGATTCTTTTTACAAATAAGTATCCAGAGCTGGATCTTTAAATCATTTCAATAGTGCGATTTAGCGCACCATTGAAATGATTTAAAGATCCAGCTCAGGATAATTGTGCTTCGCTACTTATGAATGTTGCATCTAAATTTGATACGTTAAAAATTTCTTTTTTAATACATACTTTACTAGTAGCCTTTCTAAGAGACAGAGAGGGACTAAAAAATAGTTTAAAACCATTCTAAAACTCAAATAAGAAAATAGAATGGCCTTAGCCATCACAGGAGCTATGTTAAGCTAACCTTAAAAAGAGCATTCAATCGTTTTAGTAGTTATTGAGATATTAAGTTTAAGACAAAAACCTCTTATAACTTTATATAATAGGACATACATACCGTTTGTCTGGGTGAGCGGGCACATTCAAGAGGTATAATCACAAGATAATTGGCTTTCTCTATAAATATATTAAGATTATAGTTTAAGCTGTTTCAGGAATAAATTTATAACTTCAAATATATTATTTATAAAAAATCTTATAAAAATGAAATGAAAAAATCACGAAACCTGTCTCTGTAAGGTTCTTTCCAATACTCTCATGATAAACTAAAACATTCAATAGTTTTAATATATACTTTTTTAAAACAAAATTATCTATCCAAAACTATATAAATTTTTTTTTTAAAACTTAATCCCAAATATTAATTTAATTTGTAAATTTTATTACAAAGCAGTTTTATTTTGATCCAATAAAGTTGATAAAAAAATTAAGAAATGTTTTCAGGATAAATCAAAAAATATAAAAATTACCTAAAACAGAGCCGCCCCTCATGAAAGCTGGAATTTCATAAAGTTTGGAATGTATACTAGTTGTGGCTCCTTGGTAATCCAACGATACTGGAATTCTTATTAATAAAATATTAATATCAATATAAATAAAAAATCTTTTCTTAGTTTTAGTAGTTAAGCTACTCTATTTTATTCATAGTCAGTTTGTTGATTCTTAATTTTTTAAGGGAGGTAAGGGACATTGGACCATAATTGAAATTTGTTCTGAGATTCGGTGACAATATAATTATATATTTTACCTGGATCCCAGAGTGTACCAGGTGCCAGTGGGAAATTATATATTGTACCTGGATCCCAGAGTGTACCAGGTGCCAGTGGGAAATTATATATTGTAGCTGGATCCCAGAGTGTACTAGGTACAAGTGGGAAATTATATATTGTACCTGGATCCCAGAGTGTACCAGGTGCCAGTGGGAAATTATATATTGTAGCTGGATCCCAGAAGGCACCAGGTGCCAGTGGGAAATTATATTTTGTAGCTGGATCCCAGAGTGTACCAGGTGCCAGTGGGAAATTATATAGTGTACCTGGATCCTAGAGTGTACCATGTACCAGTTGGCAATTATATAATGTACCTGGATCCCAGAGGGTACTAGGTGCCAGTGGAAAATAATATATTGTATCTGGATCCCAGAGGGTACTAGGTGCCAGTGGGAAATTATATATTTTACCTGGATCCTAAAGTGTACCAGGTGCCAGTAGGAAATTATGTATTGTACCTGGATTCAAGAATGTACCAGGTGCCATTGAGAAATTATATTTTTTTATCTGGATCCCAGAGTGTACCAGTTTCCAGTGGAAAATTATATATTTTACCTGGATCCCAGAGTGTACCAGGTGCCAGTGGGAAATTATATATTGTATCTAGATCCCAGAGTGTACCAGGTGCCAGTGAGAAATTATATTTTGTACCTGGATCCCAGAGTAAACCAGGTGCCAGTAGGAAATAATGTATTGTACCTGAATTCAAGAATGTACTAGGTGCCAGTGAGAAATTATATTTTTTACCTGGATCCCAGAGTGTACCAGGTGCCAGTGGGAAATTTAACAGTGACAAGTTCTTGATTTTCATGTAGCACCGGTGCTACTAGGATTCTACAAACAGCAAATTTTTTTTGAAAAATTTTATTAAGTGAGAAAAATAAAGCTTTAGATTTGGAGGGTTTTAATTTCGTTGACAATTTTTAAAAAAATTTCTTGAGTTCTTTCAATGTAGACCTTTTAATAAGCAAAATCAACTGTAAACAACAACTGAATAAATACGAAAAATATATTTAGAAAGGTTTTTGTGATTTTGGGGGGCAACCAATCGTGTTAAAGACGACCTTTTTATATCACCCACAAATATTGATTCATTGATTTATTTTGCTTATAGGCTAAACATTATTCTTGTGACAAAATCTTTTACCTATCTCCAAGATAGAACTGTCCCCATAGATCAAGATACTTGGCTTCTGGATGCATCAGAAACATAGGTCTGATCATAGGCATCCCTGTTGTAAGCCATTCATACTCTAGAGTTCTGTAGTAAGGGTACATTCGGTATCTTTCTTCAATGGCCCATCTAAAAATTACATCCATAAAAATAGTTTCTGTGTCATCTCTTTCTATAATACAAAGTAGAATGATGTCTGTCCGTCCGTCTGTCTGTCCGTCTGAAGCTTAAGTTCTTGGTAACCACTGAACCGATTGGATTCTACTCTTCAGGGTATATACCTATTGGTCCTGTGGTGGTTTTAAGCTATTTTCTTGGGGGGTGGGACACCCCAAACCCCCCCAAAAAATGAAAATTTTCCCCCAAAAAAATTTTGTTTAATATTTTTTTCTAATTTTAATGTTTTTTATGTTTTTATATATTTTTATAAATTTTTATATCTTTTTATATTTTCTTTATATTTTTTTATACTTTTTTATATTTTCTTTATATTTTCAATTTTTTTTTCTTCTTTTTAAATTTCTTTTCTTCTTTTAAACTTTGTTTTATCAAATTCAAAAAGATTGTGAAAACTCCCTTCTCCTGTAGGGGCGAAGCCCCAAAAAGGCTAATGGCTAATTAAAAATTAAAGAAATTTAAAAAACAATAAAAAAAAGAAAAATTCAAAGGTTTAAAATAATATAAATCAATATAAATAAATATAAAAAGATATAAAGAGTTATAAAATGTTATAAAGAGTTATAAAATGATATAAAGAGTAATAAAATGTTATAAAACACAAAAAAATATCTAAAAATATGTAAACAAAATTTTTAAAATTATCACCTGAACCTTCAGAAAAAAAGCCCCTAGAGGCTAGGGGCGAAGCCACTAGTTCAATTATAATGTAGATAAAAAAAATGGTTAAAAAATCCAATCCCTTATCTTATATAAAACAACGATCCATAAAAGCGAAGCTCTAAAATCAGAAGGAAGTAGAAACAAACAATAACTATTGTAGAGTGTCAGAACTGAATTTGCAGAACTTTAATTTTGTAAGTCTAGACAAAATTGTATATAAATATGTTGCAAAATTGCGTAAATACAGATGAGTAGGATAATTATATCATAAAAAATTTGATATCAAAAAGTAAAAACAAACAGAATGATTTAATTAGACGTACAGTCTTTCTGGTAATGCTTATGGAGTTGCTACGCTTTCTAATTCGTATCTAACTGTTATAGGAATCATCATGTAAAGTTTGAAATCGATAGGACAATTTTATCATGCCTAAAATAACGAAAAGAGCTAACTGTTACGGACGGAAGTACAGACCCTAATTATGAAAAAGTTTCGCCTTAAAAAAAGAAGCCATTGTGTTGAGGGCAGATACTACAAGGTTTGTACCTGACATATCTTTCATATGATTTTGGCAGATTAAAGGGAAGTCTCTGCTTTTCATTGTCCTGGTACCAGGAGTGCATTCCTTAATAACAATCAAATAGTTAAACTTAACTTACATAACAAGGAATATTTTTGGGGAGGGGTAAATTGATATTTGAATCAAAGCTAACAAAATATCATACAATGTTTTTAATTTTTATTTACAGATTAAAAGTTTAATCATTTGCCTGTACCTGGCATATAGCTGGCAAGCTGGAACCATCTGAGACACAATAACCTAAACATTTTAAATACAGAGATAGGGACAGGATTTCACCTTTTTAATTGTTAGGTTATTGTGAATAATTTAAATAAAGTTTGTGTAAGCTTAGTTTTGGGTAGGACTGGGCCGGACACTTTTTTGGCTGGATACCGGATACCTGGCTAATTTCAAATGCCGGATATCCGGTATCCGGCCAAATTATCGGATATTGAAGTAGCAAAAAAAATTCTCTAAAAACTGGTGTTTTATTTTATAAAATTAAGGTTAAAACTTAAAAATTAAGAAACTATTGAATGGTCTTTCTTCTAAGCAAATAATCTACTGAACTATTACTACCCTCAATCTGTAATATTAACCCCTAACGGTTGGAGGATGGGTGGGGAGGTGGCGTTGAACGCCCCCCCCCTTTTTTCTATCTCATTTTCTGTGTATGAAAGGTAGAGGGCTGTAACTGAGTGACTTTCGGAATATGTGTATCACACATCGGAATCATCGGAGTCGGATAGTTTTAATATCCGGTATCCGGCCAGATATTTCAAATGGCAAGATATCCGGTCACACCGGATATCCGGCCCAACCCTAGTTTTAGGTTGAAAATCATTAAGAGGTAATGTTAGTTAATATTACAATCATTCAGAGCTCTTTTAAGTACCTATAAAAAAGGGATAGATTTGTAAACTTTTGAAAGAAATGTCCCAAATCCCGTCATATTAGAATAATCCATTTTGACGTAAATCAGGACACTTTGGCCCAAAGTTTTTAATTTTTCCCCCTTTTTAAAGGCACTATAAAGATCTTCCAACCATTCAAATGGTAGAAACTCAAAATACACAAACCAATGAAATTATTATGTAAATTAAACAGTATACATAATTGAAAAAAATCTAAAATTTTATTCTGATTACCAAGTATCAGTAGAATTATTTGTGATAACCCCACAAAAAACAGTACTTACTCAGTATCAGTAGAATTATTTGTGGTGACCCCACAAGCTGGCATTGATTAATAGGGCAGACCAACAGTACTTACCTAGTATCAGTAGAATTATTTGTGGTGACCCCACAAGCTGGCATTGATTAATAGGGCAGACCAACAGTACTTACCTAGTATCAGAAGAATTATTTGTGGTGACCCCACAAGCTGGCATTGAATAATAGGGCAGACCAACAGTACTTACCCAGTATCAGTAGAATTATTTGTGTTGACCCCACAAGCTGGCATTGAATAATAGGGCAGACCAACAGTACTTACCCAGTATCAGTAGAATTATTTGTGGTGACCCCACAAGCTGGCCTTGATTAATAAGGCAGAGCAATAGTACTTACCCAGTATCAGTAGAATTATTTGTGTTGACCCCACAAGCTGGCATTGATTAATAGGGCAGACCAACAGTACTTACCCAGTATCAGTAGAATTATTTGTGTTGACCCCACAAGCTGGCATTGATTAATAGGGCAGACCAACAGTACTTACCCAGTATCAGTAGAATTATTTGTGGTGACCCCACAAGCTGGCATTGAATAATAGGGCAGACCAACAGTACCTAGCATCAAGGCTTCTAGTAAAGATCTAAAAATAAATTTTTATAAATAGAGCCTGGTCTATCACTTACTAGCTGCTGCGCCCCTAGAGGCAGGTTGGGAACTTGGAGGGGGAAGGAGGCTAAATTTGACACCCCATTTTTATTTTAGTCTTAAAAGAAAATTTAAAAATAAAATTGTATATAAATTTATAGTCACACTGTAATGGAGAACTGTAAATAATAAAAAAAATTTAGGATTATCAAATTAACGATGCAAAATGTAAGTAATTAAAGATCTAAACATAAAGGAAAGCTTTTCTTAATCTTAAAACCATTAGAACCAGTGAATTAAGAATCCAATTTACCAGTAAGCGAATTAATGTTTGTTAAATGTAATATCAAACACAGTAAAAAAACAGTTTATATTGAAATGATTTATATAAGGAAAAAATAATTAAACTTAGTACCTCTGATCACAGTAAAAGTGTCGGACTGATTATGATGTAAAAAAATTAGCCAATGAGAGGCCACTATAAATTTTACCATTGGTCAATAATGGCCTCTCATTGGCTAATTTTTTTTTACATCATAATTAGTCCGACACTTTTACTGTGTTCGTACCTCTTGATATCTTGCCATGTAGATGAAAATTTAGATCCAGTAAAGGTAATATGTGAGGGCATTTCCAACATTGCAATATCAGATCTAAAAACAATATTTATAGGTTGCTTTAGGAGAAATCTTAGCCCACGACTGTAGTGTAACATGTATAAGGTGATAGGTTCGAATCTCAGCCCAACATCGCATCATAACCAAAGACGTTACAAATGGCTCCTGCTACTGCTATGTCAGATGCTCGACATAAATAGTTAAAGTATTAGAAGAAAAAAAACTCAAAAATCAATGAAATCTTTAGAAAATGAAGAGTATAAAAAAATATCTAACCTTATTTCTTGAAGACCAATATTGCTAAGAACAGTCAAAGCTTCTGTTGGATAATCAGTCACAACATTCAAGAATTTCTTATCTCCTTCTTTAGTCCGAATATTTCTGGTCAGACACAGTTGATTCTTTTGTTCCAGCCCTGTGATATGTATCTTTAGATATCCCAAAAGCATTTGATAACATTCTTGCTCAAAATTTGCAGAGTCAATTTAAGGAATTGGTTATCAGAGCACTCATATAAATTATTATTTCCTTATTCACAGTTTCATTTAACTATGAAAATAGGTTTGATTTTATATAATAAAAATTATAAGCAAAGATCTATTTAAAAGCGCCTAAAGTATTAGTGATTCATAAAGAAGGCTTTATGATATTTTACTGCTTTTATCTAAGAAATTCACCCAAATTATGAATTAGATTATAGTAAGATACTTATTTATACAAATTACATTAAATTTTGTACCTTTGGGTGTAAACTCTAAAGGATCACAATCCCATTGATTTTCATTTTGATCCGTTGGGGCAAAATCATGAAGATAAACAGCTGATTTACCCACTAATCCTGTTTCTAATCCAGTCAAACCATTTGCTACAAATGTTGTGTAACCTTCATCAAAAACATTAGGAAAGAAAACATCCTTATTGCGAAATTTTCCTTCAACACAAACATTTTCATCTTTAGATTTAGTTACACAAGGTATCTTAGCATCAGTAGTCAACATTTGTATGGCAAGTGGAAGTATTGAGTCCTCCAGTATTGTTTTAGGTAGATAGGCAGGGTCAATAGTAAAGGCTGTTTTCATCAGATTTTCATCAATACAATCATAGTCATATGGTATGTCAGAAGCATTCATGCCCAGCTGGTCTTGATAGAAATTTTCTAGGTTTGATGTTCTTCTACAAAGATGGTAGCCATACTAAAGGATAGAAAACAATTGTTTTAAATTTATTTTTAGATTTATAGCTATAATCTATTTGTAATATGTAAGTAGAAAAGTTGCATTTTCAACCAGGAATAAGGTATAACCAATAAAAAACATTTGGGGAGCAAATGGAGAGGTCGTCCATTCTACTATGTGTTGCCCCCTATGACAGCTAAAAAACACGTATAGGTTTCGTATTTTTTTCTGAGATGAACAAATATAGACCTTTAGTTTTGAAGTTTGTGGAGCTGGAACAAATGATGTTGAAACTGAAATATATTTTCTTAGTTTGAGTTGCAACTCCAAAGGACTAGTACTCTCAAATAAATGAACCTGCAAAATAGGAATATATTTCAGGGTTCGGAAGCCGCGCTATCAGCCGCGCGGCTGCGGCTGCGGCTGAATCCTAATTTGCGGCTGCGGCTGCGGCTGCGGCTGCTTAAAGTTATGGAAGTGGCTGAGGCTGAGAGTGGCTGAGGCTTAGTGCGGCTGAGAGTGGCTGCGGCTGAATGCGGCTGAGGCTTAATAAGAATTGGGGTGGCTGAGGCTTACAGTGGCTGAATTGGAATTTTGTGGCTGAGGCTTCGAGCGGCTGAGGCTTACAGTGGCTGAGGGTGGCTGAGGCTTACAGTGGCTGAAGGATTTGTGGCTGAGGCTGCGGCTTACTGAAAGCCGCGCGGCTCATAGCGGCTGCGGCTTACAGTGGCTGATTGGAAAATTAAGCCGCGCGGCTGAGTGAGGCTGAGGCTGAGAGTGGCTGATAACATAATTAAGCCTCGCGGCTGATTCTGAGGCTGCGGCTTACTGAAAGCCGTGCGGCTGAGGCTGTGGCTGAATTAAATTCAGCCGCGCAGCTGAATGCGGCTGCGGCTGAATACAATATTAAGCCTTGCGGCTGATCTTATGGCTGATTATAAAATAAGCTTTGCAGCTGAGGCTTCGGCTAAATTGGATTTTTTAAATGCATTCTAGGACATTTTTTGGAGAGTTGAGGGTGGTTAGGGGTTGTGAGAATAAGAGTGGAGGGAAGAGGGGGGAGGACAGCAGGATTTTTTCAAATGTTTGATTCAGAATTAGTACCCAAATTTTATACTGGTACCCAAAGTTTTATACTGATACCCAAAGTTTATTCTGGTACCCAAAGTTTTATTCTAGTACCCAAAGTTTTATACTGGTACCCAAAATTATATACTAGTACTCAAATTTTATTCTGGTACCCAAAGTTTTATTCTAGTACCCAAAGTTTTATAATGGTACCCAAAGTTTTAGACTAGAACCCAAAGTTTTATACTGGTACCCAAATTTTACTGGTAACCAAAGTTTTATACTGGTACACAAAGTTTTATACTGGTACCCAAAGTTTTATACTGGTACCCAAAATTTTATACTGGTACCCAAAGTTTTATTCTGGTACCCAAAGTTTTATACTGGTACCCAAAGTTTTATACTGGTACCCAAAGTTTTATACTGGTACCCAAAGTTTTTTACTGATACCCAAAGTTTTATACTAGAACCCAAAGTTTTATACTGGTACCCAAAGTTTTATACTGGTACCCAAAGTTTTAAACTGGTACCAAAAGTTTTATACTGGTACTAAAAATTTATAATGGTACCCAAAGTTTTTTACTGGTACCCAAAGTTTTATACAGGTACCCTAATTTTATACTGGTACCCAAAGTTTTATACTGGTACCCAAAGTTTTATACAGTTACCCAAATTTTATACTGGTACCCAAATTTTATACTGGTACCCAAAGTTTTATACTGGTACCCAAAGTTTTATACTGGTACCCAAAGTTTTATACTGGTACCCAAAATTTTATACTAATACCTAAAATTTTGTTTTAATATTGGTACCCAAAGTTTTATACTGGTACCTTAAGTTTTATACGAGTACCCAAAGTTTTATACTGGTACCCAAATTTTATATTGGTACCCAAAGTTTTATACTGGTACCCAAAGTTTTATACTGGTACCCAAAATTTTATACTAATAGCCAAAAATTTATTCTGGTACCCAAAGTTTTATACTGGTACCCAAAGTTTTATACTAATAGACAAAAATTTATTCTGATACCCAAAGTTTTATACTGGTACCCAAAGTTTTATACAAGTTTTTTAGCAGTAGGAATTTATTTCAACATCTTTAGTTATGATGCAGTACAAAGCCTATCAACTCCCAGACGACGAGCCGATGCGCTACATGTTGAGCCACGGTCGAGGGTTTCTATGACATTAACTCAAGGTCCAACAACCCTGGATAACTAAGGGGAATTATATCTTTCCTTTGCTACTGTACATGTTGCACACCTAGCATCTAGGAACCATTTAATGTCTTCAGTTATAACGCAGTGTCTGCGCGAGATTCGAACCTATTACATCCTTGATGACAAGCAGATGCGCTACTTGTTGAACCTTGGGGAACCAATTCTTTCCTTTTCTGTATAGTTTAAGTGACATCTATCCAGCAACCAACTTTTTTTTATGGAACTACCTGCCTGAAAGTTTTATGGTAATGAGTTACGCCTGTTTATGAGCCAAGGAAATCCTCCTACTCCAACTTTACATGTTGCACACCTGCCATAGCAGCAGTAGGAACCATTTTATGTCTTCAGTTATAACGCAGTGTCTGGCCGAGATTCGAACCTATTACCTCCCTGATGACAAGCAGATGCGCTTCTTGTTGAACCTTGGATAATTAAGGGGAACCAATTCTTTCCAATTTTAGTGATATTTATCCAGCAACCAACTACCTGCCAGAAAGTCCTATGGTAATGAGTTACGCCTGTTTACGAGCCAAGGAAATTCTCATACTCTAACTTTACATGTTGTATACCTGGCATAGCTGCAGTAGGAACCATTTAACGTCTTCAGTTTTCACACCAAGATTCGAACCTATTACCTCCATGATGACAAGCAGATGCGCTACATGTTGAGCCATGGTACGCAGGTTAAATTTGTCTTAAAAATAATCGTCTTTAAAATGCTTATCATATGTACACTTGCAATAAATGTATTTGTCATAAAAACTTACCTCTTATGAAAAATGTTTTTTTTACAAAAGTGCTTTTCATTACAATTATTCATGGGTATAATTTTTATGACTAACTTTTTATGTCACATAATCTTAATGACAATGTAATTATGAAGTTATTACAAAAAATACTAAACAATAGGTACTGGAAAAAGAAGAACTGAATTAAAATAATTTTTTGGGGGGTAGGGTGATTTTTATTGGGTGGGGAGGGCCGGGGCGAGTAAATCCCATTTTTAATTTTGGGGTGATGTTTAATTTTTTTTCTAAGGCAATTTTTTTCTGGTAGTGTGATGGTACCCTCCCCCAAAATAGTTGTAAACCTTCCCAGTACCTATAAGAAACTACCCTGAATAGGAGCACCATATCGGTTTAGTAGTTAGCGAGATCCTGTAGTACAAACATATAGAGAGACAAACAAACAGACATCATAATACTTAATGATCTAAAAATAAGACAAATTTTCATTTTGAAATATTGGAGCTCTGATAGCTTTTTGGTACGGTAACAGCTTTGAACCATCTATCATCCGGGTTCGAATCCCAGAAGAAAAAAAAAATTTTAGTTTTAATTTTAGTTTTTTAAAAAATTCAAAAACTTGGAAAAGGCAATTTAAAAAGGTTTTATTAGTTCAGTAGTTATCGAATTCTTAATCTACAGACAAAATAACTCTCCATACTTTATACAAGGTTTTAGAAATAATCATATGTAATTCTTGGTGGAATTGAACAGAAAACCTTTCTTACACATTATGGTGCACTAACCCTTAGAACATAGGTGTAAAGCAATTTTATATTAAAATTTAGTTAATAATATTACAAACTAGAAATGCCTGGATGTACCATCCAGGTTTAGATAAATTGGTGAAAATAATTGTTTCCTTCTGTTATGATACATTATTGATATTGATTCTTATAAAAATCATCATCCTGAAACATTATTTTCAACAAAAAAAGGGGCTTTAGCTTTTTTGTTTAATTTCTTCTGTGGTTGATTTTATTTTACCATCAAATAAAAAAATCTGTAAAGATTCCATTTTAAAAAAAGAAGGGTGACACAAATTTCAGATCTTAGTATTCATGATTTGAGAAAAATTCATCTTTATATCATAGCACAAATTAGATAATCCTGAAAGCATCCCTTAGATTTTATGGAGAAAATAAGTAAATCAAATTGCAAAAAAAAATATCTGAAATTTTAGCTAACCTTCCAACATTGTGTATGACCGCGTGCAACTTCGGGAAATGGCATTTTATAACTGTCCATCATTTTAAAGGATTTTAAGGGGGGTTGGGTGGGTTTTGAATATACAATAATAAATACCTTTATAGATATACATTATACATTCTCCTATTATTGTTTCAAACAAAAAATAAACTTTTGTCTAAATATAGGAAGTCCGCATAACACAATGAATTGTCTTTTATTTACAAAAAAAAGTGATTGTTAAATCTACAAAACTAAACTCCATAACTTGCCCAGTAATGTATTAATATCTTCAGAATGTTTAAGTATTTGATATATTGACTTAAATGAATCTTATTATGGAGTCAAAATCAATCTTTATTTATTTACAAAGATGTATACTAAAAGTAATTTTATTCTTTATACTATAAAAAAAAGTTTAAATATTATATTATTCTAGGAATTATCTTTATTGCTTCTCAGCTTAACAAAAGGAAAATTTGTCTACAAACAAATCTTGTTGCAATTTAAAATATGTTTAAATTTCCTTTACAAACGTAAATTCTGTTATGGCTGAGTGGGCTAAGGCGTTATTTTAATTTTTTCTCTTCATATCTAATTCATATCTTAAAACTCAGGATCGACTCAGCTTAAGAAAAAATGTGATTCAAATCAGGTTTTTCAGATATTTTTAAAAATATATATATTCTTTTCCATTAAAATGCCAATATCCTAGGAAACCCAGCAGCCAAGAAAATGCAACATGCAAAATTTAATCTGTTATAATTCAATTTATAATATCAACTTTTCAATTAATGGTGAATTTTTCTCAAATCATGAAAACTGAAATCTGAATTTGCGTCACCCTTCAACATTGAATATGACTGCGTATGACTTAGAGAACTACATCTATAAAATCCATCAAAAATATAAATATTAACATATTCATAGAAAAACATATTTTCTATATATGCATTAAAAAGCATTTTGCTTCCAAGCTTCTATATTAGAATTTTTAATTATCAGCTTAAAATTTGGGTGAAAATTCCTTTCCTAAATAGCGCATGGGTTAACACGCTGGTTTGTCATCCTTAAAATCCAGGTTCTAGTCTTGCTAAGTTACACATTTTTTATCCAAAATTCCGTTGACAACAAAGTAATCTTTCCTTATTACATAACAATTTCACGAATCGATTAATTCATTTATGAATCAAAAATATTTTAAGGGGGGTGGAGAGGGGGGAGTAATATAATATTTATTTAGCATCGTATCATTAACTATTATTATATAACACTGGCTTTAATCTCAAATGATTGTACATTTTTATATTCATAGAAAACTGGATATGATAGGATGCATATATATATTTTTCAGTATGGCTAAGAACCGGTTCTAATTCGGATTCGAAGCGATACTGGAATATTAAGTGAGAATGTATTTAGGGTCAGGGAATATCAAATACAAATTTTATTATGTATTATTAAAAAAAAAATTGCACTGAAATATGTATCCTGCATGCCTTAGTGTTTTACACTCTAGTTTCCCATTTTCCATGAAAAATTTTCTCAAAAATTATGTGGACACTAACTTGATTATATGTTGTGTGGACACTACCTTGATCTTAATGAGTTGAACTAAATAGAAGAGAATCAACAAACCTCGAAACCGTAATGGTTGTCAAATAGTTTTTGTATAATTTTTTTAATTTGAAATATTCATGAAGTCATATCTAACTAATCTTTAAAATTTCTCAGGGTGGTTATATACTATTAGTAATAAGAATAAATTTTACTCTAAAATGGCAACCCTGAATAAAAGTGCATAATAAAGTATAAACCATACCTTGGAACAAAAGATTCGGCCATTTCAAAATATAGCCCATATACGATACTTACATCGCATTGTTTAAAATTGCAGATATAAAACAGTACTGGGTGGTTTAGTGGGTAAAGTTTGACGTTATTTATTTTTTATTTTTAACAACTTCATATAGAGTTCCGGTTCTAATCCCCGCGAAAAAAAACTTAAATCTATTAACTATATCCCATTATATAAAGTAGTAAGCTTTTTTTATCTGCAGGAAAGGATCTTCTAACTGCTAAACCAAAATATTTTCTTTACAGTGAAGCATCCAATAGGTCCAGGGAAGGTTTATAAATTTTTATTGTTTTTTATCCTCTTATAAGAAGTATCCCCAAAAGTTAAATTTTAAAATGATGTTTACGTAGCGCGAACGTCGCCGGTTCAAACCTACGACATGACTTATTTAAAAATTCTAGTTTAATTCCCTGCAAGTAAACTAAACATTTTTATATATCATCCATATAATAAAGTAACAGGATGTTTGTTTGTCTGTCTGTTTGTTTGTACCAAAGGAAACGCTAACCACTGAACCGATATGGTTCTCTTTTACAGGGTAGCTTATCATAGGTCCTGGGAAGGTTTCTAACTATTTTTTCCCACAAAAAAGATATAATTTTTGAAAAACTAAAATTAAAAATAGCAGATGGTCGACTCCCCCCCCCCCCAAAAAAAAATAATAATAATTCACACCTTCAAAACCTCTCCCTCTTTCTCTCTCTCTCTCTCTCTCTCTATCTCTATCTCTCTATCTCTCTATCTATCTATCTCTCTCTCTCTCTCTCTCTCTCTCTCTCCCGTTGTCTAGATTTCGAGGATTAAATGATCAAAATGATGTAGGGCAACAGTAGCTGGTTCGAATCTTGTTGAAAATAATTTTTTTTTAATTGCTTTTTTAGATTTTCTTTATTCTTTATCAGTATTGTTTACAATGCAATGTTAGAAAAATATTTTTTTTCTTTTGATCACTGAAGTGGTTTTGATCTGATGTGCTTCGGACTTCTGGGATTAAAATTATTTGATGCTCTCAACCACTAAGCTACAGAGATGGTCAATTTAAACAATTATAAAAAAAATCTAAATATTGTCTATATTGCCTCTTTCAATTAACATATTTGGTTGCCTTCAATTTTTCCTCTCTCTCTTTGAGTACATCTTAAAATTTTTAAATGCCATGTGTTGTCTATTGCGGTACGCTGGTCAAAGCACTGGCTATTAGATATAAAGATCATGTGTTCAATTCCTGGTGACATTAGAAATTTAAAAAAAATTTCAGTTTATTATCGTATGTCAGTGATAATAGATGTAAATAATTTTTTTCAGTTTATTATTTATTTATCTCTCTCTATGTATCTTATTAATTTGAAGGAAATCTATTATCTCCTGTGGTATGGCGGTCAAAGTGCTGGCTTCCAGTTATGATAATCATGCGTTCAAATCCTGGTGATGATAGATGAGTTTAAGATTTTTCAGTCTCTCTCTCTCTCTCTCTCTCTCTCTCTCTCTTATGTAGATTTTTTTGCATATTATACAGGACAATTTATTGCATTTTACAGACCTTTTTTTAACCAACTCTAAAAAGTAAAATACATCGCTGTTTAAATTTTTTTTGTTAGAAAACATATTAGGATAATTTGTGTTCAAAATAAACACACACACACACCCTCCCCCCTCCCCAAATCTTAATTTAATTATTTTCATTAATTTAAAAATACTATAAAAAATTAAATATGTATAAATCTTTTTTTTGCATAACTTTTTCAGTGTCTCTCATCAACCACAAAGTATTAAATACATTTAAAATTGAAGAAATATCTAAGTAGGAGAAGCTTAATTATATAGAACAAGTATTGCGTACCTAAACGGAAAAATAATAGAGAAGCTACTATATAACTTGAGTATCACAAAAATTGATTGCCCCCTGTGAGGTTTGAACTCACGGTCCCTAGTTTACAAGACGAGTGCTCTACCATTGAGCTAAATAGGCCACTTGTACAAGAAAAAAAATTTAAGATAATACAAATTCATAGTGAATATTAAGTAAATTCTGAAAAATTTGTATCTTTTAAAAACAATAAAATTAGGCAAACGTACGTCAGTAGGGCAGTTACCCTATAAATAGTATTCAATAATATTCATAAGTATCAACGTTCAAAAACGTATTGCTCCTGGTGAAATTCGAACTTATAACCCCGGCATAACAGTGTAGAAGACATTACAGGTTCAAACTTTTTGTAGTTGTTCGAGATGGTAGTTTCTATGTTGTAATTTTAAAAAAAACTTAAGATAAAATTTTTATAAAAGAATATAAAAAAATTTAAAAGTATAACATTTAAAAAAATTATTTTTTGGCGATGGAAATGTCTGACCCCCACCCCAAAATTAGCTCAAAACCATCCAATGTCAATATATATATAACTAGCGGCTACGCCCCTAGAGGCCTCTAGGGGGCACTTGAGGAAGAGAGAGAGTCAAATTTAATAACCCAATTTCTTATTTTAAATTTTTAAAGAAAAGTAAAAAAAATTTTTTTGGGAGGGGGGAATTTTTTTTTTTAGGGGGGGGGGGCCTCCCCCCTCATTTTTAATTTTAGTTTTAAAAATTTAAAAAAAAATTTCTTTTTTTGAGGGGGGGGGATTTTAATTTTTTTGGGGGGTTGGGGGTGTCCCACCCCCAAAAAAATAGTTATAAACCTTCCCAGGACCTATGAGAAGCTACCCTGTTAAGGAGAACCCGATCGGTTCAGCGGTTAGAGAGATCCTTCGGTACAGACACACAGATACACAGACACACAGACATCCTGTTACTTTAGTAAAAGGATTCCTGAGAAGGACAACATTGTCAGTTCAGTGGTTGCTGAGATCTTAAGCTTCAGACAGACAAAATTAAATGAAAATTAAGCCCCGCGGCTGAATTGACGGCTGAGGCTTGTACTAATTTAGCACCTGCGGCTGCGGCTGGGGCTTACAATATCTCAGCCGCGCGGCTGTGTCAAAGCTGCGGCTGAATTTAAAAAATTAAGCTGCGGCTGAGGCTGCGGCTTACAAATATCAAGCCGCGCGGCTGCGGCTGCGGCATAATCATAACTTTGCAGCTGCGGCTGAGGCTTTCTTGAAGCCGCGCGGCTGAGTGCGGCTGCGGCTTCAAATTATTAACAGCCGCGCGGCTGAGTGTGGCTGAGGCTTCCCCAACTATAAGCCGCGCGGCTGATTGCGGCTGAGGCTTAGAGGGGCGTTGGCTGAATGAGGCTTAGTGCGGCTGAGGCTTAATGTGGCTGAATTGGAGTTTTGTGGCTGAGGCTTACAGTGGCTGAGGCTTACAGTGGCTGAATGCGGCTGAGGCTTACAGTGGCTTATGTTTTCTTTAAGCCGCGCGGCTGCGACTAAGGCTGAGGCTTATTGGGTGGCTGAGGAAGCCGCGCGGCTGATTTTGAGGCTTCTCGTAAGCCGCGCGGCTGATGGTGGCTGAGGCTGAGGCTGCGGCTGCGGCTTCCGAACCCTGATATATTTTCATTTAAACTTCTTAAACAAAATGTTTATGCATCATATTATGATTAAAAAAAAATTTATAAGCCAATGCATTAAATTTATAAATCAGCCGGATATCTGTATCCGTCCAATCCGGCCCAACCCTATTATTAATGTATGAAATTTGGCAATTTTTACTTTGGAAAATTACTTGCTGCACCTTTGTACTTCATATGTTATAATTAAGACTGCCCCCATTTTTTTTGGTAAATTTCAGGTTTATATCGACACACTAGAATTGAAATTTTGTAATAATATTTAAAATTGAGATGGTACAAGAGCTTTAAAAACAGGTCTTTTTGCAAATTTTAAAAACTTTGCAGTGCTTGTACCATCGCAATTTTTGCATTACAGAAAAACTATTTTGCATGGGTAATTATTTTGCATAAATCAACCATATTATGGCTGGGGGCAAAAATTTTAACAAAATTTTTCTAAAACGGGACAGGGTAATGTATATACAATTCAATGGTTATAATGAACTTTCAACAAAAAATAAATAAAAAATTTCACCTTGATATCATCTCCCTCAAAAGTCCAGGTAAGCACTGGTTGATTTCCAGAACCTGGACGCAGTGTCTGAACAACAGGCTGAGAAGTGGCCAGGTACACTAAATACCATCTCTATACAAACAAAATTTTATTTATCTATTTGTTACAGCTACGTTTGTTATATTGCATAACAGTTTACCTAGTCAGAAAATGAATATGATTTTTATTGTCAAATTAACATTGTAAATAGTAAATTCATTCAGATATATTTTTTTCCCATTACTATACCTTTAACTTTCGCCAATATACACACGATAAACCACATCTATCCTAACCATATCCTTATAGTAAAGTAATAGGATCTCTCTGTGTCTGTCTCTACCGAAGGATCTCGCCAACCGCTGAACCAAAATGGTTCTCCTCTACAGAGTAGCTTATCATAGGCCCTGGCAAGGATTGTGACTATTTTGGGTAAGAGTTTCTCCTACCCCTAAAGAGAAATCACCCACTAGAGACCTCTAGGGGCGTAGCCACTAGTAACACATATTTCAACAAATTTTGGACTTGGAATCATGCACTTTTTTACATACTTTTTCATATCTTTTCGCATATTAGACTTGTTTCTGTAATATTGGAAGTAATCATCCTTTTTCAATTATAGTTTTAAAATTTGACTTACTTGAATGTCATACATGCCAACCACAACTGGCAAATGTACTTGGCTTTGTCCGTCCAAATTAAAATATGCTGCCTCCTAATAACAAATCATAAAGTTTCATAATTAACCTAATTCTAATATCAGTGTCCTAAATGGGAAGAAGCTTTATTTTAACTAAAACGAAATGTAAAAGTTAATACAAAACAATCAAATGTTATTGTAAAGTCAAATGACCCCAAATTATATAAATTCTTTGCTAATACCTGCACAGTACCCATTGTAAGATTCTCTAGACCCATAGCGTAAATAATATTATTTGGCAGGTAAAGAGATATTTCACTCATGCCACTGTTATGGATCATGGGTCCAAAGTGTGATCTTATCAAGCTCCGCCCACTTGTGGAAGTTTTGTAACTAAAAAGAACAAATTATACACAAGGTCAAATGCAAAAATAACATTTCCAGTATCGCTTTGAAACCGATTGATATCTACTGGTTCTCATCCATGGAGAGCATCGTATTACAAGCAATATGTCACGAAAATTAAAAAAATTATACTTTTAATACCAGTTTTGTTATCCCCTAGAGCCGAAGGTTTTAATCTTTTTATTTTTCATTTGAATATTCACGGAAACGTAATACGTTACGATAAATAACTATTATAATAGTAATATTTTTTTTTACTCAATTATTTTTTTAGTTTTAAACCTTTCACGATAAGGTTCTAATTACAAAATAAAAAAATAACATGGATTATGCATGATATTCATAAATTACAAGATTGCCAAGGAAAATATATTGTTCTCCTTTATAATGATGCTTCCAAAAGGTCCCAGAATTTTTTATTTGGGATGGTTGCATCCACCCCCTAAAAAGCAAACATAGTTAGAAAAGAACACCTCCCCATTGTTTTATATTTTTCTTCTCCTTTTCCTTCAAAAGCTCCTGAAGGCCTCTAGAGGCGTAGTCGCTAATTTAAACGTATACCAATTGTAATTGTTTACCTGACATCAAAAGTTAGAACATCATCATTACAATCTACCTCATCTGGACAGGTGACTTTAGTCACCAGGTTTGGCTCCAAGTCTGGTTAGCATAACAAAAATATTAACAATTTTGAAACTGAAAGGTTGAAATGTTATAAAAATAGATTTTTAAAATCTTTTTGTTTTTATGGCAATAAAATTATTTTTTTTTTATTATCATTTGAATTATTCCTGGTTTTGATCCCAGTCCTGGCCCAATATTTGTTCCAAGCTGGAAGAGCAAGTGACCGTCACCAGTAGCAGTTACCTAAAATTGAGAATAAGACAAATTTATTATTTGCTCTTGACACTTTTTTTAATTTTTGGATTTTAATATATAAAACATGATCTAAATCTACAACAACAAAAAAAGGAAAGTTTGTCTCAAATGAATCGAAATTGTCTAATTTAGCGAGAAAAAAACAAAAACAAAAAACACAAATTCACGTTGTAACCCATTAAAGCAACTAATATGCCAAATTTTAGTGTTCTACTCCTGTTTTAAAGTCTTAGAACACATACTGTTGTGGAAAAATAAGCAGAAAAAAAGAACCCTCATTGATAATAGCTTAGTTATTCATATAAAATAAAGCACTCTAATATATATATATGAATTGTAAAATATACCTGATATTGAGCTGAACTTTCTTCACCATCTAGATTGAAAGTTTTAACAGAGCCACTGAAAGGATCAGCTGCATTCCAACCTTTAAATCTGGCACTTCGGGGGGAGGGCATCCTTTTTGTAAAAAAGAAATATTTAAAGAATATGTAAGAATGTATTAAAAATGTCATATTTTTCACATTCTTATTAGGGGTAGGAGCACCCCACACCCCCCTTGTTAAGTGTCTACACGCACCTCTGAAGGGGGAAAAGGTAAATAAGTCTTACAATCTTAAATTTTTGGAAAGGTTAAAAAAACGTTCGTTAATTCACCATTCAAATTACATTCTTTTAACTTTTTAGTATGTCGATTATAAATGTATGGAGGTTCCACCCCTGTAACACTTTTCTTGTTGTCTGTATTACACCCCTCTTCCATTTGAATTAATGGGGGGTGTAAAAATTTAAGGGTGCGCGAAGCGTATCTCTTTTGCAAAACCTTATGCACGCCACTGAGCAGGATTACGTGCCTAATATTCAGAGGAACTCCTTGTCAAGTAAAAAAGAAATAAGAAGAAGAATCAGAAGAATCCAAAGGGAAGATATGAGAAAAGAATGGAAAAAAAAAGAAAAAAATTATTTGTTTTTACAAACTCATTTTTTTTTAATTTGTATATTATTGAAGTACTCACCTATGATAGCAAGTAGCATTTGGAGTATCTGAATCCCAACAACATCCACGATTTTCACATATATCCTAAAAAAATATCCTAAGAATATAACAGAGCTTATTAGTAGCGAAGCTACTCTGTTATTCAATTTCTCTATCAGGCCGTCCGTCCATAACGTAGGAAATTCCATTTACCAATAGGCATCAAGTAATTTGTTTACTTGGTCTGCTTGTCTGTCGGTCATTCTTCAGGCGGGGCTTCATTAACAAGAAGGCCTCTGTTATGTCGTGTCAGGGTTTTTATCTATTTGGTGAGAGTATATATCAACCCTCCAATTGAAGTGCCACACTTATAAGAAAAGAATCTAAACAGATATTTAATTCAGAGCTGGATCTTTAAATCATTTTAATGGTGATTTAGATCGGGGTGCGCCGAATTTCAGCCAATCACAGCGCGGCATTATTAATATGCCGTGCTGTGATTGGCTGAAATTTGGCGCGCCCCGATCTGGTTCACCACTAAAATGATTTAAAGATCTAGCTCAGGGAAATTTACAGGACTTTTTTTAGATTTGATCCCATTTAGTAATTTTATTTCCTCACAGGGATCTACAGGGATAAGGCAATGGCCGACAAATTGATATACATCTTTAAATTACCCCTTCTGTACCCAGCGAAACTTTTTAAAAAATGGTAGCATGCTACGTTGTTCGATATCGTTGGCGATAAACGTTGGAAAATCAAGAAAAGGTAGCATGCGAGTTCGCCATCGATATCGTAGCAGAGTAGCATAAAGTAATACTGCTCTCTATTCGGTTCTTTCTAAAGCATAAAACCCTCTCAGTAAGTGCAGTTGTGGTATCCGCCTAGGATGAATGGCAGACACCAGAGTTCAAAATGACTACGGCAGTGTGAACAGACGTGGACACCTATACTATAGAGAAGCTACGCTTCTCTAGCAATCACTAAATAATAAACAGCATCTATTCAGTTGTTCCTTTATTGAAGGTCTAAGGATTACTAAAGTTATATACAACAAACAATAGCTACACAGATAGGAATAAATAATCATAAATCAAAGCAATATAATACATATACAATAGTCAGTTTGGGCAATAATGATCCCCCATCCCTGGGAAGGGTGGGGGGAATTAACAATACAGCTTAACCATAATAAGGCTGTCAGATTCAATCATTAATTTTAGGCATAGGGAGGGGGTCGGCAGACCCCTTCCCCAGGACTCGGGGGAGGGCCTATGGCCCTTCCCCGAACCCCGGTCAGGGTTGCCATAGGCATGGCTCACGGTTGCCGAATACCACAACTCTCCCCTCGGAAGGCTGGGAGGGGGTCTCCCTGCCAGACTTCCGACAGTGGTTGAGGCCTTCGGCCCGCTCCTTAGGGCTAAGATATATACAAATGATAATGATTCAATGGAATCCTAGTGGTGATTTTCAGGGCTGATGGGCTCCCAACGTGGGATAGAAGGTAGAGGCTGGCTTTGGTTGGACACGTAGCTCGGCGCCAGCAGGTGTCAGGTTGGCGTGGGGCACAGCTGCTGCGGGACCGGTCAGCAGTGGGGCATTCTGGTTGTTGTTGGCAGCGGCTGGGGCACTGGCTGCCAAGTTGACCGTCTGAGCGGCAGCCTGGCCTCCCGAGGGGCCGCGGGGCCTTCCAGAAGGCGGTCCAGGCCTGCCTGGGCGGTCATGCCCGCTATCGGCTGATTGCATGGACACCATTTCCTTGGCGGCTTCCCGGCCGATGGGAATGGCATCCCAGTCTACTGAAAAGTCCCGGGACTTGGCATGGGTGAGCCGGGCTCTGGCCAAGGCCTTCCTGTACAAGGTTGGATGGTACAGGAACACTTGTGACATCGCATTCATGGCGGCCCGTACACCTCCTTGTGCGGCTGCCAGGGAAATGATGGTCAGATCCCCCAGCAGTTTGAGGATCAACAACAGCAAACACAGTATGTCTGCGCCATCTCCCCACTCGTGAATAGCTTGTCTGAACCCAGCCCAGACATCCAGGGCGGCCTCTCCTTCCTCCGCCAGTCGGTCGATATTGTAGGACACGATCCCATGGTCTCCGGTGGCCGAACAGCTACCTTGCTGAACGCATGAGCCATAGGACAGGCCGGTCAGCATGGCGGCTTTATACGCTGGGAACGCTAGCAGCTGCTGCCAGTCGTTCAGCTCAGCCTGCGAATACAAGCCTCCCGAACTAAAGTCATCCAAGGGTTCTGTCAGCAGCTGCTTGGGCGTATCCAGCGGGGGTGGCCTCTTCTTAGGTGCGGGGGTTAGCTCTATCCAGCCTTCCTCCGCGTGCACAGTCAGCGGGTAGGTGGAAGAGCAGGGAATCTTGGTGGCGTGGCCGCTATACACCCGTGTCACGGCGTCTACAAATCCTGTGGGTTCCACTGGTACTTTGTCCCAATATTCATTGCTTTCACGGACAACATATTTGTTGCGTTGGCAGGTAAGCTGGAGCAGGACATCTCCCCTCAGCACAGAGAACATGCTCCCCTGGACACGCACCGGGTGGGCCGGGTCTAGTTGCTGGAGCTTCCAGCAATTGGCTGCTACTTCTTCTGCCGCTGTGCTTTTCATGCGTGTCTCCAGGGTAAATCCAATGTAGCCTGCATGTATCTGGGCCTGCAGGGGGACATCCACATCCCTGGCCGATACTCTGGGCAGCGCGGCCCCGGCCGGGTCAGCTGCCACGAACAATGCTGGGTGGTTGGTGGCATGGGCCTCAAAGTCGCAGTTCACTATTGAGGTGGGGGTGGTCATGTTGATGAAGAACTGGGCTTGATGGTCAACCAGGAACGCATCCATCACTAGGCTAGGCTGGAGGCTGCGGATCAGCCTCAAGGGGCAATCTCTCCCCAGGTGATCCCACACGTAGGTTGCTTCCCCAGTGATGCAAGACAGCTCAGAATGGGGACATTCTAGGGTCAGGTGGTCAGATTGGGACTCCACCCGTCCATCCTCTACTACGTAGGTCTCTTCCTTGACCAGCAGCCGTCGTTCCTGGAGCACAAATTCATTGCGGTACAGCTGGCCCTCAAAGTGGACGTCCTCCCCTTCACAACCCACCCCCTCGGGGCTGTTGACCAAGGCGCCCACCATGTCGAGGGTGAAGAACAGGGGATGGTTCAGCTGGAACGTCAGTGGCTGGGTCTTGCCTGGCAGCGTGTAGACTCGGTTCCTGGCCAGGTCTTGGCACGTTTCTGGATCAATCTTGGTTGGCCTCATGAGGGTGGGGACCGAGGTCACCTTGAGGTGACCCCATACCCCACACCTAAATGTCCACTGGGACACGGTGAGCTGACAACTGTATCCTGTTGTTTCCCTAATCTTGACTTGCTGCAGGACATGTACCTCATGGCCCAGGGGCACCTCCTGGTGTAGCGGTTCCGTGCTACACATCTTCTCCTTATTGTAGGCTGTGACGTGGGTGGGGTTGGCGCAGTCCCACCCTACCAGGACGTAGCTAGTTGTAGGCCACACGGCTGCCAGCAGTAGTCCCCACAGAACCATCCACCAGTGTGAGAAGCTACCAGACAGCCATCTACCTCGCACACGCGGCTGGGGATCTTCGGCTCGGGTCACGGCTGCTTCTTGGGGCTGGACACGGCTGGGCTGCTCCTGGCTAGATACAAATTTCCATTGAGCGTTATCTTTGTGTGTCCGGGGCACCCCGATACCCTCCCCAATGACAGACTGACTGGCGCCTGCCTGGGTGTCGGCTCCCCTAGCCCCAAGGGGTCCCTTCCCTTGTCCATGGCATGCCCAGTGGCATGGGGCTGAAGTGCGTGTGGCACAGGCTCGCCCTGAATCACGTCCCTCCCCTGCCCTAGGAACTCAGGTGCATGTGGCACAGGCAAGTCCTTATATCCCCAAATTTCAATCTCCCCAGCCTCTGGTGCAGGAGGCACAGGCAAGGTTGGGGGTTTACAATAATTTGGATACAATACATTTGTCAAATTTAACTTATCCTGGCTCGACTGGAAGTGCTGGGCAGCTGGGTTCCCTCGGCTGGCAGGGGGCGCTGGATGGTGTATGGCTGGGTTCTCCCTACAGGCTGGTGGCGCTGGCTGACTGGGGGTGACGGGTGTCACCCCTTCCTCTGGGACTGCTGGCTCGTTCCAGGATCCAGGTATCTCGGTGGCGGCGACGGTTGTCGCCCCAGGCACCAGGGTGGGGGCGCTGGATAGCACCCCCCAGTCATCGCAGGTGGCGGCGCCGGGTGGCGCACCATACATCGACTCTGATGCGCTGGCTAGCGCCTCCTGCCTCTCTCGTTCAACGGCCGCCAGGGCCTCCCCGTACACCGTCTCAGTGACGCTGGGTAGCGCCCCTCCACTCTTGCTGGGTAGGCTCGGTCGGGCAGGCCCCATCATGTTTAGGCTGAAGGGCTGGGGCCTCAGAACTTCTGGCTCGGCAATGTTGTTGGGCTGCACAAACTCCGGCCCCAGGTGGTTGAGGCTGAAGCCCAGGCCAACCCGGTTGGGTTCAGCCGCGCCTCCCAGTACGTTGATTCTAGCTGGGACGGTTCCAAACTGCGGCATTCCGTCGGCTCGGCCCGCTGCGTTGGGGGCGGCTGCTTGCTGCGGTGGTGCTGGGGGCGCGCTCCCTTCCATGTTGGCTACTCTGCTGGGCTTTCCTGGGGGAGCGCCCTTGTCTGCAGTGCGCCTCCGGCCGGCTACCTGGTCCCAGTCGGCTCTGCACTCGGCCGCCGTATGGCCAGCATAGTGGCAACGCTCGCACTTGGCAGGACGGTCACGGCGTGGCTGGGTGCGTCTCTCCTCTAGGCTGACTTCCATAGGCGTCGGACAGTCTCAGGCTCGGTGGCCTTTCCCTTGGCAGCGGTAACAGCGGCCTGAAGTCTTGTCATCTGGGGCGACCTTCCCCATCTGGTGGAGACCCGGAGCCAAGGCGCCAATCTCCATTGGCTCCGACTCGTCGTAGTTGGGCAACTGGACGCTGGCTGATCCCGTGAGCCCGTCGGTGGCGTCCACTAGGCACACACCCTCCTTCAGCTGCTTGGTAATCATTGTGACGGTGAACATGGCTCGCCTCGTGTACTCAGGTACAGAGGCGATCTCATGACTCATCATTTCACGTTTCACATTAGCGTTACGAATGCCACGATTTAATTCGTCTATCAATAACTCGAGGTCCTCATGGCTGTAGGCCTCCCTATACAAGGCACACTTTGTGGATATGTATGCTTGTATAGGTTCTGTCGAGTGTTGCCTGTAATCCCTGAAGGCTTGCTTCAAAGTCTGGGATTCAAAGGCTGGACGAAATAACATTTCACACTCGGCCTTGACTTGTTCGTATGTCAAGGCTTGGCCTGCCTCGCCAAACAGATGAGAAGCCATCTCCGCCGCTTGCCCCACCAGTGACAGTAAAAGGGCGTTGCGGCGGTTGAGGGTGTCATGGGGCGGTAAGCCGCCCATGACATCTTGAGTCTGCGGATGTGGGAACTCCAGGATTGCTTGGGCGGTCCTCTATACTCCGGCAGGTTACTCAGCATCAGCTTGCGGTACTCGGCTGGAGCCGGCTGGGGGTCATCCTGGAGCCATCCTTGGGCTTGGTCGCCTCCTGGCGCTTGCGGCTGCTCCATTGGGTCAACGGTTCAGCGGCGGGACACAAAGTTATAAGTCAATATTATAAATGGTTTACACTTGAGGCTTTCTAGCCTAGCAGCCAACACTGTTTATCACTAGGTTGGTAGTTTAACTACAAAGGTATAACTTAGATGTACTTGTCACTAGTTTTTTCTGAGTTTGTAGAGTAGGCTGGTAGGGGTAGATAGCTGTTGAGGGTCTGAACTGCTGTCAGGAACTGATTGGGTTTTCCTTTATCACACTATAGATAGGACGGAGAAGCTTGTAATTCTTGTTTTCTAAAAATATCTCTGTTAGATGCTATGGAGTAGCTCCGCTCCTGTGTGTGTGTGCGTGAAATATCCTTTCCTTGCAGCGCGCTTACGCACCGTCAAATCCGCGCACACAGGTAAAACGCGCACTTATCCCTCAACTCGCTCTCTCATTGGTCCGCTTTGTCCGTTGAATTTTGTGATATGTCCCGAACTCTGCTGCGCGACCAGTAAATGGCGCTCTGTTCTCCCGGTCGCTATCTCCACACCGTGGACGGACTTAGTCAAGTGTGGGTAGGAGGGGGGGAAGCGCGTGAGGGGACGGGGTAAAACCGTCCGTTCCCCCTGTGGGGAAGGGGGGGGGAGTGCTGTGGGTTTGAGGTAACTGTGTGGTGAGGTAATGGTGCCCTTTCTCCTTAATCCTGGGCTTATTGTTATGTCACCTTGATTGTATTTTCTTCAATGGATGGTGGGCCCCTCCCTTTCCTCTGGAATAAGGGGTGTATTTGTTGTGCTGGAGGCTTGGGTGGTTAGATTGTTTATCAATGCATTGTTATATTACATCTAGATTCTATTTTTGGCCTTATCACAATACATAACAGATTTGCTTACCAAGCCTGTTCTATTTTTAGTTTTATCACAATACACAACAAATTGTTTACCAATCCTTGCTCATAAATCTATTGTTCGGCCATCACACTAGGGTGGTAATCCCTACAATGTGATATAATATCTGCTTTTCTAGATGGGTGGCTGCGCTGTAGCCTCTCAGGATACTTGGAGTTGACGTAGTTTCCTCTGCTTGGTACACTACACTCGTATGTTGGCTCGCAGCTCGCAGCTATTTGGCGTGTTTCAGCCTGTCGGCGGCAGGGAATGTCCCGTCCTGCAGCGCCGTATATCCGAATCCGGCTGGTGGCGGCAGGGAATGTCCCGTCCTGCGGCGCCGCTGGTTCGAATCCTTGGCTTGTTTCAGTCTGTCGGCGGCAGGGAATGTCCCGTCCTGCAGCGCCGTGTATCCGAATCCGGCTGGTGGCGGCAGGGAATGTCCCGTCCTGCAGCGCCGCTGGTTCGAATCCTGCTATCTCTTGCAGTAAATGTTGGCCTATTTTCAGCCGTTTACACTTAGTTGGCCTGTTTCAGCCCGTCCGCAGGCCTGTTTCAGCCCTTGAGCGCTCAATTCTCCGTTAGATGTCGGCGCTTCTCGCGGTTCTCCGTCAAGTTTCGCTGTTTCGCTTCCACAACTGCCGGATGCAGAGTTAGACCTTGCTATCTAGGGTGGGTAATTCAGGTTGCTTGTGTCAGTTTTGCCAGTTTCACTGCTGGGAGTACCTTAGCCTCAGCTGCGCGTCTGCTCTACACTTGTGGTTTGCCGTAATCTCACACAGCTGTCACCAAAAGTTGTGGTATCCCCCTAGGATGAATGGCAGACACCAGAGTTCAAAATGACTACGGCAGTGTGAACAGACGTGGACACCTATACTATAGAGAAGCTACGCTTCTCTAGCAATCACTATATAATAAACAGCATCTATTCAGTTGTTCCTTTATTGAAGGTCTAAGGATTACTAAAGTTATATACAACAAACAATAGCTACACAGATAGGAATAAATAATCATAAATCAAAGCAATATAATACATATACAATAGTCAGTTTGGGCAATAATGATCCCCCATCCCTGGGAAGGGTGGGGGGAATTAACAATACAGCTTAACCATAATAAGGCTGTCAGATTCAATCATTAATTTTAGGCATAGGGAGGGGGTCGGCAGACCCCTTCCCCAGGACTCGGGGGAGGGCCTTTGGCCCTTCCCCGAACCCCGGTCAGGGTTGCCATAGGCATGGCTCACGGTTGCCGAATACCACACAGTCAATAATTTTTTTTGGGTGGAAAATGGTTGCAGCTACTTTAAAAAAGGTAGTTAAATAATAATTAGTTTATGAAAAAGTAATTTTATGGTAAAAGGTCCATCTAAATCACATTTGTAGTTCAAAAATTTTCTTAGAGTAAAATTTTCATTTCGAAGACGACATTATTATATTTATAATATACGCAGCATTTATAACAACTTTAAAATCATCGTTACGTGACAACCAGTGGACGGATTTTAGATTGGTCAACGGATTTGAATTTATTACGACCAGGACTATTTTTTTGTCACCTTGGCCGACTAAATCGGCCAAGGAATAACCGGCTACGGTATTTTTAAATTTTACTTCTATTTTATGCAATTATTATCATGTCTACAACTTTAAAAACATCGTTACGCGACAACCAGTGGACGGATTTTAGATTAGTCAACGGATTTGAATTTATTACGACCAGGACTATTTTTTTGCCACCTTGGCCGACTAAATTGGCCAAGGAATAACCGGCTACGGTATTTTTAAACTTTACTTCTATTTTATGCAATTATTATCATGTCTACAACTTTAAAATCACCGTTACGCGACAACCAGTGGACGGATTTTAGATTGGTCAACGGATTTGAATTTATTACGACCAGGGCTATTTTTTTGCCACCTTGGCCGACTAAATCGGCCAAGGAATAACCGGCTACGGTATTTTTAAATTTTACTTCTATTTTATGCAATTATTATCATGTCTACAACTTTAAAAACATCGTTACGCGACAACCAGTGGACGGATTTTAGATTAGTCAACGGATTTGAATTATTACGACCAGGACTATTTTTTTGCCACCTTAGACGACTAAATCGGCTGAGGAATAGCCGAATACGATATTTTTAAACGTAACATGAAGAAAATTTGGGCCGATTATGTTAATCGGCCGATTTCCGGCCGGCCGATAACGAAAACAGCTTGCTAATACTGTTCCAATTTGGTTACACTTTTAAGGGAAGGTTTATAAATGTCTTAGGGTTGGTTTTAGGCTTTGTTCCTGACCTCCATCAGACTCCCCAATAGGATAAGGATCAAACAACTAATATTCTAATATTATAGCTTCTAAAATCCTTATTTCTGAACCGATTTTTAAAAAATAAAGGTCTAGCAGCACAGTTATGGGACCTGGAAAACGATTAAAGCAATCGTTATATGCGTAGATTGAATCATAACAAAGATATTAAAAACCGCATGAAGATTTAGAGTTGGCAGAGTTATAAAATTAAAAAAAAAAATTAGCTCAAGGATATAAACTTTTAGATAATTGGCAATTAAAATCCTTATTTGTATCATAAAAGGTAATAGCTGCACTATCATTCCAAATGTTATAGCCATTTTAGAGAATATTGACTGCACTTACCTCTCAGCTCTTTTTTCACTTCTTCTATTTTTATTCTCTCTCTCTCACTCTCTTTTAATTTATGCTACTATTGTGCCCCATAATTCGCCTTATACTCTGCTACGTTATCGATGGCGAGCTCGCATGCTACCTTTTGCTTGAAAGGCCGATTTTCCAACGTTTATCGCCAAAAAATTAGGTGTTAATTCATGGCGAATGGGATTCTTGGTAGCATAGGAATTGGTTCATATATTGCACGAGCTCGAAGGCGACTCTATGGCGAAATATCTTGCTGGGTAGATTTCAATTAATGGATGAAACGTTTGGACACTTAACTAAATCCAAACCACCAAAATTCAATAAAAGTCCCGAAGGTTGTTATGCCAACGAATAAGCCAAACGTTATTATGAGACTTTGGGGAATAATGTAATACACAGCCCAATGTTCCCTCCCTCCCTAATTTTCTTGTCCTAACTGTAAAACTTACTGGTGTCACATTGTAATCTTCTAAATCAGGTGCACAGTCAATTCTATAATTTGATTTCACCCCACAAATACCAAGGATAGATTTCTCTTCCTGCAAAATAACATTGTATGTGCCATATTTTTTAATATAATATCCAACAGTTGCAAAGCTGTATCATATTACTATTGAATTGTATGAAAAACAGAAATTTTGAATAAGAAAGAGAGAGAAAAGGATAAAGAGAGAGAAAAAAGGATAAAATAAGTTGAAAGTTTAGAACATATATATGCATTGAAATATATCTGTACAAAAAAAAGAGAATAAAAGGAAAGAAAGAGAAAGAGTGCTCTAAATCTTTACAAGGATGACCTTATTCTACTCGCCATATCCCGATTAATTTATATTGCTGCAAAAACTGAAAATAAAAAAAATGAAATTGTTTATTAATGTTGATGATCTTCGCTTTCATGAATATTGGCTTTCCTGCGAAAATGGGTGTTTTCCCTCAAAGTTCCTATCGAGCACTGACCACTCCCCCACGTCTAACCCCTGTGGGGGCCCTAACCCTAAACTCAATAAAACCTTACCTAACCTGATCTATAGAAAAAGAAGAAAAAAACCAAAAACTATCCCCATCCCCTTCTATTATTTTCAATAAATTTCAAAATAGAGAAGGGGGATTTGTTGCTTGACTAGGCACTTTGGGGAAACCAACCGATAAGAATAATAATACCTTTTGTGGAAAGTATCCAGAATTTTGTAGAGTGATGGGTGTGATAACCATTGCAGCAACTATCACACACAACAAGTACCCAACTAGCACCTAAATATTGTAGAGTAATGGGTGTTATAACCATTGCAGCAACTATCACACACAACAAGTACCCAACTAGCACCTAAATATTGTAGAGTAATGGGTGTTATAACCATTGCAGCAACTATCACTCACAACAAGTACCCAACTAGCACCTAAATATTGTAGAGTGATGGGTGTTGTAACCATTGCAACAACTATCACACACAACAAGTACCCAACTAGCACCTAAATATTGTAGAGTAATGGGTGTTATAACCATTGCAGCAACTATCACACACAACAAGTACTCAACTAGCACCTAAATATTGTAGAGTAATGGGTGTTATAACCATTGCAGCAACTATCACTCACAACAAGTACCCAACTAGCACCTAAATATTGTAGAGTGATGGGTGTTGTAACCATTGCAACAACTATCACACACAACAAGTACCCAACTAGCACCTAAATATTGTAGAGTAATGGGTGTTATAACCATTGCAGCAACTATCACACACAACAAGTACCCAACTAGCACCTAAATATTATTATATTTTCAGCTATCTGAAGGAATAAGACAATGGACGATAAATTGATGTACATTCTCAATGATAGATATTTAAATTATTGTTTGAAACGTATGTTCTTCGGAATGATGAAGTAGACTTTTTCCTTTTGAATTGGGTTGAGCAAGATTTCTAACAGAATGTTTTTTTTTAAGTTTGTGCACTACTAGTTTCAACAAATCAATCAAGATTTTATGAAAGTGTCCAAAGCAATTAAGCCAGTAAATAATAAGTAGTATTTATAAGTCTTTTAGTACCAGTTTTAGTCCAATGCCACCTCCCTCACTGAGAAATGTTTATATTTCTATTAAGTAAATTTAATCATAAGCATCAAAAAGTTATTTCTTGATATTTTATTGGTTTGTCATTCAAATTTTGTAATTCCTATTACTTCAAATCATAGACAGCTTTCCGCGAATCGTAAAATTTAACAATATTTAATGCAAGAAGGCCCGAGCTAACAAAAAAACTGGATTAATATAATATTCTTTTTTTAAATTAGAGAATTTTCTAAAATACGATACGATACCTAGCCTAAAATCGGCTCTAATCCAGTGGACATTAATTAATTACGCCATACTTGAATAAATGTTACCTCTTTTTTAAAGAAGACATAGTAGGTCCAACTTTTCGGCTTCTCAAATCTATATTGTTATTTGCATAAAAAATGTAATATATAAAACTATGACATTATAATTTTCTTTTGAGCACTAGTGGCTGCGTTCCTAGCACTTAAGGGGAAGAGAGAGAAAGATTAGGAAAATAGCCTAAACACAAATATCTTTAATTCAAAGATAACATTGACTATACCATCCTGGGGCCTTTGTGAAGATTTCATAAAATAGAGAACTTAATTAGTTTATCATATTGCGGACAAATTGTAAAAAACATGTACTCAGGGATAAGGGATAGGAAACCTGGCCATAAATTAGGTCTCGGCCTGGTTTTGAAAGGGATCATGCAACTTTTACCATTTGCCTAATTTAATGACCTTACTGGCGGACGGCTCATATTGGCTACCGCTCTAAACCAATAGTGTTCTGTGATTTGGGCTTATTTTGGTGATTGGTTGATACAAAACAAGCCCAAATCACAGATGGCGGAAATTTTAGAAGCAGACAATTCTGGAAAAAATAATGATTTCGTCTGCTACGAAAAAATAAATATAAATGGTGTTAGATCACATTAGTTTAATTATTAAATCTGCTTAGAGTTAAACATTAAAAAAGGGCCACATAGAAAAAACAAAAATAACGGGATTATTTTTTTGGAAAGAAGGTAGCTACGAATTTTCATTTGGTAGTTTATAAATTAGATGTTGTATTTTGAATTTTAAAAATTTAGTACGGAGTTGATACAACACCTTCACCCTAATTTTTGTACAATACAACACAGTACAGATATATCATTACATTATATCCAGTATAGTATCCAAAGAACTTGATAGAATGTTACCCAAGTGCATATTTATTTATTTATTTTGAATTTTAATTAGCAATGAAATTTTCAAATAAAATTTTTACTCATTAATAAAAATGCAAATAATACAAACTAAAATCTGTCTGCGGGAAACCCAACGATAGCTTTCTGACAGTTCAAATTACCAAAGTAAAAGATAAAAAAATTTGGGAGAGAAAAAACTTCTTTTTAACAAAAGCCATTAATATATAGGTTTATAAAAAGTTATGTTTTTTACTTTAAACTAGCTACCTGAATTTGATTCTATACTTTATCTACACACACACACACAGCTTTTTCATTAGCATTTTATACGAACCACTGCGCTATCCCAAAACTGGTTTATTAGGCTAGAAATAGGCCTAGGCTTGAAATAGGCCTGAAATAATATTTTCCTACGTTTCCCATCCCTTATCCCTGGTTCTTTCTCTCTCTTTTTTATGACATCATGAACATCTGGTATATAACTCACTTTTTCCGTTTGTTCATCCATGTTTTTTAGGAGTGTTGCTACTTATAGTGTTTTCATACTTGTTCTTTTATAAATGACACATTGCTACAAAAAAGGCTTTTTGAAGCAATGTTTCTTGTTTTATTAAATTCTGTATAATTTCAGATCTTGAAATAATACTGATACTTGCATATTTCTGATTCCCACATATATTATCTATTTTCTACATTTACATTGACATCTGAAGAGTGCAAACATGCACGAAACAATTTGTAATGTCTGAATAAATATGTAAAATTTATATTTTGTTTGTGAGTTAACCTCTTATATTATCTATTAATAGATATCGTCTATTGAATATTTGATACGCCAATAATCAATATTTTAACACTTGGATTTTGAATCATATTTTTAAAATACTGATAAAGTGATCATCGCAGATTGCTAAAATAACGATATCCCACCCCTCCTACTGAATTAACAAACTGAACAATAAATGTGGTCCATATTAGCAAGCTAAATTGACAATAAACTTTCCCCATGTCAATATATCCACGTATATCCTATATCAATTATGCCAATATTCCTGAATTTATCATCTTTGAGTACATCTTCAATATTATCATGATTTATATCATCATCGTCAAGGGTTACGTCTTCAAAGGAGTTATTCTAAATTAAAAATACATAAATATTAATTACATAACGAGGATCATTGAAAGAAAACAAAGTAGTGTGTTTCGCCGTATTTTCACAGTAGCTTTTGATAGGTAATTTTAGGTTTGGTAAATATTAATGATTGCCCCACATAGTTAGGAAATAGGCTCTGCGGGTTTTACCAAATTTGGCATAAGTGGCGTGGCGTGCACATAAATTCATTGAATATTCTAAACGTCTAGAAATCGGACTTTTAAGAACCAGAAAGTTTTAGCGATTCCCATGAAGAATAGGTTATTTTTTTTTTTTTTTTGATAGTTTTTTCAATCTTAAAAAAATATCCAATAATGTTAGGCAAATCTTTCTATTGCACAGTGTAAAAATTTCTAAATCTATGTTGTCCATTTAAGTTGACAAAACTTACCCTTTTCCTTCCAAACACCATTTTTGATGATTTATTTTACACTTTTCGCCATGCAAATTTGTGTATCAAATCACTAATTAGACTTTTATTATCACTTAATTAATGTACACGAAACTGTCGTTAAAAATTGGAATCCTTATTAGTAATGTTATTATCAGTAGATGAAAAATTTCTTATCACTCAGAGTAATAAATAATTTAATATTTTGTTGATGTATTTTACAACACTGGAATTTAGCAAATGTTAAAACAATGGATATATTATTACTTGGATGATACATCAGATTTTCATGGCTGGCTAAAATAACGATACCCTAAAACCATAATTTTTACCCCCTCCCTTCTACTGGATGAAATAACAGACCTAATTGACGACAAATTTTCCCCGTCTTAATATCCACGAATATTCTATGTACTTTTTAAAATTCAACTAGAACAATTTTGTCCAAAATAAAAAAAGTTTTTCCAATCAAGAATGATTATATTCAAAGCTGTCAATGACAAGTCAAGTGTTCAAATTATTCATTGTCTTTTTTTACAGTAATGAATATAAAGCTGACTTATGTATATATCAGGGATCTAAAGGGATAAGACAATAACCGATAAAGTTGATGTACATCCCCAATGATGATTAACAAAATTACCCCTTCTGTAGAGTACAATTAGTGGTTGAAACATTTGGACACTCAACATCTTTGGGGACTAGTGTAATACACAGCCCAATGTCTCCTTCCTTCCTGTAATGTTGTATACAAACACAAAATTGGTCTAATAACAAAAACAGCAAATTATACAGTAGCTACTCATTTACAAAAGATGTGACATAATAAACATTTTTGTTATAAAATACATATATATTTCAGAATAGATTTGATATGGTACAGATATATTAATTAGCATTGGTTGTTGTTTTTATTTATTTTCTATTCTACTTTATATAAAGCTATATATTAGTACATAATGCAAATTTTATTGTACAAAGCTATAATAAACAATTATAAATAGAATTTTGGAGATCAAATTATTTTAACCTTTTGCTACAAAGGTATTTGATCATACATTACATTCCAGGGATCGAGGGAAATCAACCTTTTACAATTTATAATCAGGTGGAAGCCTAAATTTGACAATCCATCTTTTCAATTTTTTCTCAAATGATCCAAACGGGTATTAAATTTGAGGCTTAGTCGCGGCTGCCGAGCCCTGTTAGAATAATAACTTATAACTTCTTTCTGTATGTATTAAAAAATAGTTTTAAATCTTGTTTTTGAATTGGATAAAAATCAAAGTTATTTTTATTATTTTTTTTAATTTCACGAAAGCAAAATAATCAAAAGTGGAGAAAAAAAAGTTATATTCGGTTTTTATCTTCATGCAACTAAATAAAAAAGATTCGGAGCCAGGATGAAAAAATAGTTTTACAGGGGTTAGATACAAGTTATTTATCGCATCGTATTATAGACAGCTATCGGTGGATATTGATATATGAATATAAAAGCTAGTTTTGTTAGCTTTGAGGGGCCGAAGTCCCGGTCTAAGAACTGGTATTGATTTTATGTTTTTTATTTTAATATTCATATAAAATTGTCTTTAATAAGATACTATATATGATTTTTCATTATAGCTGACAACCGGTTCTCATCACAGCGGATATTAATCGGATTCGAAGCCATACTGAAAATTAAATGATCATCTTGATATTTTCCATATAAACCATTCCTCCTTGGTGGCTGGATATCTTCTCGATTTTGTTCACTTTCTCAAGATACGCTTCTGTACTTAACTCAGAATGTCTGAAAAATAATAAAAATAGTAGTAACATAATGTCTGTCTGTAAAGATGGATCTCATTAACCGCTAAACGGATAAGGGTCATTTAAGGGTTATAACTATCCCAAAAGAAACCTTCCTTAGAAAAAATTACATTCCTACTATTGTTTTACTTTTTATTGTAAATCTTAGTTGAAAATGGAGGGTCGACTTCGCTTCCCCTCCCATTTTCCTCAAATGCCTCTATAGGCCTTTAGGATGCTGCTAATTATATAAACAAAAAGATATAAATTTGAAGTATTGGAATAAAATTGGCAATAACAAAACGACATAGTAACCTAATTTAAAACCAAAATATAAACAAAACAAGTCAGTTCTATAATCGCCAGTATTAATTGCTGAAAAATATGAAAAAATAATTACATTTTTAAAGTCAAAGTTAAACATTAATCGACATTAATCTTATTATCTGAGTTATAGAGCCGCTCGATAAAAATATCTTCATTGAAAATTTTAAACCATTGAAACTATTCTAACTATTATGGAATATCAAAATTTGAGATCAAAGCCATCCGCACGCACGGCCATATTGAAATGTAGAAAAGCATCGCACTTAATGATAACATTAATCTGGAAATAACCAGCCTTTACAAAAAGTGTCTCAACCTTGAAAATACTTTGACCTATAAAATATTTGATAATACTATCATAATAACAATTTTTTCCCCTAATGACAAATTATTGACAGACACAAATTAAATTATGTTTTTATCAGGCGTTTTACCAATTTTTTTTTCGTTTTTTGTGCTCAAACACTCTATTTAAAGAAACGATATGTCAACATTATGACAGCCTTGGCTACTTTTATTTAATACAATTATAGTCGACACAACTCATTGAAATTAAATTTCAGCATAATTACGACAGTTTTGACAGGTACACCATAATGGAACACACTTGCAGAGTAGCTTCGCTGCTACTTAAAACTAGGGCTCGGCAACAGTGCATCAAACGCATGTAAGCTTAATTACTTAATTTTGAAAATTTGCTGGAATTTGAAACCTGACACAATTATGCAATCTCTCTTTTGAAAAAAAATCAAATGCATCATGAGCGAATGACGCTCAGCTGCCAAGCCCTGCTAAAAAAACAGTTACTAACCTATCTAGAATATGGAGGGCAATATATCTGTATTGTCCAAATGTAAAGCAACAAGGAAGAGTATTTTCAGAGAGCACATAGCACGCAGCTATTAAGGATTCATCCAGGTTCTCTGTTATCTTGTAACACACAGATCCAATGAACCTAAAAGGAATGTTTTTATTTGGTATTTATGTAAAGTAACGGGGTGTCTGTCTGTCTGCCTTCTTATATAAAAGTAAAAGCAAAGCAGAAAGTTTATTCTTTATCACTTTATCCTTCTGTCTATCTGTACAGCCATGGCAGAAATTAGATTTACTTGGATGCAATTTGAGATAAACTTCTGAAATGTATTGTTAAGATTCTTCCAACCAATAAGTTCTACTTTGTACAAACTTTTTATGTTCATTTTCTGTGAAATCGTTCATTCTTCTACCATGTGAAATAGGATTCTAAAGATTATCAACTTAAAATATTTGTACATTCATTTTAAAGATGTTAATTTTTAACTTTTTTAACAAAATTCTTTCATGTAATATGATTATCCTATTCAACTTATTTTTGGAATACTGATTCCTAGGACAACAAAGTACAATGTTAAAAGCAAAGCATATCGATAACCAAGTCCTAAGAATGTCCATTAACAGTATCCTATACTTTTGCAGTTTCGCAACAAGCTCTACAAGAGTTCTGAGAAGCTCTACAAAGTGTCCTAAAAATAAGCCATGTGACGTCAATTGATTCATCGCTTTTTAAGGGTCATTTTTATGACGTCACACGGCACATATTTTAGGGCACTTTGTAAAGCACCCAGTTCTGACATTCAGCAAGTGTTAATGTTAGTTTGTCCTACCGTTTAAAAGCTTTGCTTTTATGAATGTTGTCATCCTTGTTTTAATGCTTGTAACATTAAATTGAAAACTAGCGGCTACGCCCCTAGAGGCCTCTAGGGGCACTTGAGGAGAGAGTCGAATTTAATAATTAAATTTCTTATTTTAGATTTTAAAAGAAAAAAGTAAAATTTTGGGGGGGGTTGCCTCCCCCTCATTTTTAATATTAGTTAAAAAAATAAAAAAAAAAAAAAAATTGGGGGGGGGGGGTTCATTTTTTGGGGGGGTTGGGGGTGTCCCACCCCCCAAGAAAATAGTTATAAACCTTCCCGGGACTTATGAGAAGCTACCCTGTTAAGGAGAACCCGATCGGTTCAGCGGTTAGCGAGATCCTTCGGTACAGACAAACACACAAACATCCTGTTACTTTATTATAAGGATATGATAAAATTAACCTTAGCCAATCAACATCTCCCTTTCTCCATCCACCTGTCTGTAATACTTCCTCTAAAAACTCCTTAAATTAAAATAATTAAATCAAATGCCCTAAACATTCTCTCTAAATGAACGACCATAAATGTCAAGTTTGAAATAGATAGGACAATTCTAACATGTCTAAATTAACGACAAAATTAATTTGTTCCAGACGTTCGCATAGACGTCTAAGGGAAGGGGTAAAGGGGTTATTACCTACCCTCAAACGTTTGAACCCCTCAAAATAAAAAAAATACATTAATTCCACCCCCTTTTCAAACCTTTGAAACCCCTTATTGTACCCCCCTCAAAAGAAAAAAAATGTTTACGTCCCTAGACATACAAAAGGCTTGACCCAAAATGTAGAAAAGCTTCTCCTTTAATAAAGAGCGTAATTTTTTTCGCAGTATTCAGTAAAATTTTGACTAAACGCAAAGCATAATTAAACCCATAATCAAGAACAGTTTGACCTAATAAGCGCATTTGACTGTAAGCTTGCACACAACTTTACGGAATAACACGAAAGAAATTGCGCTCATTATTTACCTTTGGAAATCCGACTTCCTTCCATTTTTCCGTGAGTGCTTGTGTCTGTATCTTACAGTTTGTTCCCATGTGACGGTGCAGGATTCTCAACATACCAGGAGTTATCTCTGCACAAAACAAGAAAGATTGGGTATAGTTCTTTCCACGACATCCCTCCATAAGGAGCGATTCTTCGTATTTTTCACAGTAGCTTTTCTCCTATTTCTAGACCCTGCGGGGGGCTAACCCTGCGGGGCCAATTACCTAACCCTGTGGGGCAATCACCTAACACAATATAACCTAACCTAACCTAAAATAACCTATAAAAAGCCATTTTAAAAATACGAAGAATCGCTCCTTATGGAGGGATGTCGTGGAAAAGACTATACCCGAAAGATTAGATACAAAAGTAGTGAAGTAATAGTTTGTTCCCATGTGACGGTGCAGGATTCTCAACATACTAGGAGTAATCTCTGCAACAAACAATGGATTTATTATAACTTGGATCTTACACCAGATTATAATGTACTTTAATAAATTGAACCTTGTAGCTGGCTAAAACAACGATCCTTCCCCCACTCTACCACCTTTACCCCGTCATCTCTCCTCATGCTGGTTGAAAGAACTGACCAATAAATGAGGTTCATATTAGCAAGCAATATTGACGATAATTTTTCCACTGACAAAATATCTACGTATATTCTCTATCAATTGTACCAAACAAGAAAGTTTAGATACAAGAGTAGCGAAGTCAGAATTACCTCGTATTTACCCCATATTTATTTTTAATCTAAATCTTTTGTTTCTTCTTTTTGAAAACGAAGCTTTTCTATAATTAGGGTCGGTCAGTCCGTCAGTCCTTCCGTCAGTCCGTCCGTAACGGATAGTTTTTTTCTCGTTAATTTAGGCATGTTAGAATCGATTTCAAACTTTGCATGGTGATTCCTGTAGTAACTCTATAATCGTTACCAGAATGTCTGTACGTCCATTTTAAACATGTTGATTTTTTAGCTTTTTAACAACAATTTTTTATGTGATAAAATCATCCAATTGATCTGATTTTTGGATTATTGATTCCTATTCCTATTACAATAAGGTACAATATTTTGAGCAAAGCATCTCTATAATTAAGTCTTAAAAATGTCATTATGTCCTTAAATAGAATCCTGTATTTAAGAAGTTTTGTAACAAATTTAGGATATAATTTTGTCAAAACTTATATATTCATATTTTGTATATTCAGTTCTGACACAATGTTCGTCTGTCATAACGTTTCAGAGCTTCGCTTTTATGGATGTTGTCATCCTTGAACACTGAAACCACACAACACCTTTATTCTTAAATAGAATGAAAATAGGGGTGGGAATAGTTTTTTATTTGCTTGTATATTAACTTTTGGTCAGGTTAGGCTAGGTCATATTAGGTACTAGAGTTAGGTCACTACATGTTAACATTATTAGATCACTACATGCATAGTTGGCCCCACAGGAGTTAGACAGTGGAAAAATTAACCCCTCCCTTTGTTTTAAATTAATTTTATCAATACGGCGAGGGGGGGGGGGTTAACATGTATTTAATGTAAAAAGCACCCTTTTTTCTTACCCTATGCTGCATGTAAGGGTTTTTAAAATACTATGCATTGAACAACCTGACCGACGAATATGATCTTGTAGCGTAGCTTCGCTTCTTTAGAACAAATACGATCAGATTTTTGACTGAAATACATCTTAACTGACAAAGTAATGATAATTAATCAGAACCAACAAAGTTTAAATTAATTAGTTTGATGAGTCAAACCATCAAACAGTTGTGAAAAATTTAACGTTTTGGTTGTAAAGATACTTTATAATTCACTTTGTCCATCTATCCGTATTACTCTGCTGCTAATTCAATTTTTTGGTGCGAAGATTCTGCTGACCAATAAGCATTTTGGTCCGTCGGTTTGTCTTTAATCTTATGCTAAGAAATCAAGGATGATAACATCCATATGATAAAAGCAAAGCTTTACAATCAGAAGGAAAAATACGAACAATAACTTTAAAGAGTGTCAGAACTTTATAATCAGAACATTATTTTTGTAGTCTAGAAAAAATTGTACAAAATTTGTTGCAAGATTGCGAAAATACATGATACTGTACCTATATGTTAATACTTTTATTTTTAAGATTTAGATGAATAGGATAACTATATCAAAAAGAATACTGTGAAAAAGTTAAATCCTGCATGTTTTAATTGGACTTTATGGTAACCATTATACACTTGCTACACTTCCTACCAATATTCCTAATTGTTATGGGAATCATCAAGCTAAGTTTGAAATCGATAGCACAATGCTAACATGCTTAAGTTAATGATAAGAGCCAACCGTTACGGACGGACTAACGAACAGTCCAACCCTTATAATAGAAAGTATCGCTTTAAAAAAATTCTTAAAAATGCTTATAGTTTGCGATGCTAGAAAATAAGGCGTAATCAATTATTAGTCCTTGATTACAATCCTAATAAAAAACTTTGGTTATAAAGAATTAAATATACTCTTTATTGCATTTGCTTTGCATTTTTTAAAGCTACTCTACAAAAGTATTTGTGTCTGTCTTTCTTCCGTCCTTATGTACGTAATGCACTAAGACAGTTGGCTTATTAAAAAAATATATCGCGTATCTATTTTACAGATTTTTTACTTTTTTTAATAACAAATTTATTTATGTTATGATTATCCTATTCATCTGATTTTTAGTAGCGAAGCTACTCTATAATTCGAAATGTCTGTCCGTCTGAGACAGAAAGGGGGAAACGTGATTTTCTCGGCTCATCAATAAGTTGGGGTGCTAGATCGATTCCTACATTTTTAAGTTTTCATGATTATCTCAACTCCTATTCTACATAGACGGCTGAAATTGATTGAATACTTTCAGGGATTGAATACTTTCATATTCTGCATACTTTTATTAAGTTTTATCAAGATTTGCTTATTGGTTGGGGTGCTAGTTCGTTTCCTAGAATTTTAGGTTTTCATGATGTTCTTTACTCCTATCTGAGATAGACGGCTGATATTTTAAGGGTTAAATAAGTTCACAATTTACTTATCACCACAAAGTTTCATTAAGATTTGCTAATTTTCTGAGGTGCTAGATCGATTCCTAGATTTTCACGTTATAAATCGTACAAGGTTTCGTGATTTTTTAGTTTAGTGTTTTTTTATGAAACTTCAATAAAGTTAATTTTTTTCCGGATATCCATCCATAATTTTTGAGCTTCGCTACTTATGGATATTGTCATCCTTGTTGGAATACTGATTTCTAGTACAACATGGTAGAATGTTATAAGCTAAGCATCTCTATAATCAAGTAATAAATATGTAAGAATGTCATTTTATACATTTTTGTTTAGTCTTATACATTAATACTCTGCTTATTCAGTTCTGACACTCTACAATTGTTTATGTTCATTTGTCCTTCTGTTTCAGAGCTTCACTTTTCTGGATGTTATCATCATTGTCTCTATTGATTCCTATGTTATTTAAACAACATCGCTACTATTTGACGTAATCATCCTTGTTTATTATGATATATAATATATACCTGAAAATAGGCTGTTCTTGTTATTGTATTGGAATTCAATTCTATGCTTAACAGGCGGATACGATCCATTTGCAAGACATCTAATTAACAACAAATTTATATTTATATTTTTTATCACTTCGCTTCCCTCATTCTGAATGTACATATGTATTTACTGTTTGTTACATATTGTAAGATTATTTAAATTGTTTGTAACATAGTTGCAGATTTGACAAATTTAATGTCTTTATATCAAATATTCAACAAAGCTTCAGAAAATAATACACCACTAGGTATGTCCTTTCACACAAAAATAAATGCAAATTATATCTAAAGTGCGATTTTATAAAATTGAAAATAAAAATAATTTGGCTTAACACGTAGCGCATCCGCTCATCGTCGTGGAGGTGATGTGATCGAATCTTTGCTCAAAACTGCGTTATAACTAAAGACGTTAAAACTGTTTACTACTGCTAAAATGTCAGATGTACAACATTGATAGACGCGGAGTCGTTGGAAAGCCTTGGCCTAAAACCGGCGTTACTAATTTCCATTCACAGTGAGGACATCCAGACAAAGGTCGTGCAATCAGAGAGTTGCTAAACCTAATACCCAGGATGTTTGGGCAGAAAAGTAGAGATTTTTCTCCACTTAGTAATCCCTAGTTCTTGGACTTGACGTTAGAGTGTTATGGACACTGGGCAGCAGCATCGCTCAGCCCGTAAGAGGTAATTAATAGGTAATTGGGTTTGGTATATTATTCAGTTTCTACCTGAAATAGAGAGCAGACCAAACTAGAATATCCTTAGGGTGTGTCTTGATTGCCGCCTAAATATTATACAGCATTTATTACTTTTTTCAGGTGAATAATTACCAACAAAATACATAGTCCTACCCTATTCTAAGTAATAAGGTTTGTTGTTTGTCTGATAAGTTCTTACTAATCAGAAAACTGATAAAAAAAGCTTCACATATGTTCCAGAATATTTTATTTTTAAGTTTAAGTTATAGGATGGTTTTTATGTATTTTTCTGCCCATTTCTCACCCTTCAAGTACAGAGCCCCCAGTTGCGAGAGACGCATCCGCTTGTTTTAGAGTTAGACCTTTGTTTGTGTCAAGTTTTAACTGAGCAGAAAATTGAGGGCTTAAAATCATAGTCTATCAATTTGCACTTTCATGCAATTAGACAAAATTAATCTTAACTTTTGAAAAGTAAAATCCATTTTTACTACTAGCGACTGCGCCCCTAGCATCAGGCTCTTTATTTAAAGAAGTAAGAAGAAGGGAATACAAATACCAAAAGCATCCCAATACCTAAATCAAAAAAATATAGCCTAAAACCATCCACGGACCTATGCGAAACTAACCTAAATAGGAGAACTCAATGAGTTCAGTGGTTGTTGAAATTTTAGGCTCCAGACAAGAAATATCTAATTGTTATAATAGGAAGTATTTTTAAGTTCGAGTATCAATTTGTTTAGTTTTAACTGCTAAAGATATTTTTTTAAAGTTTATTATTCACTAGTTGTTTCGTTCATATAGTAGGAGGGGAGGGGATAGAGTAAAAGGGTGGATTGGGGGTGTCGTTATTTTAGCCAAATGCGAGTATCACTTTTTAGAGTATATAAAAATCTGGTGCAGCATCCAAGTAATAATACAGTGTGTTTTTTTTATGAGAACTTTTTTGAAAGCAATTTTACCCCACTTATAGTTATCAGAATTTAATGATTAATGGCTTATTTTCTTCGTTTTTTAATGCAATTAATAGAACACCAAAAAAAATTTCAGTTTTTATTTAAAAAGTACAATAAAGTCGTTTAAAAATTGTTTTAGCGCATTTTTCTTATGCTAAAATATTCAACCTTTTGCAAGAATGGCTGCTAAACACTTCAAAGTTGAGATCTAGAGCTAAAATACAGATACTATTAGGGACATGTACTAGAACATATCAAAGTTTGAAGGTCATATCTCAACCAGGGAGGGAGTACTGGCCCCCCAAAGTCGACTACAGAAAATCCAATTTTTTTCTTGCAAAGGGTAGAAGATTTATGCATAAGAAAAATGCGCTAAAACCATTTTTAGATGTTGACACCTAAGTTTTGAATTTTAGATTTTACTGTACTTTTTAAATAAAAACTGAAATTTTTTTTGTTTTTCTATTAATTGCATTAAAAAACGAAGAAAATAAGCCATCAATCATTAAATTCTGATAACTATAAGTGGGGTAAAATTGCTTTCAAAAAAGTTCTCATAAAAAAACACACTGTAGTGTATATCTATTCTTACCTTTGTATAGGCTTTTAGAATATCAGGATAATAATGAGGAATTATTTCATTTGTTAATCCCATTTTTATATCAAGTTAAAAAAACTGAAACAATAATATAGTTATTTACTGCATCGTATTATAGACATCTTCCCACGGATATTACATTGAAAATAAAAAGATTAAAACCAGTTTTGTTAGATCCGAGGTGACGAAGGCCCGGGATAACAACACTCGCATAAATTTTATGGTTTTTATTTCAATATTCGTGGAAAATTGTCTGTAATACGATGCTATACATGATTTTTTAATATACCATACTGACAAAAAAGACTACATAACTGTCCCAATTAAAAGAAACTTTATTAAAAATGCACAACAAGCCAGACTTTTACAATTAAATACAAAACTGTTACTGAAGGAAAAAATATCATTAAAAACTTTTTCTTCAAAGGGAGACATTCATAGATTAGATAGATTATAGATCTTCATGCCACTTTATAAAAATCATATAACATTTACGCACTGAAGATTACTTAATCAAAAACAAATAAGCATTTTAAAAAATATAATTAGGTGTTTTAAAAAATAATTGTTAGATTACAAATACCCTTACAAATGAACATTAAAAAACTATAACTATATATGTTTATTTTTACTCTATGAATTTCGTGTTGCTTTCCCTTTTTTATTGGTTCAGGTAGAGAGACATATTCCTAGCTTGTGATGACAATGGATATACAATATGTATGGATATTACGAAAGGGGGAAAATTGTCGTCAATTTAGCTTGCTAACATGCAACTCACTTATTGATCAGTTCGTTCATCAAGTAGGAGGGGAGGGGATGAATCATTATTTTGGCCCGCTGCAAGTTTCCCTTTATAGAGACCATGAAAATCTGGTGTACTATCCAAGTAATAATATATCCATTGTGAGGACCATAATAATCAAGGAGGGAGAGGTCAATGGCGATTAAATGTTTCTACTGTCATTTTTCAATTATATTTCTAGTACTCACAAAAGCAGATTTATAATTGGGTGTGAGGTTTAGAAAAATTTAACACCAATTTATATTCCCTTAACTCTGACGATTATAATATTCTTTGCATGATTTTATTATTAGATTGTCTGTAGGAGAATAATGTGATTCATATGTCCATGTCTTTTTATATTTTTAAAAGCTAAGCAATTCTATAATAAGGTTTGGTTCGTCTTTCTGTGAGTAATGGCAGCTCTTATCGTTATTTTAGAGCTGTCCTATCGATTACAACCTTTGCATGATGATTTAGAAAGTGTAACAACTCTATAATCATTAGCTTATAGTCCATACGTAAATTTAAACATCATGATTTTTAAATTCGACAACAATATTTTGAATTATGATTTCTGGAATAAGTATTTCTAGCTATACCATTTTTAACGAAGCATCCCTTCATCTGAATTTTGTGATAATGATTCCTTTTATAACAAGGCATAATGTTTTAAGCGAAGCATATCTATAATCAAGTCCTTAAATTGTAAATATGTCTTTTAACAGTACCCTGTATTAAGCAGTTTTGTCATAAATTTACTTAAAGTTTTGTTTAGACTAATACATACATTCTGCTTGTGACACTCTATAATTGTTAATGTTTGTTCAACCGTTTCAAAGCTTCGCTTCTATGGATCTTGTCATAGAGAGAGGTTGGTAAACCCCTTTCTTTGAAAATCTGTAAAAATAATCAAAATACCAACCTCATCCCCCCTTCCAAAAAAACAAAACAAATTCCCCTTTCCCTGAGATGGGTTTTTAATAAATGCCGCGTTTTTTCGACATTGATTGATTGAACGAAGACGATGTGATTTCAACACAGAGTATACAACATAAGAATTCAAAATTTTAAAATCACTATTTTAGCCATTTGTATAATCCTAATATATAAAGTAGTAAGCGTTTTTTTGTCTGTCCCGAAGGATCTCGCTAACCGCTGAACCGATATTGTTCTCCTTTACAGTGAAGCTTCTTATGGGTCCTGGGAAGGTTTTAAACTATTTTTGGGGAGGGTGTCTTCATCACCCTCCTCCCAAAAAATATTTTTAATAATCTTTTGAGACTCAAATTTAAAATTTAAGTCCACTTTTCTCCCTCCTACATTAAGTGCCCCTAGATGCTTCTTGGGGGCGTAGCCGCTAGTGTCTAATACGGTACTACGTCAAACACTAGATACGTCAAACATTAGATGCGACAAATGCTAGACAGACAAACAGTAGATGCGTCAAACGCTAGACAGACAAACAAAAGATGCGTCAAACACTAGACTGCGACAAACAGTAAAATTTTCCATTTTGCGACAAACGATAGAATTTTTAAAGTGCGACAAACACTAGAAGCGACATACGCTAGAATTTAAACTTATAAATTTTTATTGATGTTTTCGTTCATAAACATCAAATTCAAAAATCTATCCATGCAGGGATCTAAAAAAATCTAGGTACATAGCGTAAAATTAGTGGTTGAAACGTTTGAACACTCAACTTATTAAACCAACTAATCAAAATTCATTCATGTAACAAAAGTTGTTTAGTCAACAAATAAAAAAACGTGCTTATAAAACTTTGGGGACTAGTGTAATAAACAGCCCATTGTCCCCTCTCGCTCTGCTATCATTGTCCTTTTCCTGCAGATTTGCCCCAAGAGATTGATCAATTTTTTTGTGGGGGGGGGGGTGGTTTGGAGTGTCTCACTTCGCAAGAAAAAATCTTAAAACCATCACAGGACCATAAGGTATATTCCTTGAAGAGTAGAGCCCACTAGTTCAGCGTTTACCGAGATCTTAAGCTTTGGACGGACAGACAGAGATCATTCTACTTTGTATTATAGATATAATAGGATTAATTCTAGTGTTTGTCATATCTATTGTTTGTCGCCTTTAGAAAAAATCTAGTGTTTGTCATGTTCTAGCGTTTGTCGTATCTAGCATATGTCATGTATAGGGTTTGTCTGTCTAGCGTTTGTCGCATCTACTGTTTGACGTATCTAGGGTTTGATGTAGTACCGTCTAATACTACTTAAATCCATTTTCGCTGCATATGTATTAATGCATCTGTTTAGATCTGTATTAGACATTATACAAATGGCCAAAATAAAAATTTTAAAATTTTGAATTCCTAGGTTGTATACTCTGTTAAAAACCTTATTTCATCTTGAAGATCAATGCCCCGTACGATTTTAACAGATTATACCACTTGAGAATTCAAAATTTTAAATTATTATTTTAGCCATTTGTATAATGTCTAACACAGCTCTAAAAAGATGCATTAATACATATGCAGCGAAAATGGATTTAAGTAGTATTAGACATTATACAAATGGCTAAAATAGTAATTTTAAAATATTGAATTCTTATGTTGTATACTCTGTGTTAAAATCACATCGTCTTCGTTCAATCAATGTCGAAAAAATTGTCGAAAAAACGCAGCATTTATTAAAAACCCATCTCTGGGCCCCTAGGGTTATAAAGTCAAAATGTTTTAAATGGACGTACGGACATTCTTGTAACGCTTAGAATTTATACGCTTTCTAAACCGAACCATTTTACTACAGGAACCGCCATGCCAAGTTTGAAATGGATAGGACAATTCCAGCTTGCCTAAATTGACGGTGAGAGCTAGGACAGACCGACCCTAATTATAGAAAAGCTTAGCTTTTGATACAACGGTCGTATCCGGCGATTTTTAATGAAAATGTGTAGAAACGGGCTTGATAGAAATATCAGATCATGGAAAGAAAACGAACTAACGGGTTTCGTCGTATTTTCAAAGTAGCTTTTGATATGTTATTCTAGGTTGGGTAAATGTCGATGATTATCCCGCAGGGTTAGAAATTTAGCCCCACAAAGTTATGCCCCCACAGGGCTATAAATAAGAGGAAAGCTACCGTGAAAATACGACGAAACCCGCTACTGAGTTTTCTTTCCATGATCTGAAATATCTTGGAAACTAGGAGAGCATCTAAAATTGAAATTCTGTTGATAGGAACAGGTTTCGGCAACCAGCCAAGTTTTAAAGTTATAATATGGCGAATGACGATTTTACTAATGCTTACTTGCGGCTGCAGAATCCTGGGTTATACCCCCACGCCCTAAGAACATCCCAGAAAATAAATAAAATAAAGAACAAATTTTAGTTTGCTAATTTATTGTAAAAATATAGATAGTGCTCAACATTAGACATTATACATGAAGCTCATTAGTTTTGCATCATATTATTTACATATACAGTTATTTTTACATTTATCAAAGAAGTAAATTCATACAATTAATTGTACAATAATGCAATATCAATACAAGTGTTCAAAAAGTATTTTATGATTAGACAAAAGCTTTAATAAGTAAAAACATAGTTTTCTGAAAATAATCGCGTCGCGGCCAACCGCTGAAACCTGCCGTAGCCCTCTAAATCTAATTTGCAGAGGTTGGCGGAGTACCGGGTTTAACGCCGATATTGCTGTGTAAGGCGGTTACGGCAGAATTGGGCGGTAGTGATTATGTCAGATTGGAACCTTTACTGGTTCCCGAGAAATCCCTTAGCTAAATTAAAAAATTCCATTTCATTTATTTAAATTGCTTTACTTATAATCAATTACAATATTTTGCAAAAAATAACTTTTTTTTTTCTTTAGAATCATTAACCATATAAAAATGTGTATGAATTTACTTGATAATAGAATCATAACAAAAAATTACATTAAGTTGTTTTTTTTTACTTAATTGTTTAGAATTTCTTTTTAAAAATTGTTAAATTTTAACTAACCCTGCTGGTGGATAAGGCACATGTAGGCGTTCTTTAAACATTTTTATAATTATTTAACAATAATATCATATATTGCAAATTTCCTATTTGTTACAAAAGTAAAAGGATCTGTAACTGTCTGTTTTTCTTGAAGATTCGGGTATAGTCCCTTTCGTACCATCGCACCTTATGAGACGATTCTTCGTATTTTTCACAGTAGCTTTTCTCATATTTCTAGCCCCTGCGGGGGGCTATAACCCTGCGGGGCCAATTACCTAACCCTGTGGGGGCAATCATCTAACCCAATATAACCTAACCTAACCTAAAATAACCTATAAAAAGCCATTTTAAAAATACGACGAATCGCCCCTTATGTGGTGATGTTACCAAAGGGACTATTCCCGAAGATTCTTGCTAACTGCGGAAATGAAGCGGTTCTTATCTGCAATGCAGCTTCTAATAGGTAATGACTATTTTCCGGGATGGTACCACCACCCTCCAAATAGAAATCGCCCATAGAAAAACTTTTTTACTTTTTCCATCTAAAACAAAATAAAACTTGGATAGGGGGGAGGGGTATTAACCACTTCCCCCTACACCTCAAGTGCCCTTAGAAGCCTCTAGGGGGCAAAGCCACTTGTCAATAATAAAATGAAACTTGAATAACAGTGTGTACTTTTGTGTAGAATCTTAAACTTTAAAAAAAATCATTGTAATTGATTTCCATCGATTTTTTTTATACTTAATGAATATAAATCATTCAATCAATCAATAATAATAATATCAAACTATAATGACAATAAAAATATAAAATTTGCACTTTATCTTACAAATACATAAAATGTATAACTTGCTTATAACTGAAAAATAACAATATATTACAAATTACAATTAATAATAATTTTTTTATTCTTTTATTTTGTCTAAATGTGCAGTGTATTTCTACTACTTAAAGATATGCAACTTTATCTACTTAATCTTAAATACACTAACAAAAAATATTAGGTATTTTTTTGCTTAATTATAAAAACAACATTAGAAAATATAACTATTTAATAGCGAATTTTGTAGTGTTGTTTATGACTTACATGCAGGGCTCGGCAGCCGCGCGTAATCATAAGTAAAATCTTCATTCTATAGCTTTAAAATACAGAAGGATGCCTTGACGTGTTCCAGACATCAACAATCAATCTTTTTGGAATTATTTTTTGCATATAAAGGGGGGAGGCGGATGTGCCACTTTTTGAAACCAAAACTAAAAGTCAAAGGAACTCAACTAAAAAAAGAGTTACAGGTCTGAGATTTTGCATGGCAGTTGCTTTATAGGGTTACAATATGGAACAGTGAAGAAACGGCGGCGCATCCGCCGAAAACCGCCGAGAAATTGCAAAAAAAAATTCGGCGGTTTTCGGCGGTTGCGTCGCCGTTTCTTCACAGTTCCATATTGTACCTCTATAAAGCAACTGCCATGCAAAATCTCAGACCTGTAACTCTTTTTTTAGTTGAGTTCCTTTGTTGACTTTTAGTTTCAAAAAGTGGCACATCCGCCTCCCCCCTTTTAAATGTGAGCCTTTTGTGCGGCTGTCGAGCACTGCTGAAATCAAATGAATCATGCATACTTGGTCAAACGTACAGATCTTCGGAAACACCGTACAGAATTAAACTGTACTAAACTGTACTAAAAAACAAACTGTACCGAGGATGGAACCTATTTCTTGTCGTCTGACGGGTTGTCCGAGATCATGATGGGTGTTTTCCCTGATGGAGTTGTTATCAAAGGAACCTGAAATTTTAAAAATAAATATTTATACCTATTTCATTTTAATAGTTCCCATCTAAAGGTTGTTGTTATGAGTTGATTGTAAGGACAAGTTAAATTATTGAAGGAAGAATTTTTTGGGTGCTTTGCGCATAACTCACCCTCCCTTCTTGTTCTGTGGTATAAGATTAAGTATAGCCTGATGAAAAACAGAGTTATACATATATGTTACAAAAGTCAAGAAATAATATTTTTTTGATTAATATTTACATGGGTGGAACTTTAGTTACCTAATGAAAAAAAAACTTAGAAGATACTTCCATCCCCTACTAAAGACAAAGAAAATAATAATTCCTAAGGAACCTGAGAATGTATGGAGGATGAAGGATGATTTGGAAGAATAGCGACGCCTCCAGAGGTATCTGCCATAGGAACTGAAGTTCGAATATCCTAAAACATTGACAATGGCGTTAGAAAGAGCAGAATTTAATCTCAATAAAAAAAAAACGTTTTCAGTTTCACAATTGAAAAAGAGAGATTTCATCAGAATGACTTTTAGAAGAAAGATATGATTTTTTGTTACTATGAAGCTTCTCATAGATCCAGGAAAATTTTATATCTACATATTTTGAGGTAGGGTACATCCACCCTCACAAGATTGCACATAAAAAAATCATGAACCTTTTCCTTGTTTTCAAAATTGAAATTAAAAGTGGAGGGACAAACTACACCTCCTCCCAATCTCTCCAGTGCAACTTGATACCACTAGGGGCGGAGTCACAGTGATTATCATTCTTTACCTTATCATCCTGCGCAACAACAACGTTGACAAGCTGTCCACTGGTAGGGTCCTTAACATCAATTTATATATAATCTAGATACGTATTCTATGAGTCAAACAATAGGAAAATAGTCGAGGAACCATACGGGTCACATCATTGGTTAGATAGTGTACCTACACCTAAACTACACCTATTCATACGAAAGGGCACATATTTTTGATTTTGGTTTGTTTGTTTAGCCCGTTTCTGCTCATCCATTATCGACGTTGTCACGTGTGGCCAGGTTCAGAAATCTGGCTGCTTCCATTAGTCGCATAGTGAGTCGGCTATAAATAGTCGCATTTCTTAAGATAAAGTTTTCTTTGGTAGAAAGGAATTATTTTCAAAATTCCGTCAAGGTGTGAGTTTTAATACTTTAAAACAGGAGTAGAACGCTAATATCCACTACATAGATGTAATCCTTATAGAAAAGAACTATAGGTAGACAAATTTTTAAAAAAAATATGAAATCAGGAAATAGTTAAAAATCATCAAATGCTTTGCTTTTGTCAAACTGATGATAATAATTCATTTTTAACATATTACCGTAAACTATGAACAATAAAATAATATTTAAATTAGTTAATATCTTTCAAATAATTGGATATATTCGTAATTTTTCAATTAAAAAAATAAGATTACTTCATTTTTAAGGTGTTAGATTTCCCAGAGGGCTATAAGTGTGGTCAGGGGGGGGGGGGAGCATGGGATGACTCCTAAATAAAAAGTTAGTTTATATCCATAAAAGTTAAGTCTAAATTATTTTGATGATTAATCGGTGTCTTAGAAATCTAAGGTTAGGTCAAGGGGATAGAGTGTTACTTGTTACTTTTACTATAGGCAATGCCTGTAATATCCAAAAAATGTTACTATTCTATTTTAAAAATGAATTATTGTCAGTTTGACATTATCGAAGCATTTGCCGAATTTTTCAGGTTTTTAAAAAAATGTCTAGTTCTTTTCAATAAGGAATACACCTATGTAGTGAATATTATCGTTCTACTTCTGTTTTCAAGTCTTAAAACTCACACCTTTACGGAATTTTGAAAGCTACTATTCCCTTCTTCCCTCGTATAACAACCCATTAGTCACACGAGATTGTTTTTCCCCCCGTATCAAATCTTTTTTAATACCTGTAAGAATACTGTTCTTGTAGATCCATCCATCAACAATTCTCCCCCATCTCCCTAAAATTTTATATTTTTTACCAAAAAGTTTTTGTTTCACATAGGTTGCAGGATTGTTTTTATGCTATTTTAGTTTTAGAATTAAGCCTATGATTGTTTTAGGCTATTTTTCTGTCCTTACCTACTATTTCAAATAGAGCCCCTATATGCTTGGGATGCATAGTGGTAGACAAACTTACTACTGGCGCTTAATATGGCAAACCACTAAAATATTTCAAGATTAATCGTTTTACCTGGATGATAACATTGCCAGATCTGCCTCCAGCAGCCGCCAGCTGTGCCTCGTCTATGAGGATAGTTTGATTCTCTAGCTGTGCCCCGTCATCAACCAGCATGTAGTAGATCTGATCATCATTTCCTCCATCCAGATCAGAACCTTAAAAGAATGTTGTTCGTATAAAAAAAATTCAGAAAGAAAATAAGGATTTTTTATCAGAGGCTTCTCCTACAGTTATGATCTCAAATAGACATATTAGTTAAAAAACAGCGGCCGCCAGAATTTTTGTTGGAATCTTTCTTGTCAAATCCTAATTTGTATTCACTTTGGATATTCGCTCCTTACCCCTTTCCAGCTACCCCTGTAGTTGTGTAACACACAAAGATATATATAAAAATAACCTTCAGGTGCTTCAATGATTGTGGTGGTACCTCCCGGAGTGGCCAGGACAGCTCCTCCACTGCCCACAGAAATAGCAGCTATTGTCGACGGACTTGAAAGCTGTGTAATGCCAAGGATGGGCGCAGGCGACAAGGTGGAAGCCGCCAGGCTGGCAGCTGTAATTGGCGTGAATGGCAATCTAGCAAATGTTTCTTCAGAATTGTTGCTCGCGCCGTTTCTAGCTGGCGTTACAATATTTTTAAAAGGCGAATTCGATGGCTGTTGTTGACAGCTCACTGTTAAATCAGCCGATTGCTCTGCGGGTTTTGTATTTTCTGGGCTTAATGAAGATGTGTCTTCATTGGAGTTATCATTTGTAAGACTACCACCAGAAAGATCACTGTTTGTATAATCATTGTTATCACTGGTAGGAGTTGTTGTTGTTGTGTCTGTGTTAGAGTTGGGAGGCTGAGTAGGGCTGGCAGATTTAGATTTGTTTTGGGCAGCTGCTGCCTGCCGAGCTAGTTGCTTCGCCTGAAAATAGGAAATTCACAAAGTCGTTTTGATTTGCCCTAAAAACCTCACTGAGAGATTTTTATATATATGGTTCCTACTGCTGATATATCAGGCGGCGACATAAATAGTTATCATAAGGGGAAACAGGCGCGAATCATTACCATGTACACTGTACAGTTAGGATTTCCAGATATGGGTCGTGAAATCAAAGTGCATGTCGGTTGTATGAGAAGCAAAATTTGATTCAGCGATATACCAAAATAAAATCTCATAATATTTCCTGTCTTCTATGGACAATAATAAATTAGTCTGTTACAATTTAGGGACTTATGGTTAACATTTTCAAAAAGGAATATCCACGAACAAGAGCAAGTGATTCTAAGCATCTTCCAGCGCATTGGCCCATAGTATTTTTTTTAGTAAATATACTAGATTTATGTTTAATATTTCCTTTATCGACTAAAAAGTTAGGTTTCATTAACCATGGTTTTAAATGAAAAAAAAAACTTTGAAATGTTATGAATTGTTTGGTGCAATGTTTTAATGAGTTCAAACTGTTGTTTAAAAGCTTTGACACAAAATAGATTATTGTGATTAAAAATGTATATTTAGAAAAAGGGTTGGTAACTTGTAAACAGTTTAACTAATGTACTTTTGCAATTTACAACATTTGATGCTTTTCTGCAGTGTTATTTTATTTTGTCCTTTGAACTCAACAAAGCATTTGATGATATTGCTTTACATTTCAAAGTTTTTTTCATTTAAAAACGTGGTAAAACCTAACTTTTTAGTCGATAAAGCAAATATTAAACATAAACCTAGTATATTCACTAAAAAAATACTATGGGTCAATTCTGGAAGATGCTTAGAATCACTTGCTCTTGTTCGTGGATAGTCCTCTTTTAGTACGTAGGTATTGTTAATAAGTCCCTACAAATGTCAATTCTTTAGAGATAACTCAACAATTCTACATAACTTAGTTGCTAATTTATGGCCAATAATAACCTTCTTTACTCGCTGAAAAACTAAAAAAATACATACCTTAGCTTTTGCAGAGAGAGATGAAAATTTTAAAGGAGAATCATTCGTTTGTTCTGGCCTAAAAAAACGTTTAGATAAAATTTTTACTACGCCTAAACAAAGAAAATTTCATAAAAAGTGCGTTCTTAATAAAATAAGAATATAGAATACGGATAACTCTGGGAGCCAATTGAAACTAATTTGAATTTCTTACTCCCCCCCCCCCCCCCCTCTGTGGAAGATAATTATGCACCCCTGATAAAAGGGTATTTTTTTGCAGCTAAAAAAGTGCATATGATATTTTCGTTAAGTTAAATAACACAATCATTTAATTTCAATCATTTAAATTTTTAAGACCTTAAAATGATAAAAAGTAAAGAAGTTTAAATCTTATTCAGAAAAAATGCTTTTAATTCTTGCACAAGTCGCTGAAAATCAACCCCCCCCCCCCCCCAAATCCGATATGATTTCTTACTTTGAAGGCAGTGGTTTCGGGGACAGAGTCCTCTTAAATTTCTTGAGAGGAGAAATGAAGAGTTCATCCTCATTGTTATCAAAATCAAAGTCATCAATCTGTTGTTGTTGTTGCTGTTGTTGTGATTGAGAATCTGAGGCAGCTGATGACGTGTTCTCATTCTCATCCTCCTAAAAATTACAATTAATCCTTATATAAAAGTAACAGGATCTGGTATTTCTGTTTGCTTGAACCGAAGGTTTTCGATAAATGCTGAACCGATATGGTTACCCTTCACAGTGTAGCTCCTCATATGTCCTGAGGTGCCTCTAGGGGAGTAGACGCAATTCAGGGTTTTAGGGATAGGAATTTTGGACAAATAACTTAAATGGGAAGTGTTCTGGCACAAAGATCTAAAACCAGAATTACACAGAAAATAATATTTAAGCAGAAGTATTGCAATCTGTTACAATAGCATACATTATCTAAGTATTATAATAAAGGAAATTTGTATTTTGAAAAAAAAATTGCAAACTAAATTTTTCTTCAGTTGTCAGAAATAATATTTTTATTTACCTTGTTTGGTGACATTGATTTTGACAACAATTTCTGTTTCTTTTTGAAAGCTGAAAAATCACTGAAAATAAAAAGTGAATGAAGATTAATATTAATATACCTAATATTAATAAAATCTTAAAAGTAAATGTCTAATTTGGGTAATGGCATCCTAAGTTACATAAACATTAAACACGTTCTCGAATTATTTTGCTCGATAACTTATAGTACTTTCTATTATTTTTTTTGTACAATCTAACAGTGTTCTAACTTTACCACCAATCATTTAACCTGTCTTTTTAAGAAATATAACTTTTATAAGTATTAAGATTGACATGACATGATTTACCTAAACTTGGTGAAATGAAGGGAAGGTACTTCTGGCACTTCAGTTTCCTCTAATGCCTAAATTATAGGATAAAAACAATATTTTGATAAAAAATGCATGTTTTCACAAAATAGGTAAACCCCATTCTTAGGTGATAGAAAAAAATGAAATCTACCTTTTTTTTCTACAAGAAAAACACGTTTAATATTATTATTACATTTACCTTATCAATATCAAATAAATCTTGAACAACTTTTTCATTTCTGCCACTTTCTTTTCTATCAGCAACTTTTCCATTTCTAGAACTTGGAGAGTTGTTGCTTTTAACTCTGCTAAACGGCGAAGGTGTACCCTTTCTTAATGGAGAGGAGAACTCTTTATTGTGGGAATTTGAAGATTTTTTCCCATCTGAAGAGGTTTTAGGAGAAATTTTGTTGGGGGAAGATTCCGAAATTGCAGGTGATGGCTGGGAACTTCGGCTGTTTTGAAATTCTTTATTGGGCAGTGGACTAGATTTTTCTACAAATCTTTCTGATTCTGGAGTTGCAAGAGAGTTACTGGAACCTAAAACATAAAGTTAAAGTGGATCTCCTTACTCCTCTACGCTAATCATTAATGATGTTACATATTTTAGGCAGTCATCCTTTCATCAATATCACACAAACACACCAAATTGTATATACATATAGAGAAACTTACAAAGCCAAAGATTAAATACAGCTGCCAAGTTATAAATGCCAGAACATAAATGATAAGTCAGCTGATATGTGTCTATGTAACGTTCTAATAAACTGGGTGTATCATAGAGAAATAATCAATCTTCCTACTTTCAGAACAAGTTTTTTTTTATAATGCGAGGTGAGTGAGTTTTGCCATATTAGTTAATGCTATTAAACTACGACTAGTTGGCAATGCAATGGCCTAGAAGCAGACGTTATTAAAAAATGGGCAAAAATAAGGCACAATACAAACTGGCTTCAATTTCTAAGGTTAAAAAAACATGCTGATCTTCTGAAGTTCCGTCCACTTGGAAAAGCTCCAAAAAGAATTTTCTACCCACCTATCACCCCATACCATTTTATTTATCAAACTAAATCGATGGAGAGCAATTACATACACAGGCGATATGCAGTATGCACAGTGCACACCCACTAACATTCCATCCAAAGTATACCTGAACGATCAAAGACAAGTTTTCCCCTGGTGGTTGTGAAAGGTGGCTCCTCGTCTGAATCAATGGCGTGGTGGTGGACATGATCATCCTTGAACACATCATTCATCTCATCATCATCAGAGGAGTCACATCCCAGCAAACTCTGGTTAATGGACTCCTAAAAATTTAAGAATTGATTTAAAAAGAAACAAAAGAGTAAGAGCATCATTATTTTTGCGAAATTTCCAAAAAGGTTTTTGTTTAAAACAGGAAAAGAACACTAAAATTTGGCATTGCATTTGCTCTAATTGGGTAAACATGGAACTATGAAGATTCCAGCCGATTTGTTTGCTCTTTCTCGCCAAATTTTTCTGGATTTTTTAAGACAAACATATTTTAATAAAATTGAACTTAAAATGAGGGAAACTAAGTCTTATTACAAAATGATGTTTGTAAAATGTATTTTCCTTTAAATAAAGTAACAGGATCTGTGTCTATCTGTACCTCAGGATCTCGCTAACCGCGGAATCGATACGGTTCTCATTTAAAGGGTAGCTTGTCATAGGTCGTGGGAAGGTTTATAACTAAGCCCCGCTACCAATTTTTCATTTACTTTGTGTTTCTAAAGGGGGGGGGGGGGGTGCGTAATGACATCTATTCTTAATCCGTGAGCAAAATGGTCTAAATATTTAGCTAGACCCTTCAAACTTGGTATATAAGCCTAGTCCTGTAGGTATTACATCTAAATGGCAAAAAAATCCAAAAAATTTTATTTTTAGGTTAGGTTAGGTAAGAAAAACCCTGCGGAAATGGGGTTTTTAGGCTTTTTTTGGTCTATCTTGATGTGGAAACTTACCATAAATTGTGTTTTCTTAGGGTTTTAACTTAAATACACTGTGTCTATTCATAAGGACATTATTTAAGATGATTCAGCAAGTTGGGGACCGACCCCAGGGGGCTAGGTGGGTGGCCCGCAAGGGTTAAGTGCATATTTTCCAATATACATGTTGTGACACATCAAATTATAGGTTTTTTCGGTCAAGGAACTCAAATTCAGAGCTAAAATAAGCATTAGACTAATCTGAAGCTAGCCCCAGCGGGCTAGGTTGGTGGCCCGCATGGGTTAAGTGCATTTTTTCCAATACATATCTTGTTATATATCAAAATATAGGTTTTTTATGTCAAGGAACTTAAATTCCGAGCGAAAATTAGCATTAGACTTACCTGAAGCTAACCCCCCCGGGCTAGGTTTGTTTTCTGCAGGGCTTAGGAGCATTTACCTAACCTAACCTAGAAACTTACTTATATTTTTACAGGTTTTTTTCTTGAATAAACTGTGTCTATTATTGAGGACTTTATTTAAGATGATCCAGCAAGTCTGGGACCGACCCCAGGGGGCTAGGTGGGTGGCCCGCAGGGGTTAAGTGTATTTTTCCCAATATATATGTTGTGATACATCAAATTATAAGTTTTTTAGGTCAGTATCTTAAATTCAGAGCTAGAATTAGCATAAGACTAATCTGAAGCTAGCCCCAGCGGGCTAGGTTGGTGGCCCGCAGGGGTAAAATATATTTTTCCAATTTATATCTTGTTATATATCAAAATATAGGTTTTTTATGTCAAGGAATTGAAATTATGAGCGAAAATTAGCATTAGACTAACCTGAAGCTAACCCCCCCCCCGGGCTAGGTTGGTTTTCTGCAGGGCTTAAGAGCATTTACCTAACCTAACCTAGAAACTTCCTTATATTTTTATAGATTTTTTCTTGAATAAACTGTGTCTATTAATGAGGACTTTATCTAAAACTAGCGGCTACGCCCCTAGAGGCCTCTAGGAGCACTTCCCTTCCCCCTCCTTTTTTATTTTAAATAAAAAAATAGAAAAATAAAAAAAAATTGGGGGGGGATTTTAATTTTTTTGGGGAGTTTGGGGTGTCCCACCCCTTAAGAAAATAGTTATAAACCTTCCCGGGACCTATTAGAAGCTACCCTGTTAAGGAGAACCCGATCGGTTCAGCGGTTAGCGAGATCCTTCGGTACAAACACACAGACACACAGACATCCTGTAAGGATGATATAATATAATATGCAGGGGTTAGCCTTAGGTCAGTCTAATGCTTAAAATAGTTCTGAATTTGAGTTTCTTGACATAAAAAACCTATAATTGTATATAATTGTATGACAACACATACTTTAGAAAAAATGCACTACACCTGTGGGCCACCCACCTAGCCCGCTGGGGTTGGTCCCCAACTTGCTGGATTATCTAAAATAATGTCCTCATTAATAGACACAGTTTATTCAAGGAAAAAAACAAAAAGAATAAGTAAGTTTCTAGGTTGGGTTAGGTAAAATGCACATAATCCCTGTGGAAAATCTACCTAGCCCGCGGGGGTTAGCTTCAGGTAAGTCTTATGCCAATTTTAGCTCTGAATTTGAGTTTCTTGACCTTAAAAACCTATATTTTGATATATAACAAGATATATATTAAAAATTAATGCATTTAACCCCTGCGGGCCACCGACCTAGCTCGCTGGGGCTAGCTTCAGATTAGTCTCATGCTAATTCTAGCTCTGAATTTGAGTTACTAACCTAAAAAACTTATAATTTGATGTATCACAACATATATATTGGAAAAAATGCACTTAACCCCTGCGGGCCACCCACCTAGCCCGCTAGGGTCGGTCCCCGACTTGCTGGATCATCTTAAATAAAGTCTTCATTAATAGACACAGTTTATTCAAGAAAAAAACCTGTATAAAAATAAGTAAGTTTCTAGGTTAGGTTAGGTAAATGCTCTTAAGCCCTGCAGAAAACCAACCTAGCCCGGGGGGGTTAGCTTCAGGTTAGTCTAATGCTAATTTTTGCTCAGAATTTGAGTTTCTTGACCTAAAAAACCTATATTTTGATATATAACAAGATATATATTGGAAAAAATGCACTTAACCCCTGCGGGCTACCAACCTAGCCCGCCGGGGCTAGCTTCAGATTAGTCTAATGCTTATTTTAGCTCTGAATTTGAGTTCCTTGACCTAAAAAACCTATAATTTGATGTGTCACAACATGTATATTGGGAAAAATGCATTTAACCGCTGCGGACCACCCACCTAGCCCCCTGGGGTCGGTCCCCAACATGCTGAATCATCTTAAATAATGTCCTTATGAATAGACACAGTGTATTTAAGTTAAAACCCTAAGAAAAAAACAATTTAAGGTAAGTTTCCACATCAAAATAGACCCAATAAAGCCTAAAAACCCGATTTCCGCAGGGTTTTTCTTACCTAACCTAACCTAAAAATAAAAATTTTTGGATTTTTTTGCCATTTAGATGTAATACCTATAGGACTAGGCTTATATACCAAGTTTGAAGGGTCTAGCTCAATATTTAGACCATTTTGCTCACGGATTAAGAATAGATGTCATTACGCACCCCCCCCCCTTTAAAATGAAATAAAATTTAAAAAATAGGTTGTCGAAGTCAACCCTCTCCCCCTCAAGTGCCCTTAGAGGCCTCTAGTGGCATAGAGTATTAAGTAAAGTATTAAAGCGTGCAGGTACCTGAATTTTCTTGAACTCCTCAGCCTCTCCATCTTCATCCTCGCTCCACTCCATCAAGAGTTCTTGTTGCTTCTCCTCTCTACGCCGGGCACGATCCTCCTTCTCTTTCTTGCTTAATCTAAATCAAATCTTTATTTAAAATACCTTAAGCTGTGTAGAATAAAGCTTGTTTCGAAGTTTAAAAAGGACCATAGGCTACCTTATTTTTTTAAAAGCTGATTTGCAAGCTCATCTTCAAATACTTAGGGTTAAAGAAATACAGGAATTATTTTTGTATTTTGATGATTTTCCAAATAATTTTTTCTGTATTATTAAATAGTTAGGTATAATTACTACCCTCCTAATAAATATTACAAACCTGGGTTTCTTAGGAGGCCCTGTGGTAGGTTTCTTTTCTGACTTAACCACTACATTCTTTTTCTTCCCAGACTCAACATTATCTTCAGCTTTTACTTTCTTAACACTGACAGGAGTTGAAACTGACTTAGTCTTCTTGGACGAGTTGGACGCGTCTGCAAATGCTTTGTTCTTGTCCGTCTTTTTGGCACTTGGTTTAATTTCTTTCTGTTTGATTGATTCTGCTAGAAACTTTGCTTTGTTTGATGCACTTACTGCATAAGAAACCTACAAATATTAGGTATTAATCCATATATTAAAATAAAAGTAACTGTGTTTCTGTACCAAAGGATATGGTTCTTTACAATGTAACTTCTTAAAGGTCATGGGAAGGTTATTTTTTTTTTTTTTTTTTGGGGGGGGGGGGTACCACTACCATCCTAAGAGAAGTCGGCCATAGAAAAAATTCCCCCCTGATTTTAAAAAAATGACCCCCCTCCCCCCCAAAAAAACCCCAACAAATTAATATGACCACCAGAAATTTTTTTTTTACAAAGGAAGTATATATTACCTGTGTTTGACTATGTGACTTAGAATGTAGCACAACAACATTGACCCTACTTGCAGAAAAGTCGCACATAGGACATCTGTACAACAAAGTGCTTTCAGAAGATTTGCCAAACTCTAGATCTGTATTGAACACAAACGGCGAGCTAGCCTGGGTCAAAATCCTAACTTCGTGGTCGGAACCGCCTTTTAAAAATCTAGGATGTGTAATTTTAGGTCTTGTCTCTGATTGGGGACTTTGTTCTCGTTTCTTTTTGATCTTTTTCTTACTTGTATTAGGTGAAATATTTTCTTTCTTGCTTGTTGCCTTATTCGGTGTTTTTCCCTTAGTGGATTTTTTCTCCTCGACTGCGGGATCACTGAAAATCTCTTTGTAATCAACTTTGATTTCCTTACGCTCGGCAAAGGGAGGCTCATCTAGCAAATTAACATTTCCGCCAGTTATGGTTTCACAATGGACAACATCTTTGGGAAACTTGGCAAACCATCCCTCTGTTACTCCTTCTTTTGTTTTACTTCTAAACCGAGCTGAAAATAATCAATTTATGAGGATGAAGTACACATATTTTACAATAGTTACTGCAGTTATTCTCACCTTTATTTGCATCTGTTGCTTGTTAAGAATTACTGAGCTTAATGACATATTTATAAACACGATAATAAAATTTAAAACAGTGGTATGCGTTTTAGGGGTGTCCATCCACACCATACTTAAAGGGGTAGGTAGTTTCACGAAATGCATTTGAACTTAATTTAGTGAACCGCATATTTTTTCCTGGTTAATTGGTTAAACTACATTTATATGGCATATTATTATATTAGAAAGAATTTCAATTTTCTACCACGTAGTTTTGAAAATATCATGACTTGAAAATCGTCTTTTTGTGATATATGCACTTTAAAAATATGCGGTTCACTAAATTAAGCTCAAATGCATTTTGTGAAACTACTCCTTTGAAATAAACTGCTTTACCCCCCCCGCCCCCCCAAAAAAATTTACCACGTCGCATCCCTGATAAACCGGTGTGTATTCATCCGATTTCAAAATAAGATTTACCATGATTGGATACCTTTTTAATTATTTTTCTGAAGAAAAAAAGAGCTTACCTAAGCCCTTCTGTATAAAATCAGTCTTCTTAGGACAGTTGTAGGGAAATATATTATTCTCATTCAGCACAAACTCACTAGAAATAAACAAAATAATGAGTACAAGTCCCTTTATTGAACTAACAAGATGTATATATGAGTGTCTCTTTATGAAGGACCCCGCAAAACCATGTACCAATATAGTTCTCATTTACAGTGAAGTCACTGCAAGTCCCATAAAAGCATAAGATAAAACGGCATAAAAAATTACTCCACCACCTCGATTAAAGTAAGTTATTTAATTGCTATTTCTTGCTTACAAGTACCTAAAATCAGAAGTGTAAAGTGTATATTGAATCCCCACTCACCCCAGCCAATTCCCCACAGTGTACCTTGTAGCTAGCAATATTAACCAAACAATAAGGTGGTTTCTTTGGCCATTAGTGCCAATAATTTTAAAAATGGTGATACACGAAATTTATGTACAATAACTTTTCGATCTTTAATTCACATCGAGTTGTCTGATTTCCAATGCAAGGTGAAAGTAATACTTACTATCCATCCTCATCAAAGAACTTGACAACCACCAATGGTGTCCTCAGGAACCCTTCCCTAATCTCCTCGGGTAACGAGGACAGGCCCTTAACCTCGCCCGGCCAGAACAGGCCACCACACTTACACCAGACAACATCCCCGTCCGCATAACGAGGATCTGACATTTTACACCCTGAAAAATAACAAAGCAGCATTAAAAGGTAATTTTTTATAATCATAACTAAAAATGACAATAAAATAGGCATAAAACATCAATAAATATCATAATAATAAACTTATCGGGCAAGCCTTAAGCACAAACATGATAATTATGCCGCGTCAACCTTATAACTAATAAACAACAAGCTTTGGACATTTTCTCTATCGCCAATATTTCCTTTCAAACAGTTTTTGAAGTAAAGCGGAGCCTTCATTACTTATAACAATTTATTCGTACAAAATTAATAAAAGTATGTTTTCTTTGCATTACGTTTTTTTTTATAGAATTTGATGAAATGTTTAAAGTACAAGAGTCGACTTCCACCCCCCCCCCCCTCTCTAAAAAAATGCTCCGAAAAGCCTCTAGGAACCTAATCGCCGCGCTGTATATGACAACTAGAGTTGGCTCGATATAATTATCTCCCTATTGGCTAGTTTTCTATATGCATATCTATTTCTCAATAAATCTATTTTCCTCACCCGGCATTACTATCTAAAAGAAAGTAAATATTTAATAATTTAAATGATTTTTAAAAGATTTTTTTAAATTATATTTTTTTCTTTACAATATTACCATCACCAAAGGGTTAATGATGATGATTAAAATTTTAGTTTAATATTTGAACACACAAAATGTCGCCACAATCGAATTCTTTTAAAACATAGTTTTCTTAAATTTATCATATTATAAATTTAAATTTTCTTTTTTATGATTAGAAATTAAATACATCAATATAAGGTAAATAGCAACATGAAATGAAAAAAATGAATTTATTTTTAATAAAGTAAAATAATGGGTCTTATCGTTCTGGGCAATGAGAGTTTATTATGGATTATTGGAGCACTATGAGTTTTAATCATATATTCCTTGGAAAACTTGAGCTCGTTTATAGACATTTATTTCCTATATAGATCTGACATGGATCTTGAAGCAATTAAGCAGGCCGTTTTGTACATGTTAAAAATTGGAAGATTTCATTAAATAAAAGTAATCGCAAATATACTTAGTAAATAAAAGATTCTATGAACAGAGCAATTTGCTTGTATGTATGTATAAGGTACATGATATTATTTTTGTCAAAAAAAGGAAACTTTAGATAGAGAATTAAAGTAAACAATGCCAGGAATATAGGGATGTAAGATTTATATTATTATTTTTTTCTTGGGCTTTGTCTACTAGAACAAACACAACTTTTGGTTTTATGGCTTACATAGTTCCAACAACAGTTTTTAAAAAGTTATTCTTCTAGCAGACTTAGCGTATTCAAAATAATCAAACATTAAATCCATTAGACAATAAAATTAAAGAATTTCTTTTTGAAAGGTAAGACAGAATTTAAATTGTGATACTTCTGTGATTAATTACCACTCTAATGTCGCATTAGACTATTTAGGGCATTGCTATTACAAGGCACAGTTAATCCACTGATAATTATTTTTTAATCCCTCTTTTTTATTATTTTCCATATTTGCCCTTGCTAAATTATTTTTATTTCTCCAGACTAGAAAAAGAAACAATAAAATTAATTTCTATTGTCATATCCCTATATCCCTAATATTCACCGAAAATATTAACGCGGCATTCTGACCTTCTGCGCGTATGCCGCGTCCCTAGCTCAAATTAAACAACAATTTGCCACATGAATCACAAACTGATGCAATTATTTTAATGAAATATTTATGAAAAGACTTCAGTATGGTGAAAGGAGACAAGAGAAATAAACGAGAATTTGAAAGGAAACAGAGACAGGAAGGTGGCGGAAGTGTTAAAGCCGGGGATGGAAAATCCAACGAAAAAAAGGCCGGAGCGGTACGCAATGACCGGTCTCCAGAAAGAGGTAGACGAATAATTTTCGGCGTTTCCGTCAGTACTGAATTTACCATGACATAGCTTTGTTTTAAAGGTGTTAGGCTGTGTAGTTTTTGAATATTGTAAAGTTGAATCAGCTGCCATATTTTGCCGGAGCCGTTGTTTTTAGAGGCGGGACCGCTACAAAATTATACGGCTCTGCATAACTGGGAGGAATTTAATATTTTATTGTATCCTAACTAATCAATCCCTTTTATTCCTTGATCCCCTCTATGTCATGCTTTATTCGAGGTCATGTTTGCTTCCATCCCTTCTTTTACATCTCTGCCAATGGATTATAATTAATTTCTTTTTTAACCCTCTATTAGTACCTAGGTATCTAAGGTTTTCAAGAGAACACTATTAAGGTCTAAAATGACAATACGTTTCGTTTTGTCGGTCAGCAAGAATATTTTAACTTATCCTCTAAATTCCGGTTTATATTGTCTCCAATTTGTAACCTAAGAAAACGGCTAAACATAAGATTATATTTCATGTTCTGACAAATAAATCTATGTTTTTAAAAGTTCTACATATTTAGAAGTGGCCAAACCTCCATCAAACTTCCAAGGTGTCAAGGAGGATGCAGCTAAACTTATCACAGAAGCTAATCAGAGATTTCTCGAAGAAAACCAGAAACAAATGACATCACAACAAATGGAAGACCAAAAATGGAAGAAAACTGTCACAAGTAATTGGGACAGGTACATATTATGATTTCAGCTATGACTCATAGTTTAAAACACTTCCTGAAATTATTTTAAAAGGCCAAGTTGTCAATTATTAGGACAGTAACTAACCAACAATATCGATAGAAAGGACAAATTTTAGCCTTTTATATGAATATCTATGATCTTGAGGAGTAATGTTGTTATTTTGTCTGGTGTTATTGTATTTTACAATGTAATTATGTTTCTACTTTGGTCCGTGGACGGACTTCTATTACCTAGTTATTGATTGGCTTAGCTGCCATAAATAAAAACTTTTTCTAGAATTTTCATTGCACTTTTAACATTTCATAAACAATTAAATTGAGGTGTTTATAACACTAGTCCCAAAAGTCTTATACTAACGTTTTCTTAATTGTTAACTTTATAACCTTGGTTACTTTTATTAAATTTTGATTGGCAGGTTCATTACGTTTAGTGTCAAACGTTTCATTAACGAATTGTAATCTACAGATTGGGTAATTTTGTGTATCATTTGGAATGCACATCAATTTATCGGCCATTGTCTTACCCCTTTTGTATAAAAATTATAACACTTTTTTTTATTCAGGTATGAGATTCCTAGTGAGGATGAGGTAGAAGATGAAATGACTGGTGAAGCCTGGGATGTTGCCCTCAGCTCTGGCAACTCATCACAATCTCATATCAGACTCAAAGACGAGGAAAGTTGGTCAACATCAGGTGGAACACAACTGTCAAAAGAGTTCTTTAATCTTGACATTAATATTCTTGATGATTTACTAAAGAATATTCCTCTGTTCAAACAAATAGACTTAGATTTGGTTGTCCAAGATGAAGAAACTTTTGAAATGTTTAATAAAAAAGCTGAGGCTCATAGACAACTAGATTCTCAAGGAGGCTCTGACTCAACAGAGATTACTCATAAAATGATGTCTTTGCTCACCTCATCTCCTCCTAAGCAGCAAATATTCGAGAAAATCCCTGTTAAGAATATTAAAACACCGGATACAAAGGACAAAAGAGAGTCTAATTTAATAAAAGCAGAAGATGTAAAACTGAAAGAAGAAAAACCAGTCGTGAAACCGGAAGATAAAACTTCATTGCCTGTATTTTGTGAACCGCAAGAGCAAAGACAAAGAAGAAATAGAAGTAGAAAAGTAGAATCATCAATAAATAACCAATCTGAACAAAATATATTAACTAAAGAAGAACCAACTGAATCAAAAATAGTCGGTGAAAATGTTAACATTAAAACAACTGAAAAAGTTATTAATGAATCAGAATCTGATGATCTTCAGTTCCTAGAATCCTTAGAAAATAGCAAAAATGCAAATAGCCTAGAACCTGTAAACACAGAGGAGACCTCTGAAAGTTTGATCGAAAAAGTTGTTCCTGTGTCTATTATTGATGATAAGGAAAAGAAAGGATTAGAAGATTGGTTAGATGACTTTTTAGGAGATTAAATCTATGTTTCATATATTGTATTAATTATCTTGAACACAGTTAATCATTTTGTACCTAAAATCTTTTACCTAATGTTTTACATAATCTAATCTGTGATATTGTTTGAAATCACAATTATTAAAAAAATCATATTTAAATATTAATTGAATATACTTGCAGAGCTATAATGGAACCTGAAAGGATAAAGTTTCTGAAAAAACTATTGCAATTAACAACAGAGAAGCTTGGACTACTGTCTCAAGAATATGATCAAGTATGTTATTTTACTTCTGTTAAGTAAAATATTATATCAATGATTTTTTTTAGTAAATTAAAGAATAAACTCATTCTGAAGCTTGATAAAATAGAGTATTTCAAGCCCTGTTTGTATTTTTAACCTCCAGCTATTTTTCCCTATTGCCTAAAATAAGAACTTCAGACAAATTGTTGTTTTCCACATCCATTAAGTTTGTGCTTTAACAGAGAATATAGCATAATATTATTTACAGTATGGCTTTAAAGCCGATATCTGCTGGATTAGAACCAGTTCTAAGCCATACTGACAAATCATGTAGTGTATCGTATTATAGCCAGTTTTCTACGAAAAACAAAAATACAAATCTGAATATTAATACCAGTTTGGCTAGTCCATGTTTTCTGCCCCTCAGGGCTAACAAAACTTGTTGTAATCTTATGATTTTTTTATTTTAATATCCGCAGAAAGCTGTCAGTAATAAGATTTGTGAAATAACTAATAGAGTTATCCATTGTTTTTACTAACAGTGCTAATTTAGTTGGAACAAGTTGGTCCAGCCCCAGGAAATTCTTGGGGACAACATGATGCCATGGTGGCCATGAAGCTGTGTCAAGCTGCTCAACAATATCCATACATGAATAGATACTCTAATCTCTATCCTTTTGATGAGGTAGGTAATATAAGTTAGATTTGACATTTTAATAGAGGATTAGTAGTTTTTGAGTTGACAAAGCAAGTTTAAATTAATATCAAATATTTATTTTAAAAACTCGTGAAATCTTGCATTTTTACTTTGTATTTTCACAAGATTATTTATTTCAGAACAGATTTGTGTTAGAAACTAAAGATGAGCCTGATTACATAAATGCTAGTTGGATTAAAGTAAGTAGGTAATAGACCTCAAATAAGAACAGCATTTTAGAATTATCTTGAATTATTAGGTTTATTTAATCATTTTGTTTAATACACATTCTAAATATTTGGTGTGTTTTTACTTTAAGGAACAAAAGTACCTATTGCTTTATTTAACTCACTTATCATTGATAGATATTATTAATCATAATTTTATTCTCTTCATTGGTCCATTAATTTTTCCAATATCATATATAACGGAGAAAGACATTTTTTTGTGGAAAACTGCTAAACATTTTTTCTGATACAAATTGCCTCAAGCCATTAAAGAAAATAAGATGATTATTTGTGTCAATGTTAAGTTGGTTAAATAAATACTTAATTCCTTGAAATAAAATCACACTGTATTTTACAGTTACACGGTGAGCCACGAGACTTTATTTTGACCATGGCCCCTCTGCATCCATCCAGCTTTGGTACCAAGGTCAAAACAGATTTCGGGTCCAGCTTCAGTGAATCAACGTGCGGCCAATTCTGGAGGATGGTGACACAATCCAAGTCAAGGCTTGTGGTTATGCTGTGTGGGCTTGAGAAAGGTTATCAAGGTAAAAAGTATTTGTTATTTATGTACTTTTTCTTCAATTATTCACATAATTAAATATAAAGCCTACAGACAGCCATCCCTTTGATTGGAGTCACTTATTATAGTATTGGAAGGCATTCGATTTTGTTAAAAATATCTGGTGGTCTAATGCAAAATAACAATAGGTAAAAATTTTAAGTATGTCGTGTTGTTAGACAGACTCAAACTCAACACTTTGGACAACCAGCTAAGTCGTAGCGTGGTTAATTATATTATTTTTTTATCAGGTTGCTCTCAGTACTTTCCAGTACAAGGGTCAGAAAACTATGAAGATTTCAAAGTAGAATTAAAGGTTAGTTTAATTAGTTTTTTTGTTTTCATACAGACATGACTTAATTAAAAGTGTTTGATTTAGGCCACTTTATTCTTGGAATCAAGTTTTGGGAAAGGTAGAAGCAATTTGTATCACCCTTTCTACCCCTTTGAATACAGATACCCTAGATGATAGGGGCGAGTCCACTAGTTATTTTTTATAGCAACTCAAATCTACGATAAAAAAGTTTACATTAACGTGCGAGATCTGGTTTTATTCATAGGTAGCTGAACCAAGTAATAATGTATAACATATATTTTTCTTTTAGCATGAACAAGTAATAAGTGAAGAGCTTGTAGAACGAAAATTTGATGTTAAAAACGAGAAAGAAAAGACAAATGTTGAAATAAATCACCTACAGTTTCCCCTGTGGCCCAACTATGGAGTTGTCGATAATGTGGGTCAACTGGCGAACTTTGTCAAACAGGTACCTAGCAATTATGAAACAAGGATGACAACATCCATAAGTAACGAAGCACAAAAATCATAGATGGGAATACGTACAAGTAGATTTAAAGGGTATTTATTAAAATCAAGAATAGATTTATTGGATAAAATAAACACGAAACCTTGTTTTATTTTGTATGATGACAATGGTCAAAGTAAATTACATTAAAGATGCACATAACAATGGGGAAAATTATTTTGATCCTGATATCCCAAAAAAGTTGGATAAAAAAAAACAAAGATATGAGGAAATATGTAAAACATATAAAAATAGCCAAAAACTTGATAAAAGGCAATCTGGCCGCTATGGTTGTTTTCTTAAAACGACAGAAAATAAAATTTTGATATCCTTAACTTAAAAAATTTGGAAAATCGGACCATATACACTGAAGATATGGAGAAAAATGTGAAAAATATAAAAATAGCCTAAAACCTGCTAAAAAGGCAGTCAGGCCGTCATGGTTGTTTTCTTTAAAAGACGGGAAAGGAGGATGTGCTTAAGGCCCATTTGGGCAGGGGGGGGGGGGTTTACTCGAGAACCCTTAGAGCTAGAGGGAGCTAATTTTGGATTTAAGCTTCTATGGGGCCAAAGTTACTTTTAAAATTATCGTCGACCCCCCACCCCCCCCCCAAAATTTTTTTTTTTTTTTTGGGGGGGGGGGGTAAAAATTTTTTTATTGCATTTCTCGCCGAATTAGGCAATTTGGAATCATTTGAGACCATGTTATTTTTTTCAAAAATTTTTTGCCTTACAAGCAATTTTATTTTTTTTTCAAATTCTCGTTTATGAAGGTATATCTTAAATACAGTATGCTACTCTCTTAGTTTTAAAGATAATTGGATGAAATCTTTTTGATTGTGTCACTAATTACCCCAAGTTTTGGTATCTTTAAAAAAAACGGCGGCGGGACCGCCGCTCCCGCCGTCCGCCGCCGTTTTCCGCCGCCACCAAAAAAGAAATTTTTTATTGCATTTCTCGCGGAATTAGGCAATTTGGAATCATTTGAGACCATGTTATTTTTTCAAAAAATTTTCCCCTAACAAGCAACCCTGCGGGGGGGACTTAGTTATTTTTTTCAAATTCTCGTTTATGAAGGTATATCTTAAATACAGTATGCTACTCTCTTAGTTTTAGAGATAATTGGATGAAATCTTTTGGGCTGGGTCACTAAGGGGGGGGGGGGGGGGAAGTTTGTACAGTTATAGGAAATGAAATTCAGTATAAAAGTTTGGGAGGGCCGTGTGGGCTTGTTTTTATAGTTATCAACCTAATTCTTTTTGTAGGCTCTCTTATATGACTGGATGTACACATAAAACTTTGAAAATTGAATTTTGGCACTTTCCTTTTTGGGGCTTGTGGAGCACAAAAACCCCCCAAATGCTAAAAATATGAGTTCAGAGCTTATTTTTAAAGATATCAACCTGATTTTTTAAAAATAATACTTTTTTTAACATAACTGAATCAACAAACCATTACAGATTTCATTTTGGGACTTTCCTTCCTGGGGCTTGTGGAGCAAAAGACCCCCAAAAACTAAAAATATGCCTTCTGAGCTTATTTTTAAAGATATCAACCTGATTTTTTTAAAATAATACTTTTTTAACATAACTGAATCAACGAACCATTACAGATTTTATTTTGGGACTTTCCTTCTAGGGGCTTGTGGAGCAAAAGACCCCAAAAAACACTAAAAATATGCGTTCTAAGCTTATTTTTAAAGATACCAACCTGTTTTTTTTTTTTAAATAATACTTTTTTAACATAACTGAATCAACGAACCATTACAGATTTCATTTGGGGACTTTCCTTCTAGGGGCTTGTGGAGCAAAAGACCCCCAAAAACACTAAAAATATGGGTTCTGATCTTATTTTTAAAGATATCAACCTGATTTTTTTATTGAAACTTTTTTAACATAGCCGAACTAAGGAACCATTACAGATTTAATTTTAGGACTTTCCCTCTAAGGGCTTGTGAAGCAAAAGACCCCAAAAAACACTAAAAATATGTGTTCTGAGCTTATTTTTCAAGATTTCAACCTGATTTTTTTAAGGAAACTTTTTGAACATAACCAAACTAGGGAACCATTACATATTTCATTTTTGGACTTTCCTTCTAGGGGCTTTTGGAGCAAAAGAACCACAAAACACTTAAAATATTAGTTCTAAGCTTATTTTTAAAGACATCAACCTGATTTTTTAAAATAATACTTCTTTAACATAACCAAACTAAGAAACCATTACAGATTTCATTTTAGGACTTTCCTTCTAGGTTCTACTGGAGCAAAAGATCCCCAAAACACTAAAAATATTGGGACTTTCCTTCTAGGGGCTTGTGGAGCAAAAGAACCACAAAACACTAAAAATATTAGTTCTGACCTTATTTTTAAAGATATCAACCTGATTTTTTTAAGAACACTTTTTTAACATAACCGAACTTGGTAACTTTTACAGATTTCATTTAGGGACTATCCTTCTAGAAGCTAGTGGGGCAAAAGACCCCCAAAAAGTATTATGTTAAAAAAAGTATTATTTTAAAAAATCAGGTTGATATATTCAAAAATAAGCTCAGAACTCATACTTTTAGTGTTTTTGGGGGTCTTTTGCTCCACAAATCACAAGAATTAAAGTCCCAAAATGAAATCTGTAATAGTTCGTTGATTCGGTTATGTTAAAAAAGTATTATTTTTAAAAAAATCAGGTTGATATCTTTAAAAATAAGCTCAGAACGCATATTTTTAGTTTTTGGGGGTCTTTTGCTCCACAAGCCCTAGGAAGGAAAGTCTCAAAATGAAATCTGTAATGGTTCGTTGTTTTTGGGGGTCTTTTGCTCCACTAGACCCTAAAAGGAAAGTAAAAAATGAAATCTGTAATGGTTCCTTAATTCAGGTATGTTAGGAAAGTTTTTTTTTTAAATCAGGTTGACATCTTTAAAATAAGCTCAGAACTCATATTTTTAATGGTTTAAGGGTCGTTTGCTCCACAAGCCCCTAGAAGGAAAGTCCCAAAATGAAATCTGTAATGGTTTGTTGATTCAGTTATGTTAAAAAAGTATTATTAAAAAAAATCAGGTTGATATCTTTAAAAATAAGCTTAGAACTCTTATTTTTAGTGTTTTGGGGGTCTTTTGCTCCACAAGCCCCTACAAGGAAAGTCCCAAATGAAATCTGTAATGGTTCATTGATTTGGTTATGTTAAAAAAGTATTATTTTAAAAAATCAGGTTGATATCTTTTAAAAATAAGCTTAGAACTCTTATTTTTAGTGTTTTGGGGGGATCTTTTGCTCCACAAGCCCCTAGAAGGAAAGTCCCAATATGAAATCTGTAATGGTTCGTTGATTCGGTTATGTTAAAAAAGTATTGTTTAAAAAAAATCAGGTTGATATCTTTAAAAATAAGCTCAGAACTCATATTTTTAGCATTTGGGGGGTTTTTGTGCTCCACAAGCCCCAAGAAGGAAAGTGCCGAAATTCAATTTTCAAAGTTTTATGTGTACATCCAGTCATATAAGAGAGCCTACAAAAAGAATTAGGTTGATAACTATAAAAACAAGCCCACACGGCCCTCCCAAACTTTTATACTGAATTTCATTTCCTATAACTGTACAAACTTCCCCCCCCCCCCCCCCCCCTAGTGACCCAGCCCAAAAGATTTCATCCAATTATCTCTAAAACTAAGAGAGTAGCATACTGTATTTAAGATATACCTTCATAAACGAGAATTTGAAAAAAATAACTAAGTCCCCCCCGCAGGGTTGCTTGTTAGGGGAAAAATTTTTGAAAAAATAACATGGTCTCAAATGATTCCAAATTGCCTAATTCCGCGAGAAATGCAATAAAAAAATTCTTTTTTGGTGGCGGCGGAAAACGGCGACGGACGGCGGGAGCGGCGGTCCCGCCGCCGTTTTTTTTTTAAGATACCAAAACTTGGGTTAATTAGTGACACAATTATTCATAAACGAGAATTTGAAAAAAATAACTAAGTCCCCCCGCAGGGTTGCTTGTAAGGCGAAAAATTTTTGAAAAAAATAACATGGTCTCAAATGATTCCAAATTGCCTAATTCGGCGAGAAATGCAATAAAAAAAATTTTAACGACGATAATTTTAAAAGTAACTTTGGCCCCATAGAAGCTTAAATCCAAAATTAGCTCCCTCTAGCTCTAAGGGTTCTCGAGTAACCCCCCCCCCCCCTGCCCAAATGGTCCTTAAGCACATCCTCCTTTAATTTTGATATCAATAATTGAAAAAATTTTGAAAATCGGACCATAAACACTGAAAATATGGAGAAAAATGTGAAAAATATAAAAATAGCCTAAAACCTGCTAAAAAGGCAGTCTGGCCTTCATCGTTGTTTTCTTTAAACGACAAGAAATTTAATTTTGATATCTATAACTAAAAAAAATTTGAAAATCGGACCATAAACACTGAAGATATGGAGAAAAATGTGAAAAATATAAAAATAGCCTAAAACCTGCTAAAAAGCGGTCCGACCGCCAATGATGTTTTATAGTCAATTGTGCTCCTTAATGATGGGAGGGAATGTTGTCAAAAAATTTCAGCATTCTATCTTTTATAGGAGCTGAGTAAATCCCATTTCCCCCATAGCGTTACGGACTGACGGACGGACATAGTGAATTATAGAGTAGCTTCGCTACTAAAAAGAACATGTCCATAGTAAGCAAAGCACAAACATGATCATAGTTTTAAAATGTCCATAAAAGTGTACATATTGGACAATCAATGTAAACTATAATGTTATTTCCAGTATGGATAATAAACCTCTGCTGGATTAGTACCAGTTCTCAGCCATACTGAAAAATCATGTATATCATTGTATTACAAACAATTTTCTAAGAATATTTTAAAAATCATAAAGGGGGGGGGGTTAATGCAACCATCTCGTAATCAATGTGAAAATGGCACTTAGAATTCGAATTTCGATCTGAAATTTTGCATGAGTAATCCTTGGTAGGTCTATTTTCCCTAAATCAAACAAAAAGTTGAAAAATTAACGGCTAACGGCTCAGCCGTTTTTTTGGCTTTTTTTAGGGCAATTTTGTCTTAAATTACGTAGGAATCAACTTTTTGAAACATATTTTTGCCTTAAATCATGTGAAATGATACCAAAAAAAATATTTTTTAGATTTCTAGTGCCAGCAACTACCGGCTAGGACAGTTTGAAAACGTTTTGGAACGGCAAAGAGTATTATGTGGAAACGGGTTTCGTGATGGATTTGCCTTGAAAATATCAAAAAAATGGCTTAACGGTTGAGCCGCCAGCCGTTAGCCGTTACTTTTCAACTTTTTGTTCGATTTAGGGAAAATAATAAATAGACCTACCAAGGATTACTCATGAATTCTAAGTGTCATTTACACATTGATTTCGAGATGGTTGCATTAACCCCCCCCCCCCCCCCCTTAGTACCAGTTGTGTTTACCCAGGGCTAAGGACTCTCGGGCCTAACAAAACTGGTTTTAATCTTACAATTTTTCATTATAAAATCCGCAGACAGCTGTCTATAATACGATCATTCTATGCTATAAATAAAACAACTATTTAATGAGAATGTTGTACACATACGCGCCTATCAAACATGTTGTAATCATATTAATATGATTCTAATTGACTTATTTTTCTTGTTTTTAGGTTGATAAGAAATGGATTGAAGTTTGCACCAGCGAAACAACACCAATCATTGTCCATTGTAGCGGAGGAATTGGTAGAAGTGGAACATTTACCAGTGCCTTAACAGTATTTAGAAGAATAAATCAGTATTTACAAGTAAGAAAAATAAGTATTCATTGCATAAGATCAAAAATATTGTAATTTTGTTTAAACTAAAATAATATAAGAAAAATATAGGATATAAGTAGCCTGTAGGTATGTAGGGGGGAAGGGGGAGAAACCATATAAAGGGACCACCAGGTCCCAAAGGATCGAGTCAAGCAGTTGGATAATTTAAGGAAAATTGTTGTTGATCTACCTAACAAAATGACAATCAAACTATGAAATTTCCTTTCTATTCCTTTATTGATTGGTGTTTGAAAATATCTAAAGAATGTTTATTAGCCAAGTTGTTGAAAATCAGTTTATTTCTAGATACTTTTTCATTGAATATACATATACTTTTCAGACAGGAGACGAAAAACTATTCTCTGGCATGTTGGATGAATCTGGAGGTCTGTGCTTGGTTCCTTTAGTGAAAAGTATGAGAGAACAAAGACATCCTTGGATGGTGGAAGGAGAGGCTCAATATAAATTAGCTTATGACACTGTTATTCATTTGTTGCTTGAAATAACTGATAATTGAAATAAAGGTTTTATTGAGGACAAAGCAATGTTGCCGGAAGGAGCCGTAGAAATTTGGGGAGGGTTAAAGCTATATGTGTGTTTATTTTGTTTGTTTTTTCCCTCTCTTTGTAATATAACAAATGGAATTTAATTATGTTATTATCTAGTAATATAAATCATCTTGTATTAAATATTATATATTTCTAGTCAATCTAAAAAATGTGATCATAGTTTTCAAAATTGATGTTTAAAGCAATACGTGATATGGAAATATTGGTGGTGCTAACTAAAAACTAAAAATACATTTTCTGTAAGTGTTATAATTGAACAATCCATGCAATCAATACTTATTTTAATAACATGCATGCACATGCTTTTTGACATAATTTTAATGCTTGTTACCTATCAGTTTAACCATATTTTATAGAGACCAAAAAAATACTTAATTTGCTTTTATTTATACTTTTTGATTTTATACTAAATGGGTAGTTGCACGAAATGCATTTAAACTTTAATTTAGGGAATTGCATATTTTTTCTGTTTATTAGGTTAAACATCTATACTACTATAGGACATATATTTGAAAGTATTTTAAATTTCTACCAGGCAGTTATTAAAATTTCAAAAGTTGAAAACCATTCGTGATACATGCAATTTGTATCGCTGGCTTATTTTCACAAAAACAGCATGACGACTAATTTAGTACTGTCTAATTGTTTGTTATTTATTGTAATACAAAAGGGGGGGGGGGGCGTAATGACATTTATTCGTAATCCGTGAGCAAAATGGTCTAAAAATTTAGCTAGACCCTTCAAACTTGGTATATAAGCCTAGTCCTATAGGTATTACATCTAAATGGCAAAAAAATCCAAAATTTTTTATTTTAAGGTTAGGTTAAGTAAGAAAAACCCTGCGGAAATGGGGTTTTTAGGCTTTTTTTGGTCTATTTTGATTTGGAAACTTACCTTAAATTGTTTTTTCTTAGGGTTTTAACTTAAATACACTGTATCTATTCATATGGACATTATTTAAGATGATTCAGCAAGTCGGGGACCGACCCCAGAGGGCTAGGTGGGTGGCCCGCAGGGGTTAAGTGCATTTTTCCCAATACATATGTTGTGATACATCTAATTATAGGTTTTTTAGGTCAAGGAACTCAAATTTAGAGCTAAAATAAGCATTAGACTAATCTGAAGCTAGCCCCAGCGGGCTAGGTTGGTGGCCCGCAGGGGTTAAGTGCATTTTTTCTAATATATATCTTGTTATATATCAAAATATAGGTTTTTTAGGTCAAGAAACTCAAATTCTGAGCGAAAATTAGCATTAGACTAACCTGAAGCTAACCCCCCCCCCCCCCGGGCTAGGTTGGTTTTCTGCAGGACTTAAGAGCATTTACCTAACCTAACCTAGAAACTTACTTATAATTTTACTTGGATTTTTTTAATAAACTTTGTCTATTAATGAGGACTTTATATAAGATAATCCAACAAGTCGGGAACCGACCCCAGCGGGCTAGGTTGGTGGCCCGCAGGGGTTAAGTGCATTTTTTCCAATATATATCTTGTAATATATCATAATATAGGTTTTTTAGGTCAAGAAACTCAAATTCTGAGCGAAAATTAGCATTAGACTAACCTGAAGCTAACCCCCCCGGGCTAGGTTGGTTTTCTGCAGGGCTTAAAGGCATTTACCTAACCTAACCTAGAAACTCCTTAAATTTTTACAGGTTTTTTTCTTGTATAAACTGGGTCTATTAATGAGGACTTTATTTAAAATGATCCAGAAAGTCGAGTACCAACTTATCTGAAGCTAGCCCCAGCGGGCTAGGTGGCTGGCCTGCAGGGGTTTAGTGCATTATTTTCCAAAATACATCTTGTGATATATCAAAATATAGGTTTTTAAGGTCAAGAACTCAAATTCAGAGCTAAAATAAGCATTAGAATAATCTTAAGCTAACCCCAGTGGGCTAGTTGGGTTGCCCACAGGGCTTAAGTGCATTTTACCTAACCTAACCTAGAAACTTACATTTAATATTATTTTTTTAGGTTTTGTTTCTCAAATAAACTGTCCATTCATGAGGATCTTATTTCAGATGATCCAGCAAGTCGAAGACCGACCCCAGCGGGCTAGTTGGGTAGCCCGCAGGGGTTAAATGCATTTTTCAGAAAAAGTATGTGTTATCATACATCAAATTATAGGTTTTTTAAGTCAAGAAACTCAAATTTACAGCTAATAAAAGTATCAGACTAATCTGAAGCTAGCCCCAGCGGGCTAGGTGGGATGCCTGCAAGTCTTAAGTGCATTTTACCTAACCTAACCTGGAATAAACTGTGTCTATTTATTATTTAAGATGATCAAGCAAGTCAGCGACCGACCCCAGCAGGCTAGGTGGGTGGCCCGCCAGGGTTAAGTGCATTTTCAAAAAGTATGTGCTGTCATACATAAAATTAAAGGTTTTTTAGGTCCAGAAATTAAAATTTAGAGCTAATAATAGAATCAGACTAATTTGAAGCTAGCCCCTGCGGGCTAGGTGGGTTGCCTGCAAGGCTTAAATGCATTTTACCAAACCTAACCTAGAATCTTACTTTTTTGAAGGTTATTTAATTGAATAAACTGTTCATGAGAACATTATTTAAGAGGATCCAGCAAGTCGGGGACTGACCCAGGCGGGCTAGGTTTTACATAGATACACAGTGTTTAGTCCTAAAGCCATCATTTAAAAGATTCTTCATACAGGAGGCTGACTCAAGGAGGTCCCCAACTTGCTGGATCATCTAAAATAATGTCCTCATTCATAGACACAGTTCATTCAAGGAAAAAACCAAAAAATAAGTAAGTTTCTAGGTTAGGTTAGGTAAAATGCACTTAAGCCCTGCAGAAGATCTACCTAGCTCACAGGGGTTAGCTTCAGGTAAGTCTTATGCTAATTTTAGCTCTGAATTTGAGTTTCTTGACCTTATAAACCTATATTTTGATATATAACAAGATGTATATTGGAAAATAATGCACTTAACCCCTACGGGCCACCGCCCTAGCCCGCTGGGGCTAGCTTCAGATTAGTCTTATGCTAATTCTAGCTCTGAATTTGAGTTAACTGACCTAAAAAACTTATAATTAGATGTATCACAGCATATATATTGGGAAAAATGCACTTAACCCCTGCGGGCCACCAACCTAGCCCGCTGGGGTCGGTCCCCGACTTGCTGGATTATCTTAAATAAATTCCTCAATAATAGACAAAGTTTATTCAAGAAAAAATATGTAAAAATATAAGTAAGTTTCTAGGTTAGGTTAGGTAAATGCTCTTAAGCCCTGCAGAAAACCAACCTAGCCCGGGGGGGTTAGCTTCAGGTTAGTCTAATGCTAATTTTCGTTCAGAATTTGAGTTTCTTGACCTAAAAAACCTATATTTTGATATATTACAAGATATATATTAGAAAAAATGCACTTAACCCCTGCGGGCTTCCAACCTAGCCCGCTGGGGTCGGTTCCCGACTTGTTGGATTATCTTAAATAAAGTCCTCATTAATAGACAAAGTTTATTAAAATAACCAAGTAAAATTATAAGTAAGTTTCTAGGTTAGGTTAGGTAAATGCTCTTAAGTCCTGCAGAAAACCAACCTAGCCCGGGGGGGGGGGGGGGGGTTAGCTTCAGGTTAGTCTAATGCTAATTTTCGCTCAGAATTTGAGTTTCTTGACCTAAAAAACCTATATTTTGATATATAACAAGATATATATTAGAAAAAATGCACTTAACCCCTGCGGGCCACCAACCTAGCCCGCTGGGGCTAGCTTCAGATTAGTCTAATGCTTATTTTAGCTCTAAATTTGAGTTCCTTGACCTAAAAAACCTATAATTAGATGTATCACAACATATGTATTGGGAAAAATGCACTTAACCCCTGCGGGCCACCCACCTAGCCCTCTGGGGTCGGTCCCCGACTTGCTGAATCATCTTAAATAATGTCCATATGAATAGATACAGTGTATTTAAGTTAAAACCCTAAAAAAAAAACAATTTAAGGTAAGTTTCCACATCAAAATAGATCAAAAAAGCCTAAAAACCCCATTTCCGCAGGGTTTTTCTTACCTAACCTAACCTTAAAATAAAAAATTTTGGATTTTTTTGCCATTTAGATGTAATACCTATAGGACTAGGCTTATATACCAAGTTTGAAGGGTCTAGCTAAATATTTAGACCATTTTGCTCATCGATTACGAATAAATGTCATTACGCCCCCCCCCCCCCCTTATGTAAATTAATACTTGTGGAACTTTTGTAACTTATGCCTGAAATTCTGAAATGCATTTCATGCTACCAACCCTTTGCAGAAGGGAAAGCTTGGTTACAAAATGTCAGGCAGTGACCGGAAAGGGACCTTCAAGGTCGAGTTCCTGAAGGAGGTGGAGCGCAAAGCCCAGCAGAAGTGGGAGGAGATGAAGGTTTACGAGATGGATGCGCCTGACCAGGGGGAGGGAACACCAGGTGATGCTTTAACAATAGATATATAATATACGCATGGATATTATGACATGGAAAAGTTGTCGTCAATTTAGGTTCCTAATATGGTTATCTTCATGCTGTAGGAGGGGAGGGGATGGATTAACGGAGGTGGAGAGGGGGTCATTATTATATCCAGCTACATGTTTACTTTATAAAAAAAACATGATAATCTGGTTTAAGATCCAATAATAAAATCTTTTGTTATGATCAAGTAGACTTGATAATAATATTTTTGTTAGCGATGCTACTCGATTTTACAGCATGGAATTCATTGTATTAGTTTTAGACTCGTAAACAGTAAATACATATGTTTCTTTAATTTTAAAATAATCATAAAATGTACATAGAACTTTCTTGTATTGATTATAAGGTTGCTATGTTTTTAAAATTGTACTTAACTATTACAGGAATCATAACCCAAAGTTTGAAATCATAGGACAATTCTAACATGTTTTGATTAGCAATAAGAGCTATCCGTATATGACGACGGACCGAGCCTAATTATATAAAAGGTTTCCTTTTAAATTTAAAAATTATCTTATATTAATTTCGTTGCAGACGAGAAGTTGATGGTTACCTTCCCCTATCCTTACATGAACGGTAGGCTTCATCTTGGTCACACATTTACTATCTGTAAATGTGAGTTTGCCGTTGGTTTCCATAGGCTAAAGGTAACATAAATATTCTTCAGTTTTTATATTCAGAGATATCTCCTTTCTATCTAAAGGGATATGACAATAGCCAATAAATTATTGTAAATCCAAAATTTTGTATTGAAATATTAGGAAACTAAATCCCAAAAAATTAAAATTTTTAGAATAGTTTCATCAAATGCCAATTTAATTTAACTAAGTGATTATTTTTTTGATAAAAGCATATTTTTTAGGGATGGCAATCCGTCAAATTTTAGACCGGATTCTGATTCTTACAAGAATCCGTCCAAAAAAAGGCGAATTCCGTATTCTGATTCCAAAATTTTTAAAGGCTTTTTTGAAATTAAAGAATTTAAGTGCTACATTTGTCCTAAAAATTAATGTTCTCTATAATTCACTTCCGAAATTCACCAAATTTTAAAAGATATTATATATAATAATGATAATCATTGCCTTCAAAAAGGCGGAGTTGAAAAAAAAACTAAAAACGCTAATTTTAGCCTACCAATTAAGAATCCGAATCCGCTAGGTATTAAAAAACGGATTCCGGGTTCGGATTCCAAAATTGGCTAAAAATTGGGCGGATTCCGGATCCCAGATTCGGATACGGATTGCCAACCCTAATATTTTTATTAACTTAAGTATTTTTTTTAGGGAAAGAAGTGTCTATTTCCTTTTGGATTCCATGTAACTGGTATGCCCATCAAGGCGTGTGCAGATAAAATCAAGAGAGAGCTGGAGACCTATGGATTCCCACCACAGTTTCCTCAGGTTCATCAAACTTTTTATTGTTATTTATTGATTTATATAGATAATTGGATGTAGAATAAACGTTGATATTATGAAATAGGAAAAATTGTCAATTTTATTAGGTTGCAATCATAGACATCATTTTTTGGTCAGTTTGTTTATCCAGTAGAAGTTGAGGGTTGGGGGATTGTGATTATAGCCAGCTACAAGTTTCACTTTATTAGAGTAAATGATAATCTGGTGTAAGCTCGAAATAATAATAAATTCATTTATACATATGTATGTTAGCAAGCATACATTGAGTTTCCCAAACAGCGGCAGGACCTTCAATCAAAATGCCACGGCGATTAGCGATTCTGCAGCTGTTTCTTTGCAGTTCTACGTCACGCAACTTTAAAACATTCTGAAGTTAAAGCACAATGTCAATTCTTTGTGCTTTTAAATCAAAAGACTGTTGTAATCCAGCAAATCTGATTTTCATATTGGTTTAGGAATCTGAAGTAGTAGAGGAGAAAGTGAAATCTGATGAACCTATCATCAAGGATAAATCTAAGGGAAAGAAGAGTAAGGCTGCCGCCAAAACTGGGCCTGGTAAGTGATATATTATTATTTATCCAGTATGGCTTCGAAACCGAAAAATTATCCTTTGGATCAGAACCAATTCTCAGCCATACGGAAAAATCATGTTACTATAAACAATTATCTACGAATAGTAATATGAAAAATCATAATATTAATACCAGTTTTGTTAAACCGGGTCTTCGGAATTAAAACAATAATAATTTATCGTTTTGCTATCCGCGGAAAGCTGTTAATAATACGATGCGATAAATAACTATTCTTGTATTTTTTCCTGCCATTCTAAATCTAACTAATCTAAATATGATAGATTTATGCTATTTTTATTTCCATCGCTTCCCCCATGATTAAAGTTATATACCTGTATAAAATCAATCTTAATTTCTACTAAAAATGTATTTTCCTAGGTAAATATCAGTGGCAGATTATGAAGTCTCTGGGCCTTGAGGACGAGGAAATCAAGAAGTTTGCTGATGTCAACTATTGGCTCCAGTATTTCCCACCCAAAACTGAGATGGATCTTAGAGTAAGTTTTTTATTTATTGAAAAAATATTGAATTGTTTTGCCTATTTGATTAAATCAGTGTATCGTGTAGTGGTCTAGCATTATTTATTTTTAAGGGTCTCAGGAAAAACGCATTTGTCCCAAACGTCGGAGCGGACAAACACAGGAGTGTTAAAACATTAATTTTCTAACGTATTATAAATTCTATACAGGTTAGGCTAGGTTAAGATATGAATTTACAAATAAGCCCCCCAGGGGTTAGGCATTTAAAAACCTATAAGATAGTTTAAAATAGGTTAGGTTAAGTTTCTACTCCGACGTTTTGGACTCCTGCGTTTTTCATAAGACCTTTATAAGTCATAAAACCTGCGACTGTAGCATAACGTGTAGTGCGGCAGATCGTCGTAGTGGGGAAGGATATGGAATCAAATATCGGTTTAAATATTCGATCCTATAACTTCCTTGCTTTATATTATAATATTAATTAAAGACGTTAAAATTGGTTAATAAACATCAGATGCGTGACAATCAGATCATTGTAAAAATGGGGGAAATGCTTTTGCCTGGAATAGGAGCAACACGCCAAAGAGAATGTTCTAAGGTAGTTCAACAAAGGATTTATTGTCTGCAATAGTTGGGTGAAATCTGCAACAAAGGTCTGATCTAGATTATTAACACCCATTCTCATATAAATGGAGGCTAATGAAGACCATAAAAAGGTTTCTGTTTGTGTGTGTAAGTTCACATAGGGAATGATAGATTTTCTTTAAAACATAGGCGAAAGTTTCATTAAAAACAAATCTTTTTGCTTTAGGCCATGGGATTGAGGGTCGATTGGAGAAGAAGTTTTATAACAACTGATGTCAACCCTTTCTATGATTCTTTCGTCAGGTAATTCTATAAAAAAAATGACAATTTAGAACAAAAATATATCAGTATCACATTTTTTTTGTTTATGAGTAAAGTATGTTTAAAAAGCACCTCTTCGTTTTTAGATGGCAATTTGTAAAGCTAAAGGAGAGAAACAAAATTAAGTTTGGAAAGAGATACACCATCTACTCTGCTAAGGACGGTCAACCCTGTATGGACCATGACCGTAGCTCTGGTGAGGGGGTTGGCCCACAGGAGTATACACTCATCAAGATGAAGGTTAGTGGAATTTCTAAAATATATTCTTGAAATAAACAGGAATGGTTTGGACACTGTTATGTTGAACCAACCAATCAAGATATACCTAATGAAATCACCCAAATCGGCCACAATCGCAAATGTGATTGGGAAAGCTTCACTATAAAAAGCTCTCCTATGACACTATCTGTAGGGTTGGTTGATGTACAGCATTAGGATTAGATTTTCCAGTAACACGACTAGATATTAATTAATAAACAATTGTACGACGAGTTAATTGTAAAACGGATGGGCCAACAACACTGTGTGTTTTTGACCAATCCGTATAGTCGGTGGACTATTTAATTTAATGCAAGATTGTACTATAAACCTTAACCTGAAATAAATTAAATTAAAAAAGTTTTTAAGACAACGTTTAAGTAATATGAAAATCAGCTTTGGGTACCATTTCAATATAAACAGTATAATGTACACGCCCTCAAAGTCAGCGATTAAAACAAATAAAAAATCATTGTTTAGGTGAACAACCCAACTGGAAAGTTGGCAGAGTTCTCTAAGAATGGAGTTTACCTGGTGGCGGCCACGCTGAGACCAGAGACTATGTATGGACAAACCAACTGCTGGGTCAGGCCTGATATGGCCTATGTTGCCTGCAAGTAAGTACAAAATGTTTTTTTTGACCACTGCCCCCCCCCCCCCCCGTTCCTTCTATTTATTTTCCAAAAATCCTAGGTATAATATAAAGTAGTAAGGTATTTTTAGTCTGAAGCTATAGATCTCGAAATGTACCGTTCTAAATGGGTTGTATTTTTCAAGGAAGCTTTAAAAATGTCATGTGGTGGTTTAAGGCTATTTTCTTGTCCTATCCCACCTTCCCCTAGTTATTTTCCCTCACCACTGCGGGCCTGTGTTTGCGGTGTCTAATATAACCTTACCTAAAGCAACAAACCAATTTTTTTGTTCCGGGGGGGGGGGGGGGCTGAGGGGGAAATACTCTACAACTTTTAACATGTTTATAAGAATTGAGATAAAAGCAAGTTTTTTTTTACCGTGTAGGCTAGTTATTATGAACTGTAAATATAGAAATAACATATGAAAGTGAAAATGACGTTTTTGCACCCTTGTGTACGGCTTATAAAATGTTTTTCCAATATACTTAAAGTAAGATTTTTCAATAAAATGCCGTTAATTCTATTAGGTTGAAGAGTGGAGAAGTTTGGGTTTGCACTCAAAGAGCCGCCCGTAACCTTTCCTATCAGGGATTCATGGAGACAGAGGGAGATACCGGGGTCGTGGCCCAACTTGTCGGTCAGGATATCCTTGGTATGGCTCTGTCCGCCCCCCTGGCCCACTACAAGACCATCTACACCCTGCCCATGCTAACTATCAAGGTATTCTTAATTGGATATAACCAACAAGAGAATTAATTTGAAAATTCAGAAAAAGAAATATAGACTGATATAAAATGTTTTCATCTGTTATTGTTATGAAAATTGAATTTTTATATACATGAGTATTGAGTATTTCTCGACCAGGGGAAAAACTAAAAAACGGCTGATTAGTTAATAAAGGGGTGGGGGGGTTAATGCAACCATCTCGTAATAAATGATTACATGGCACTTAGAATTCGAATTTAGATCTGAAATTTTTCATGAGTAATCATTGGTAGGCCTATTTCCCCTAAATCGAACCAACAGTTGGAAAAGTAACGTCTGGCGGCTCTGCCGTTTAGCTGTTTTTTTTTTTTTGCCTATTTTCAGGGCAAATTCCATCATTAATTACGTGGGAATCAACTTTTGAAAACATATTTTTGGTTTAATTCATGTTAAATGAGAGCAATAACCATTTTTAAAATTTCTAGTACCAACAGCTACCGGCTAGAACCGTTTGATAAGGTTTTTGAGCGACAAAAAGTATTATGTGGAGATAGGTTTCGTGACTAATTTGCTCTTAAGAAAGCCTAAAAATGGCAAAACGGCTAAGCCGTTAGCTGTTACTTTTCCAACTTTTTGTTCGATTTAGGGAAAATAGACCTACCAAGGATTATTCATGCAAAATTTTAGATCGAAATTCGATTTCTAAGTGCCATTTAATCATTGATTACGAGATGGTTGCATTAACCCCCCCCCCCCCCCTTGAACTTTAGCTACCTATTTTAGTACAATACTTATTTTTTCTATTTTTATTCGTAATATTCATATTTACATTCTTTTCCCTGGATTTGTATCTTTAGTTTCCATACAGGGGTGTATATCTTGCATAATTGACCCTGCTAAGGGAGGGGGGGGGGGGATAAAAAATATGTGGTTGGGGGGGGGGGGGAAATGTAAAAATTAAGAGAACTGAAAAAAAATTCCATTCCCCCACCCCACCCCCTCCTTGTTAAAAAAAAATATGTGGGAGGGGGGATAGAATGATTAAAATATAGAGTTCTTTGAATATTTTTCCATAAAAACTTTTGTAGCAGGGGGAAAAAATTAATCTAGTGCAGAATATACAAACCTGTTTCCATATATTTCTTGCCTTTTAGGAGGACAAAGGAACAGGTGTTGTTACTAGTGTTCCTAGTGATTCTCCTGATGATTGGGCTGCACTCAGGGACCTCAAGAACAAACAACCATTTAGGTATTTTTATTCGAGTATGAGTTCAATTCGAAACCGATTAATATGCGCAGGAATAATTCCGGTTCTAAGCCACACTGCAAAATCATGTTTAACATCGTATTACAGACAATTTGCAATAATACTAAAAAAATATTAGTAATCGCTTTGTTAGCCCGAGGAGCCCTTTAATTTCTACGGAAAGCTGTCTATCAAACAAAACGGTAAATGACTATTATAAACAAGGTTTCTATATACAAAGGGGTAGTAAGGAAACATAAGAATAGTCTAAAAGTATTCCCGGACCTATGTGAAACTTTCCTTAAAAGAAGAGTTCAATCTGTTTAGCAGAATATGAACTTCAGACAAAGAAAACCTTTCTACTTTATATATTTGATATGATTAGATTATTTTATCTTTTAATGACTCTTAACCCTTACAGATCGGGCCCCTATTCCCACCCTAATAGATCGGGGGGGGGGGGGGGTCATATTGACCCCCCCCCCTCTATCTCGGCTTCTGTTACAGATAAAGACGTAAAATTTTTTCTGGTGGTTCATGTGTATTTTTAGAGAAAATTACTTTTTCTAGTCATAGCGGCCAGGCCGCTCCTTAGCCGCTTTTTAGCGGCCAGCCGCTAAATTTTAAAACAGCTGTAGAGCGGCCAATTTTGCAGCTAGGATGACCAAATTTTAGGACGAACTTTTATTTTTTATAATAAAAAAAATACTTTTTCTGATCATCGCCAAAAAACGGCAAATAACGGAAACCGCCATTTTCGGCGGTTACGGCGGTAAAACGGCGGTTGGCGGCGCCAATTAATATTCTTATCTGTTTATTATTGCTCAAGGATTTACCAAAAAAAATTATAGGTCTCTAGCTGTAATAGAAGCCACGATATTCATGATATATGTCTGTAGTAAAAGCCAGACAAAAATCGGTCATAAAGTCGGTCAGGGTGCGGTCAAACGGTCATAACACGACTTTTCTCATAAGGTCATTGATATCTCACCAAAAAAATTTTAGGTTTCTACCTTATATACAAAGTCATAATGTAGAAATTAAGATTTATTTAGAATTTTTTAAAATTTTGGTGCTACCCAACCGACTTTGACCGGACGCCACGACCGACACAGACCAGATATCCTAATAAAATCAACTCTTGCCGACGTATAATTACTAAACTTAAAAAGTCATGAAGTCACAACTCTCTATCTTACCTACAAAAAAAATGACATTGAAAAAATAGAGAGGGGGGTCAATATGACCCCCCCACCCCCCCGATCTGTAAGGGTTAAAGAATAGAGGTCATATTATTTATGGTTTTCAGGGAGAAGTATGGTATTACTGACGAGATGGTTTTGCCCTTCGATCCTGTCCCCATCATTGCCATACCTGACTTTGGGGACCTGGCAGCTGTTACTGTAGTGGACCAGCTCAAGATCCAGAGCCAGAATGACAGGGATAAGCTGGCAGAGGCCAAAGAGATGGTCTACCTAAAGGTATACTACTTAACACTTTTTTGTGGTTGGATTTTTATATAAGTTTATCTTTAATATTTATTTTTTTCTAACGTTTAAGGGGAAATTTCAGCAATCTTAAGGGATAAGATATGGAAGATAAATTGATGTACTTAACCATTGGTGTTAAACAAAGTTACCATTTTTGTGGATTAAAATTATTGGTTGAAACGTTTTGACAATAACTTTTGAACCAACCAATAAAAATTTACTAAAATTCACTAATGTTCTAAAGCCAACGAATATGAAAAAAGAAGTATATAACTTAATCTATTTAACAGTCTAATAGATGTCATGATCTCCTATATTCTCTTCTAATGTATAAGTAACAGGATGTCTGCTTGTAAAAATTAATCACTTTTGATAAAGTTTTAAAAAAATAACAATATTAAATCTTTATGTATGAGGCCTACATTGAATTTATTTAGACTTATTTTTAGGGTTTCTATGAGGGTAAGATGATTATTGGAGAGCACAGCGGTAAGACTGTGCAGGACGCTAAGCCCTTGATCAAGGACACCCTCGTCCAGGCTGGTGACGCTGTAGTTTATATGGAGCCAGAGAAAACTGTCATTTCCAGGTAGAATTATAAGTGACTGCAAATTTAGTTTATAAACATTATTATTTAACAAAGGAACTAACTTTATTTCTATGAAGGGAGAGGTCATTTTCTAGTAAATCCCGTAAAGGTGTGTGTTATAAGGCCTAAAAATAGTAGTAGAACGATAAGGTGCTCTATATATTTGTATTTCCTATTGAATAGAACAATAGGGAAGAAATTTTTTTTTTTTTTTTGATAACCGTACCTGGAATATCTGAAATTTCTATCAAACGCTTTGTTTGGCTCAAACTGACACAAATAAAAAAAAATATAATTATAATAAATCAACCTGTAAAGAATGACTTCTTCCTTTGTTTAATGGTATAGATTGTTCTTAACCTTTACCTTGTACCTATAGAAAACATTATTATTATAATTATATTTTTTTTTAATTTTTGTCAGTTTGAGCCAAACAAAGCGTTTGATAGAAATTTCGTATTTTTTTTAGATAATCCAGGTACGGTTATCAAAAAAAAAAAAAAATTTCCCTATTGTTCTATTCAATAGGGAATACATTTATCTAGAGCACCTTATCGTTCTACTACTATTTTTAGGCCTTATAACACACACCTTTACGGGATTTACTAGAAAATGACCTCTCCCTTTTTAACTTTTAATACCTACCTAATGATCCTACCGTTTATACAAGATTTTAAGATTTATTATATTTCTGAATAGACATGGCATGCTTATTAAGAGACATTTAATACAACCTGTCTCCATAAATAAGTGTTATCTCATTGAGATAACCATCTAAAACCTTAACAACGCTCCATTGATTTTTAAAAATTTCAAATTGATCATGTATTTAGGTCTGGAGATGAATGTGTAGTTGCACTGTGCGACCAGTGGTACCTGGATTACGGAGACCAGGACTGGAAACAGGGAACCAAGAAACTTCTGGACCAACTCAATACTTTCAGTGATGAAGTTAGAAAGAATTTTGAAGGAACTCTTGGTAAGTAAGAAGGCTTTAGAACCCTGATTCTTAGTTTTCGGATAGATGCTTGAAGAAAAAAAAAGAAAATAATACTTCAACCCAACTTGAGGGTTAACACGGTTCTGGATTCTTTAGACGTAGACATGACGAGTTAGGGCATCTTCAAATCTAGTTAAAGTAATACTCGCGCACTAATGATAATATCAGGGGGGAAGGGGGGCTTGGTTATTAACATGGTCGATAATGGTGGTTATCCAATTTGAAGAATGTTAATGAAATATCTAAATCATTCTGTATGATTTATTTAGGCTGGCTCCAGGAGCACGCTTGCAGCAGAACTTACGGCCTTGGCAGCAAACTGCCCTGGGACGAGTCCTGGCTCATTGAAGGATTGTCAGATTCCACCATCTACATGGCGTACTACACAGTAGCACATCTACTACAGGGTGGAACCTATGACTCCAGTAAACCCAATGCCTTGAATATTAAGGTAAGAGTCAAGTTTTTTTTGTCAAAAAACGAAAACAAATTAAGAATTAGGTAGCAAAAAATTAAAATAAAAGATAAAACGTGGAAAGATTTTTAATGTTATTTATCTAGATGATGATGCATAAAATTACCATTCCTGTAGATTATAATTTGTGATTGAAATGTTATTACACTTACTTAATGAACCAACCAATGAAAATTCAATAAATTATAAAAGTCCCCAAAGTTGTTAACTTAAGCCAACGAAAAATAGAACGTTATTATAAAACTTTAGGGACTAGTGTAATAGACAGCCCAATGTCCTTTTCCTCCTTGCATTATACATGTATTGATTTAGTTTTGATTATATTTAGGCTGCAGACATGACAGCTGATGTTTGGGATTATATTTTCCTTGGGGCTGCAATGCCCAAATCTACACCCATACCAAAGGTATATTCATGATCTTGCTTGGCGATTTTAAAAACATTTTCAGTAGGTATGGCTTCTAAGCTGATTGTAATCTGTTTATTATATCGTATTACAGTCATTTTTCCACGAATATTCAAATAAAAATCATAATATTAATACCAGTTTTGTTAGCTTGGGCCTTCGGTCCCTTGGAGGTAACAAAAAATGGCTTTAATCATATGTTTTTTTTCTATTTTGGTATCCGCGGAAAGCTGTCGATCGATAATGCGTTGAGATTAATAACTGTTCTGTTACTTAAATATTCCTTTTATAAGCCCAGATACAGGGTGCGCCACATAAATCCGGACTTTTTCTTGTTTTTAAACAAATAAACATAAAATCGTCAATTTTAAAGATTTTATTGAATTTTAAAAACTGGGAAGCAACCTAGGTATATGACTATTAGATTATTTGATAAAATCGCCGCCAGCCTCAATCACTGCCTCTACCCGCCCCCTGAACCGCCCGCCGACCCTGGTCACCATGTCCCTGTTCAAGCAGGCGAAGTTCTCCATGATAGGAGCAATAAGAGAGGTCTTTTTGGTATGGGCGCATCTATTGGTTCATGCTTAAATGGCGCTTTAGGCCCAAAAGTCCATTGAGTTATGATCGGGGCTGCTGGGAGGCCACATCTCATTAAGGACGTGAGTAACCGCAGGATCCAAATTAACCCATCTTTAAAGCTACCCTTTGACACGGCGGCTCTTATTTGGGCCACAGTTAAGCTAGAACAACGTTTTATATCTTTTTAAAAATGGCATGAAGATCAAGATAGGGTTATCAGCGCAATACATAGTCTAAAACGAGTTTCAAGGTTCCATATGGGCCCCTGAAGTCAAGAACCGAGAAATTTTCAAGATTTTTGACGTTTTTTACATCTTAAAATCTACCACGATCCACTTTGTCGGAGTACTTCAGCCAAGTCAGCTGGGACAGAGAGCTCTAGTCTTTTCTAGTGTTTTCACTAGGTATCTGATAGTATCTCAAGCAAGTTTCATTAGTCCATCTCGCCTACAGATGGCCTGAGGCCAGATTTAGTAGGCTCAAGTCATAAATCCACGGTAAACTATCTGCGCAATTCGAATCTGCCTTGTTGAACTTATGCACGGCCAGCTCGGCGTACACGTCCTCCATCGTCCAAAGATTTTCATGGGCAAAAAGGTCATTACCTAAGCTTTTTATAGTGGGGTCAAACGTCCTGATTGGTTAAGTAGTTTTGGCGCTATGGCCGTTTAAAAAAAGTCCGGATTTATGTGGCGCACCCTGTATATGTATTTTTTCAATATTAATGTTTCTGTGAAATAAGATTGTTACCTATATTTTTTTTTATCAAATATCTATACAATTAGATTTATAATTTATGTAATTGTCCAATTAGAGCCGCAATAAGAAAATAAATAGCATTTCTATTCTTTAATGACTAGTATAGAATACAGAGAAAAGATGTTGTAGCAGATTAGAACCCATTTTTATTTTAATAACAAATGATCAAATTTACAGAATACATGTGATACTAAAACTATTTCATACCATTGACTGACATTGTTTTAGGAAGCCTTGGAGCGTCTGCGACGTGAGTTTGAGTACTGGTATCCTTGTGATATCCGTGTGTCTGGCAAGGATTTAGTTCCTAACCATCTTACATATGCTCTTTACAATCATCAGGAACATTAAATTCATAATCTTTTGAATAAAAGTTGCAGGATGTCTATCTTTATGAAGCGAAGGAACTCGCCAACCGCTGGACCAATACATTAAAAGCTCTATTTTTGCTTGAAAACATTATATAAAATGATATTAATTAAGTGACGTGCTCATTGATTAACGAGAGATTCACATGAGGAGATGAAAAAGGGGAAAGCCAGTTCTTCCTAACATCTAGTTTGGAGGGGGGGGGGGGGTGACATCCTTCTTCTACACACCGCACCAATCCAATTGAAAGTTAATTTGCACATTTAAAGCAATAAAAAAAGGAATGTTGAATTTATTTTGTATGACACTAGGCAATGTGGCCAGATCAGCCAAACAACTGGATCAGGGGAATCAGAGCTAACGGTCATCTGCTCCTAAATTCAGAAAAAATGTCAAAATCTACCGGAAATTTTATGACTCTTAGGAATGAGGCTTTTTGAACTTAGTAAAGAATAAATACTTTTATGTTTGCTTACCTTACCTCTTTATCAGTAACAAAATAAGCCGCGAAATATATTACAATTTAATTACAAAATTCTAAAGAACTTATTATATAGTGAGGCTATTGACAAGTTTTCAGCTGATGGTATGAGACTTGCCCTTGCTGACGCTGGTGACACTGTAGAGGATGCTAATTTTGTTACTTCTACCGCTGATGCAGGTTAGCTTATTGCCTTTTTGGACTTTGACAACATTATTAAATTCTGTGAAATATAAAAAATTCTAAACTTATTCTAGACATGGATTTAACTCACAGACAAAAATATTTTACTTCCTGCGGATCCTTTATTATACCTAATTTTTTTTTTATGTTAGGTATCCTTCGTTTGTACACTCTGATTGAGTGGGTTAAGGAGATGCTAGCTGATACCAATATTAAGTCCAGGTATAATATTCGCTACAGACAAAAAAGCTTACTTTTTTATAGAAGGATATCTTCTACAATTACGTTTTTATTATTCAAATAATATATACTTATACTTTTTTTAAAGATAAAAGTGAGGTGTTGAAATAATCTAAAAAATTAATTATAATTTTATTTAGGACGAAGAACCCAACCTTCCACGACACTGTATTTATGAATGAAATGAATTTGAAACTGAAAGAAGCTCACGACGCCTATGACAAGCTCCTCTTCAAAGAGGCCTTGAAAACCGGTTTCTTTGAGCTGCAAACCGCCCGAGACAAGTACAGAGAACTGTGTGGAGAGGATGGTATGTGTAAGGATTTGGTGATGCAGTATATTGAGTGGCAGGAATGGATATACAATATACGTGGATATTATGACAGGGGAAAGTTTGTCGTCAAATTAGGTTGCTATCATTTATTGGTCAGTTCATTCATCCAGCAGTAAAGGAAGGGATGGGGTATAGTTATTTTAGCCCGCTGAAAAATTGACTGTTAAGAGGACTTGGAAAATCTGGCGTAACATCCAAGTAATAATATATCCATTATGACAGGCAATAATTCTCTCCGTCATCTGTCCTCACATTTGTGAACATATTTGGGAGTTGTTGGGCAAGAAAGAGTCTATTCTGAATACAGCCTGGCCAGTCCCTGGTCCTGTTGATATTACGGTCATTCAGCAGTCACAATATCTCATGGATGCTGTTAGAGATTTCAGGTAAAGTACATTCTTACCCTGTTCTAAGCATTACCCTCATTAATATTCAAAAGGTCACTATTTTATGAAGCTGAAACTCACTTTTGAACATAATTTTTTGTTTAGGTTAAGATTAAAGGCACACATGACTCCTGCTAAGGCAAAGAAGGGAGGCGCCGCTCCTGCTGCTGTTGAGGCAGCAACCCACTGTACAGTGTACGTGGCCAAGTCTTACCCTGCCTGGCAGTGCACAATTCTGGACACCATGAGGGAGATGCACAATAAGGGGGTCACAGACAAGAAAGCTATCAGCGTAGAAATGGGTAAGTCGCTTTATGTCGTATATACTTAAGACTGCACCCATATAAACTAATATCCCAAGACTATGCGAAGAATTTTTAAAATGGAGAACTCAATCAGTGAAGTTGTTGGTGAAATCTTAATGGATGGACAAAAAACCTTACTAACACCCTTATGTAAAAGTAACATGATCTCTATTTGTCTGTCTGTACGGAAGGATCTCGCTAACCACTGGATTTATAAGGCTCTGCTTTACAGTTTAGATTCTGTTAGGTCCTGGAAACTTACTACTATAACTAATACTAGCGGCTACGCCCCCTAGAAGCCTCTAGGGGCACTTAAGGTAGGATAGGGAAAAGTCGACCTCATCCCATTTTAAATTTGAGTTTCAAAAGAGTAAAAAAATATTTTTTTTTGTGAGGGGGAGGGGGGTGAAGACACTTTCCCCAAAAATAGTTTAAAACCTTCCCAGGACCTATAAGAAGCTTCGCTGTAAAGGTTAACAATATCGGTTCAGCGGCTAGCGAGATCCTTTGGGACAGACAAAAAACGTTTATTACTTTATATAATAGGATTGACTAAAGTGTATTAAGATAACAGAACAAATAAAATATGTTTGTTTTTTAACAAACATTAGAGAATTAAATTGTTTCAGAATTATATCTTAGGTAAGAAGGCAGAGTTGAAGAAGTACATGAAGAAAGTGATGCCTTTCGTAGCTTTCATGCAGGAGAGAGTTGATACCGTAGGTGTTTCTGCTCTGGACACTTCTCTTCCTTGGGATGAAATGGATGTTCTTGTTAAAAATAAGGTAAATATAAAATCTTTAATAATCCTTTATTATGAGGTTTTTTTTTGAAAATCTTTGAGAATGCTGGTGAGGGAAGCAGTATAATGGTTTTTTGGCTATTTTTCTGATCTTCCCGCCCTCCTTTAAAGGTTAGGGGCGAAGCAACTATTTAATAATAACGATAATGTAATTCTGCCAAAACTAAGTAATAAAATGTTGTCTTAAAAAAAACTATGTTCTTGAAAATCATAAAAAAAATTTCGATCCTACCATTTTAAGGACCCTAATAAGATTATTTTTTGTTTTTAGGATTATATTGAGTCAACTCTGCAGCTGGAAGGTTGTGACCTTGCCTGGAGCACAGACCTGGGAGAGAGAGGAGAGGATTGTAGGCCTGGTCAACCAATGATTATGTACAGGTGTGTATTAACTATTAACATCGTTAATATTATGTATATTAATAGATATTGGATGTTTCACCAGATTCTCATGTATTCTCATAAAATAATATTCGCAGCTGTCTAAAATAACATTGCTCCCTACCCATTAGGGTGGGTTCATATCGGAATTAGACAAAGCGGGGATATGCAACAGATAAAATTAACCTTAAAAACATTTCTGGCCGAAAAAGAATTTTAAAAAATTGAGTTTTAGAACACGACCACTTAAAAATATAATTCATTACTTATTAGTATGCAAAGACGACATTCAATTTTTTTTTGAATCAGAACTATGGCTTCATGGTGCTCCCTGGAAAGGCCTTGAGGAGCTGAATCAGGAACTTTTGTCCGTTTCAAAATATCTCGTTCCTAGCCTTAGAAATCACTAAAAAACCAAAATTTTTAAAGGTTTATTGAGAATTGTCCAATTTGTAGAGGTTTTTTAGATTTTATCAGGCTAGGAACGAGATTTTTTTGAAACGGACAAAAGTTCCTGACTCAGCTCCTCAAGGCATTTCCAGGGAGCACCATGAAGCCATAGTTCTGATTCAATAAATTTTGACTCCCATTTACAAATAGCTATACAATTGAATGTCTGGTCGTCAGCGGTTTTAAGACTTAGGATAAATTTTAAATCACCCAGAGGTGTATTATATCTATATAAATTGAGTGCAGATCCCCGCTTTGGCCTCAGAAAAAAAATGTCCAAAATCGACCCACCCTACTACCCATCTCATTTATCCTAACCACTCCCCTTCTACTGTCAATAAATATCCACATGTATCATTTATCCATTGTTTTGTTATCCTGTTTATATCCTAGATTATTGAAGAAAATTCTCTAAATCTACTTACTTTGAAAGCTATTTTAGGCAACTTCAAATTCTGAAATAAAGCATATTGGGGCAAGGCAAGTCTTTGCAAGAAAGAAATTTCACAATCCTCTTTACACAATTTCTATCTGTCTGTAACCGCTGAACCGATATGTTTCTCCTTTACCATGTAGCTTCTCATAGGTCCTATTTTGGAAGAGAATGAAAACCACCACCATCTCAAGTTTAATCTCCTCTAGAATAAAATACCCCTCCTCCCCCATCTAAAGCCGCTATTATTTGATAAAGGAGTCATGAAAATCTACTAAAATCCTTCAGCTTTTTAATTTTGAATGTTTTTTTTTAATCTTGGCTGGTTTTAAATTGTTACTTAATATTTCAGAACAGAGGAAAGTGTAAAGTTAGGATTTACGAACAACCAGGCATATTCTGGACTATTTAGTGTGGAGCTACCCATCCTTCAGGGAGATACTCCCGCCAAGATTGCTCTCAGGCTGGCTAGAACTGAGAGAGGAGTAAAAGGTAATTAAGAACATCAAATCGGATATACAAATATTTCTTTTCCCGATAAATATGGCCAAATAGATAACCGCAATAACTACAGGGGTCCAGAATTATCCCTTATAAGGACATTGGACCAAAAGAAACACAGCGTAGAAACAGTCCATCCATGTTATTGGTTAGAACGTTAACACATTTTGGTACTAAAGGACAGATTTTTTTACATTTCATGTACATATAATAAACCAGCTATGTAGCCAATCGTTTGTCCGTAAGCAGCCCTCAAAGTTACCAAAAAAATACCTTCTTTCGTATTATATCAGACTATCCCATTTTGTTTGTTTTAGAAATATTTTTTGTTTTAGACGCTCGCCGTGTTGAGTTATACCAATGGGCTGACCCCGTGCTAGGACCCCGCAAGATTCCCGCCCTTGACAAACCCATGGAGGGACTCGTTCCCGTGCCCCAAGACGCGGTCTTCACCATCGATACGGGTGCGAAAACTGTCAATTGCGGCACTGAAGTGTGCCCGGCCCTGGTTTACAATGTGACCACTTCATCTTAGCGTTGTTTATTTGTTCATTTATCATTCTTGTTGATTCGTTGAAACTATCAATAAACTTAAAATAATATGTAGTATAGTGTCTGTTATTTATCTGTCGGTTTGTAGCAAATCTTAGTTGATCTGCCTTACTGGGACGCGTCTTCAATAGACTGGAATAGTACTGAATCTAAGCCATACTGAAAAATCGTGCATCGTTTAGTATTAAATTTTCCACTGAAATGAAAAATCACTAGATTATAATTCACCCTCTTAGATGATTAGCGTAAATGTCGTTTTCCCAAGAATAGTTATTTTATCTCGTCATGTTTTCTCCTTATTTGTATATGATTTGTATGAGAGAAAAAGGTTTTGTTTTATTTACATTGGTTTATATATTTTTTTTATTTGGTTTGACTGACATTAAGATCCTTAAATATATTGGATTTGTTATCAACTAAGAAATAGTTTCTATGGATATTAAGGGGAAAATTGTTGATAAAGTTTTTGTCCATTTAGTCCCCAACTCCCCGCTATTCCAACATGGCCGACACATGATAAACAAGGGGAAGCCGTGCAATTTTATATATGTTTGATTTATTTTAAATTATTAAATTTTTGAAGTGTCAGCAATTTATCAGAATTTCATACAGTGAAATATTTTTCGTTAAGCGATTTAAAAATGTTTTGTATGCATAACATGTCTGTTTTTAGGTTGTTTTAACGTGTTTTTATCTAAAATTTGTTCTATTTTTTTATTATCGAAGCTTTTGCATTAAGGACATATTTTCATAAAGTAAATTATTTTTCAAGGAAATTATTCTTTGTTTAGCGATGTTAGAATGTCCATATTATTTATAAAATGTCTTGTTATTAGGTTGTACTGTGTTTATACCTATGTTAAGTTTATTATAAAATAAAATTAAAAACTTACATTTAGAGGCACACAGTAGAAGTGGGGTGTATCCACCTAGGCATAGTTTAGAAGGGGTGTGAATACACCCACGTACACACCTCTACGTACCTCCACCTTGACAAGTGACCCCCCCCCCCCCCCCCTTGAAAAAGTAATAACCTAAGCCTGTTCACTCTTCAGCGAGATCTTAATGGACAGACTGTTATTTTTTGAAATATTCTATTGTTTTTAAAGTTATTTTAATAGTTACACGATTGTTTTAACTATCAATAATATTTAAATAATCCCATTACTTTGTCTTAAATTTTCACAGCATAGTTAACTTTTTTTCTATTATTTTATAAGATGATTCCTAGCCTCTAAATATTCCAATCCTTTTCTTCTTTAAATCTTATTAATTTTATTATTTCTGCAAATTAACAATCTAACACAATAGATATTTTATTACTTTGATATCACACTAGATTTTCATGTGTTCCAATAAAGTAAAATTCGTATTGGAATTGAAGATCGACAATTTTTCCCCTGACATAATATCCACGTTTATTCTGTACCTATTGATTTCTAAAACTAAATTTCATTTTTATTTCAGAAGTAAGAACATTGAGCTGTGTATAATCCCGGACCAGTGTAAAAATGGCCGACGGAGGGGTGGACATAGATCTTTACGCAGACGTAGAGCAAGAGTTTCCCAATGATGAACTCAATGAAAATACAGATTTATACGATGATGTTCTAACAGCTGGCAAAAAGGTAATATTTATATTATACCTTAGCCTTTTTATGTTTTGATGACACATTTTTATTACAAAAGTAGTGCAGCAACAATAAGCTTATTAAAGAGAACGTGTAAAAGTATGTTCATTAAAAATGTTGACTGTTACACAGCCAGTACGTATTATTTGACAAAAAAAAAGCGCGGTTGGCAATACAGTACATTGTACAGCTTTGAGCCTATGTCACTACTTTGGACGTAGACCAGATATGTAGAGTAGCCGCTCTTCAAAAAAAATGTTTTGTGTCAGAAAGCAAATGTATTTTCGTTGAAAGATATTGGATTAAAAATAAGTATATACTTAATTTGTCCTTCCATAGGGTACAGAACTGGCTTAATTATTTATTTATTTATTTAATATATTTTCTCTATTAGGATGAGAAACCTGATATCAGCGGCAAAATGTCAGCAGGTAGTGCAGCCTCTGCTGCTGCTGCCTCTGGTCAACCAAAGCTGAAGACTGAACGTGTGTTTCAGCTGTATGTTGGCAATCTCACCTGGTGGACTACGGACCAAGATATTCAGGACGCAGTCGAGGGTGTTGGCGTTCCTGACTTTGTTGAGGTCAAGTTTTATGAAAATCGTGCTAATGGCCAGAGCAAAGGTTTTTGTTGTGTTAGCATTGGCAGCGAACAGAGCATGAAGAAGGTGATGGAGTCCCTGCCTAAAAAATCTTTGCAAGGACAGAATCCTGTCGTAACCCTCGCCAACAAGCAAAATTTGCTGCAATTTGAGTCTCAGTCCAAAACCAGGCCTGTGCCGCCACCTGCCAAGCCACAAGCTCCCGTTGCAGCCCCACCAACTGGCTACAGGCCACCGTTAGGTGCTCCAGGCGCAAGACCAGCCGGTCCTCCGGTTAATGTTCCACCTCCTGGTTTTGGTGCGCCACCACCTGGTTTACGCCCTCCTCCATTGTCTCATCCCCCGCCTGGACTAAGGGGCCCCCCACCTGGCATGCCTGGAGTTCGGCCTGGAATTCCACACCTGGCTGCACCACCTCCAGGAATGCCTGGTGTGCCCCATGTCAGAGCTCCACCACCAGGCATGCACGGTGGCCCACCACCTATTGCTGGTGTTCATGTGAACCCAGCATTCTTTCCACCGGCTAGCGCAGCTCCTGTCTATCATGAACCACAAGCTGCCCATGGTTTGTCAGAAGCAGAGTTTGAAGAAATTATGACCCGCAACCGCACAGTTTCTAGCAGTGCAATCGCCAGAGCTGTTCAGGACGCTGCTAACGGGGAATATCCAAGTGCTATTGAAACCCTCGTAACAGCTATCTCCCTGATCAAACAGAGCAAGGTTAGCTCAGATGAACGTTGTAGAATTTTGATTACAAGTCTACAGGACACATTGCATGGCATTGAAAGTAAAAGCTATGGCTCAAGATCATCCCACCATAGGTCGTCACCTGACCGCAGACACAGATCATCATACGGTCACCACAGATCACCCGACAGATATGCGAGAGACAGATCACCAAGATATGAGGATCGCTACCGCGAGCGTGACAGGTCTCGCAGCCGCGATCGCGATTACCGCCGCGAGGAGAAGTATTACGATGACCGCTACAGAGAAAGAGAGCGTGAACGTGAGCGCGAGAGACAGCGTGGAGGAGGAGGAGAGGAACGGGACAGGTCTGATCGGGGAGATAGGGATCGCGAAAGGGAGAGGGAGCGGCAGCGTGGGGGAGGTGCCGAGGAACAACCCAGGATTAAGGATGAGAGGGAGCGCAGATAAATATTATGCTAGAGCTTGATTCCAATCTAAATGGGCAATATCCATAAGTAAACACACAATAAACTTTTATTCTCTTTTCTACACAATTTAACAATATAAATTTTTCTTTGTTATTTGATAAAAATAACAACTCAAAACCTAACATAATTTTGTTAAACCTTGGGAAACCACTTAGGTGATAGTTTAAGACAGGTAAGGTTAAGCTGGGGTAGTGTGAGCCCCATAGGTTTAGGCTCTTAGAAGTTAAGTGTTTTATTCACATGGTAAGAATTATGGATCACCCTTTTTTAATTAATTTTCAAAACATAAATTAGAAATTGGAAATTTTAGAAATATTTGGCAACTTGTTAGCCTACATTTTTCACTGTTTTGTTTTTACCTTTTACTTGATTTAGTTTTAAATGCAGATAAAACTTTGTAAACAATATTGTAATGAATGTTGTAAAATGATTTTAATTGTATTTGCTTCTTATATTCCACTATGGAATAAGTAAAGAAACCAATCTAAATATTATCAACCCAAAATGATTACAACAAGGCCACGGCCGAAACATCATATAAATCTCAAAATTACTGCTAGAAACCTTTCAACAGAATTCTATTCGTGATTTTATTGTATATTTCTTTAATAAAGTGTTTTTTCAAAATTTGTTTTATATTTATTCATAGTATGTATTGTAAGCAATCAACTCAAGAATTCTTTAAAAATTTGCCTGCATTGTGTATCAAAGATACTTAAGTTGATTTTTTACAGGATATTTTGTTTTTGTAAATAAATGAAAGTATGGATCTGAATCCTATGATAAATGTGTAAAACTCGGCTGTGATAATAGACATCCCATTGTATTATAAGGTGCACAGATTAATATTTTCATCTAACCAGAATACTTGAAGAATATTAGGCCAAATCATAAAAATGAATTTTAATCAGGGGTTTAGTGTTTAAGAAAATTATTATAATGGGAAATTAATAGCATATGAATTCTAAATATATAAAAAAAATCTATTTAAGTATAAGGCAAATTTAATTTGTATTGTAAATCCAGGTTATGTCTGGAGTTCATGATATTATTTTTAAGTTCGATATTAATTAATTTTGCTGATTTCATAGCTTTAGATATTTAAGTTTTATAATTTCATTACACAACAACTTAACTGTTTCTTATTTCTGTTAAAAGATTTTTTTATTCAACTCTCATATGAACTTTTAGTATCTACATACCTTTAGCTCCCCAACGTCTTTGAACTTTTTTTTGTACAAAATACATCTTAAAATTCCTCCCTTAAAAAAACATCCATATTAAATGTTATATATTTCTTTATTCTCTTGTTCATCCAGGGTTTGTCTGGATTTATGATTTTTAACGATATAATAACGATTTGACAAACAGAATGCATTGAAACTTCACCCAATAAGAATCAATACCTGATAACGAATACTGAATGGAAAAAGCATTATCTAATATAACTCTAAAACAACGTAAGATGTTTAAGTTGGATATCTGTTCATGTTCATTCTTGTAAGATATTAAGCATTTAATGCATGCACATTATCTAATCTAGAACTTGTTTAACCTAATTCTGTTCACCCAGGGTTTGTCTGGGTCTTAAATTTTCGTTGATATGACCAGCCATTATTGTTTTTGGTTGTTAGAAAATTCCTTGAACGGCATTATATAGTCAAGTAAAATAAAAAGGGAAATCACAGAAGAGGGGGGGGTGGGGGGTGGGGAATCAATATTGAAATTCTTTAAAACCATACCTAAAAATTCTTTCACTTTGATAAATACTACCTAATGAATGCAGGGTTGGCATATCGGGCGGGCGGTTTTGGGCCGCTTTTTATCGGTCCTTTTGGGCAGATTTGGGCACCCTCTTGTTTTAGATGGTGAAAAAAGGAGAAGGGTGAAAAAACAGGGAAGGTGGGCCTATTTTTTGGGTGATATTAACTAATATATAAATTAGTAGGCTTGTTTTAGTATCTAGAGAAGGATTTTGCTAACCGCTGAACCGATATGGTTCTCCTTTCCAGTGGAGCTTTTATAGGTCCTGAGATGGTTTTAGGCTATTTTATTTCTAGTAATAAGTCTCGGTATTGTTTTATGCTCTTTTATATCCTTTTTATATGCTTTTTACGACATTTGCTTAAAAGGGTCCCCAAAACCCTTTTGGGTAATCGCCAATCGGGCTGCCCGCTATCGAAAAAAGTGCCCGATATGCCAACCCTGAATGAATGATATATTATTGTACACAAATAGAAATTTAAGTTACTGGAATGTGTTTCATGATTTTTATTTATTAAAGTTTAGGTATCCCCCCCCCCCACACACTTACTATTTTTAATTTGGAAAGAATCTATTTATAGATCTCGTAATACAAGTGTTAAGTGCATTTATTAAAATCTTAGGGACCAAAAAAATTACATCTTTTGAACAACAAAGAGAGAGGTAGGTTTCGGGTAAAATCCGTAAAGGTTATGTGTTATAAGTTAAAAACAGTAGTAAAACGATAAAAATCTATTCTTACTTTGAAAATAAATTTTTTTGTCTATACATAGTTCTTTTCAATCAGAAGTACAAATATTTATTGAATATTATCGTTCTACTACTATTTTAAGCCTTAAAACACACACCTTTTTGGATTTTACCCGTAACCTACCCCTCCTTTAAAAAAAATACGTCTCTTGTATTAATTTTTCGTAATAACTACCCAATTGATATTGATAGGAAACTATCTATACAGGAGTTTATAAGCTTTATAGGATTTTTTTTATGTACAAAATACCGTGTTTTGCGGGATCTCTACAAAAATCCTTATCCTATGCCCTTTAAATCATGAAAACACACTCCAATCTTTGCTAATTTGTGCACCCAGGGGTTGTCTGGGTTTAATTAAACGGTAGAAGTTCCCACTTAATTAAGAACTATGGGGTATTAAATCAATGACAAACAAAAAAATGCTTTAGGGTTAAATTGATACCTACTTAAAAACTAAATGGAAAAATACCATGATACAATTGTAAGATTAATTGTAAGTTCATTGACTTGCTTTACATGCTTCTTTACATATTGAACACTTGTATTCTAAGGTTATGTTTTAGTTCAGTTAGGATTAGCTTAAACCATTATCCCCCCAAAAAAACAATTTTTTATTAAACATTTTTATAGGGATTTTTTTTTATATAGATATTGCATAGGTAGTAAAAGTAAACTTACCAAAAAAATAAGAAAAATATACTAAAACATAAAAATAAGTTTAAAAGCGGTCACCTTATATTTCTTGAACCGTGGCGTATTTACCGCTTTTCTTCAATGCAATGCAATGGAGATTTTTTGTAAGAACTCCAAAAGAGAATCATTTAGGCCTTTATCTTGACGTCATTATAATCGAATTTTGTTGTATATTTTAAGTTTTTTATCGCATCGTATTATAGATAGCTTTCAGTATGTCTGGGTAATTCATAGGAAACAGTAAATTTTAGATTTATAGTTAACTATTAGAAACTTACGAGTCAATACCCCCAAAAATATAGGTAGGTACTTAATTGTAATAAGTTGCTAATTAAATTAAAATTCGCCATCAGACAAAATTATGATGTAGTTAACTAAAATTATACCTATTAGCTGACTTTGTTATAATTGAAAATAATTTGATAGATTATCTGTGCACCCAGGGTTTGTCTGGGTATTAACTTTAAATATTTAATAGATAGATACCTAACCAAGGAACAATTCAAATATTTGAAAATCGGCGTTCTGTAACTTGTGAATGTGGCTGTGATGAAAATTTAATATTCTTTTTAAATCTACAAAGTTGCATACCAATAATCTTTTTCTTTTTTGTTATGCAACTTTGTTCATGAATTTATGTTCACCTAGGTTTTGTCTGGGTTTATTTTCCACTTTACACTATTTTTAGTTGGAAGAAAGTTATTTACTGAACTTTTCTCGAATGTCAGACGATAAATAAGTCAAAACACGTACACCTAAATAATTTGTTGCTCAACATATCTTGGCTAGCTATTTTTATAGATCTTAATGCCATACCTGCTGTTTTGAAAACCTTGCTAGGATGTATATTTGTATTAATTTCCAATTGTGATACAAAGAAAAACATGTTAATATGTTGCGAAAATCGATTCTCTGATGTATATACATGTATGACTTGTGCACCCGGGGTTTGTCTGGGTATTAATGAACTAAAATACTAAATTTTTAATTTTGGATCTAGTTGAGTTCACGGTTAAATGTTCCTAGTGACGATTATCTCCAAATATCTATGAACTTTAAATGCTGAATGCACATGGCATAAAAAATGTCATAAAACACTAAAACAAAACAAAATATCATGTTGACATTTTTTCACATGGGGATAAGATTTTAAAATTCTTGATGTCGGGGGTAAGGAAAAAAAAGGTATGAAAAAGTTCAATGAAAAAAGTACTAATATTAGTTATTATACCAAACCATTATTTATAATTAATATTTATAAATTTTCTACTTAACCCCAAATGGTTTAAACCTGTGCAGTGTTAAACGTCATTAGAAGGCTAATAACTAATCTGGAATAGCCAAGTTCCTATGACGCACAGGTAAAGCTTGACCGAAGAAAAAAAATTGCGTAAATTATGTCTTTGTCGCGCATCTATCTGCACTGCGATATAACAACTATGCAATTTTGAGTAACGACTATTCCAGATTATTTGTAGGCCTTTTTTAGTCGCTTTAAATTTTGTGCGAGCATAATCTATACGTTCTACCGCTTGGCAGCTTTTAAAGTTCATTTTTTTGGAGATAATCGTTTAAAGATATTATATTTTGAACTGCACTTATTGCGAAATTTTTTGCATATTCTAAATTTCAAGTGTTGAGTTCAGAGTTGCTCATTTTCATTGAAAATATCTGCTGGTTTAATTATTTTTCGTACAAAATGTGTGTTATTTTTCGACTTCGACTTTTTTTACTTTGATTATTTTACAAAACAAAAACGATATCGCTCGTTGAAAAATGTTTTTAGGCTATTTGCAATCCTTACATATAAGTAACAGGATCTGTTTATTTGTCTGTAAGGACCTCGCTAACCGATACGGTTCTCCTTTACAATATAGCCTCTCGTGTTTCTTTTGAGGGAGGGAAAATTCAAAGAAAAATCGTCCATAGGAAAAATTCCCCCTCCTCCAAACAAATTTTATTTTTAGAAACTATACCTAATTAAAAATGGGGGTTTGTTGATTTTTAATAAAACTTCTATTAACTCGTTATAATACATTAGGTATTAAAATATATGTCCTTTAAATACCATTTGTTCAATCCCAATTGTTCATCCAGGTTCTGTCTGGATCTATAAAACTTTCGTCTAAATTATCTTGCCTATTCTATTATATAAAGTAGTAAGAGTTTTTTGTCTGAAGTTTAAGATCTCCATAACTATTAAACCGATAGAGTTATTAATTTCAGGGAAGCTTCTCATATGAACTAGTGTGGGTTTCAGCCATTTTATGTTCAGATTTGATCTTATAAATAATATTATATGGTTTATGGCTATTTTTTATTTTCTACCCTACTTCTTCGCATACAACAATGCAGATGCTAGGGGCGCAACCGTTAGTTTAGTTACATTTGATTTCCATAACCAATTAGCGCATTCGATCGAAGTTTTAAACACATATAGATTTTTTAAAAATTAATGTAGTCTTCTTAAAATGTCCGTTAGGAAACTGTGATTATTTTTTATGAACTATGAAAACGAAGATTTGTTCGCCCAGGGCTTGTCTGGGTATATGATGCTTGATACAATCCTAGCTAATAATTTCTGTTAACCCAGGATTTGTCTGGGTTTTTTTTATAAGATTAATTAACCATTTGTGGTTTTTTTATATTCCTTTGTTATCTTGATCACATATTGTACTACAATATTAGTACTTTTTTACAATTTTTAATAGGTTTTAGGTTTTATTATTAGGTTTGAATGTAACTGAAGACTTTCTGCAGTGTTGAAGATACTACCATCTCAACCAGGGTTTCGGATCCGCATTGATTTTATGCGGATCCGGATCCTCAAAATTTGGTCAGTGCGGATCCGGATCCGGATCCGGATCCTACTGGATCCGGATCCGGATCTTTGACAATAAAAATAAAATCACCAAATTTTTCAAAAAATTTTATTCTTTAATTCGAAGTCAAAAATACTTTTAATTTTCAAGTCTGAACCTAAACCTTAAAGATTGGCTCTCATCAAGAGAATTTCTGAGATTTTTTATAAATTTAGGTAGATTTTTCCATTTTTTCCGCATTTTTTGGAGTCTAAGGATCCGGATCCGGATCCGCATTTTTTTGGCGGATCCGGATCCGGATCCTTGGACTCAAAATATGCGGATCCTTGCGGATCCGGATCCGGATCCGAAACCCTGATCTCAACTCAATTATATTTCATTTATAACAATACAAATATGATTCATGTTGAATATCAGGGGGATTTTTCATTAAGGGGAGCATTCATTTATGAGATCAATGATATTTTCACTTAACGGCATTTAAGTCCAGCTTTATTTCAGTTTATTTGCTAGTTTAGCATAGATAAAGTTAAATGAGTTCAGTTTTATCTCAGTTTTTTTTTTATTTTATTATAATATGTTTTTTTTTTTATCAATAGGTGAGATAACCTTTACTTTCCGAAAGAATGCCTTAAATTATTTTTTGATGAATATAAATATCCCCCTGGTAATTCAATGCAAGCATGCTTAGGGTAAAGCGGGGCGAACTCGGTGTTTTTTTCGGTTTTTTGAACCTGCAAATCGTAAAAATTATTTTTTTTAAATGGGACCAAGACCAGTAGAAAGATCTCGAAAAAGTCGACCAGGTCCTAAAAGGACGTAAACCTAGGACTTTGGGAAGTTTGTCAAAATTGATCTCTAAAACGGCACCGACTTCGCCCCGCCTTGAGGCGAAGTCGGTAGGGCATTTTCAAGCTTCGAAAAATCGATGACGTATTGATTTTATTACAGCATGCCCAAAAGGTAAAAGTTGCTAAATGTAATAAAGAGTATGCACAAAAAGTTTTATTAAGATAGGTCAATTTTTTCTACCAAAAAAAATAATTTTTCCGAAGTACGCGAAATTTGACTTTTTTTTTCGAAAATTTTTTTGATAAAAAACATAAAAATACTACTAGAAAAAATAACTTTTTATGACTTTAAAGGCCTGATCCTTAAAATTCAGGCAATTTTGAATAGATTTGGCCAAAAAAAAATTAGTTCTATTAGCAAAATTACCTAAAAAAATAAAGTTGAAAAAAAGAGAAAAGTTTGGCAAAATCTGTGGTCGATTTTCCAGCTTCAAAAAACCTATGACATATTGATTTAATTACAGCATGCCCTAAAGGTTAAAGTTGCTAAATGTAATAAAGAGCATTCACAAAAAAAATTATGAAGATCGGACAATTTTTTCTACAAAAAAAAATAAACTTTTTCTAAGTACGAGAAATTTGACTTTTTTTCTCGAAAAGGGGGACGTAACTGAAGCTTTTTTGATGCAGGGGGGGGGTTTTCTCTGGAACCACTTGATGAACCGTGTAAATTTTTTGGACTTAAGCTTTTATGGGTATGAACATCTTATGGTATCAAAGTCAACCCCCACCCCCTAGCCCCACGGGGCTTATAAACCCTCTAAAAATGAACCTAACCTTAATTTTCTCAGAAACCATTTGACTAATAGGGATGATTTCTTAAACTTAAGCTTTTATGCTTATAAACTAACTTCTAGTTTAGAAGTCACCCCCCTGCTGCCAACCCCTAGCCCTCCGGGGCTCCAAAAAACCCTAAAAATGAACCTAACCTTAATTTTCTCAGGAACCATTTGACCAATAGACATGATTTTTTAAACCTAAGCTTTTATGCCTAAAAACTAACTTCTAGTTTAGAAGTCACCCCCCTGCCGCCAACCCCTAGCCCTCCTGGGCTCAAATAACCCTCCAAATGAACCTAACCTTAATTTTCTCAGAAACTATTTGACCAATAGAGATGATTTCTTTAACTTAAGCTTTTATGGTTATAAACTAGCTTTTGGTCTAGAAGTCACCCCCCTGCCGCCAACCCCTAGCCCTCCAGGGCTCAAAAAAACATAAAATGAACCTAACCTTTATTTTCTCAGAAACTATTTGATCAATAGAGATGATTTCTTAAACTTAAGCTTTAATGCTTATAAACTAACTTATAGTTTAGAAGTCACTCCCCTGCCTCCAAACCCTAGCCCTCCGGGGCTCCAAAAAACACTAAAATGAACCTAACCTTAATTTTCTCAGAAACCATTTGATCAATAGAGATAGTTGCTTAAACTTAAGCTATAATGCTAATAAACTAACTTCTAGTTTAGAAGTCACCCCACTGCTGCCAACCCCTAGCCCTCCGGGGCTCCCAAAAAAAACCTCTAAATGAACCTAACCTTAATTTTCTCAGAAACCATTTGATCAATAGAGATAATTTTTCAAACTTAAGCTTTTATGGTTATAAACTAATTTTTGGTTAAAAAGGCACCCCCTGGCGCCAACCCCTAGCCCTCTGGAGATAAAAAAAACCCGAAAAAATGAACCTAACCTTTATTTTCTCAGAAACCATTTGAACAATAGAGATGATTTCTTAAACTAAAACTTTTATGCTTATAAACTAACTTATAGTTTAGAAGTCACCAGCCTGCCTCCAACTTCTAGCCCTATGGGGCTCAAAAAACCCTAAAATGAAACTAACCTTAATTTTCTCAGAAACCATTTGATTAATAGAGATGATTGCTTAAACTTAAGCTATGTTGCTAATAAATTAACTTCTAGTTTAGTTGTCACCCTGCCGCCAATCCCTAGCCATCCAGGGCTCAAAAACCCTAAAAATGAACCTAACCTTAATTTTCTCAGAAACCATTTGATCAATAGATATGATTTCTTAAACTTAAGCTTTTATGCTTATAAATTAACTTTTAGTTTAGAAGTTTTTTAAGCCTCTGAGGGCTAGGGGTTTGCGGCAGGGGGGTGACTTCTTCACTATAAGTTAGTTTATAAGCATAAAAGCTTAAGTTTAAGAAATCATCTCCCTTGATCAAACAGTTTCTGAGAAAATTAAAGTTAGGTTCATTTTTAGGATTTTTGAGCCCCGGAGGGCTAATGGTTGGCGGCAGGGGGGTGACTTCTAAACTAAAAGTAAGTTTATAATCATAAAAGTATTAGTTTAAGAAATCCTCTCTATTGATTAAATGGTTTCTGAGAGAATAAAGGTTAGGCTTATTTGTAGGGTTATTTGAGCCTTGGAGGGATAGGGGTTTGCGGCAGGGGAGTGACTTCTAAACTATAAGTTATTTTATAAGCATTAAAGCTTAAGTTTAAGAAATCATCTCTCTTGATTAAATAGTTTCTGAAAAAAATAGGTTAGGTCAATTTTTAGGGTTTTTTGAGCCCCGAAGGACTAGGGGTTGGCGCAGGGGGGGGGGGGTGACTTCTACACTAAAAGTTAGTTTAAAAGCATAAAAGCTTAAGTTTAAGAAATCATCTCTATTGATTAAATGGTTTCTGAGAAAATTAAGGTTAGGTTAATTTTAGGGTTTTTTGAGCCCGGGGGGCCTAGTGGTTGGCGGCAGCGGGTAACTACAAAACTGAAGTTATTTTATAACCATAAAAGCTTAAGTTTAAGAAATCATCTCTATTTGTCAAATGGTTTCTGAGAAAATAAAGGTTAGGTTCATTTTTATTGGTTTTTTTTTATCCCTGAGGGCTAGGGGTTGGCGGCAGGGGAGTAACTTCTAAACTAGAAGTTACTTCATAACCATAAAAGCTTAAGTTTAAGAAATGATATCTATTGGTCGAATGGTTTCTGAGAAAATAAATGTTAGGTTCATTTTTAGGGTTTTTTGGAGCCCCGGGGGGCTAGGGGTTGGCAGCAGGGGGGTGACTTCTAAACTAGAAGTTAGTTTATAACCATAAAAGCTTAAGTTTAAGAAATCATCTCTATTTGTCAAATGGTTTCTGAGAAAATAAAGGTTAGGTTCATTTTATGGTTTTTTTTGATCCCCGGAGGGCTAGGGGTAGGCGACAGGGGGGTGACTTCTAAACCAAAATTTAGTTTATAACCATAAAAGTTTAAGCTTAAGAAATCATCTCTATTAGTCGAATGGTTTCTGAGAAAATTAAGGTTAGGTTCATTTTTAGGGTTTTTGTCCCGGAGGGCTAGGGGTTGGCAGCAGGGGGGTGACTTTTAAACCAAAATTTAGTTTATAATCATAAAAGCTTAGGTTTAAGAAATCATCTCTATTGGTCAAATGGTTTATGAGAAAATTAAGGTTAGGTTCATTTATAGGGTTTTTTTGAGCCCCGGAGGGCTAGGGGTTGTCGGCATGGGAGTAACTTTTAAACTAGAAGTTAGTTTATAACCATAAAAGCTTCAGTTTAAGAAATCATCCCTATTGGTCAAATGGTTTCTGAGAAAATTAAGGTTAGGTTCATTTTTAGGGGGTTTTTGAGCCCCGGGGGGCTAGGGGGTGGGGGTAGGGGGTTGACTTTGAAACCATAAGATGTTCATACCCATAAAAGCTTAAGTCCAAAAAATTTACACGGTTCATCAAGTGGTTCCAGAGAAAACCCCCCCCCTGCATCAAAAAAGCTTCAGTTACGTCCCCCTTTCACTTTTGTATATAAAATTGAAAAAGTTAGTATAAAAAGTGAAAAAACCGAATTCGCCCCGCTTCACTTTTAGTCGATTTAAGAAAAAACTATACAAGCTTTTTTAAAGTTTTAAACGGAAATGGATAGCCTATTGGATTCTTAATAAGTCCCCTGAAGACGTCTAAGCTCTAGCTCTTACCAGTTTTTGTTCAACTTACCGTTTTTCCGACCGAAGCAAAAAAATCGAAAAATTTTTTTTTTGTCGTCCGACTTTAAGACCCAATAAGTACCCAAAAAATTCATCTCACAAAAATTTCATTTTATATTTTTTTGTAGGCAATTTAATAAGGAACAAATTTGATTTAATGTTTTTTTCTGTCAGTCGATTAGAACATGGAGAAAAATGTCATCTAATGAAGGTGGTCAAAAAAATACCGACTTCACCTCAAAACCGAGATCGCCCCGCTTTACCCTACGCAACTTTTGCTGTTATATATTTTGTTTTAATTTGAATAACTTGGTTAGGGGGCCTTTTCAAAGGGAGACATGATTTTTGCAATATTCCTAAAAGTTGGGTGCAAGCTTCCAGTAAAAGGTGCTTATTAGGTCTGGAAATTTTCTCACCTCTATTTATGAAGTTTTGAAGAGTATTGTTCTTGTTAATTCAGACACCTATCAATTCTATAAATCTTTAACTGTTTTTGGTTTATATTTATTTTAAAAATATTACTTACAGGAAAACTTACATTTTGCCAGTATTTAGGTAGATATTAATCCCTTTTTCTATATAAAAATATTCTTAAAAGGAATTAAACTTAACCTATCCTAACTTAACTGATTGCTTAACTAAACTTAATCTATCATACTCTAAATACTGGACTTACCAAATTGAAGAAAAACACAGGGTGGGTGGGAAGGGTTTTTTGCTTTTTATCACCAAGCTAGATTTCTATTTTAATTCTGAAAAAGTATATAAAAATTATATAAAAGATAGAATAAAACACAAAAATAATAAAACATAAATAAATATAAAATAACTTATTTCATAAACAGCTAAGAGAAAATTTCCATTCGGTTTCAATTGATCTTGAAACGGTCAAGGAAATTTTCTCACCTCTATTTATGAAGTTTTGAAGAGTATTGTTCTTGTTAATTCAGACACCTATCAATTCTATAAATCTTTAACTGTTTTTGGTTTATATTTATTTTAAAAATATTACTTACAGGAAAACTTACATTTTGCCAGTATTTAGGTAGATATTAATCCCTTTTTCTATATAAAAATATTCTTAAAAGGAATTAAACTTAACCTATCCTAACTTAACTGATTGCTTAACTAAACTTAATCTATCATACTCTAAATACTGGACTTACCAAATTGAAGAAAAACACCAAAAAAAGTAAAAACAACCAAAAACAGTCACCCAAAGAGTAGCACGAAAATCTTGTAGAATTTTAGATCTTAAAGACCAATCAATGACGGGATTTTTCAACCATGATAATAATGAAGGAGGCCAATTATTCTGTACAGGTCTACCAATATGATCCACTAAATATTGTCCCTTAGGATCTGTTCTAGATAAAGTATCAGCGACCAAAGCTGGTAAAGTTGAAACTCTTGGTAAATGTTCAACATAAAGCTTGAATGGAGTCGACACAGCAATATGATTTAGAACAGCAACAATTAGACTAGTATATGGATCTTGTCGAGACTTGCCATTAACATATGCCCAGACAACAGCAACATTATCAACTTTGCAAACAACATGTTTGTTGTGAATCAATTTGTAATTGTGGAATAAAGATATTAACAGCCCAATAGATTCCAGTAGTGTTGTCTTGTTACCAAATTTTTTACCATCATCATCAAAGAGAGTGCAAATAAATTCTGTTGGCCATAAACACTGTCCGACATAAAAGAAATCTTGTAGTTCACTGTGCGGCATAACATATCCCACAGCTCCAATACCTATTTCATATTCACTATAGTATGAGGCGCAACCCGCAGCATCAGAAACAAACACAATTGATCTGGCAGGATAACAGTTATTTTTATCTGTTATAGGGAAGGAATGTTGTAGCTCATCTAAAATATACATCCATTGATGAAGAAAATCTTTTGTGTCACATGAAAAAGGAATAGGTTCAGATTCATAGCTCATTTTCAAATCCAAAATGATAGGCGTTTTCAAAAATCTTAAAGGAGGACACATCTGTACAACAGTATTAATCATACCCAAAACCTGTTGAATTTCTTGTTTAGAAACAAATGTTGACTGCAATACAGTAGCTATGTGTTTTATATATTTGTTTCGCTTATCAACAGGCAAGGTCCAAGTCATGTGAAGTGTATCAAAAAATATACCCAGAATCACCCCTTTTTGTTGATATAAAAATGCTTTGTCTGGTTTATCCATAGGAGCCAAAGGTAAATTTATGACATTTGCTAACCTTAAATATTCCTCAACAAATATTTGATTTTCCTCTAAAGTTTTGGTCATCACTATTTGGTCATCTAACTGTCTTTCAAGATATAAATTAACAGTATCTGTTTTTACCTTTACCATAGAAGAGAAAGAATAATGTAGATTGTCATAATTTGGTACAGATGATCGAGCTCCAAATATCTGAGATGTCTCAAAGAAAAATCTGTTCATCCAGAAAAAACCTTGTAAATATAAATCATCAAATTTAGTAGGAACTAACTTGTAGGCACTTTGATGATCAATTTTTGATAAATATGCGCCCTTACCAATAGAATAGAGTTTTTTGGCAACAAGAGCAGGACTAGACATTATAACTTTAGTCATCTGATTATCAATAATTGCTTCGTTGAAACTGTTACCTTCAGGGGCACTCAAATTTAATATTGGGCGATATTTATCGGTTTGTTCAACAACAAATAAACTATTTATCCTTGCATTTTGAAATGGTGATTCTAAAAATGGTCCAGAGACATATCCTTTTTTGATCATGGTCACTAATTGATCAGTAAATTGAGAACCAATTTTTTGTTGTCCCATATTTAACGCATTACTGTCAAAAAGAGGACGTATTTTTTCGTAATCAACCAAAGAGTCAGCTCCATAACGTAAATTTTTTATAGTTTGTAAAACTGATTGACATACGGGAAGTGACAATTGTTCTTTCATTAACAAAAATTCTTGTTCGAACATATCTGCGTTTAAAGGAGTATTTGGTTGACTTTTTTGAGGCAAAGGTCTTGAAGGAAATTTTGACCAAAAATCTAAACTTGGTTCATCATTGTAATTTTTAAGAAGAGGAATTTCCGAATTCTTTAATGGTTTTGGATTACTAACAGATTCAACAATTTTTGGGTTAAACTTAATTTTCTTAATCCAAGTTTCAAACACATCACCTGGTATTCCCAAATGTTGAAAATCGACACTGCCTAATACAAACACATTGTCAAAAACATTATAAACCCATCCCAACAGAATCAAATCTGAAAATAAATAAAATTATATAATCTGAACATTTATAAATTCAATAAATATTTGCATTATAGCAGAAATAAAATAATACATATTCAAAATAAGGTAGCCGCGCTACTAACTAAAATAAAATAGATAAAATATATGCATTTTACCGAAATAAAAATAATGCATATTTAATATTTTTTTCTGGAGGCAATAGAGATAAAAACCATGTATTATGGCGATAATAAAATAATACATGATAAAACAGAGTAGTTGTGTTACTCGATAAGAAATATGTATATAAAATAAGATTTATAGTATTAAAAATAAATCTACATAAAATCTAATTAAGTAAAATAGAATATACTATCAAAGATAATTTGGTATAAACATTTATCAATGAAATATGTGATATGATAAATGCACGATTTTTGCTCAAATAAAATAAAACTTTAATGATAATTTTAGCACATATTTTGTAAGCTCGATTGGTAAGAAAAATATTTTTTAGAGATCATTATCACAGGTATGAAATAAAAGTGAAATATTTCAAAGTAAACACTAAATATTATAGTTTTATATAAAGCAACTTATAATAAAATAAAAGTGAAATAATTCAAAGTAAACAGTAAATATCATAGTTGTATATAAAACAACTTAATATTAAATATTTTTTTAAGAACAAAATTATTTCTTTGAATGATTTTTGTTGGTATGAGACTGTCCACAGGGTCTATTATTAGGGGGAATTTTAATATTGCAAATGTGCAAAAATTTTCCGCCTCCTGCTAAATCAGAACACCTCCTTGTTTTTGAATCAAACTTGTTAGAACATCCCTTATCAGAATTGTAATTTTTACAAATAGACTTATAATGAATGAAGGTAGAACCTGGTGCAGATGGAGTCCATTCTGATGTGTCCACACTGTTGTTTTGCGTAGGTTTGGCTTTGCGTTCAAATGTTTTGTTTTCAACATATGGAATCATTTGAACATAACTGCATTTTGGATTGTAAGAACAAAAGCTACGAAAATGAGAATCCAAATCAGCATAAGACATATGTGATTGTTTTTGTGAAAAACGAATAGCATTTGTATGCAACACACTGTCTGTAAATGTAGAACAAAAAGTACCCTGATCTTGATTGGAATTATAACCAAAAGAATTTGGCATATCTTTTAACCAGTCGTGAACAATGAAAAACTTCCACAGCGGTTCTAATGATCCATCCCATGGTACAACTCTACTTTTTGCCGTTTTTAAAGCAAAAAACGCTATTTGAAAATGTTTGATATTTTCGATATCTTCCAAATACATTGATGTGAGAACAGTTTGATTACCACCATCATCATTTATTACATTGATGTTTGAAATCCCACCATTAGATTTCTTAACATTCTCAGGAGAAAACATTTTGATAGAAATCAATCTTGAATCAGGTTTATGAAGTTCCTCAAATCCTTTGGCAGTAATCTTGTTAGTTAAATCCAATCTTGATAAATCGTAGCTATTTATAGGAAGTAACTCATTTTCTTCAAAATAGTGAGCAGCCTGAACAAAAAGTTCTTCAGAACTTATGGTGGGTGCTCTATCAAATCTAATAGGGTGTAATTTTGATTTCAAATTATCACAAATGTTTTTATCCCATGATTTTTCTAGGTGAACAGATAAATGATTGTCTTTCAACTTATCTTCCAAACAAGAAGATTTTTTAACACCTTTATCTCTTTTTATATTTTCTAAAGTTGCTTCAGCAAAAGTGAGATAATAATAACTTTCAGGAATTTTTCCAGACGCTGGAACAAGATTTGGAAATTGTTTTTTAAACACATCATCAGATATGTCTTGATCAATAATTGCTTCGTCTCTCTTATATCTTTTAGTACTACTATTTTTTATCACACTAGTTTTTTGACTGAAGGTTGATAGATTTGCAGGAAAATTAATTTGATCAGGTATAGTCTGACAAATAAATTATTGAATATTTTTTTAAAATCAAAAAAATCTACCTACCTATTAATTTAAAAATATAATTAAGAAGTGATTAAAAATCTTTTAAAATAAAATTTTAGTACTTACCTAAGTATTTATGAAATAATTTTCAAAAAAAAAAAATAAAATTAATTTTTAAAAATCAAAATATATTGAAAAATAAAACAAATTTTCAATAATCTATCCTGTTGATCATCAATGGTTACAGGTGAAGGTCCCATGCTTTGATTATTTCTTCTTGAATAATCAGATAAAAACTCTCTTAATTCTTTTATCACAGATGAATTTGTTTGACCTAACTGTTTGTTACTTTGTGTGTTTGTGTGAGCTTGAATTACAGACGGAGCGGAATTTGAATGCTGTGAATTACCCACATAATGCGATATTTGTTGACCCACTTCCTCCCTAGCTAAGTTCAATAATTGATTTAAAGAAGAGTTTGATTCTTGATCATTGATTAAACCATATCCTGGTGGTTGACTTGATGAGAATCCTATAAACATAAGACAATTATGGTTCAAAATAATATGAACTAAATTAAACATGTCTTATATATCGAAGAAAAATTTTAAAATAATGATTTAATAAATAATTATATTTTCTATAATCAAAATAAAGGAATCATTATGTAAAAAGAAAACTTTTTCTTCAAAATAGGTAATACATCAGTTATAAATATCCAAGAACAAAGGATTAAAACTTAAAATATTAAATTAATTCATAATTCAAGAACAAAGAATTATGATATAAACTGAAATTTTCTTTAAAAATCTTTAATTCAAAATTTTATATAATCCAAGAGCAAAGGATTATAAAAATAAAAACCTATAAAATAAAATAGGTACAATATGTAAAATTAAAAATATATATATAATCCAAAAACAAAGGATTATAAAAATAAAAACCTATAATATAAAATAGGTATAATATGAAAAAATTAAAAAATAATATATCCAAAAGTAAAGAATCTATAATATAAAATGAATATGCAAAAGTTAAGAACAAAAACTATACTATATGGTTCAAGAACAAAGAACCAAATAGGCATATTCATTTAATAGAAATTTCATATATTCCAGTCAAATCAAATAAACAAAAAAACGCGCACCTGTAATACTTTATGAAATTTAGAAATAATTTGTTTCTGTGCAACACCATGCAATCTCTGATATCTTTTGACTGTATCCGATTTCCATCTACCCCCTAACATAGCATCTTGTAATGAGAAAATTTCAGGTTGTGTGGCCATATGGCTCGGTAATCCAGCTCTGAAACTGTGTGTAGAGAATAATACATCAGGAAAAAATGGTTTCAGAAAAGTTTTCAACAAAGAATTCATGTAAGTTGTGGTTAACATCTTTCCATCGCTCAACAAAAATACAGCATCACCTAATTGTAATTCTTTTCTGGATTTTATCATTTTTATCAAGTAATCCAAATTAACTACTGGACACATAGCAACATCACCAGGATATCTGAAAATATCAACAACTACTCCTTCTGGTGCTTCAGAAGTTTTGGGTATAACAAGATCCACCAACAACTGATCATTTGACAATCTCTTGATCTTTGACCACGTAATCACTCTAAAAGGATCAACACAACCTCCAGATTTTGCGAGCATTTCTCCTCCTCTAAATGCTCCAAAAAAGCAAAATAAACATAGAGTCCAAATTACTTGTTTGTTGAAATCATCCAAAAAATCACACTTCCAAATACATATACCAAGAATTCTCAAAACAGTCCATGTCATAACACATCTGTATTGTTTGTCGGACACCAGATTTCTCAGGATAGATTCATTTTTTATACCCTGCATAACATCAGCAAGTCTTGCACAGTCAAAAGATTTATCAGATACCATATTTAAATGGTGTAACTTCTTTAAAGCAGATAAGTAAGATTGAATTGTACTGTATTGCAAACCTTTACTTTCATCCAAATAACAAACATAATCTAGCAATACATTAGATTCGACTGGAATATATGATTTTCTTCTTTTCAAAATACAAAAATTTGTAAAAGTTTTCCAAGCCGTCAAATAACTATCCCAAGTACTTTTCGCTTTAGACAGACATATTTTTTTCATTTGACTACTAGGTACCTCTGCAATATAATTCCAAATTTTCTTTTCAGTACCAAATTTTGACAATGTGTATGTACCTGAAGCATGTTGTGTAGCTGCATAAGAATGATCAATAGTTTGTTTTCGTTTGCATTTGAATCTTTGGACATTTCCCGAGTGAGCACTAGGAGATCTAACATACTTCTTGGCATCTTGAAATGATAAATCTTGAAAACCTCTTATCCCAGCCAAGATTGAAGGAAAATATTCCAACACACAAACAGCATAATCCTCAGATCCCATTTCATGATCGACAAAAATAGTAGGAGCAAGTGGGAAATGACCCAATCTGTCTCTCATTGACTTGGGAAAAATGGAGGTAAAAATTTGAACACATCCTCCATTAATGGTAGCCACATCACCACTATTCAATCTTGAATGATTCTTTAAAAATGTAGCACTTGCTGGCAACCATCTTATGTTAAGATCAAGTTCATCACTGTTTGCCGGACATCCAACCTCTAGTCTAAAACAACAATCACGAGCTCTGTCTGATAGAACTAGAACTCTCTTAACTCGATTAACCAAGTTTACATAGGCCTCGTTATCAGCAACTAGCTTTTCAATCGAAATATGGCCAGCCTCCAGTTCCTCTTGGAGAGAATACCATTCAGTATGCCAGCGATTATTCATGAACTTCAAATCACTTGCGGCAGTAGGAAAAGAAAATTTTAAATCTGGAAATGGATTTTCTCCCATGGCACATTCCAAGTTCAGAGGAAGTTTTAAGTCTGTGTTAGATTTCATCGCAACTCTAAACTCTCCACTCAATGTATTGTTATCAGATACACAACATACAGCTAATATCGCATTGATCCCATCATTTACATAAGCTTCAGTGACGGTTGGAAAGAAAGAGCCATATTTATCCGCTGAATGAATTAACCTAAACACATACTTTTTATTAGATATATGTGAAAAATAATAATAAGCATTCACATTAACTACTAATCTGCTTAAGAAAATAAAAACAGTAAAACTAATAATAAGATATCAAAATCTGCTTATACTAAAAAAAAAACAGAGTAATATAATCCTTGACATAATAAAAATCAAGTTCTTATATGAGAGTGAGACAATATAAAAATCTCGTAACATAAAATAATAATGTAATTTTGTATTTCCTGAGATAAAATGTACTTTATTTATGATAAAATTTTACTTACTTATTAGGATCCGTTTTCTTCTTATCTTTTGTCTGATTGCCAGGTAGGCCTAAAGGAGGCTGTGGCAGCGGCGGTGTCATTTTTTGCTTTTTATCACCAAGCTAGATTTCTATTTTAATTCTGAAAAAGTATATAAAAATTATATAAAAGATAGAATAAAACACAAAAATAATAAAACATAAATAAATATAAAATAACTTATTTCATAAACAGCTAAGAGAAAATTTCCATTCGGTTTCAATTGATCTTGAAACGGTCAAAATTGTTCTTATTTATGACAAAACGCATATCATAATTAAACGCATAATTAAGAACAGTTTGACTTAATGAACGTATTTGACTGGAATCTTGCACCCAACTTTACGGAATATCGCGAAAATAATTCCTCCCTTTATAGTAAACTACCTTAAATACAAGACACGATTGTGCGTGCAAAGGAATTTAATAGAACAATACTATTAGCTTTGTTTAATTCTTGGGGGTGCAGTTTGTAAAAATTTTATATGACATTGAAAAGTTTCGTTTGATGTATTTTAACAGCAATTCTTATAAAACTATATAGTTAGATAAAATAAAAAAATTAAGAAAACTTCACTTTTTATTCGTAACGTCTTAAAAACCAGAATTGTACAAAAGAAACAATTTCGTATAATAGTATATAGTTAACAGAATATTTTTGCAAAAATTATTTAATCCAAATATCCTATCCTATTATATAAAGTAGTAAGGTTTTTGGCGGGAATAGTTTTATGTCTCTAGCTTTAGATCTCGGAAAATATTGATTAGAATTGTCTGTACTTTCAAGGAGTATATATACATGTCATGGGTGGTTATAGGCGATTATCCTGAACTCTCTCGTACTTCCCTAGAAGCTAGAGGCGAAGCAACTAGTGAATATCAAAGTACGTCCCTAAAAGAAAATTTTGAGAAGTTTGAAAAATGTACTCTTAGGTACTCTTCCTAAAATAAAATCTTTTTATGCTATTTAATTTTCAAATTTAGATTTATGGATGGTTTTAAGCTATTTTTCTAATCCCTTTAAAAATAGGGCCACTAATACAATATGAAGTAGTGATTTTTTCTGAAGCTTTTCTAAAATTGCTGATACAAATAGGATGTACTCTTAAGAGAAGCTTGACTAATCTTATGGTGGTTTTGTAGCTAGTTTTATGACCTCACCGGCCCTCCCCTAGACGCTAAAAAATTAGTTGCAAAAAAGAAAACATTATTTATTTAACAAAACTATATACATTATAGATAAGTTCAATTTTTTCAACATCACATGTTCCCATTTGCAATACGGGTGGTCTGAAATTAGATTAGTTAGCATCGTATTATAAACAGCTTTCCGCGCATACAAAATGTTCAATTATAAGATTAAAATCAGTTTTTTTATTCGTGGAAAACTGGATTTAATACTATGCTAAACATAAGTTTTTTTATGATTGAGAACCGGTTCTAACCCACTGAATATAAATCGGTTTCGAATAAATACAAAAATTAGTTTACCACAAAATACTTAAATCTTACAGGGAGGAGGGGACATCGGGCTGCTTATTACAATAGCCCCCAAAGTTTTATTGATTATTTTCTTTTTGTTGGCTTAACAACTTGGAGACTTTATTAAATATTTATAAGATTGTTCATGAAGTGTCGTTTCAACCGCTTATTGTAATCTACAGAAGGGGTAATTTTGTGTGTCTAATCCCTATAGATCCCAGGATTTCTTACCCATGTAGCGCTGCTACTGTATAATATGGTTGTTAGAATGTACGTCAGTCGCAAAGAATTTAATATACAGTTGCTTTTTCTGTTTTGTAAATCTCTCAAAGGTCTTAGCCAACTTTATGAGATTAAATGTTAACAAGGATGACAGCATCCATAAAAGCGAAGCTCTGAAACGGTCGGGCAAACGAACATTAACACTTAACTTGTACAGTAGAGTAAATAATCAGAATATAAGTATAAAAGTCAAACGAATCAAAATTATAAGTAAAGAAGGTGTCCAATGTTGTGTGTGTTTAGTAAGTAGTAGATGTAAAATGATCCATAGAATTTAGATAGGAAATCGTTTTTTTTGTAGACATCTTATTTTTGAAGTAATTCAAGTTTTTTTAAAGTTGGTTTTAAGGTACTAAAACGCAACAAAAAAAACCCCGTTTAATCATAACTTTGATTTTTGGGAGCTCGTCACGAATTGGTTAAAAAAATTACAAAAGTTAGGACACGTTCTTTCTTGAAAAACTGCTTAAATACAGGATAATGTTTAAGGACATACTTACATTTTAGACTTTATTAGGGATGCTTCTCTTTTAACATTGTACTTTGTTGTCATATGAATAAGTATTAAAAAAATCAAATAAATCGGATTATTACATCACATAAAAATTTGTTGTTAAAAATCATAAAAATCAACACATGTTTAAAATGTACATACGGACATTCTTATAACGATTATAGAGTTGCTACGCTTTCAAAATACTACGGGAATCACAATGTAAAGTTTGTAATCGATAGGACAATTCTAACCTGTTTAAATTAACGAAAAAAGGTAACTGTGACGTACAAACCAACCATAAATATAGAAAAGCTTCGCTTTTAAAAAGTATCTGTTTACCTGTCAAGTTTAAGGGAATACTTTTCAGGGTTCACCAATTTAGACCTCCTTAATAGATTTGATCCTTTTAATAAGTTTAACAATTTACAGGGTTTTGCGTTATCAATATATAATAGTAACAGGAACTCTGTGTCTATTTTTTTGTCTGTATCGATGGATCTTGCCAACTGCTGAACCATTAAGGTTCTCCCAGGGAGTAACAGAGGGGACAATGGATCGAATATTCAATTTTTAGGAGTCTCAGACTTTGGGGACTGGCTTAAAGGGAATGTGCAAGAATTTAGCAGTTTCTGACTGAGTTTGGGGACTTGCGCATAGAATGCCGCTACTCGTTATGTATGTTTTGAATATTGCAGATGGGGAGAAGGAATAAGGGAAGTGGGGGGAAGGGAAATAAACACTCGTTGTGTTAGTTTGGAATGTAGCAGACGGGGAGAAAGGAGAAGGGAGGTGGGGCAAGGGGCAAGGGAAATAAACAGAATAAAAAGGGGCAGTCATATTCTTGCTAGCAGCTGGCCGGGTCCAACAATCTTTTAATATAAAAATCACACCATAAAACCTCAATATATTTCATCAAAAACAAGTTGTGATTTCACTTTACATGACGCTATGGAAATCTATTATTCAATTAACAATCCCTTTATAATTTCCTATAAATTTATTGGATTAAACTGGATTTCATGCCCTTTCTTTGATAACTCTTATATTGAATTAATTGCCCATTGTCCCCTCCCTTACTCCCTGGGTTCTCCTTTGAAGTGTAGCGTCTCATAGGTCCTAGGGAGGTTTATATTTTGGGGGAGGGTACCACCTCACAAGTGAAATCTCCCTAGAAAAAGACTCCCCTAAAATTTACTCCCCCCCCCCCTCAAGCTTTCCCTCTGCAACATGGTTCTTGGCTTTTACAGATTATTTGTAGGCATTCTCATGCAACTTAAAACGATGTGTGGTACTATTACGTTCAGCCCTTTGGCACCTTAAGTAGCTTTTAACGTTCATAGATTCTTAGAAATAATCGTTCCCAGGATCGTTTTACAGTCAACTACACTAAATCCGAAATAATACCTGGGATTTGGTTTATGGTCCAGACCGAATTCCGTCAAATCAGGAAAAAATGTATCACACTCGAAATCTTTCTTTATATTAGTCAAATACAATCTAAAATTAACAAGAATATAATCTTTAAAAGGTCTGCAACTAAATGGAGACAATCATCCTTAATAAAAATATAAAGCTTTCTATATAATAAACTTAACAGTATGGCTTCGATTATTATCCGCTGGATTAGAATCGATTCTCAGCCATACTGAAAAATCATGTATAGCATTAAAATAAAAATCTTAAAAATTATACCAGTTTTTTGTTAGCTGGTCCTTCCGCCTCTTAGGGCTTGCAAATAATCAATAATAATCATGATATTTCATTTTAATACCCGTGGAAAGCTGTCTATAATATACGATGTGATAAATAACCCAACCTGTCATTGGTAAGCCTGCCAGAGTCTAGTTGGAGTTGGTACACATCTGGTCCTCCTAATTTTATTAGACAACTTTAATTATGTTTTAATGGATATATTATTACTTGGATGTTGCACCAGATATTCATGTACTCCAATAAAGTGAAACTCGTAGCTGGCCAAATTAAAGATATCACTACCCTCCTAATAGATGAACAAACTGACCAATAAATGAGGTCTATGTTAGCAACCGAAATTGACGAAAACTTTTCAACTTTCATAATATTGACGTATATTCTATATCCATTTTTTAGCGGTTGTGCCCTAGCATCTAGGGGCAATATAATCAAAGTGTAGACAAATAGTCTAAAACCATCCCTGGACTATCTGAAGTTTACCTAAAATGGAAAACCCAAAGTTTAGTATTTAGTTATCAAAATTTTAAGCTACAAACTAAAAAACCTTTTTCTATAATACAAAGTAGAACGATGCCTGTCTGTCCGTCCGTCCGTCTTTCCATTAAGATCACGGTAACCACTGAACCGATCGGATTTTACTCTTCAGGTTATATACCCCCCCCTCAAAAAAAAATTCTGGTGCTGCCCATAAATTATGGGCGCAGCAACAGAACTTTTTTTATAATTTTTTTTTAAAAATTACCTCATGGGGCAAAGCCCCTAGAGGCTAGGGGCGAGGCCGCTAGTTACTTTATATAATCGGATAAGCTTGTAACAATAATATTTATATTCATACAGCGCATGGCTTCTTCCCTAGCCTACAAAAAGTACTTCTTACCAAAATTCCATACAGAATACAAATTTGGTAAGGATTCGACTTTTTCCATAACCTAAATAAAGTCAGTTAAGTTTATTTGTTGTATTGATTGAAACAAGGGAATTAAAAGGATAAGACAATGGCCTATAAATTGATATATATCCTCAATGATGATACACGAAATTATTCTCTCTGAAGATTGCAATTACAGGTCGAAATGTTTAGATACTCAATATAATGACCCAACTAATGAAAATTCCATAAGTTCCCAAAGCTGTTAAGCCGAAGAAAACGTTATTTTAAAACTTTGGGGACTTGTGTCCCTTCCCTCCCTGGATTAGGTTGGTAATATGAACCTCATTTATTGATCAGTCCGTTCATTCAATATAAGTGGGATGGATGGTGGGTATCGTTGTTTTAGCCACACTTCATTGTGCATAAAAAAGATTGGTGCAACATCCAAGTGATATGTCGATTATTCTACCTGATCCCAGCTATTAACAAAGAAATGCTCTGGAATGCTACTATCCCTGTCTTCGGATGATTGTAATGGAACCTAAATTAGTTTAGTACATAAGGATAATCATGTCCATAGGTGTCTCGGCATTGTGATACGTTTACGACATTGTAGACGGATAAATAACAATAAACTTTGATTTTGAAACCTACATGATCTTATATAAATGTAGAATGTAATAAGGAACTTTTTGAAATAAATTATAAACAAGGATGGCAACATCCATAAGTAGCGAATCTCAAAAATTATGAATGGATATCTGGAAAAAATGTACTATAGAGCAGTGTCATACAAAAATCATTACACTTGATAAAATAGAGAAATCATGAAACTTTTAAAATCACGCAACCTTTAAATCACGAAAGCTTGAAAATCTAGGAATCGATCTAGCACCGCAATTAATAGACAAATCTTAATGAAACTTGATGGAAATATGTAGAATATGAGCATAATCAATCCCTAAAAATTTCAGCTTTCAATCCTGAATAGGAATAGATAAAATCACAAAAATCTAGGAATCGATCTAGCCCCCCAATGAATACAAAATCTTAACGAAACTTGGTAAAAATATGTAGAATGTAAGATTAATTAATCCCTGAAAATTCAGCTCTCTATCTTAAAAAGAAGTTGCAAAAATTAAGAAAACTTAAAAATCTAGGAATCGATCTAGCACCCCAATTAATACACAAATCGGAATGAAACTAAGTGAAAATATGTAGAATTTAAAATTAATTAATCCCTGAAAATTTCAGCTCTCTATCTTGAAAAGGAGTTGCAAAAATTAAGAAAACATGAAAATCTAGGAATCGATCTAGCACCCCAAATAACAATGTATAGATTAGATGGGCATATGGTATAGGAATCTTCACTAAAAATATCAGCTGTCTATCTTGAATAGGAGCCGAGAAAATCACGTTTCCCCCAATTCATTAATTACAGACAGACGGACGGAGATTTGGAATTATAGAGTACCTTCGCTACTAATAAGGGGGTATGTTTTTGTTTGTCTATACCTTTAAATTAAGGATAGGTTAGGTGTGCACTGGACATCCTCGCAAGGTTAGGCAATGAGGCATAGGACAGAAACAACGCCCAGTCCCACATTTTTTCTCTCAAAATGTAGGGGGGGGGGGGGGGTCGGAGAGTTTCCAGTGCTAGATAAGCACTTAAAGGGAAAACATATTTTAAATAACTAAATACAGACAATTTCCCACGAATATTAAAATAAAAATCATAAAATTTATACCAGTGCAGTGTTATAAACCTTTGTCACCTCGGATAATAAATAGTTTTCAATATCCGCGGAAAGTTGTCTCTAATACGATGCAATACATAACTATACCTGTCTGGTTAATATAACCACAACTAGGGAATCTAAGATGGCAGCCACCTCAGGTATGCTGAATATATTTGGATTCTAAAATCATAATTTTATTAATATTTCCTATCATTTTATTATATTTTTTTTGGCTTAAAGAAACTACCTTTTTTTATAGAATACCAAGTAGGATATATACCAAAAAGCTAAAGATTGATCCAACCTCCCCTCCTAACTAAAATTTGGTCAAATAAACTAAACCCTCCCTCCAAATTTTAAATTGGGGGGGGGGGATTTTTTGGGGGGTTAGGGGTGTCCCAACCCCCAAGAAATAGACTAAAACCACCACAGAAACAGTAGGTATATTTCCTGAAGAGTAGAATCCAATCGGTTCCGAGGTTACCGAGATCTTAAGGGACAGACAGACATCATTCTACTTTGTATTATAGATAACTTAAATTAGAGAAATTTATATTATCTGGCCTATTTAGAGTTAAAAGCCTAATTATTGGAATTACTTGTTGAATTGTCCAAAGATGCCAGGTCTTCCTGCCCACAATCCAGGTGACTCTACCTGGAGCTTCTTCAATACTGTTCCTTGTTCTGAAATACCAGAAAATTAATGTATGGGCTATATTTTTAACTAGTGACTAAGCCCATAAGGGCCTCTAGGGGCAGTTGAGAAGATTGAAGTTGAATTCGATAAGCTAATTTTTATTTTAGATATTAAAAGAAAAAGTAAAAAATTTTAGTTATAAAAAGATTGTCTGGGTGCGATTTCTCTTGGGAGGGTGGTGGTATCCTCCCCCAAAATAAATTTTATTAATTAGTGGCTTCGCCCTGCTGTATTTTTCAGAGGGGAGTTCTGGTTAAGGGCGTATCCAAGCCTCTAAGTAATACAAAAACCAATCGGCCAGTGGTTCTAGATCTAAATATTCATACAGACGGAAAGAGAGACATCGTTCTACTTTTTAATATGGCGACGCTCCTAGCATCTAGGGGCTTTGTATTCGAAAAGGCAGAGAGCAAGAAAAAATAGCGTAAAACTATACCTAAATTTAGATATGAAAAAATAGGCTTAAACTATTCCCGTGTAAAGCTTATCTAAAAAAGTAACCCAATCGGTTCTGTAATAATTGAGATCTTAATCTTCAGACAAAAAACCTTAATAGTTTATAAACAGGATATGATTATCACCTTGTTACATTGGTGAGTAAATAATTCCATTCTTCTGGAATTCTCCAGGGAAGATTACCATTAAGGCCTATTCCGCCATTACTTAAAAATAGAGAAGAATAGAAGAACAAAACAGAATAGAGAGGACAATATACGATAAATATAAAAAACAAAACGACCAGGCTTTTAGGTATATATTAGAATTAAAATAATTTTAAAACCATTTCTGTTTTATATTAACCAATCCGTAGATACAATTATTGGTTGAAACGTTTGGACACTCAACCTAATGAACCAACCAATTAAAACATAATAAAATAACAATAAATTAACGTAGCAACTCTATAATCATTAACAGAAAGTCCATACATCCGTTTAAAACATGTTGATTGTAACTTCTGTGACAACAAATTTTTGTAAAATATAATCATCCTATTCATCTGATTTTTGTTATATCGATTCCTAGGACAACAAGGTACAATATTACAAGCGAATTAACTCTAATTAATCAAATCTAAAATTGAAAGTAAGTAAGTTTACAATATTCTGTTTTACACAACTTTGAAACAAATTTTTTGACAATTTGTTTAGACTACAAATAAATGTTCTGTTTATTAGGTTTTGACACTCTACATGTGTTATTGTTCGTTTGTTCTTCCTTCTGATTTTAGAGTTACGCTGTTATGAATGTTGTCATCCTTGTTTAAAATGAAATAAGACATGTACGTACAATGTACATTGTACCTGTCAACAGCAACTATTATATTTATCCCTGGAGTATTGGACATTCTTAAATCTAAATTAATTTTTCTTTATTATTGGTTGAAATGTTTGGACTGCTAATTTGAAATCAACCAATCAAAGTTTTATATTCAATAAATAAGATTGTATGATTATAAAACTTTTGGTACCAGATTAATTACACTCAGTGCAGTAGTAACCTTCCTACCTGATATTAGGTCTTTCCCCTTACTTTTTATCCCTGAATTATTTACTATAACGGTCTAATAGGTTCCTGTGCTCGGAGAGAAATTTGAGGGAATTCACCAATATTTTAGTGTACCTGAGCCATACATATCTTTTAAAGGGCATCACAATTTCGTGAATTATTGTTCTACAGACAACCAACCCCTTGATGGCACCGTCATTTTCTGAAATCCTAATCTATATTCTGAGTTGGGATTATTCAGCTATTTGTATATCTATTCACGGCCTACTTTCATTTGGGTCTTTAAAAATATCAGCCAATAGCTTCGGAAATTTAAACACATCCAGTTCGCTACAAAAGAGCAAAAAACAATTTGCAAAAAAGGTTTCTAACACTATTGCCAGGTAGTTGGCACGGTTATACATATATAATTAAACTTTTATTACAAGAACCTAATATTCTACTGAAGAACTATCAGGATCATTTACAATAATCCTAATTCGTAAATAGTCTATCATCAATGATCCGATTTAAATTAATTTTAGGCTTCAATACATTCTAAAATAATTATTAATATATGATAAAGAATAACTAACAACTTGAATTCTTTATCTCAGAATTTATGAATAACTGTATTTTGTAAATGGATAATTCGTCGTCAATTTAGGTTGCTTATATGGACCTCATTATTGGTCAGTTCGATCATACAGTAGGAGGGGATGGGATTATCGTTATTTCAGCCAGCTGGGAGTTTAACTATTAGAGTGCATGAATATCTGGTGCAACATCCAAGTAATTATAAATCGATTATATTGTAAAGCAAACACTTTCACATTTTGTTGAGTTCACTCTCTAGCATCTTAATATCAACTAGTTGGAGAAAATTGATGTGTGTGTGTGTGTCTGAGTGTGCGTTATATGAAAAAAAAAGAGAGTTAGAGCTAGAACAAGGATGACAACTTCTATATAAATAGCGAAGTACAAAAAATCATAGTATGGACAAACGGTAAAAGCAAGATGTAGAACAGATGTTTAGTTCTAATATCAAAGAAAAATAGGGAGAGTATGCAAATACTGTAAAGAAAATCACGATATAAGGTTTGTGTCTTTTGAAGCATGACTGACAGACAGACGGACAAAACATTGTATAAATTAGATGCGCATGTCATATGAATCTTTTAAAACAAATTTCAGTTTTCTATCTTCAATAGTCACATTTCTCCCATGGCATTGCGGATGGACTGATGGACAGACAGACAAAGTTAATTATAGAGTAGCTTCTAATGAGGGCCTTGCAGTTTATCCTGATTAAGTAAAGAAGAGCAAAAATAATGGATGTAGAATATACGTGGATTTCATGACAGGAGAAATATTGTCGCTAATTTAGCTTGCCATCATGGAACTCATTTATTGGTCAGTTTGATTATCCAGTAGGAAGGGAGGAGATGAAAGTGTTTCAGCTCGCTGCCTGTTTCACTTTATTAAGTACATGAAAATCTGGTGTAAGATTCAAATAATATTATATCCATAGCAGAAATAATTACTGGAGTTGTTTATACACTTGAAGCTGCGCCCCTATCATATAGGGGCTGTGTATTCAAAAAGGTAGAGAAGGGACAAAAATTGCCAACCCACGCCGAGTATGACAGTTGTTCCAAATTTAGAGTTGCTCCTGGTATGTCTTTTATATCCCTAGGAACTAGAGGTGAAACTACAATAGAAAACTATATTCTATATAAAAGTATTGGTTTCGTTGTCTTTAAATTAAATTAGATTTCAATTTAGCATGAATATGTTTGGTTATTTTAAAAGATTACTTCATAATAAAAAACATAAAAACAAATTAAAAATAGTCCAACAGAGACATTTTCATTCATAACTATCACAGCAAAAAACACATAAATTTTTTTAAAAATGAATATTAAATTTTAAAGAAGTATAAAATATTTAGCTTTATCTAATGAAGTATCATACTAAGAATGATCAAATGTCAATTATATTTGTGTTTATCTGTCAATTTTACAAAAGTATGAACTATTAAACATGACTTTTGACTTGAAGTGAACAATTCAGATTGGTGATTTTCTAAAAATAGGCTACAGTTTTCGGGCAATAGAGATTCAGGTATAAATATATTTTTGTAATTATCCAACACAACATTTTTGACTATTATAAAGTAGCAGTGCAATCTAAAATAAGTTTAGTAATAATTCCAATAAACTACATAAATTGATGATTTCAGAATGCGTACTGGTATTATTTATAGTGTATTACAATGACACTTTCATAAAATATAAAACTGCATTTCTACTCAGAATACTTAAGGATCATAGCTCCTCCCTAAGTTAGTTAGCTATTCAATTAAAGAATGACTAAATGCATAATATTTGTTCACCTCAAAATTTGAGATATTTTAAGAACAATAATGTTCTATATTAAAGTTTATTAGTGTCTTTATATAATACTAGTGGCTTCGCCCCTAGCCTCTAGGGGCTTTGCCCCAAGAGGTATAATTACATCTTCTATTTATGCAATGGCACTTCATGACCATTTGCTAAAAAAATCCTAAAATATGACCATTTAAAATGCATCCCTAGAAAGAGAATACTTATCTTATTATAGATATCAAGACATGTTTCACATAAAGAATAAAAGTAACCAGAAAACTTTTTTCAGAAAAATTGAAATCGAATATTTTTGGATACAGTCAGCTTATCTTATTCGGTCTGTTGGAAAAACGTTTCTGTAGAAATATTTCATTTTAAAATCCTTAAAAGTAAGTGAAAGTCTACCTTTGCCTGTTTTAATGCATCCACTACAATTGTCAACTTTTGTAAATATGTTAACACACATTCAATGTTGCATAAAGCAAAAATGAATCATTGCAAACTTTGAAAGTCTCAAAAGTTTGCAAATTTTTGCATGGCTAAGAAAATATAGTGAAAGGTAGAAATATTGCATAAATGCAGTTCTGGAATGATAAAAAAGTTCTTGCATTATCCTATCAAACTCAAACATACCATACTTATCCCATTACAAGCTTTAAAAAAAAAAAAAGGTGTTAGGGTGTCTGTCTGTCAAAGTAGAGCCTTGACAAAGTGTCCGAAAGAATACGCCGTGTGACGTCATAAAAGGGAGATATGAGAGTTGAAGTGGGAAAGGAAAAACCTTAAAAAGAGATGAATCTATTGACGCCACACGGCTCATTTTATCAGACATTTTGTCGAATCGCGTCAAATTGTTTTTGATCATATTATTAATTTGGTTCAGATAAGTTTAGGTTACGTTATGTCAGGGCTCTCCAAGAATTATTTTTATAAATTAACATTCTTCCGAGTAAACTTTTACTGTCCATCTGTCACACTTTACTTTATTTTCTTTAAAAATAAAGTCATGGGTGGTTGATATATAGTCCAATACGATAAATTGGGATAATCCAAAGTTTCCTTCCTATTTCTATCTTTAGAAATAATTCTCCCCCAACCAAATCCCGTACGTCAAGATATCCAAAATATTTGCTTTTCTTTTGTTGCAATTCATATAGAATGTTTACAGTTCCATATTTTACATTGAAGAAGCAACTAATAGATTTTTGTTACAATAATATCAGTTTTTTTTTACAATATCTTTTATGTATTTAAAAAGGTATTTTTATTATACCAGCTCTTTAAATAATCTGCATTAGGGTTACAACTCTTACATTCGACCGTGGCTCATCACGTAGCGCATCCGATCGTCGTCAGAGAGGTGGTTCCTACTGCTGCTATTCAGGTGCGCGACATTAATAGAGTAGGAATTCCTTTGCCCAAAACAGTCGTAAGTCATTACCATGCACAGTTGGGTTACTATAAAACCCGATTTTTGGAATTATGATTCCTAGGATAACAAGGTACAATATTTTATCAAATCCTAAAAATGAAGGTGTGTCCTTTTACTGTTTCTTGAATTTATGCTATTAACCAACAAATTTATGTACAACTTTGTTTAGACTTACACATTTATGTTCTGCGTAAGTTCTGACACTATAGAAGAGTAATTGTTCGTTTATTATTTCTTCTAAATGTAGAGCTTTATGGATGTTGTCATCCTTGTCATCATTGTGAATTCAATCTGAGCAAAAAATCATTTTAATGAATAATCTAAATTTATGAACGTGCAGTATTCAAGTTATTTTTTTTATATTTTCTCATAGTTTAATGTTATATGGTATACTAGTTGGTATGCCCTTATCATCTAGGGAAGGGTGGAGGATGACAGGAAAATAGCTTAAAACCACCCCAAAATAATCATAAAGCTTACCTGAAAAGTCCAATCGATTCAAACCAGCAACATAATATAATTTATGTTTTAGTTTTAAAATATTATATTAAAATGCCGAAAAGTAATCTTGGAACACCAAGAACTCCTCGAGCTGACCCCCCATGGAAAACTAGTAAGGTAATTTTAAGATATGGCTTCAAAAACGATTAATTTTTGCTGGATTAGTGCCGTTTCTCAGCCATACTAAAAATTCATGTATAGCATCGTATTACAGACAATTTTATACGAATAATAAAATAAAAGATTAGAAAATTAATACCAGTTTTTAAGCCCGGGCCTTTCGGCCCCTCGGGGCAACCAAAGCTGGCTTTGGTCTTATAATTTTCATTTTAATATCATTGATAAGCTGTTTATAATACGATGCGATAAATAATTATTATTCAAATCTTGTTACTAAATCATAATGATCTTTAAAAATTTTAAACATTTTCTGCTATGTTTGTATATTATTGAGGGATCTTAAGGGATTGGACAATGGATTATGATTGTATTTACACAATAATAACCCCAAAATACGAGAAACAAAATCTACCTATTTATCTTCTAAAATCTGTGAACTTTAAAGGCTTCTAGCTGCCAAACGGCTAGATTTACATGAAATGCCCGCACACTGTGTTAAGCGGCATAAAAAGGCCTATAAATAATCTCGAATAGCCAAGGTCCAATAATGCATGGGGAAAGCCTCACTGTAAAAACGCATAAAATATGTCTTTTTCGCGCATTTATGTGCACTGTGAGATAACTGTGCATTATTGATAATCGTTACCAGGGACATTTTACCATTAACTTAGATCCAAATAACCTAAGCCAAAATGCATGTGAGAGAATATTAACTTGATAGAAGTTCTTAGATTAGTTTGTGAACTCAAAATTACTGTTACACTTATTATTAGCCTGCCAAAGCTGCCCGGAAAAGTGACCTGGATGACCCAGAATTGATGACTGACTTCACATTCTCTGAAGCGGATCTTAAGGTAATTTTATTTCCAGATCTTTAGAAGTTTAAATCAATTGTTAAGAAACGCAAAAAATGTCTAGAATAATAATAGATATTTATCGCATCGTATTATTGACAGCTTTCCGCGGATATTAAAATGAAAAATTTTAGAATTAAATAAGTTAAAACCAGGTTAACAAAACTGGTACCTATCAATTTTATAAACTTTATTTTAAAATTCGTGGAAAATTGTCTGTAATAGGATGCTTTACATGAGATTTCAGTATGGCTGGAAACCGGTTCTAATCCAGGGGATATTAATCGAAACTATTCTGGAAAACGTAATAACATATTTTCTCGTATTGATTCGAATCCGATGGATAGGAACCGGTATTCATCCATACGAAAAAACTATGTCTAGCATCGTATTATAATCAGCTTTCTACGAATATAAAAATGTACAATCTTCGGCACCTCGGGGCTAAAAAAACTAGTTTTAATCTCATAATTGTACATTCTACAGTGTGTTTTTTTTATGAGAACTTTTTTGAAAGCAATTTTACCCCACTTATAGTTATCAGAATTTAATGATTAATGGCTTATTTTCTTCGTTTTTTAATGCAATTAATAGAACAACAAAAAATATTTCAGTTTTTATTTAAAAAGTACAGTAAAATCTAAAATTCAAAACTTAGGTGTCAACATCTAAAAATGGTTTTAGCGCATTTTTCTTATGCCTAAATCGTCTACCCTTTGCAAGAAAAAATTGGATTTTCTGTATTCGACTTTGGGATATGACCTTCAAACTTTGATATGTTCTAGTACATGTTCCTAATAGTATATGTATACATTTTTTATTGTTCTATTGATTGCATTAAAAAACGAAGAAAATAAGCCATTAATCATTAAATTCTGATAACTATAAGTGGGGTAAAATTGCTTTCAAAACAGTTTTCATAAAAAAACACACTGTATATCCGCGGAATGCCGTAAAATAATACGATGCGAGAAATAACTATTACATAATTTGTGGCAATAAAATTATTTTTAGTCAGCTGTAGATGGAGGAGGAAAGAAGGATCAGAAACAGGTTTTTTATCATTTACGACTGAGATACTGACTGACAGACACAAAGTTTGGAAAAAAACTGTTTATCAATATAAATACTTACATACAAAGTTAGAGAACACTCAGAAAAATAGCCTAAAGGTATCATAAGGCCTAATTTTCAAACAGCATACAACCATTAACCATCCCGCTACATTTGTGAAGCTTACCTAAACTGGAGAACTCAATCAGTTAGTAGTTACCAAGATTTTAACACGCAAACAAAAACTGTAATACTTAATATAATATGTATTTTTAAGGCTGGTAGAAAGAACAGAGCATATGCCATAATTCAAAATGATTTACAAGAAAAAGAAAGAAAAAATAAGAAGATGGCGCTAACCAATGAAAGGGTAATGTCAAAAATGAATTTTTATAGTTGATGTTTTGTCCATGAGAATACAAGCAGAGTCCTATTTATATTACAGATAACAAGGATGACGACAACATCTATAAGTAGCAAAGCTCATACATTGAAACCAATTTTGTTATATAACAATCTTGAAGTATTGAGTAGTTGTTTATTAGTCAATAGAATCTGAAAAGCTAATTAATCTTTTATAACAACAGTTAAGTTATTCTAGTTTTCTGCAGAGTTACAGTATTACAGACAGACTGATAAAAAAATTATTGGTCAGTGAAATCTTTTGAAACAAAATCTAGAATCTAGAATATACATGGATATATTGACAAGTGACAATTTATCGTCCATTTAGCTTGCTAATGTCGACCTCATGTATTAGTCAGTTCGTTCATCCAGTCGGAGGTAAGGGGATACGGTAAACAGATTAGATGGAGGGTATTGGTAATTTAGCCAGCTGCGAGCATCACTTTATCAGAGTACATAAAAATCTGTTGCAACATCCAAGTAATGATATATTAATTCAAAATGTAGAAACTGTTTAGGTTACAGATGATCTGTATGTGGACAAGACTCGTAACATGGCCGTGGTGGTGGGTATGAAGGATGTCAAGTCAGATATGAAGGACAAGAACAAGTAAGAAGTAAACATAAATACAGATAAACAAACTCAAATATAAACATGAAAATCTTTCTTTCGGTATTTTTTTAGTAGCTAAGCTACTCTATGATTCACTTTGTCCGTCCGTCAGTCCGTAATGCTATTGGGGAAATGAAATTTACTGAGCTAGACTTCTGATTTTTCTTGTCAACATTCCCATCGACATTATAATATCATATATATTTATTTTAAATTTAACAATAAAATTTTTCGTCATTCTTGTCATTCTTAAATCTTTAAATGTAATATCCTTATTTATCTTTCTTTTTCTTCCTTTTTTATGACCACAACACATTGGCTTGATTCCCTTTGTCTGTTACTCATTCCTTTTTTTGCTTCTCTACTTATGGATCATCCTTGTCTGGTTAATTTTCATTAGTTCCCTCAAAGTTCCTAGTTTGAAAAAAATATAATTAAAGGAGGTTGCAAGTTTTCGTGTGTTTCTGTTTTAGTTTAGGTTAGGTTTGCATTGGGTACAGGGTAGCCCTGTTTGGTTAGGCTCCCTTAAAAAAGCCATTTAAAGGTACATAAACTTATATCAAGGGTCGGTATCGGACGTACTTTGAAAATATCCTTATAATTAAGTAACAGGATGTCTGTTCGTACCGAAGGATCTCGCTAACCGCTAAACCGATATAGTTCTCCTTTACATGGTAGCTTTTAATAGGTCCTGGGAAGGTTGTTAACAAATTGCGAGAAAGGTTCCACCACCCTCCCATCGCCCATAGAAGAAAATGCAACCCCCCTTTAAAAAAAAAATTCTTTTATTTTAAAAAATTTAAATCGAAAATGGTTGGGGAATGGTCGACCCCCCCCCCCTTCGTTAAAAAAGTCTTTCCCCTCCAACTTTTTACTTTCCTTTTTAAATCTAAAATAAAAAAAATAGTTATTAAATTCAACTTCCCCCTCCTCAAGTGCCCGTAGCGACATCAAGGGGCGTAGCCGCTAGTATATGATATTTTAATTACAATTAGATAAAATTAACTATTTAACCTCTCTTAGGAGAGACAGAAGATCTATAACAGTAAGATTAGATGATGATGATTCTGATGCCGGCGCTTTCTTGACACAGGTAAATATTCTTTCCAGGGTAAGGCTCCGAATCAGATTCATTTCCGTAGGATTGGAACCGGTTCTAAGACATTTTTAAATTACATTATTGGGGTAGGATTCCACTTCGATTTCAAGTTATCATCTAGGGAACCCAAGGACATCATCCGCTTGTAATGGGATGCAATACGCACCTAACATAGCAGCAGTAAAAACCATTTTTAACGTAGTTATGACGCTATGGCCAGGATTCAAACCCATCACCTCCCCGACTATGAGCGGATGCGCTACGTGATGAGCCAAGGTCGCGGGTTTTGGTTCTAAGACATAATGAAAAGTCATTAATATATCGGATTTTATAAATGTTTTCACAAAAATCATAAAATGAATCCCTGTTTTGTTGGCTCAGAAACTAATGATGTAGTTTGATTCAAGTTTGTATAATGGATATAGAATTCGTGGAAAGATTGTCGGGGGGAAATTTGTCGTAATTAAGCTTGCTAATATGAACCTTATTTATTGGTCAGTTCGTTCATCCCGTAGAGGTGGCGGGGATGGAGTAAAAGGGGTGGATTGTGGGTCTCGTTATTTTAGCCAGATTTTAGCAAAACATTATCAGAGTGCATGAAAGTCTTGTACAACATCCAAGTGATAATATATCGATTTAAATAATGATTTTATGAAATAGGGAGAAATGGAGATGCGAAACAATTGCATGACCAAGGCAGTTGATTTCTTTGCCAAGGCCATCAAACTTCAACCTGAGTTTGAACAGGCATATGTTCAACGAAGCAGGTATAGAAAATTGAGTTACAATAGTCCCAAAAGTTTTATTATAACGTTTTTAAATTCGTTGGCTTAACAAATTTGGGGACTATTTTGATTTTGATTGGTTTGTTTATTGTGTCCAAACGTTTCAGCCATGAATTGTAAGGGAGAATTTTGTGCGTTACCATTTAAGATGTACACAAATTTATCGACCATTGTCTAATCCCTTTTTATCCCTGAGAATTGAACCTTATGCAACATAAGAAAGTCTAGATGAACAATTACATTTCAATGAACCAATAGTAACAAAAATATAAACAATCTTACCACTTCATTGTTTTTTCAGTGTACAAATTTTGGCCTGAAACAAGCAGTTTCTTTTATTTCATCAATAAGTTATCTATAAATCAGTCGCAAACAAAAAAGTAAAAAAAAACATATTTTAATTAAACTTACTTATTTTCTATGAACGATTATAAAGTTGATACATTTTCGTATCATTTCGCTACATGAATTATTTTGAATTAATAGGTCATTTCTAACTGGCCTAAATTAGCAATAGGAGCTTGCCGTTCCGAACGGATTTACGGACGGACATACGATCAGACATAAGACAATAATTATAGAAAAGCTTAGCTTTTAAAAATCACATTGAATAATATATCACCTGTTAGATGTCTATTGCAAATGGGCGAAAATCAGTTGGCCATAGAAGATGCAAGAAAAGCTGTTATGATCTCAAGCCAATCCATACCTGCTTTAGAAACATTAGGTAATTCATACATATAAAGAAAAGTATGACGACATCCATAAAAGCAAAGCTCTAAAATCAGAAGGAGGGACATACGAAGCAATTCTATAATCTTTACCAGTCCTTACGTCCTTCAAAAACATGCTGATTTTTAACTTTTTGATTCAAATGACTACAAAAAAAACCAATATTTTAAGCAAAGCATCTCTGTCAGCAAGTTCCGCAATGTAATTATGTCATTAAACAGAATACTGTATTTGCGCAATTTGCAGCAAACTTATGTACAATTTTGATCAATATTCTGCTTATTAAGTTTTTACACTGTTTTGACAGTGTATTTAGATATTTGAACCAATGATTAAACAAGGATGTATATTTCCATACTAAGATTCTATAAAAAATCTTTTTTTTTTGTTGCAGGAAGATGTTTATACACATCTGCAGAATTTGAGATGGCCCTTGTCATGTATCACAGAATTTATAGGTGAGATTTTAGTGCAATTTTACTTCACCATTAACGTTTAACGGACGGATGTACGGTCAGATCGAATCTTAATATGGAAAAGGTTCGCTATATAAAAAATATAGAATTATTTTGTAATATATATAGGATATCGAATATTACATAATTAGAATTGTCCTTGTTGTTTTGATCTTGTGTACTTTAAATTAATTGAAAATAACTACTATGTATTAACTTCATTTTTTGTTTAGACTGCGAAAAACAAAAGACACTAAAGAATGGATAAATCGTTGTCAAGAAACAATTAAAGTAAGCTTTTCTTTGGATAAAATGTTAAAAAAAGTACATAAGTAATCCATATGCAAAGAAAGCTATGAATCACCTATTTATCAAAATAAACAAATCTAAATTTATTAAAAACAAAGATTTGAAATCCCAGTTTACATGATTCATTCTTGCATGGCTTACAAAAAAAAACTTTTATGTAAATATTTTCAACAATAATCAAACGTTTTGAAATATCTATCTATAAAAATTGCAAAATTGAACATGATGCAATTTTTTTTGCAAGATAATGATAGTGCAATATTTTACAAAGAATTCATTATCATTAAAAAAATATTTCTGGTATCTGCAGTTAGTATATAACTAGGGTATGTCATATTGTTGGTACCAGGGCTCGGCAGCCGCGCATAAGTCTTAAATTTAAAAATGGTAGTGAGATGAAAAAAGTTTTTTTCAAAAGATGGATAGGCTGTTTAGGAACAGGTTTAAACATCCAGCTTAATTTTAAAGTTATATGACGATTTCACTGAGGGTTACAAGCGTTGGACGCGCGGCTGCCGAGCACAGTACAACGTCTTCTTCGATTGACTCTAAAAGTATAATAACTATTATTTATATGACTTTAACCATTTAATCAAAAAATAACTGCAATGTTTATGTGCGTAATCTAAAATTAGTAAGGTTTTTATTTAGTCTGAAGCTAAAGATCTCGGAAAATATTGGTCCGACTGGGTTGTACTTTTTGTAGTGAAGCTTTAAAATGTCTTTATGTCGTTTTAGGCTACTTACTCACATGCCCCTGCCCAGAAGGAAGTAAAAAGTTATTTTTTATCTTTTCTGTGATATTTCTGTCCTTTATAGTAAGTTTTATAAAGCTAATATTTGTTTAGGCTTTCATAACAACCATTCAGTTCGATATGGAGTTTCTAGAATTTAACAGGTAAAGTTTTAAAATAAATAAGCGACAGGACCTTTCCAGCAAATTCTTATGTGTGTAATTTGCAAATAAGAAAGATCATTATATGAACTCTTTGTCAAAATAAAATTTACTTTTGGATCTTCATAAAATATATTTGCCTAAAGCTTTGCGTGTGCTTACATATATCTACTGAACGGCCAGGGCTGAATTTAAGACTATTCGGGAGGGGGGGGGGGGGGGTGCGTCAGACTCAGAACCCCTTGAGAAAAATACTTTCTTCCTAGAATATAATTCTTTTTCAAATAAAATATATAATTAGATGTTTCGGGGGACTCCGCCCCCCTCTTCATAGAAGATAGGAGAAGTTAATATTTAACGAGTGATAATTATTAATTAATTTTTGTATTTTTTTTAGTGGGAAATCTTGTGAGGAGATTTTTCATGAATATGAAAAAGGAAATTACTATTTTATCCTAAAATGAAATGAATCAAATTTTTATAAAATCATCTATGAACAAGTACAATGATGGCAATAATAATCACTTTGACCATAAGGGACTTACAAATAAGTCAATTTATGTATTACAAAAATCAAACATTAAAAGACTGTCAAGCTGTCAATATTTTCTTTTGCATCAATTTTCGTTGTCGCTTTAGATAAAAAATACGTAAATCTTACAATAACATACAGACGGACGTCATACCCCAGTTGTAAACGAACTATGCTAATAAGATTCTTTAAATTTTACGAAAAATTCAAATTGCACTGTGATTCAACTAAGGAAATATTAAAAATAGTAAATTGAACAGATTTTGAAGATGGAAAACAGTTACAAAATGCAAAGCTATTTCTCACAAAATCTGATATCATAGAACTCAAAAGGTTGGTATGTTTCATCAATTAGAAGATATACTCACTCAAATAAGAATTTATTTTTTATGTATTGTATATATAGGAATTTTTTTTTTTTTTTTGGGGGGGGGAAGGTTAAAAACCCACATTTTATCTTTTGATTTGTAAAAAAAACCACTCCGGGAAAAAAATTACTGGGGTTTCATAGGTTATTAGGGAGACCCTCCTCTCCCTTCATGGGGTAATAAGACCCTTGAATCTAATCAATTTTACATTACATGACCCTAAACGATAGCTGTAAAACACATATAGGTTTCGTTATTTTCTACCAAATTAATTTCGTTGTTGGTATAAGCTGTTTTACATGAAAATAAAATTTTTTTTTGTAGAAAAGAATTTCAAGAAGATAAAATGACCTCTTTGCTAATGGGTAAACTCAAGAAAGACATGGATTTCTTAGGTTAGTCGAATGCTTATTGTTTAATTTTAAACTTTTGTTCTAAAGTACTGCAGGGCTTTTTAACCTTTTAACTCTTCTTCAGTCAGTTAGTCCATAACGCTGTAGGGAAATTTTTTTTCTTGTCTGCTGTTTAACCTAGATTATCATGATTATCACCCTGTAAATATTCGGTCTTCAATAGAAATTAACTTATTTTTAGGTTTTATGATTTTTTAAAGTCAACATCTGCTATATAACTCACTTTGTCCGTTTGTCCACATAAGATTTTCGTGCTTCGCAATTACTCTAATAAAGCGATGATTGCAGCTGGCAAACATAACAATGTACCCTTCCTTCAAACTGGATGAACGAACTAACCAATACATAAAGTTCATATAAGCAAGTTGAATTGACGAAAAATTTTCCTCGGTCAGTATATCCATTTCTGTTTTACGTTTAGACAAGTTGGTAAATGAGTCTGGATTGCACAAACATGTGGATAAAAACTTATATAAATATTCAGAGGTAGGTAATAAAATAATGAAATAAAGAAATGTTTGCAATTTTAAAACATGTAATTACGCAGTTTTTTAACCCGTTTATACCTTTAAATTAGCATTCTCTTATTAAGTGTTAATTTTAGTGCTGCGTTTTAATGGACGTGAGCATTCTTATTACATTTGCATTTTCTAGAAAGAAAAATTCGAAGGAAAAGTGAGGCGAGCAGCAGAAGAAGGACTTAATTTTCTAAATGTAAGAAGAAAAAATTTTCTTTATAAAGCTTTATAATTCACTTTGTATGATCGTTTGTATCCGACGGCTGATTTTTTTTGTGAAGATTAGCTGCACCAATGAGCATCCAGTATATGATTTACTTTGTCTGTCAGTCATGCTACAAAAATATATGAATATTTAAACAAATGTTTAACATTTTGTCATTTTCCAAAACAAATTGATTTATGATCACTGAACATCCTTGATTTTGTGTTTCACTTTTTATGGATGTTGTCATCATTTACTTATATATTTCTTCCTTCTTGTTGAACTTTTATGTTGTAACTACAGTCATAATGTCATAATCTTAAACTGTTTTTAACCTATTTTTGAATGGGGGGTCAAACATATACTAGGACACCTATAGAATCAGACTGCAGAGCCCAAATTTGAATTAAGTCCCCAATAAACTTTTTTTGGGGGATTTAAAAATTAATTTTTAGTGTTGCTGTAGTCATTTTGACCGGAGCAAAAGCTCTTTTTTTACTTTGGTTAATATTGTGGCTTACAGAACATTTTTATATAATTCACTTTATATTGATACAATAAAAAAACATTACTCTGTTCATTGGAAATAATTTTTTTTCCTAAACAATTATTTTATTGAAAAATCTAACATTTACAATAAAACAAATAATTCTAAAGTCTAACCAATAAGAAGTCTTGTTTTATTTCAATTCTTTACAATTCAAAATAGAGTGTTTTCACAAAGTGACTTATTTCCAATGTAGTTAAATAATTTTTATTTTATTAAAATGAAAAGAATGAAATCCATACACATAAAAGATACATACTTTTTAAAATTATTTAAAAAAAAAAGTTTGAATAATCTTTTTTTATATCACATTTGTATATGTGACAAAAATAAATTTGTTGTATTGCATAAACATTTGTTGTCATTTAACCCTTTACAGCCATTTTTTATGTTTTTAAAATAAGTGATAGAACACAAACATGTTAATGTTAATTCATTGATATATTACAAAGAATTAATTTTTTAATGAATTAATTTAGATGAAATCAAAAGGCCTAATTTTACTTTATACCAGAATACAAGATTTATGAAGCAAAACACTCTAAAAGCTACGAATTTTACCCCAATAAAAAAGACCTTTTGCTCTGGTCAAAAATGACCAGAGCATCAGTAAAAATTAATTTTTAAATCCCACCAAAAAAGTTTATTGGGGACTTAATTCAAATTTAGGCTCTGCAGTCCGATTCTACTGTTGTCATAGTATTTTTTTTATATATGTTTTAAAAATAGGTTAAAAACAGTTTAAATGAATATTGTATAAAGTGTACATACATATGCAATCACCTTGAGGCAATAATACTTTGGGTGTACCACCTCTTAGTTCTGTAACACCTAGGGGGTTGGGAGTTTAACATGCTAGTTATACGAATGGATTTTTTATTACTTTATCCACCTTCCACCCCCTCCCACTAAATTAACGAACTGACGGGGAAAATAGCAATTTAAATTAACGACAAATTTCCCCTCTGTCATAATATCCACGTATATACCACATTCATTGTTATACATTCAAAATACAATTCTGTAAGTAATGCTTAATTATAAGCCATGGAAATTAAATGTTTTATTTAGAATATGTACATAAATATTTACTCTAGATTCGAAGAAAATTCTGGGAAACCTCTGAACCTCCCACAAAATCTGCAAATCAAGGAATTCACTTTTAGATTTATATGAAAAGCTCATTAAAACAAGGATGACAACATCAATATAAGCGAACCTATGAAATGGTAGGACAAACTAACATTAACAATTGTAGATTGTTAAACTGAATGAGCAGAATATAAATGCAAAAAGTTTAAACAAAATTGTATGTAAATTTGATGCAAAACGGTATAGATACAGGATACTGTTTAAGACATACTTACATTTTAAGGACTTGAAAACCGCCCCTTATGAACTATTAACTAATTTGAACTCAAAAATAAACTATCGTTATTTTTAATAAAACAAGGATGACAACATCCATAGAAGCGAAGCACTGAAACGGTAGGATAAACGGACATGAACACTAATATAGTAACAGAACTGAATAATCAGAATATAAATGTATAAGAGTCGAAGCAAAATTGTAAGTAAATTTGTTAAAAAATTGCTTGATACAGGATAATGTTTATGGAATACTTACATTTTTAGGACTTGATTATAGAGTTGCTTCGCTTATAACATTATACTTTGTTGTCCTAGGAATCAACATATCAAAAATCAGATCAAGCAGATGATTAGTTGACATAAAAATTTGTTGTTAAAAAGTAAAAAAAATCATCATGTTTAAAATGGACGTACGGACATTCTTGTAATCATAATAGAGTTGCTACGCTTTCTAAATCGTACCTAACTACTAAAAGAATCACCATGCTAAGTCGATAGTACAATTCTAACATGCCTAAATTGACGAAAAAAGCTATCCGTCTGTGACGGACGTACAGACCGACCCTAGTTATAGAAAAGCTTCTCTTTTAAAAATGATTTAACTAAAAGTGAATTAATTTGAATTTTTAGAATCGGTAAGTGGCTTCGTATTTAACATTTCAAACATTTTAACAGAAAAATTTTAATTTTAAAGCCTTTTAATCAGTGACGTGCAGAGGGTTTTATCAGGATAGTTTGACACACCCCTGTAACCAAAATCGAGGGGAGGGGTGTGTTAGATAGAGACAACAAATAGAGACAACAAAGAGGGGGGGGGGGGGGTAAGTTTATGGTCAGAGGGGTGCAGTGGGGGGAAAGCCAAGGGTATTTGTATATGTAAATTTCTGAAAAATATGTCTTTTGGTTAGTGAAAATATTACGAATAATAGTGATTTAATCAGACAGACAATGTCAAAGCATTCTGAAAGGGATTGTTATTTTTTTGTACACCTCCTTGGCTGCATTATGGGGTATATCAGCAGGATGTACACCCATGTCAGGATAATAGTAGAGGGGTGTTGGGGGTGTATCCACCCCTTTTAATTTTGCCAGGGGATTGAATACCCCTCCCCCCCGTTCGGCCCACCTCTGCTTCTAATGCGAAGTAGATTTTCAATTAAATTTTTTATGATAATATTAAGAAAATTCATTCAATCTTTCTTTGATAAGCTTTGCAATTAGTGTTCCTAATCATCCATGTATTCTAGGAAGAGATGGACGAGGTAACAAAAGTTGTGAGACCAAAGTCAACACCTTTCCGAGTAATACAAGGTACTATTTTTTCATTTAATTTTTGTATATCAGTCTTTGCTTAATAATGGTTTTTCTTACATTAATGAAAAAAATATTTTTTTTTAGCACGAGAAGCAGCTAAAATCAAAGCAGACTTAGCCTTAGAATCTTCTATAATAACAAGGTACATACATTAAACAATAACTCTTCAATAAAATATGTGGAATGTTCTGATACATTGTTAATAACAACCTATATATATTTACAAAACAAAAATTTTCATTGAAATCCTTCTAACGTATCTATTTCATAAATGGATATAGAATATAAATACGTGGATATGTGGTATTCGGCAACCGTGAGCCATGTCTATGGCACCCCTGATCTGGGGTTCGGTGGAGGGTCAATGGCCCTCCCCCGAGTCCTGGGGAAGGGGTCTAGTGACCCCCTCCCTACGCTTAGAATTAATGATTTGAATCTGTCATGTTTATTATGGTTAACTGTATTCTTAATTCTCCCCCACCCTTTCCAGGGATGGGGGAATCATTATTGCCCAAACTGACCATTGTATATGTATTATTTATGCTTTCATGTTATGATTATTTATTCCTATCCATGTAATTATTGTTTGTTGTATATATCTGCAGTATCTCTTAACCCTTCAATAAAGTGACAACTGAAAATAGATGTTGATCATTATCTAGTGAAAGCTAGAGAAGCGTAGCTTCTCTATAGTAAGGTGTCCACGTTTGTCACACTGCTGTAATCTAATTGAACTCCGGTGTCTGCCATTTATCCTCGGCGGATACCACAACTTTGGTGACAGCTGTGTGAGATTACGGCGAACCACAAGTGTAGAGCAGACGCGCATCTGAGGCTAAGGTACTCCCAGCAGTGAATCTGGCAAAACTGACGCAAGCAACCTGAATTACCCACCCTGGACAGCAAAGTTTAACTCTGCATCCGGCAGTTGTGGAAGCGAAACAGCGAAATCTGACGAATAACCGCGAGCAGCGCTGATATCTAACGGAGAATTGAGCGCCAAAAGGGCTGAAACAGGCCTGCGGACCGGCTGAAACAAGCCAAATACGTGTAGACGGCTGAAAATAGGCCAACTTTACTGCAAGAAATAGCAGGATCCGAACCAGTGGCGCTAGCAGGACGGGACATTCCCTGCCGCCATCAGCCGGATTTGGATCAGCGGCGCTAGCAGGACGGGACATTCCCTGCCGCCGATAGGCTGAAACATGCCACATAGCTGCAAGCTGCGAGCTAACATACGGGTGTAGTGCACCAGAACAGAGAAAAACTACGTCAACCCCGAGTATCCTGAGAAGCTACAACGCAGCCACCCATCTAGAAAACAGATATTATATCACATTTGCAGGGATTACCACCCTAGTGTGATGGCCAAACAATAGATTTATGAGCAAAGCTTGGCAAACAAATTGTTGTGTTGTGATAAATCTAAGAATAGAACAGGCTTGGATTACTGTGTATTGTGATAACAGCTAAAAATAGAACAGAGTTGGTCAACAAATCTGTTATGCAATTGTGATAAGGACAAACATAGAAGCTAGATGTAATATAATCAAAACAATCTCAAGCCCACAGCACAACAACAATACACCCCTTATTCCAAGGGAAGGGGAGGGGCCCCTTCTCCATTGAAGGCAAATACAATCAGGGTGATATAACAGATAAGCCTGAGATTAAGAAGAAAAGGCCCTATTACACCAGCACACAGTTACCCCCCTCCCTCACAGGGGGAACGGACGGAGTTACCCCCGTCCCCTCACGCGCTTCCCCCTTCCTACCCACACTAGACTAAGTCCGTCTGTAGTGTGGAGCTAGCGATCGGATACACAGAGCGCCATTCACGGGTAGCGCAACAGAGTGCGGAAAACATCATAAATCCAACGGACGAAGCGGACCAATGAGAGAGCGAGCTGAGGGGTGAGAGCGCGTTTTCCCCGTGTGCGCGGATTTGACGGCGCGAACGCGCGTTACAAGGACAGGAGATTCCACGCACACACACACACACACACTCTCACACCAGAGCGGAGCTACTCCATAGCATTTAACAGGGGTATTTTTAGCAAATAAAGAATTGCAAGTTTCTTTCCTCCTAGCTCTAGTGTGATAAGGGAAAACCCAATCAGTTCCTGACAGCAGTTCAGACCCTCAACATCTATCTACCTCAACACCTAACTATTGATAAGTACAGCTAAGTTATATCTTTGCAACTAAAACTCCCAACCTAGTGATACAAACAGTGTTGGCTGTTAGGCTAGGAAGCCTCAAGTGACAACCCATTCATTGTAGTACTGTATAACTTTGTGCCCGCCGTTTCACCGTTGACCCAATGGACCAGCATCAAGTCCCAGGAGGTGACCAAGCCCCAGGATGGCTCCAGGATGACCCTCAGCCGGCCCCAGCCGAGTACCGCAAGCTGATGCTGAGCAATCTGCCGGAGTTTAGAGGGCCGCCCAAGCAATCCTGGTCGGCACATATCCGCCGACTTGAGATGTCATGGGCGGCTTACCGCGTGCCACCTCATGATTCCCTCAACCGCCGCAACGCCCTACTACTGTCATTGGTAGGGCAAGCGGCGGAAATGGCGTCCCATCTGTTTGGCGAGGCAGGCCAAGCCTTGACCTACGAACAGGTCAAGACCGAGTGTGAATTGCTATTTCGCCCTGCTTTTGAATCCCAAACGCTTAAACAAGCGTTTAGGGATTACAAGCAACACTCGACAGAACCTATACAAGCGTACATATCAACTAAGTGCGCCTTGTATAGGGACGCCTACAACCATGAGGATCTTGAGTTGTTGGTGGACGAATTAAATCGTGGAATTCGTAACGCCAATGTAAAACGCCTCATGATGAACCATGAAATTGCGAGTGTACCTGAGTACACTCGCAAGGCCATGTTCACCGTGACCATGGTTACTAAGCAGCTGAAGGAAGGTGTGTGCTTAGTGGACTCGACCGACGGGCTGACTGGATCTGCCTGCATCCAGTTGCCCCAATATGACGAGTCGGAGCCAATGGAGATTGGCTCCTTGGCTCCGGGTCTCCACCAGATGGGGAAGGTCGCTCCAGATGACAAGGTTCCAGGCCGCTGCTACCGCTGCCAGGGGAGAGGCCACCGAGCTCGAGACTGTCCAACGCCTGTGGAAGTTAGCCTAGAGGAGAGGCGCACCCAGCCATGCCGTGACCGTTCTGCCAAGTGTGAGCGTTGCCACTATGACGGTCACACGGCGGCCGATTGTAGAGCTGACTGGGCCCAGGTAGCCAGCCGCAGGCGCACCGCCGACAAGGGTGCCCCTCCAGGGAAGCCCAGCAGAGTGGCCCATATGGAAGGGAGCGCGCCCCCAGCACCACCACCGCAAGCAGCCGCCCCCAGAGCTGCGGACCGAGCCGATGGGATGCCGCAGTTCGGGACTGTCCCAGCTAGGATCAACGTACTGGGCGGCGCGGCTGAACCCAACCGGGTTGGCCTAGGCTTCAGTCTTAACCATCTGGGGCCAGAGCTGGTACAGCCCAACAACATAGCCGAGCCAGAGGTGCTGAGGCCCCAGCCTTTCAGCCTCAACATGATGGAACCTGCCCGACTGAGCCTACCCAGCAAGAGTGGAGGGGCGCTGCCCAGCGTCCCTGAGACGGTGTATGGGGAGGCCCTGGCAGCCGCTGAACGAGAGAGGCAGGAGGTGCTAGCCAGCACCTCTGCATCGATGTATGGGACGCCACCCGGCGTCGCCACCTGGGATGATGGGGGGGTGCTATCCAGCGCCTCCCACCTGGTGCCTGGGGCGACAACCGTCGCCGCCACCGAGATACCTGGATCCTGGAACGAGCCAGCCTCCAACCTGATGTCTGGGGCGACAACCGTCGCCGCCACCGAGAGACCTGAGTCCTGGAACGAGCCAGCGGTCCCAGAGGAAGGGGTGACACCCGTCACCCCCAGCCAGCCAGCGCCACCAGTCTGCAGGGAGAGCCCAGCTACATGCCAGCCAGCGCCACCAGCCTGCAGGGAGAGTCCAGCTACATGCCATCCAGAGCCCTCTACCAGCCACGGGAACCCAGCTGCTCACCATCAGGATAAGTTGAATTTGTTAAATGTGTTGTATCCAAAACATTGTAAACACCCAGCCTTGCCTGTGCCCCCTGCACCTGAGGTTGGGGAGATTGAAATTTGGGAAAATAAGGACTTGCCTGTGCCACATGCACCTGAGTTCCTAGGGCAGGGGAGGGCATTGAGTAAGGGCGAGCCTGTGCCACATGCACTTCAGCCCCATGCCACTGGGCATGCCTTAGACCAGGGAAGGGAGCACTTAGGGCTAGGGGAGCCGACACCCAGGCAAGTGCCAGTCGCTTGCCAGTCTGTCATTGGGGAGGGTATCGGGGTGCCTCGGCCGCATACAGATAACGCTCAATGGAAATTTGTATCTAGCCAGGAGCAGCCCAGCCGTGTCCAGCCCCAAGAAGCAGCCGTGACCAGAGCCGGAGATCCCCAGCCGCGTGTACGAGGAAGATGGTTACCTGGAAGCCTCTCCCATTGGTGGATGGTCCTGTGGGGCCTCCTGCTGGCAGCCGTGTGGCCTACAACCAGCTACGTCCTGGTGGGGTGGGACTGTGCCAACCCCACCCATGTCACGTCTTACAATAAAGAAAAGATGTGTGACACGGAGCCCCTACACCAGGAGGTGCCCCTGGGCCATGACATACACGTCCTGCAGCAAGTCAAGGTGAGGGAAACCACTGGGTTCAGCTGTCAGCTCACCGTGTCCCAGTGGACATTCAGGTGTGGGGTATGGGGTCACCTCAAGGTGACCTCGGTCCCCACCCTCATGAGGCCAACCAAGATAGACCCAGAAGCGTGCCGAGACCTGGCCAGGAACCGAGTATACACGTTGCCAGGCAAGACCCAGCCACTGACGTTCCAGCTGAACCACCCCCTGTTCTTCACCATCGACATGGTGGGCGCCCTCGTCAACAGCCCCGAGGGGGTGGGTTGCGAGGGGGAGGACGTCCACTTTGAGGGCCAGCTCTACCGCAATGAATTAGTGCTCCAGGAGCGGCGGCTGCTGGTCAAGGAGGAGACCTATGTGGTGGAGGATGGACGAGTGGAGTCCCAGTCTGACCACCTGACCCTCGAGTGTCCCCATTCTGAGCTGTCCTGTATCACTGGGGAAGCAACCTACGTGTGGGACCACCTGGGAAGAGATTGCCCCTTGAGGCTGATCCGCAGCCTCCAGCCCAGCCTGGTGAGGGATGCATATCTGGTTGACCATCAGGCCCAGTTTTTCATCAACATGACCAACCCCACCTCAATTGTGAACTGCGACTTCGAGGCCCATGCCACCAACCATCCAGCGTTGTTCGTGGCAGCTGACCCAGCCGCGGCTGCGCTGCCCAGAGTGTCGGCCAGGGATGTTGACGTTCCCCTTCAAGCACAGATCCATGCAGGTTATATTGGGTTTACCCTGGAAACGCGCATGAGAAGCACTGCAGCAGAAGAAGTAGCGGCCAACTGCTGGAAGCTCCAGCAACTAGATCCGGCCCACCCGGTGCGTGTCCAGGGGAGCACGTTCTCGGTACTGAGGGGAGACATCCTGCTGCAGCTGACCTGCCAAAGGCACAAGTATGTTGTCCGCGAACACAAGGAGTGTTGGGACAAAGTGCCAGTGGAGCCCACAGGTTTTGTAGACGCTGTGACACGGGTATACAGTGAGCACGCCACCAAGATTCCCTGTTCCTCCACCTACCCCCTGACTGTGCACGCGGAGGAAGGCTGGATAGAGTTAACCCCTGCTCCCAAGAAGAGGCCACCCCCGCTGGATACGCCTAAGCAGTTGTTGACAGAACCCTTAGATGACTTCAGTTCAGGTGGTTTGTATTCGCAGGCTGAGTTGAACGACTGGCAACAACTGCTGGCGTTCCCAGCATACAAGAGTGCCATGCTGACCGGCCTATCCTATGGCTCCTGCGTTCAGCAAGGCAGCTGTTCGGCCACAGGAGACCATGGGATAGTGTCCTACAACATTGACCGACTGGCGGAGGAAGGAGAGGCAGCCCTGGATGTCTGGGCAGGATTTAGACAAGCCATCCACGAGTGGGGAGATGGCGCCGCCATACTGTGCTTGCTGTTGCTGATCCTCAAACTGCTGGGGGACCTAACCATCATTTCTCTGGCAGCAGCACAAGGAGGAGTCCGGGCAGCCCTGAATGCGATATCACAAGTGTTCCTGTACCATCCAGCTTTATATAGGAAAGCGCTGGCTAGAGCCAGGCTCAACCATGCCAAGTCCCGGGACTTTTCAGTGGACTGGGATGCCATTCCCATCGGCAGGGAAGCAGCCGAGGAAATGGTGTCTATGAAATCAACTGACAGCGGGCATGACCGCCCAGGTAGGCCAGGACCGCCCTCTGGCAGACCCCGCGGCCCCTCAGGAGGACAGGCCGCTGCTCAGACAATCAACCTGGCAGCCAGTGCCCCAGCCGCTGCCAACAACAACCCGCAGGCCCCACTGCTGACCGTTCCAGCAACAACTGTGCCACCAGCAAACCTGATACCTGCCGGCGCTGACCAACGTATCCAACCCAAGTCAGCCTCTGCCTTCTATCCCACATTGGGAGCCCATCAACCCTAAGAAGATACTCACCACTAGGATTCCATTGAATCATTATCGTTTGTATATATTTTAGCCCTAAGGAGCGGGCCGAAGGCCTCAACCACTGTCAGAAGTCTGATAGGGAAACCACCTCCCAGCCTTCCGAGGGGAGAGTTGTGGTATTCGGCAACCGTGAGCCATGTCTATGGCACCCCTGATCTGGGGTTCGGTGGAGGGTCAATGGCCCTCCCCCGAGTCCTGGGGAAGGGGTCTAGTGACCCCCTCCCTACGCTTAGAATTAATGATTTGAATCTGTCATGTTTATTATGGTTAACTGTATTCTTAATTCTCCCCCACCCTTTCCAGGGATGGGGGAATCATTATTGCCCAAACTGACCATTGTATATGTATTATTTATGCTTTCATGTTATGATTATTTATTCCTATCCATGTAATTATTGTTTGTTGTATATATCTGCAGTATCTCTTAACCCTTCAATAAAGTGACAACTGAAAATAGATGTTGATCATTATCTAGTGAAAGCTAGAGAAGCGTAGCTTCTCTATAGTAAGGTGTCCACGTTTGTCACACTGCCGTAATCTAATTGAACTCCGGTGTCTGCCATTTATCCTCGGCGGATACCACAGATATATTAGGGACAATTAGTCGTCAATTTTGGTTTCTAACATGGACTTCGATTATTGGTCAGTTCGTTCATCCAGTAGGTGTCAGAGGGTGATGGGGGGTATAGTTATTTTAGCCAGCCGTGAGTATTATTTTATTAGAGTACATGAAAATATGGTGCAACATCCAATTAATTATCTATTGATTATTTGATATTTGTAGGCGGCCTAAAACAACAAAGCCAAATAGTAGAAGACAATCTTCTATACTAAAACCAAAAACAAAGTAAGTATAGTTTTTTTAGCATATGAGAACAAATCAAATTTGTGAAGAGAATCAGGGGGTTTCACAAAGTGCCGAGTCGAGCACAAAACTCCCCTTTGGTTCTTACTTTAGTCCAGGTTAGGTTAGTACTGGGTAGCCCAGCTAGAAGGGTTTAAGCACTGCAGGTATACACCCAACAGGGATTAGACATAGAAAAAAATAATCACCTCTTACTCTCCTAATTTTCAGTTCATTTCCAAATTAAGTGGGTGGGTGGATTCAGTGCCCGATATGCATTTTTAGGGACCTAGTTTTTTAAACATGAATAGGCATAAAAATCTATGTAAATAATTTATTCATTACTTATTATTTCTAATTTTACTTTTAGGGAATTGCGAATAATGAACGAGGATATTCCAACAATACAAACAAAAGACAAGCATGTTTATAATGAATAATAATTATATATCGCATCGTATTATAGACAGCTTTCGCGGATATTAAAATGAAAAATTATAAAAGTAAAACCTGTTCTGTTACCCCCAGAGAGGCTGACGGTCCAGTCTAACAAAACTGGTATTGATTTTATTATTTTAATTTTAATATTCATTGAAAATTGTCAGTAATTCGATGCTATACATGATTTTTCAGCATAGCTAAGAACTGGTTATAATCCAGCCGATATTAATCGGTTTCGGGGCCATACTGGAATAAGTTATACGTATTTTTGTTGACATTTTCTGTGTCTAAGCATTTATTATCAATTGCCTGTGATCAAATAAATTGTATTTTGAATAAATATATCTTTTTACAAAGTATCTCATACTTCACAATTTTTTATTTTATGAAATACTTGCGGCTAAGCACCAAGAGGCTTCTAGGGGCACTCAAGGGTGGGGAGGGTAAGTCGCTTCCTCCCCACTCTCAATTCTAGGTTTATTTTTTTTTACTGAAATTGGGGGGTGGGAGAATTTTTTTCTAGGGTCGATTTATCTTGGAAAATTTCCCCCAAAATAGTTATAAACTTTCCAACGACCTATGAGAAACTACCCTGTAAATGAAAACCATATCGCATCAGCAGTGGTTAGAGATCCTTCGGTACACACTCAGAGATCCTTTTACTTTATTTTAAGGATTGAATTTATCAAAAAATAAGGACGGGGGGGGGGGGGCGTCACAAGTGCTCAACAGCCATTTTGTATTAAAGCACCGTCCTTACTTAAGTTCTGTCTGTCCAACCTTCCAAGATGCTGTCAACACAAGATTTAAATTTTTCTCAGCGGCGCAGTGATTAAACAATTAGCAGAACATTAACTCTATACTACACATAAAGACACTTATACATTATACAATATTAATATTCACTAATTTAACCATCAACATTGCCTTTTAGTTCCGGTAAGAAAATAGGCCACGCACTCGTACAATGATCCTTGGATTAGGCACGTTTTTAGCCATCGCTGAAAGATGAGATTTGCTTTTCTTTCAGTTCACTGTTGTTCTTCTTTGTTTTATCTTCCCTTGAGGAAACTGAATGATCCCCATATATTTTCAAGGAAATAGGATTTATATATTTTACAAGATTACACTTCTTTTAATTTTGTAGCAGAGATAATGTTTGAATGTTAAATCTCCGATTTGTAATTTAAAAGTTCTTATATCAAGACGACTTTAAAAATCATACACCTATTTTTTTGTGGGTTCTATCATCTCCACTAATTTTAATATTAATTTTAATAAATATAGTTGGAAATTACATGAGAAAATTGTCCTCCACTTAGGTTGCTAATATGGATCCCATTTATTAGTAAGTTTGTTTATTGGAGTGGAGGGGATGGATGGTAGTATCGTTAGTTTAGCCAGCTGCGGGCACACATGAAAATCTGGTGCAACATCCAAGTAATTATATATTTATTTATTACTTTTTTTCTCTCGGGGGGGGGGGGGGGGGTAGGGTTAGTAGAATGAAAACCTTAAAGCTTCCTAAAGATATATAAATCTTCCCTAAAAGCACAGCAATTTTAACAACTTTAGAACTTAAACTTCACAACCTTGGCCTATAAAATCTCTCCACTAAATACAAACCTTAAATGTTAAGTTTGTCTGCTAAAGTTGTCCTACAAATTTCAAACTTTTTAATTTTATGCAAAACAATTTGATTTATAATGAAGAAGGATCGAGTACGGCAAATGACATTTTTTTGTTTTAAATGTTTAGCCATAGTGTTTTTTTATTTGAAAATTTTTGTACAATCAAGTTTGGTACCAATAGATTATAATGGTATATATCTGTTTATAATTTTTCAATTATAGCTAGACTACTCTAAATATAAATTTATGATGAGGTTCTTCCATTATTAATGTAAAAAATGGGCTTTTTTTGCATACTAAATGCTTATTAATAGCCCTAACTCTACTCAACAAATCACTTTAAACGTCCATTTCTGTTTATTATCTTAATAAACACCACATGTTCATTAGTAGTTTGATATGTCAGACATCCATATGTTTAATAGTTGAACAAAATTTAAATTGCAAGAATCAATATAGGATATACGTAGACAGGGGACAATATGTCGTCAATTTAGTTTGTTAATTGGAACTCATTTATTGGTCACTTCGTTCAATGGGAATGGGGTAAATGTTGTTGGATGGGGTGTTAAGTTATTTTAGCCAGCTGCGGGCATCACTTCATCAGAGTACGTTAAAATCTTGTGCAACATCCAAGTAATGATATTATAAGATGGCGACGGGTTTGACAATGTTTCTAGTCATTTTCCCTACCCTCTCCCTGAACATTAACAGTTTAGCTTTGCAACTAGGATAGCCAAATTTTAGGACGAACTTTTATTTTTCATAACAAAAAAATTACTTTTTCTGATCATCGCCGAAAAACGGCAAATAACGGAAACCGCTATTTTCGGCGGTTACGGCTGTAAAACGGCGGCTGGCGGCGTCAATTAATATTTTTATCTGTTTATTGTTGATCAAGGATTTACCAAAAAAATGTATAGGTCTCTAGCTGTAATAGAAGCCACGATATTAATGATATATGTCTATAGTAAAAGCCGGACAAAAAATCGGTCATAAAGTCGGTCAGGGAGCGGTCAATCGGTCATAACACCACTTTTCTCAGAAGGTCATTGATATCTAAGTATTCACCAAAAAAAATTAGGTTTCTACCTTATACACAAAAGTCATAATGTAGAAATTAAGATTTATTTAGAATTTTTTTTTAATTTTGGTGCTACCCAACCGACTTTGACCGGAAACCACGACCGACACAGACCAGATATCCTAATAAAATCAACTCTTGCCGACGTATAATTACTAAACTTAAAAAGTCACAGCTCTCTATCTTACCTACAAAAAAAAAATGAGATTGAATACACTAGAGGTGGGGGATCTTGGAGCCCCCCCCCCCCCCCCCCCCCCCGACCTGTAAGGGTTAAAAATGTAAAAATTGACGGCTGCCGAGCCATGTAAAAACTTTCATAACTAGGTTAAATTTGCATTAAATCGAAAGTTTGTCTTTCATTCATGATAAACCTTCTTGAGGAGTTTTTTTTATGCGTTTTTGTATTTATAGAAAAACTGCAATGTACTAGAAACTCGTATCAAAGCAAAATAAAATAAAAACTATTTAATTTCTATTTAAATAAAGAGCGAGAAAAGTATTTTTTTTTCATAGAAATTATGTAATGAGGGCAAGCAGCAGAGTTGCTCGGTGTCCATAATTTATTGCAAAATTAGTGATAGCGAAGAAAATAATTTTCCAGTATGCCACAAAAATATACGCTGGATTAGAACCGGTTTTTTAGCTGTACTTAAAAATCGTGTAGCGTATCGTCTTACTTACAATTTTCTACGAATGATAAAATAAAAATCATAGTATTAATACAAGTTTTGTTAGCCAGGGCCTTCGGCTCCTCGATTGATCTACATCATTTACCTTGAAAAACAAAATTACTATATTTACCAAAACTACTGGATACCATTTACTGTTCAATCTCCCCACCCTTTCCAGTGTAATTCTTAATAATAAATTATTCAAAGAATATTTATTTGCGGATTTATTTGAACACCAAGTGGCTTAGCTCAATTTTCCCCCAGTGTGGCCCGGCCTTTTTCCATAAAACCTGTTGGTTTATTATTCTTATTGTTCACAGGGAGGAGGAGGATTGTGCCAGTAAAATTAATCTACAATCCTTTATCCCTCTTTAATATTTACAGTCTGTTTAGGTAAAATTTGTCTCATAATTTTCTTTACAAAGTTTGGTCTATATAATATTGTCCTACCCATCAATCCCTGCATTATTCAAGAAGAGTTAGGGGGGGGGGGGTGTAAGGTGGGCCGCGGGGGATATTGACAAAACATTATTGGTAAATAATCTTCCCCACTCCCCCCCCCACAGAACTATTTCTGTCATTGTGACTGACGTACAAGTTACAAGTTGAGAATTAAATAAGCATTCAGTTGTTGATTGTTCGTTTGGTAGTAGTGAACTTAATTGAAGTTAATATACGTCAGTTTTAACAAGATATATATATCCATTATAGTAACTGAATGTCTGCTTATCTGCGTGTAGCGTAGAATCTCGCTTACCGATGAATTTATATTTTTTTCTATTTTACAGTGAAGCTTCTTATATGTCCAGGGAAGGTTTTGGGAGGATACCTCTAATCTACTAAGAGAATTCGACCCTAGAATATATCCTATTATATAAAGTAGTAAGCTTTTTTTGTCTGTAGCGCTAACTTACTAACCGCTGTACCGATATAGTCCTCCTTTACAGTGAAGCTACTTATAGGTCTCGGGTTGGTTTTAGGCTATTCTATTTTTATAAAAGTTTGGGTAGGTATGGTTTCAGGCTATTTTTCTGCCGTTCCATATTCCTATGAATATTGAGCCCTTAAATGCTATGGATGCTATGGATTTTAAAAAAAAATCAAACAGATATCTGTTATACACTAATAATGAAATGCTTGTTTGATAGTTGATAAATGTAATATAAACGAAAATTGAATGTAGCTTGTCTAACGATCAATGACATAATTTATATATTTATTAGTTCGTGTCTATTTTTGTATACTAACGGACGTACATGCTAAACTAGTTATAGAGTAGCTGCGCTACATATAAATATTTGTGTACTTATGTTATTAAATATTACATCATACATTCAATATTCCCTATAATTGCAAAGAATCAAATTTACATAATACAAAACAAAGAGAATTTGATAATTCTAAAACCTATGTCAAAATCTGAAGTACTTGAAATTTCCTCTGTTTAATAAAATCAAACATTCTGTGCTTTCGCACAAAGACCTTGCTATGCACTGATACCCCCTTTTAAAAAATAAAGTTTGTTGTGGGTTCAAATGATTGTTAATTACTTTAGGTCAGGTTAGGTTAAGTTACATTTGGTACTGGGTATCCCCGCAAGTGTAGCCCCCAAAGAGTTATCAGCGCTCAACAGGTACTTTATGTGAAATCACTAAACATTCTAATAGAGACCAACAAGGAAGAATTTTTAAGGTAATTCATTAATTGAACTATTTTATTTTTAGATAAAACTAAAGTTAACTAAATTAGAATGCGAACATTGCCCTAACCTCTCCTGAAGTAGGTTAACCAGCTGAGCAACATGAATGAGGAGGAGCTGCAGAAGAAAAGGGAGGAGGCGGAGAGGAAGGCGAGAAGGGGAGAGATTGATCCCACTCATGAGTTCACTTTTCATATCATTGGTCAGGTAAAACCCTTACAGGACCTATATGCCAGTCTCACTAATATAGAGAACCCAATCGGTTCAGTAGTTACTTAGATCTTAAGCTTCAGACAATGAATCCTAACTACTTTAAAAAAAGGATATGTTTTTTTGTACATTAAACGCTTTACTAATGTTAAACTGCTTATTATTGTTATTTAAAACTATCATATTTGTGGTAAATTGATTTTTATAGCGTCCAATCCATTGAGATTCCTGGATATTTTATTAAATATTCCTATGCGTTCATATATTTTATATAACTTAGAAGAATAATGTTAATCTCGTAAAAAAAAGTTGACAGCAAAATAATTTTTACACTATGGCTTCAAAAACCGCTGTATTAGAACCGGTTTTCAGGCATATTGAAAAATCATGTATAAAATTGCATTACAGACAATTTTCCAAAATTATTGTTATTAAATCACAAGAATAATACTCGGTTTGTTAGCCCAGGACTTCGTGGCTAAAAAACTTGTTTTAATCTTTTAATTTTCTATTTTAATATTTGTGGAAAGCTGTCTATAATACGATGCGATAAATAACTACTATTTTTACTTTAGTTCAGCGGGCTGCTGCGTCATGAGATCATGGACTATATGTTTAATGATCCTGCCATGTTGGATCACCTGGACTTCCTGTTCAAGAGTGACAACGCCAGGAAGTTGCTCTTTTACTTCCAGCCAGAAGAAACTAGGTACACACAAACATTGCATGAATACAGGAAACTTCATATTTTTAGGGAATTTGGTTTAGAAAGAAATTATTTCTGTTTTCTGTAACAAACGAGACTGTTAGTTTTGTATGTAGGACGTAGCTTGATGTTTGGATGAAATGTGACGTTACTGGTTACTTTATAAATTTTTTTTATAAATATTTACACGAAAACTTGTTTTGAAAAATAAATAATATCATTTAATTATGCGTATAAATCACTTTTTTATACTTTCAACTATTGAAATGAAACGTTGTTTTGACGCACAGAAATAATTTCTATTCTAATACCCTTTCCCTTTCATATTTACATAATTATCATAATATTAATAATCATAATCATATTATATATTTCATTGCCCTTCATTTTCTATGTTCTTTATACTTATTTATTCTTTAATCTAAAAAGGATAGTTGTAACCATTGCTCGGCAGCCGCGCGTCAGCCTCGACAAAGCCTAACATTTAAACCCATTTTGGTGCTTTGAATTTTTTTGAAAAGGTTTGCCATATTTGGGTCAGTTTTAGACCTCCATCTGATTTTTAATAATATTGTAAAAGGTTGATTTCATTGAAGCTTACAGGCGGCTGACGCGCAGCTGTCGAGCACTTGTTATGACAAATAATTATCTGAAATGGGACTATAACAAGGATGACAACATCCATAAGTAGCGAAGCTCAAAAATTATGATTGTATATCAGGAAAAAATCCTATAAAGCAGTGTCATATGATAAGTATTAATATTGGTAAAATAGGGAAATCTTCGCACCTTTAAAATCACGGAACCTTATAATCATGAAAACTTAAAAATCTAGGAATCGATCTAGCACCGCAATTAATAGAAACTTGATTGAAATATGTAGAACATGAGCATACTTAATCCCTGATAATTTTAACCGTCAATCCTGAATAGGAATTGAGAAAACCATGAAAACCTAAAAAATCTAGGAATCGATCTAGCACCCCAATTAATAAAAAAAAATTGATAAAACTTGGCGAAAATATGTAGAATATAAAATTAATCAATCCCTGAAAATTTTAGCCCTTTATCTTGAAAAGGAGAAGAGAAAATCACGAAACGTAAAAATGTAGGAATCGATCTAGCACCCCAAATAACAAACAGACGGACAAAACAATGTATATATTAGATGGGCATATATAGTGGGAATCTTCACTAAAAATTTCAGCTGTCTATCTTGAATAGGAGCCGAGAAAATCACGTTTCCCCCAATTCATTAATTACGGACAGACGGACGGACGGACGGACGGACAGACGGACGGACGGACGGACGGACGGACATTGTAAATTATAGAGTAGCTTCGCTACTAAAAATGGGGATAATATTATAAAGTAATAATTTTTCTGCAAAGTGTGTATCTCGTTCAATCTTAAATTGGATGATTTGCATGCTCTTAAAATTTAACCCTCCCATTTCACCCCAACTTTTAAAAATACACTTTTTCTTCTTAAATTAAGTTTTAAACATTTAAATAATTTAAATTCAAAATTACTGTTAAATATCATTTAGACAAAACAGTACACAAAGCTTTTTAAAGGGGTATTTTATCATCTTGATTTAACCTAAAACTATGTAAAAGTTACTAAACTAACTTGTTTAATTGTTTAATTTCTAGGACCTCTGGACTAGAACTGATCCCTCGAATGAAGCCAATGTAGGCCTTTACACATGTACTTTTGTATCATTATTTCCTTGCTTCTTATATTTAGTAGGTTTTGTGTTTAGATGTTTTAGTTAAATAATATCGTTATCATGCCTGATAATTCATTGCTCATGTACTAAACTTTCTTGTTAAGGCTTAATATGGAAATTTAAACATATTTTTGGGTACAAATTCTTGAAATTAAAGGACAAATATGCAATCCTTAACCCCCACCCCCAATCAATCATATATATATGTATGCTTATTATTGCTCAAATTATTTCCCAAATTAAGCCTTTTATATGGAGAGAACCCTATGCTGAAAGGATAAAGAAATGCAAAATAAAAAGATCATTTGCATTGGTATTACTAAAATATATGCGAATCTTTATTAGTATTATTTTTTTTTGTAGTTTAGACCTAAGAAAGGGGCTTGACAGTTTTCTACCTAATAATTTTAAAATTTAAAATCACTAGCTCATTGTAATAAAAAGATATTTAATTTTATTATTATTTACCATATTAAATTCAAAAGTGCTTAAATATCCTTTCAGAATAAGGTCTACTCCAAAAGTTATTTGTATAATGTATTACTAAATACATTAATTTGTTATGCTGGATAAAAGACATACAAAAAAATTTGTATTTAGACGAAGAGACCTATGAAAAGATAGGTCATGTATTTAATTCAAAGTGTTGTCGTTTAATGGTTAATGGAAAATTGTTTGCACGTAAGAAAAATTGTCTGGTTATGTGTCAATTCAAATAATTAATATTTTTAAAAGAATTTTTTTTTGCGGATCTCTCAATGTTTATTTATTTTTATCTTAAATTGTGGATTTTTTAAGTAAAACATTTTAGGGATATGGAAAAATCAGCAGAGCAAAAGAAAATGATGAAAAAGGGCGCCAAAAACCCCATGATCGAGAAGGGCAAAGAGGAGGAGAAGAAAACTACGAAGAAAATTTTGTTTACAACTGACGGGTATGCTGTGCCCCTGAATGGTTACTGCATGTACTTTCTCCGTACGAGTACGAAACGTACTTTGGGAGAGGAGACGTTTCAGGTGGGTTCCAACCATTTTATAGGATTTTGGAAGGCTAGCTCTTTTTGTTAATTTATTCGTGTTAGAATTGTCCTATTGATTTTAAAGTTTGCTTGATGATTCATATAACAGATGGTACAATTTAGAAATCCTAAAAATGTCTGTTTTGCAACACATTATGTAACATTTTGTTTAGACTTACAAATTAAAATATTTTGCTTCTGATACTCTACAAGAGTTATTGTTCGCGTGTCTTTCCTTCTAATTTTAGAGCTATACTTTTACAAATGCTGTCATTCTTGTTTTTTCATAATTGTTAAACATTGAAAAAAGATTGAAAAACAATGAAATATTTTTTTTGTACATATAGACTAACAGAGTCATTGGTTTTGTATTACTTTCATTTACCCACATAAAATTATAGTTCCTTTTTAAAAAACAAATAATAAATAAAAGTAAATCAATAACTATACAAAAAAAACTTTTAATTTACCAACATGGAATGTTTTATTATTGTTTTGCAAAATTAATCATCAGGGGAATTTCGAATTACTGGCCGGTCGGATCTAGTGCAGTTCACGGTAAATTGTTCCTCGGAACAATTATCTAAAAAATATAAACTCTTAAGGCTATTAGCTGTCAAACGGCTGAACGTACATGTTATTCCCGCAATGAGCTGTGTGAGAAGGCCTACAAATCTGTAATAGCCAAGATCCAATGATGCACAGAGAAAATTTAACTAACGCGCGTAAAACAAGTCTTTCCCCACTTTTATGTGCGGTGCAAGATAATTGTGCATTATTGAGTAAATTCCGATTATTTATAGGCCATCTTATATTTGCAAAAAAAATTTACCAACATAATACATAGGTTTAGCCGTTTGGCCACTAGCAGCCTTTAGTGGTCATTGATTTTTTGTAGATAATCGATCCCAGGAACATTTTACCGTGAACTGAACTAGATTCGGTCTAATAAATTATAATTTAGAGAGAAATAATGGCCGGTCTAATCAATGCCACAATGAATGAAAATCTACTTTGGTACATTGAAAGGTATGTTATAATTATATTATACACGAGCAAAATGTTTCTATAATTATTGCCTTACGCTTTCACATTAGTAATTATGAAACTTTACACAATTTTATAATCCCTTTCTTCTATATTAATCAGTAAAGCAATAGAGCAACCATTGTTGATTACTTTTTTTTGATAGATATCTAATGAAAAATAGTTTACAATTGATTTAAAATATTGCGTAGAAAATGATAGGAAAGTAGAAGTATTAAATGTGTTCATCCCTTTCTTGAATACTAATGGTATGATGACAATAGACTAACTAATATAGATTACTATTCTAGATCAGTATCAAAAGTGTTCATCCCTTTATTAAACACAACTGGTTTGATGACAATAGATTTACTAATATAGATTACTATTTTAGATCAGTATCAAATGTGTTCTAATCCCTCTATTGAACACAAATGGTATGATGACAATAGACTAACTAATATAGATTACTATTCTAGATCAGTATCAAATGTGTTCATCCCTCTATTGAACACGAATGGTATGATGACAATAGACTAACTAATATAGATTACTATTCTAGATCAGTATCAAATGTGTTCTAATCCCTCTATTGAACACAAATGGTATGATGACAATAGACTAACTAATATAGATTACTATTCTAGATCAGTATCAAATGTGTTCATCCCTCTATTGAACACGAATGGTATGATGACAATAGACTAACTAATATAGATTACTATTCTAGATCAGTATCAAATGTGTTCTAATCCCTCTATTGAACACAAATGGTATGATGACAATAGACTAACTAATATAGATTACTATTCTAGATCAGTATCAAATGTGTTCATCCCTCTATTGAACACGAATGGTATGATGACAATAGACTAACTAATATAGATTACTATTCTAGATCAGTATCAAATGTGTTCTAATCCCTCTATTGAACACAAATGGTATGATGACAATAGACTAACTAATATAGATTACTATTCTAGATCAGTATCAAATGTGTTCATCCCTTTATTGAACACGAATGGTATGATGGACAAGGGCACTGACCAACTTCTCTTCAAGGTTAAGAAGGAATTGTTGCCCTGCCTTAGATCATTTACAAGGTAATATTATCTCATATTTCTTATATTTTTTTTACAGTAAACGGCCACCTTTTAAAAAGCGTTTATCAACGCACTGTAATCTTTTTTTGCAATTCTTTATATGTAATTTTTAAAAACGTTTTTTTGTGTTTTAAAATTATCATAGAGGAGTCACTAAACCCCAAGCTTCTAGATAAAATAGCTTGAAACCGGCCCAGAACTTGTATAAATCTTTTCTGAAATGGAGAAATCAATCAGTTCTGTGGTTGGCGAGATATTAACGGACAAATAAAAAACCTTATTAATTCATAATAATGATTTTTTCAGGCATGATTCCTTTTATTAAAATCTACATAGTATTTATTTCTTAAGTTCTCTTCGCGTAGCAGAGTTGGTATGGAAGGAGGGTGTGCTAATCAAGGAGTTCCCCCCTGAGTCATATACTATCAAAAATATTGACGATGCTTTTGCCTTTCTCAAAACAGATGATGGCCAGAGAAGGTAGGATTCACATATATTTTAACAGTAGTTTAAAATTCTGGGATGTTCGTCTGTCTGTCAAAAAGAAAAATTTAACCATATCATTTGATTTAGATTTGTTTTTGAAAACCTTGATCTAGTTTTTATCCTTATAAATATAACTATAATAAAGTAACAGGATGTGTGTTTGTGTGTCTGTACCGAAGGATCTCGCTAACCGCTGAACCGATCGGGTTCTCCTTAACAGGGGAGCTTCACATAGGTCATGGGAAGGTGTATAACTATTTTGGGAGAGGGTACCATAACCCTCCCAAGAGAAATACCCCCACAAAATTTTTTTTTAACTAAAATTAAAAATTCCCCCCCCCCGAATTTTTTTTTTTACTTTTTCGTTTAAAATCTAAAATAAGAAAATGGGTTATCAAATTCGGCTCCCTTCTCCTCAAGTGCCCTAGAGGCCTCTAGGGGCGTAGCCGCTAGTTAATAGATAAAATAGTAAGTTATAAATGGTAAATTTGTTAGTCAGTTCTTTCATCCAGTAAGAGGAAATAGGGTGGGGTAAAGGAGGTGGAATGGGGGGGGGAGGTAGGAACACAGTAATAGTGTCTGACTGATTATGACGTAACAAAAAAAAATAGCCAATGAGAGGCCACTATAAATTTTACCATTGGTCAATAACGGCCTCTCATTGGCTAATTTTTTTTGTTACGTCATAATCAGTCAGACACTATTACTGTGTTCGGGGAGGTAGTAATTTTAGCTCGCTGTGAGTTTCACTTTATTACATTTTAAAATGCTCATTTAAATGTTTAGATTTGAGGAGTATTTGCGAAGTTGGATGAAGAAAATTCAAGAATTACTTCTGGAAAGTGAACAGCTCAGACTCGAAACTGATGACGCAGGACCCCAGGTAAACATCTTTTTCCAGTATGGCTTAAAAACCGCTTGATAAGAACCAGTTATCAGTCATACAGAAAAATCATGTATAGAATGAATAACTAGTATCCATTACAATTTCATTAATACCAAACCGTATATTTTATCAGGATGAGCTGGAGTACTGGAAGTCACGTGCGGCCAGACTGACCTTGCTGGTCGAGCAGATCAACACCATGCCATGCAAGATGACGTTGGTGGTTCTCAGAACAGCGCAGTGCAAACTTATGAAGGTAAAAATTAAACGGGGTTTAATGGACTAGTGGTAATAGCAAAATTGGGATTTTAATTACATTAGACCTTAAAGTTTTATAATAACGTTTTCTTATTCGTCGAATTAACAACATTGGGGAATCTAATTGAAACTTAGATTGGTTCATTAAGTTGAGTGTCCAAACGTTTCAATTACTAATTGTAATATAGAGAAGGGATAGCTTTGTATATCATTATTAGGGATGAATATCAATCTATTGTCCATTGTCTTATCCCTTTAGATTCCTAAGTAAATCATTTAAATTCCTATTTACATTTTACTTATTCCTTATAATCTTACTTTTTTTCTGATATGAAAAATTAGTAAATTATACCCTATTCCAGTTAAAAATAACTGCTTGTTGATGGAAAATAATTTATTCTTTTATTAAATAATTGACGGCAAAGTTTTGTTTAGGCTAGTTATTTACGCATACAATTTATTTGCAAAAAATTGGCAAATTAGTGCAAAAATTTGAACATGGTAAATACATTTTCATTTTGGAAAAAAATATGCAACTTACTAATGAATAAGTAATTAAAGTTTTTTTAGCTTAGATTTTATTGATGTTTTTAATTTTACACCTTATATAATAAATGATGATTCAATAGATTCCGTTCTTTATGATTTTGTGGCTCTACTTTTTTATCTTTCAGGGAAGATTCTCTTTAATATTATTAAAAAAACATTTATTTCGTAAATAAAAAAAAATGCCTTTATTTTGTTTGTATTGCAAGCTGACTGATCCTTATTTCTAAACTTCAGGCCTGGAGGGAAATAGATGTACGGATAACCAGGTATCACGTGGAGGCCTGTGACAATGCCAAGTTTCTGGGAGCTATTGAGAAGTCAAGTCACGCAATATATCTTGAGGTAAATCAATACTGTATGTTCATATAATAATACCATAATATTTTCTATAATCATAGCCAAAGTCATAGGTCTAGCATTACAATTAATATGATATTAGTGATTATGAAAATATATATAGTTATGATTACAGTTTTAATCCAATGAGGGAGGGGATATTAGGCTGTTTATTAGTCCCCAAAGTTTTATAATAACGTTTCTTATTCAATGGCTTAACAAACTGTCGAAACATTTCAACCACTAATTGTTATCTTTGGGATGTACATCAATTTATCGGATATGTTCTTATCCCTTTAGATCCCCGATTTAAATCTGTTTTATTTATAATAGTTTTAATGTTATTTGTTATAACTTTTCATGGTTGTTATGTATGAAAATTTATCAACACCCAAACACAAACTTTTGTCTTTGTCCAATAATAATTATAAGTAAAAAATAACCAATGTTGGATTATACTTTTTATTACTTTTTCATTTTCAATGAAGATTTTTGTTTAATCAACATGATTATGAAAATATTGAAATTAAAAATGTTAAAAAATAACAAATAGATATAAACAAGGACGAATAGGTTTAATAGTAGCGAAGCTGTTTGAAAAAATACTGACTAACATTGAGAGAGGTATATAGAAATAAGAAAGAGTAAATAGAAAGTTAAAAAGGAAGCAGAGAAGAGGGGACAGATGGACATTCAAACAAACACAAAAAAAAGACTGACACAAATACAATTAGAAGAAGCTTATCATAACTAAAAATTAAAATACAAAACAAATTTACATTATGGCTTCTATATCGATCAATATCTGCTTGATTAGAACCGGACCTAAGCCATACTCAAAATTCATGTAACATATCATATTATAGACTATTTTCTACGAATAACAAAATAAAAATGGTAATAGTAATATATCAGTTTTGTTAGACTGGGCCTTTGGCTCCTCGAAGCTAACGAAACTAGAATTAATCTTTTAATTCTTACTTTCACTCTATTTACAGTCAATAAGTTAATAAGTCAATCTACAAATATTTTACGTTTTTTATTGAACCTCAAATGATTATTATTATTTTGACTATATAACAAGAGGCCACAATATTTAAATGCATCCAAAACAAAAACAATATCGAAATAAGGCAATTTTTAATAGGAAAAGTTTGGACAAAATTGGCGTTGTCTCCAACCATTTGCGTCTTCAATAACTTTGTTATTGTCAATAATAAGGGCATAGTTAACAATAATTATTTGGGGGGGGGGTTGATATTATCTTCTTTGTTTTATTGTTTGTTTGGTTGGTCTTTTACCAGCTTATCTGCAGCTGTACATCTTTAAAATAAAAAATATTTCAAGTTTTTAGAAGTTTATTTGTTCATTTAAAAAGTTTATGCCCTTGATTTTGAATTTGAAGCTTTAATTCAAATACATTTAATTTAAAAAAAATATCTATTCATTCCATGTACAATTTTAAATCCTAATTTGTAATCCATCAATATATAAATATAAAACTACTTGTCTTTTAAAAAATGTTAACTTCTTTGTACTTTATGAAAGTCCCCAGTTTTATCGATTTGTGGGGCCAATTTTGCAGATTTATAGCAGAATAATGGCGACATAAAACCATCAACCTTTCTATCCCAATGGATATAGAACACGTAGATACAATGCCAGGGGAAGATTTGTCGTTGCTACAATGGTCATCATTTATTGGTCATTTAGTTCTTCTTTGGGGTAAAGGAGGTGAATAGGAGATATTAATTTTGAAAGCTTAAAGAAACACTTTATAGAGATAACAGATCTATAGTATAGATGTATATACAGACAACTACCTCCTTTCATTTTTCAAAGACCTCTTTCGTCTGCTTCTAAATAATTTTCTGCTACTTAGCTGTGTTAATGTATGCGATACAATTGGTTGATTTTCAATGACCCAATAGGAAGGTTGCACAAGACGATTGCGATGGGGAGATACAGTTATTTAACCCTTTCTCCCTCTAGTGTTTTACTCTAATATAGAGATCATGAAAATTTAGTGCAACATCCAATTAATAATATATCGATATCCATTCCAGACTTTTCAAAGTATTTTTTTTGTCAAGATTTGTTTGTCTAGACTAGTTACCTAAACAAAAAATTCTGTTTTCGAATGTTTAAAATTGCCATCAATTCAACAACCAATAAAAACTACCTTTTATATTAGTTAAATAGTTTTGTATTGAATCCAAAACCCTTTTTAACTAATAATATTAGAAAGAAAAAAAATTTTTTTACTTTTAAACCTTTAATAATTTGTGTTTTCAAACACTGGCCTTAACAAATATTCTAGGGCGTTTTCTATGGAGAGTGGTTGTCTTTCGGCACAGACAGACACCCACACAAACATAATTCTTCTCTTACTTTTTATATGGATAATATGTATAAAAGCATTGTGCTTAATCACTATAAAACATATGTCTAACAATTGTTATTCTATGAGTATGAGTGTACATGAACTGAAATTGTTTCCACCGTCAATTCTATCACATTAAATGGGATAAAATTGATTCTAAATGATACTTCTAACGTCCTCTTTCTTTGATATATATTTTCCCTTCTAAGAAAAGTGTATAAAAAAATGAATAAAAAATCTTTATATTTAATCATTTATATTTATTTTCCTTGCACAGGATCCAGCAAACATGAAAACACCATTGATGCGTTTGTTACACATTGTTAAAATGATTTTCAATGTGTCAACCTTCTACAACACACCAGAAAGAGTTGCTTCGCTCCTTGTCAAAATTACTAACCAGGTAGCAACTTTAGTTTGAGTAGCGGAGATACTCTACAAGTGATGCATATTGGTCTGAATTTCATAATCAGGTCTGAGCTGCCATATAAGCAGTACCATTACAAAATGATCACCGTTAGCCGCACAGCTTTGAAAACAAAAAGTGATTTCTTGGATCCCACATTTCTTAATGTATCATAAAAAATGTCCTCTATACATTTCTGCACCAGAATCAATAAAAAAATTTGTTTACATAAATCAACTACGGAGATTTTTAAAGATAATTTTTCAAAAAAAGTTATTAATATTAACCAAGTAATAAATTTGCAGCCATTTTGAATTTCCATTTTCTTACTTCTTCCCTATTTATGATTTCTTTTCCAAGGTTATCCGCAGCTGTAAGAGGTACATCACCAACAGTGGCAGAGATTCTATCTGGAGCCAAGACAGAGACCATATTGAAGTCAAGCTAACAGAATGTATAAAACTTAATGATCACTATAGGTAAGGATATGAACTATATTGAAGTCAAGCTAACAGAATGTATAAAACTTAATGATCACTATAGGTAAGGATAGGAACTATATTAAAGTCAAGCTGACAGAATGTATAAAACTTAATGAGTACTATAGGTAATGATATGAACTATGTTAAAGTCAAGCTAACAGAATCTATAAAACTTAATGATCACTATAGGTAAGGATAGGAACTATATTGAAGTCAAGCTAACAGAATGTATAAAACTTAATGATCACTATAGGTAAGGATAGGAACTATATTAAAGTCAAGCTGACAGAATGTATAAAACTTAATGAGTACTATAGGTAATGATATGAACTATGTTAAAGTCAAGCTAACAGAATCTATAAAACTTAATGATCACTATAGGTAAGGATAGGAACTATATTGAAGTCAAGCTAACAGAATGTATAAAACTTAATGATCACTATAGGTAAGGATAGGAACTATATTAAAGTCAAGCTAACAGAATGTATAAAACTTAATGATCACTATAGGTAATGATATGAACTATATTATGGTCAAGCTAACAGAATGTATAAAACTTAATGATCACTATAGGTAATGATATGAACTATATTATTGTCAAGCTAACAGAATGTATAAAACTTAATGATCACTATAGGTAAGGATAGGAACTATATTGAAGTCAAGCTAACAGAATGTATAAAACTTAATGATCACTATAGGTAAGGATAGGAACTATATTATGATTAGGCTAACAGAATGTATAAAACTTAATGATCACTATAGGTAAGGGTATGAACTATATTATGGTTAAGCTAACAGAATGTATAAAACTTAATGATCACTATAGGTAATGATATGAACTATATTATTGTCAAGCTAACAGAATGTATAAAACTTAATGATTGCTATAGGTAAGGATAGGAACTATATTATGATTAAGCTAACAGAATGTATAAAACTTAATGATCACTATAGGTAATGATATGAACTATATTATGGTTAAGCTAACAGAATGTATAAAACTTAATGATCACTATAGGTAATGATATGAACTATATTAAAGTCAAGCTAACAGAATGTATAAAACTTAATGATCACTATAGGTAATTATATGAACTATATTATGGTTAAGCTAACAGAATGTATAAAACTTAATGATCACTATAGGTAATGATATGAACTATATTATTGTCAAGCTAACAGAATGTATAAAACTTAATGATCACTATAGGTAATGATATGAACTATATTAAAGTCAAGCTAACAGAATGTATAAAACTTAATGGTCACTATAGGTTATGATATGAACTATATTATGGTTAAGCTAACAGAATGTATAAAACTTAATGATCACTATAGGTAATGATATGAACTATATTATTGTCAAGCTAACAGAATGTATAAAACTTAATGATCACTATAGGTAATGATATGAACTATATTATTGTCAAGCTAACAGAATGTATAAAACTTAATGATCACTATAGGTAAGGATATGAACTATATTGAAGTCAAGCTAACAGAATGTATAAAACTTAATGATTGCTATAGGTAAGGATAGGAACTATATTATGATTAAGCTAACAGAATGTATAAAACTTAATGACCAGATTATATGTTAAGAGTTTAGTATGTATTTTCTAAATATAATATTTCGTGAGATTTGTAGTAATAACAGTCATTAATGTTAACTAGAAAATAAAAAAATTTCCAAGTAAATAACTCAGTCTCCGAGGCAAATATTTAAAAATTCCGTCCAATAATGCTTGACAAAATTATGTGTTATTTGTTAAAGAGTAGCTTTTGCTTTTGATAAATCAGAATTATTTAAAACTCTTAATTATTTTTAGAGATGCATATCAGAAAGTAAAGAATCGAAAAGTTGGTCGAGAATTGAGAGAATTCAGCTTCTCTGAAAAGTATATCTTCGGTAGATTTGATGCCTTCTGTGTCAGATTGAAGAATCTTTTAGGTATCTTTTCCTTTACTTAGTTTTTTTCATTAAAAAGTTCATTTTTTGATTTTACAACAAAATTTGCAACTTTATTTTAAACTATAATTGAGAAAACTACCATCTATCAGCGAAACAGTTTAATTCTGTTAATTGAAAATATTTATATACCATAATTTCCAAATAAGCAACAGTAAATATTTTAAAAATATCTTGACTTTCTCATAGGGTTTAATAGTGTTCCTCAAAGAGATCTTATTTAAATTCACGGATAAGAAATGGCCGATAAATTTATGTACATCCCCAATGATAAAACACAAAATTATCCCTTCTGTTCATTACAATTAGTTGTTGAAATGTTTTGACACTCAACTTAATGAATCAACGAATTAAAATTTAATCAAACAAATAAGAACACTTTAATATAAAACCAGTGTAATAAACAGCCCAATGTCCCATCCCTTCCTGACTAAAGTTACTATTTTGTCTTAGGAATGTTTCGTAAGATATCTTTATACACGAAACTATTTGAGAACCGGATGGAAGCTCTCCTGTCAGAGGATTCCATGGACGAAGAATTTAAATCATTTGATTCATCAGTCAGGAATGTGCAATTATAATAACTTTTCCATTATGGATACTAAACCGATTAATATCCCCTGGATTGGAAGTGATTCATGAAAATCATCTGTTACAGACAATTTAAAAAAAAATAACAAAATAAAAATCATAAAATAAATGATTTTGGTTAGAGCTAGGAAGAATTAGTTTTGATGCATGTTTGTTTAGACCGAAAAAATGATGAAATATTTCTTGCTTTTAAAAATAGAAATTTTTACATGTGCATAGTGCAAATTTCAGGGTTAATTACTTGAAAGATTAAATTAATTTATCTAAAAGAAAACATACATACTTCCATGCTGTTACCATAATGTAAAATAATTTTTAAAATAAAAAAATCAAAGAAAAGTTTTCTTGGATGGGTCTCATAGGGAATTAAAACCTTAACTCAAAATTGACGCATAAATGTTATTATTTGCGCCCGACATAATAGGATTCTGACCTTGAAAGATTATGACTATCTGGACTTCAGAAACACTCATTTTGACAAGGATTACGCGGATTTTCAGGTAAATTTATTATTATTTTTTTTTGTCAATGGATATTTTATTACCTGGATCAGATTTTCATGTTCTAAAAAAAAGTGAAAGACGCAGCGGGCTAAAATAACGATTTTCTTTTTCCACCACCTTTACCTCATCCCCTCCCCTGCAACTTGATGAACGAACTGACAAATGAGTTCAATGTAAGCAAGCTAAATTGACGATAATTTTTTCCCTGTCATGCATATTCTACACATCTAAACATGAAGAAAAAAATTATAAACTTTCCATTATTAAATATTTACAAATTTACTTAAATTAATTCAAAGAATCATTTCAAAACAAAACATTTATTACCAGAAAACTATCTCAAATAAAGCTGAGTAAATAAGATATCCCCAATAGATAAAAAATGATATAGAGAAATCTTTAGCTGATATATTATCACCAAAAAGTCCAAAATCAAAATATAAATGAAGTTTTTTTTCTTTAGGTTCGAATTGATATCCTAACAGAAAAGTTAAGAACCAAATTAGAGAATACCTATGATGGCATATGGGACACACCCCACTCATTCCAATATCTTGCAAGGTATTTAAACTAGCACAACGCCCCTAGATCTCTAGCGGCACTTAAATGTTTTCTTTTAAAATATCTAAGTTGAGTAATAATTTAAGATCAGCTTTTTATTCATGTTTTTTTTACGAAACTGGCGCCGCCTAGTGGATCTTTTAAATATTCTTGGGGGATGGTGGCACCCTCCCAAAATAGATTTAAACCTTCCCAGGACCTATGAGAAGATACATTGTACAGGAAAACCATATCGGTGTAGCTGTTAGCGAAAACATGTTAAAATCAAAATTATTACTGACAAAAAATACTAGACAAAAAGAAAACTTGAAGAAAATAAACTTGACTGTAACTTATTGACACCATTATTTATTTTTTAGATTTGAGAGGTTGGCTCAAGTGTTACCTATTGGAGGCATGGTGGATAAATACCAGAGAATGATTAATACTTTCAGGTAAACAACCAATTTCAGAGATCTTCAGCAGACAAAAAAACCTTGTAGTATCGGACAAATTTCATGTAGTTTAAGTTCTAAATTAGGATACTTTAATCTAATGCTTACTATTTCTATTAATTTCAAAAGGAAGATTATGCAAATTAGTAGTAAGACGCTTTTTAAAACACCTTAGGTAAATTCATTCAAGACTTCCTAAGGCTATTCGATTTATATAACCTTGACTGGTCCTATAAAAATCCTCACTGTAAAGGAGATCCATATCGGTTCCAAATTTGCTACACATCATGTTATTATTATATAAGAATAATACTCAAAAGATTCTATTCATAGCAAAAGTATATTAATCAGGGCTCGAACGTCACCCATTATACGAGACTAAGCCTAAAAATAGAGACCATTTGAGATTCGTTGAAAAATTTAAAAAAAGAAGTATTGTCATATTTTGTTCCTGTAAAAGATTGATTTTCCTGAGGCTTAAAGGCGGCTGATATGCGGCTGCCGAGCCCTGATATTAATCCATATCGTAGGACTGAAATGGATAGAATTATGAAGTTTTTTAAGAAGCAGCAGCTGAATGCCCCTGTACCCAGAAACTATCCAAGCACTGCAGGTATGAGATATATTATTACTTGGATGTTTTACTAGCTTTTCATTAACTCTGATAAGATAATGCTTACAGTTGGTTAAAGTAATGATACCTCAACCCACCCTCTTTATCCCATCCCCTCCCTTTCTACTAGATATACGAAATGATAAATAAATGAGGTCCATATCAGCAAGCTAAATTGACGACAAATTTCCCCTGTTTAAAAAATAAATATAGAAAGTCTCGGTCCCTAATCCTTTAACCGGAACACAGCGCATGAACAATCCGACCACATTATTAATAGGAAAGTGTACATATTGGTATGAGAGAGTTGTTGAAGTTACATTTCGTTTTTTTAAAGTCATCTTTTAATAAATCAATTGTCTTAATTTAATATGATTTTCTTGTGTTAAAATGAATGTACATGGGTTTTCATATTACATATGTGCATTTAAAACACTTTTTTTCTAGGTCGAATTTATTGGGTACGTTCTCTGTTGTACCATTTGAAGCACTTTATCGACCACTTCGAGGAGGAGGAGAACCTGAAGCAGATGCCAGAGTATAAGAAGCTCATAAGGAATGGATATATAATTACTTGGATATTGAACCAGATTTTTGTTTAACTCTAATAAATACTGCTGGCGAATATAACGATAACATCCATCCATTCCTTTCACCCAATCCCCTTCCCTCCTAATGGAGGAGCGTACTGACCAATAAATGAGGACTATTGTAGCAACCTAAACTGACTACAAAATTTTCCTGTCATAATATCCACATATATTAAATCCATTTTCATCAGGCAATACAACGATGCCGGAGTCGTGCTCATGAAGTTTGAAATTAATGTGCAGGTATGGAAAATAAAATAAAACAAATATGACGTTAAAAATACGGTTTATTTAACGAAGCTCTTTTAAGTGCAATAAAAAATGACGTCATATTAGTTCATTATTCTAATACTAGCGGTTACGCCCCTTAAAATTTTTCAAAATTAAAATTAAAATATTTTTTTTTGAGGGGTGGATAAATTTTTCTAGAAGTGAATGATCTTGGGAGGGTGGAGATATTCTCCCCTAAAAGAGCTATAAACATTCCCTAGACCTATAATGAGCTTCACTGTAAAGAAGAAACATAAAGGTTCAGCGGTTATCGATATCCTTCGCTACAGACAAAAAAGCTTACTACTTTATATAATAGGATGACTCAATGCGGAATTTTTCGGCCAAGAGATTTAAATTTAGTTCCTTTAAAAAAGTGGATCAATTTTGGAACTTTAGGCCGAAAAATCCTGAATTACGTCATATTACAATAATGGACTATTCTAATATGACAGCATTTCTTATATCTATAATACAAAGTAGCTTGATGTCTGTCTGTCCGTCTGTCTGTCCGTCTGTCTGTCCGTCTGTCTGTCCGTCTGAAGCTTAAGATCCCAGTAACCGCTGAACCGATTGGGCTCTACTCTTCAGGGATTATACCTACTGGTCCTGTGATGGTTTTAAGCTATGTTCCTGGTGGGTGGGACACCCCAACCCCCCCAAAAAACTAAAAAAACCACCCCCCCAAAAATTTTTTTTAACATTTTTTGTAAAATCTCAGTAACTGCTGAACAAATTGGGCTCTACTCCTCTGGGAATATACCTACTGGTCCTCCGATGGTTTTAGGCTATTTTCTAGGGGGGTTGGACACCCCAACCTCCCCCCCCAAAAATAAAAAAAATCCCCATTTCCAAATTTTTAAATTTTTATTTTATTTTTGTAAACAAAAACCAGTAATTGGGTTGGGGGAACCACACTGCACCATGGGGCGAAGCCCCCATGAATCCCCCCCCAAAAAAAAAATTCACCCAAAAATTTTGTTTGGCTTTTTGTAACTTTTAAAAATTTGACATCTTTAAAAAGTTGTTGCAACTATAGGCATTAAATAAAATTTACAGAGGAGAGTTTTCAATTTTTGTGTATACGGTGAACAACCTGGGTTTAATTTTTACGAATTGAAATTTTTGTGCATACGTCGCACAACCTGGGTTTAATTTTACCAAAGAGTAATTCGGCAAAGAATAACTTTAAAATTATTCTGGAGGGTTGACTTTCCATTACCTCATGGGGCGAAGCCCCTAGAGGCTAGGGGCGAAGTCACTAGTAAACTATAAAAAGCGTCTTATTTAAAAAATGTATTAAAGGTTACTCCATTGATTTACTTAAAATAAAATTTTAAAATGAATATAATTATTATTTGTTTAGGAATCTTGGAAAAATCCTCGAATCCGTCAGATAGAAGAAATGATTGCCAAGCCAGTCCTTAAATCAAATGTTACCGGAGACCTACAGGTTGTTATCTTTAAAAAATAAAAGGAATAGGGTGTTTGTTTGTTTTTCAGTGTGTACCGAAGGATCTCGCGATCCGCTGAACCGATATGTTTTTCTTTTACAGTGAAGTTTTTCATAGGTCCAGGGAAGGTTTGCAACTATTTTAGGAGAGTTACCACCAAACCCCCCCACCCCCCCCCCCAAAAAAATGTATTGCGATCTTTTACACATAAAAAATGCACCTCGAAATGATCCATACACTTTTTGATCAATTCAATTTTTGTTCAGAAGAGGAATGGATTTATTATTATTACTTAGATTTTACTCTAGATTTTCCTGTTCTCTAAAAAAGGGGAACTCGTAGCTGGCTAAAATAACGATTTCCCCTTCCACCCCCTTAATTCAATCCCCTTCCCATCTAGTTGATGAACGAACTGACCAATAAATGAGGTCCCTATTGGCAAGCTAAATTTTTCCCCTGTCAATATATCCACTTTTATTCTATATCCATTGTTAAATTTTTGTTCAGGTAAACTTTGACACGTACCTGTACAACTTCCTGAAGGAGAATGAGAGGCTGTGCAAGCTGGACATCCCTCTACCCAGCATCAACCAGTTCCTCATCAAGAAAAAAAACTGGTTCTATGAGTTCAAAGATATGATTGATATGATGCTCTTCAAGTAAGAATAAATGTATAAGTATAGATGTATAATAAAGACAAATTCCTCTGCTAGTTTATAGTTTTGTTGTGTTTATATTACAGACGCAATTAGCTTTTTTCAAAGACCCAATACAAACTCAAGTAAGTCAAATAGAAAGACACTCCAGGAAAAAGGGATAATTAATCTTCATACTTTCTTTCATATATTATTATAATTTTTTTAGACAAAAATAACAATCGCATATGAATAAAATATAAGAACAATACATTCCAATAAAAATTATGTACAGTGTCAAAGAACTAAGCAATCTCTCTCGAGGGTTAGTCATATGATATATGTTGCATTCTGTCAAAAAAAAAAATTTAAGAATTATAAATTTTTTGTATTAGAAAAAAATGTGTAATATTTATATTTTTTATTGTATGATGAACAGTTCAACATAGAATGCATTTCATTTGAATTTAAAATCTGCATTTATTGACAGAAATTAGATATCAAATATTTTTTAGTACAGAGTCTCACATTTCTTTTCATTGAGAAAATTCATGTGTTTACAAATATATATATTTAACCCTTGAAAAAGATCTGCCAATTCTCTGATAAAAATAGAAATTATAGAAAACTTTACATGACAAATAATATTTTTGCCTTTCATTTAATTATTTCATTTTTGCAAATGAATGCTTTGGTATTTGTGCTGCAAAATTTATAATTAACCTTTGCAAAAAAAGTTAATTATTTGTTGAAACTTTTAATAGCAAGGAATGTGAATGTACTAAAACAAATTTTAGCAGTGAGGGTGATCGATACTTCTGATCTGCACGTCAGTATATTCAGAAAGATCAATCACATTTTTTAGGTAATTTCATAATTATTTAATGTTTTAGGTACACATCTTCGATTAACTCGGTTGTTCCAGATTTAAAGAAGCTTTTTGGCCCTCACCTCAATAAGGTTTGCCTTTATAACCTGAAGCAAACTTTTAATTAGCTTTACAAACACAAGTAGTAAAATTAACTGTATGATACATAGAAAAGTATGGAAAAGACTTAGATTAAATTTTTCCATTGGCGCGAAGAAGATTTAGTCAAAGGGGTAGGTAAAGTGCATCCGAAAATTTTGGCTACCACCTTTTGAGTTTAGACACCTCTCTTAAAAACATCGAGAGGGATGTAGGGGTATATTAAAGACAACAAGAGCATTGTATTTTTTCGGGGGGTGAATACACCCACCTTGGTATCCATCTTCACTTGAATTTAAGCGGGGTGTGTCTTTTTACCTTGATACACCCCTTGGCTTTACCAGGGGGTATAGAGAGGTGTATCCAACCCCTCTATTTTGATATTGGTGGATACACCCCCCTTCTGCACGCCCCTGATTTTAACCCTGAAACTAATCAAAAGAATTTTTATTCCAAGGTGAATAAATTTTCACTTCAATCAGTTTTTCTACATATGTATATAAAAAGATACTATCTCATTATCCATTGGGAATAAATATCCAAATTAGTTGCGCTACAAATATATATGATAATCCTTGTTTAGGTGAGGTCAGCTTTAGATCCTGGGGTAGCTGATATAAACTGGACCACTCATGAGTGGAAAGAATTTACTGAGGCTTGTCTGGCTGATATTGAAGCTTTCAAGGAATGTTCATACAATGAATATAGGATATACGTGGATAGTACATGAAAATCTTTTTAACATCTTGTTATGTCTAGTGCATGATATTAAAAGTTGGAATTGGGGGAATGCTCCGGCCAATAAAAAGACAAATCACCGTACTCTAACCTCATCGCATATGTGTAAATTTTCCTATTTTTCCTTTTACATACGCACCCGAGAAAACATTAGCTATTAGGGCCCTAGTAATCTCAAAACGTGTAAGTAAGCAATTAACATTTTTTATGGCTTACTTAAATGTGCCATTGTGCCATTTTTGTGGTAAATTACTGATAAGCCATAAAAATACTAATTGCTTACTTATATCAGCATTCAACAACAATTTGGTCTTACTTGTGTGATAAAAGAGGGTGGAGTAAATAAATACTCAGTCATTTACAGTAAAAGTGGCTTATATAAGTTGAAGTGAAGAAAAAGAAGGAGGAGTAATAATTAATCCCTTCCTTCCTGTAAGCAGTTTATGAAAAAAAGAGAAGCTTTGGCTGATATAAGCCAAATAAGCAACAAATGTGATTGATTGCTTATAAGTAATTTATCAAAAAATTGGATGATTTGGTATATAAGCCAAATAAGCAATAAATGTGATTAATTGCTTATAAGTAATTAATCAAAAAATTGCATGATTTGGTATATAAGCCATATAAGCATTTATTGTGATTGATTGCTTATAAGTAATTTATCAAAAAATTGCATGATTTGGTATATAAGCCAAATTAGCATTTATTGTGATTGATTGCTTATAAGTAATTTATCAAAAAATTGCATGATTTCGTCTATAAGCCAAATAAGCATTTATTGTGATTGATTGCTTATAAGTAATTTATCAAAAAATTGCATGATTTAGTATATAAGCCAAATAAGCAATAATTTTCATTGATTGCTTGTAAGTAATTTATAAGAAAAATTGTATGATTTGGTATATAAGCCAAATAAGCATTTATTGTGATTGATTGCTTGTAAGTGATTTATGAAAAAATAGCATGGTTTGGTACACAGAACAAATAAGCATTTATTGTAGTTAATTGCTTAAAAGTAATTTACCAAAAAATAGCATGATTTGGTATTTAAGCCAAATAAGCAATAATTTTCATTGATAACTTATAAGTAATTTATCAAAAAATTGCATGATTTGGTATTTAAGCCAAATAAGCATTTATTGTGATTGATTGCTTGTAAGTAATCTATCAAAAAATTGCATGATTTGGTATATAAGCAAAAAAAGCATTTATTGCGATTGATTGCTTATAAGTAATTTAACAAAAAATAGTATGATTTAGTATATAAAACAAATAAGCATTAAATGTTATTGATTGCTTGTAAGTAATTTATGAAAAAATAGCATTATTTGGTATATAAGCCAAATAAGCAATAATTTTCATTGATTACTTATAAGTAATTTATCAAAAAATTGCATGATTTGGTATATAAGCCAAATAAGCAATTATTTTCATTGATTGCTTATAAGTAATTTACCAAAAAATAGTATTATTTGGTGTGTAAGCCAAATAAGCAATAATTTTCATTGATTGCTTACAGGTAATTTATCTAAAATAGCATGATTTGGTATGTAAGCCAAATAAGCAATAATTTTCATTGATTGCTTACTGGTAATTTATCAAAAAATAGCATGATGGGGTATGTAAGCCAAATAAGCAATAACTTTTATTGATTGCTTACAAGTAATTTATCATAAAATAGAATGATTCGGTATATAAGCCAAAAAAGCAATCATTTTCATTGATTGCTTATAACTAATTTACCAATTTACTTGTAAGCAATCAATGAAGTTATTGTTTACTAGTGGCTATGCCCCTAGAGGCATCTAGGGGCACTTGAGAAGAGGATTTGAATCTCAAAACCATAAAATGTTTTATATTAGTTTATTTTTGTTTATTTCTCTTCGGAGGTGGGTGGTACCCTCCCCCAAATAGTTATTAACCTTTCTGTGACCTATGACAAACTACCTAGTTAAGGAGAAACTGATTGGTTCAGTGATTAGTGAGATCCTTCTGAACTTGTTCTTATGCCCTAGAAGCCTAAAAGGGTACTCGAGTATATGGGAGGGGGGGTGGTCATTAACCCTCCATTTATGATAATGTAGATACCCTTCCTGAAACATTCTCTGTACCTATACGAACCATCACAATAAAGAAGAACCATATTGGTTCAGCAGTTAGCAAGATCCTTCATTAGATACAGACATACAGACATCCTGTTACTTTTAAAATAAGGTAATAGCAAGCCTAAATTATCGTGAATGAAGAAACATCCACCAAATATTTACATCAAGCCTATTAACATTCTTAATACTGCTTTTGTTTTATTTCTTCAAAACAATGAGATATGGTAAACTGATAGCTAGCTGGATAGATGGATATATTAAAACAGGGAACTATAGGGATAAGATGATGGTTGATAAATTTATGTATATCCCCAATGATGATACACAAAATTACCCTTTCATTGGATTAGTAGTTGAAACATTTGAACATCCAACTTAATGATCTAAACAATCAAAATCACAAAGTCCCCAAAATTGTTAAGCCAACGTATAAGAAAACGTTATTATAAAAATTTTGGGACTAGTGTAATAATTTTGGTAGAGTACTTAAACCCTCCAAAGAAAAATTGCCTTAGAAAAAAATGAATCCTCCTCAAAAAAGTTTCTACTTTTTAAAACTGAAATTTGGGTGTGATTCACTATCTTCCCCTTTTTCTACGGGCAGAATGGTGGTGGTAACCTCCCTCCAAATAGATATAAACCTTCCCAGGACCTATGAGAAGCTACCATGAAAAGGAGAAGTATATTGGTTCAGGGATTAGCAAGATCCTTCAATACAAACAGACACACACATACACAAATATCCTTTTACTTATAAGGATTTGGTTTACCAAATAAAATTATTTTTTAATAAATCACTTGCAAGCAAACACTCAAAAATTTTGTTTATTTTGCTTAAAGTGGCTGTGAATTTGCAAATAACGTTATATATATAGGTAGATAACTAACAATTGAAGATAAATTTTTAAAAATATTGCCTACAAAAAATGAAATATATTTAATTAGATGAAAAACAATTTTCAAATTTTCTAAACAGAACGATACCGCGCTTATCATTATTATGAAAACTGAATAATAAATGCATTAAATACAAACAATTGCAGTGCATTTATAGGGAATTGTATTCAAAATAGATAAAGCATTGTGTATTTTTTTTAATGTCATTTAAAAGTAACACAACATGATTATCATTTTAATGATAAAAAAAGCAAAAAAGAAAATTAGTCAAAGTTCGAAAAGTAAAATGTTTTTTACCGGCACGACATTTTATTACCTCTCTTTCTATCTATCTGTCTCTCTCTCCATCTCTCTCTCTCTCTCTCTCTCTCTCTCTCTCTCTCTCTCTCTCTCTCTCTCTCTCTCTCTCTCTCTCTCTCTCTCTCTCTCTCTCTCTCTCTCTCTCTCTCTCTCTCTCTCTCTCTCTCTCTCTCTCTCTCTCTCTCTCTCTCTCTCTCTCTCTCTCTCTCTCTCTATCTATCTATCTATCTCTATCTCTCTCTCTCTCTCTCTCTCTCTACCTAACTCTACCTAGGTTAGTTTTAAATTAAATATTATTTAATGTATAAAAAGATTATCATTCTAATCTTGTAATTTTATATTCAATTTTATTTAATTCACTAGCAACTTTTTTAATAAAAATAATATAGCCTATAACCTTCGCTACAGACAAAAAAAGCTTACCACTCTATAAAATAGGATATTGTTAAATCTTTTTATTAAAAACTCGACATCCTTCTATTCTGTATTCAGGGAGAAAATGGATATTTAGCTGTTTATTACATTAGTTCCCAAAGTTAATGACATTTTATTCGTTGAATAAATAACTCTGGGGACTTTTATTTAATTTTTATTGGTTGGTTCATTACTTTGTGTATCCAAATGTTTAAACCACTAAATATAGTTTACAAAATGTGTAATTTTGTGTATATTTTCCTTTTGGATATCCATTAATTTATCGGCCATTGTCTTATGCCTTTAGTTCCCTGGTTAAGTAAGGTGTGTAAATATGTGGGGGGAGAGTGGGCGTTTAGGGAGAATGGGTGTGTGTGGGTGTGGGCGTTTGTGTGTGTGTGTGTGAGTGTGTAGAGCGTTGGAGGAGTGGGCTTTTTAGGTAGAATGAGAGTGTGTGTGTGTGTAGATTCGTGGGGGGGAGTATAAAGATTAGGGAGGGAGAGTGTGTGTGGGTGTGGCGTGTGTTTGTGTGTGTGTGTTAGGCTACGTAGTGTGTGTGTGTGTAGATAATTGGGGTGTGGAGAGTGTGTGTGGGTGTGTGCGTGTGTGTGTTAGGCTATGTAGTGTGTGTGTGTGTGTAGATAATTGGGGTGTGCCAATGTGTGTGTGTGGATGGATTATTACTAATCTTTCATTGACATAAAAAAAAGAATATTAATTTTTATGGAAATATTTTAGTAAAATGACTGAATCTTTTGCTAAAAGTGTGTAGCAAATATAGTATAGTTTCACTTTTTAAACCATTAAATTCTTAAATATTATTCTTTCTAGAGATTTAATCAATTTTTCTTTTGTCTTCATAGCAGTTCAAACATGCCGAAATTTAGTTAATCATTTTATAAAATAAAAGGAATTTTGTAATTACATTTTAAAGAAAGTTTGAAGACAAATATTAAAAGAGGTTTATTACAAAATTATTTCCTAAGTATTGATTTTTTTGTTTTTATCTGCAAGTAAAGAAATGGCTTATTTTCTTACAGTTTAATTGTTTCTCAAACTTTAACATTAACTTCGTGTGGAACTGATTTTGGAATTTTAATCTAATTTTTTTCTAACTTACTGGAACTTTTAAGAAATTATTCTATGAAAATTACTTAAAAAAGAAGGAAAGGTAATTAAAAATGAATTCTGAAAAAACTAATTCGTGATCTCTTTAAATACCAAAGCATACTATTTTTGATAAATTACTTGTAAGCAATAAATGAAAATCATTGCTTATTTGACTTATATACCAAATCATGCTATTTTTGATAAATTACTTGTAAGCAATTAATGAAAATTATTGCTTATTTGGCTTACATACATGTTTAACATGGCAGAATCGAATTGCGCTGATAGTTTACCCTGGATACGCGACTAGGGCCCACTAAATCTGACCTCAGCCCATCTGTAGGTGAGGTAGAGTTATGCAACTTGCTGGGGATACTGTTAGATACATAAGTAAGACAGTCGAAAAGACTAGAGCTCTTTATCTGAAATGGCTTGGCCGTAGTACTCCATCAAAGTGAAACGTGGCAGATTTTGAGTTGTCAAAAACGTCAAAAATTGTGAAAATTCATGAAAATTTCTCCGTTCTCGACTACAAAGGCCGATTTATAACCTTAAAACTCGTTTTAGACTATGTGTTGCGATAATAACCCTAGCTTAATCTTTATGCCATTTCCAAAAAGGTATTAAACGTTGTTCTAGCTTAATTGTGGCCCAAATGAGAGCCGCCGTGTCGAAGGTTAGCTTGAAAGATGGATGAATTTGGATCCTGCAGTTACTCACGTCCCTAAGGAGATATGGCCTCCCAGCAGCCCCAATCTTCATCTAATTGACTTTTGGGCCTGGAGCACCACTAAAGCACGAACCAATAGACACGCCCATACCACAAAGACCTCCCTCATTGCCACTATCAAGGAGAACTTTGCCAGCTTGGACAGAGACATGGTGACCAGGATCTAGGGGTGGTTCAGGGGGCGGGTAGAGGCGGTGATTGAGGCTGTTGGCGATTTTTTTGAATAATATAATAGTCATATACCTAATTTGCTTCCCAGTTTTTAAAATTCAATAAAATCTTTAAAATTGACGATTTTATGTTCATTTGTTTAAAAATAAGAAAAAGTCCGGATTTATGTGGCGCACCCTGTATATACCAAATCATGCAATTTTTTGATAAATTACTTATAAGTAATCAATGAAAATTATTGCTTAATTGTTTTATATACCAAATCATGCTATTTTTTCATAAATTACTTACAAGCAATCAATAACATTTAATGCTTATTTGGCTTATATACCAAATCATGCAATTTTTTGATAAATTACTTATAAGCAATCAATCACATTTGTTGCTTATTTTGCTTATATCAGCCAAATCTTATCTTTTTTTCATAGTATTTATTTACTCCACCCTCTTTTATCTCACAAGTAAGACCAAATTGTTGTTGAATGCTGATATAAGTAAGCAATTAGTATTTTTATGGCTTTTCAGTAATTTACCACCAAATTATGCTATTTTTTTGATAAATTACTTGTAAGTAATCAATGACCATCATTGCTTATCTAGTTTATATACCAAATCATGCTATTCTTTTGATAAATTACTTGTAAGCAATTAATGAAAGTTATTGCTTATTTGGCTTACATATCAATCATACTATTTTTTGATAAATTAATTTTAAGCAATTTAAGATACTTTTAAGATACTTTTTCGTGGGTCTTACTGTTTAAGAATCATTTTTTGTAGCTAGAAAGTGCTAAATACTTCATTTTAATCGCCTTTAATTGCTTTATTATATACAGATAATAATTTGGTTGTTTTAGAACAGTTGACTAAAAAATCGATGTGATAAAAGCACTTTTGTTGTAACTCCAAAAGTATATTTTTTCCCCAAAATTTTTGGCTGTAAGAAGCTTTATATATTCATATAACATCCACTAAAATTTGACTTATGGTATATTATTCATAACATCACCAGAAGGAAATAAATTTTAGATAAAAAAGTTTACAATTCATTTTTTACACTGCTATGCATCGTTCAACGCCCCTCCCCTATTATCTCAGTTCCTATTAGAGCTAGAGGGATAAATTTTTTTGTGCAAGTCCCCTGTGTTATGATGAATTTCCGACTTTAACTAAGTCAAAGTCAATTTTTGCTTCCTTCACCCTTTTATTTAACAACCTTTGTTTTTAGGTCCTTTTTACTTAAAAATTTCAAACAGCTGTAATTTTTTTATTTTGAAGCTAGAAGAAAATGATTTTGCAGAAAATGTTTTTCTTTATGTAAATTTTATATTTGACATATCAAAATATAAATTTCAGAGGCCGCAGCTGTACTTGGCAGCTGCCAGCCCCCCGCCGTCGGCGGGAAAACGGCGGCGGATGTAGACATGTAAGAAAAGCTTAAGTTTAAAATTTAAAGTCTCTAAGTCAAAAATTGCGGCCACAGGAGCCTTTTAAATATTTCTAGAGACCTGGAGAATCAGGACCTGCGGGATCATACCTGGAACCTGAAATTGACACCTGTATCTAATATGAGGATGTATTACTAGAGAATACTTTAGTATTTTGGTAAGATAAAATGCTTTGTTTCAGTCAAAAAAATATTTTTGCTCTTTACCTGGATGACCCTGCCAGGTTTGCTGGCATCTGTGCCCGCCAGGATGGAGACATTCAAAAAATTCCAACTCTCAGTTATGTGTCATACCCATACTTAAAAAGTCACCCAGTTTGGGCTCTTTATCTTTAACACACAGAAAATGAGATAGAACCCCCCCCCCCCCCCCCCCGACCGTAAAGTGTTAATTATGGGAATGTTGTCAAAAAGTTTCAGCCTTTTACCTTTTATAGGAGCTGAGAAAATCATGTTTCCCCCACTTCGTGACTGACAGACGGACGGACATTTCGAATTATAGAGTAGCTTCGCTCTACTATGAATTATAGAGTAGCTTCGCTCTACTACTAATAATAAGATTTAAACTGGTTTAATGATTATATGATTTTTTAATACTCGTGGTGGAAAATTTTCTTTATGATGCAATCCTTATTTTTTAAAATATTGCTGAGAACCGGTTCTAATCCAGCCGATACTAATCGGTTTCGAAGCCATACTGGAAATTGTGAATTTTTTTTAAACAAAGCTTTTCTATAATTTGTGTCGGTACGTCCATTCTTACACCGATATCGATTTAAAACTTTGTATTATTATAAGGTACCAGAATGATTGTTCATACATCAATGTTGATTTTTTAACCTTTTCGACAAAAAAAATTATTCATCCTGTTCATTTTTTTGGAATACTAATTCCTGTTACAACTAGGTACAATGTTATAAGCATCTTTATAAACATGTCCTAACAATGTAAGATGTCCTGGAGCAGTATCATGTTTATTCAGTTATGCCACTCTTATACAATTGTTAATGTTCATTTCAGAGCTTCGATTTTATGGATGTTGTTTCTCTGATATTTATCAGGGATCTGATGGGATAAAACAATGGCCGATAAATTGATGTACATCTCCATTGATAATTCACAAAATTATGACTTCTGTAGATTACAATAAGAAGTTGAAACTTCTGGACTCTCAACTTAATAAACCAACCAATCAAAGTTTAATAAAAGTCCATTATCTGTCCCATTTTATTAAAGTCAGAATTTAGTTCATAACATTTTTCGTCCATTGTTCCATCCCTGTAGATATATGTATATACCAATATATATTCAAAATCAGTTTTTTTATATTGGACACCAGTTGTTTCCAGTATGGCTTCGTAACCGATTAGTATCCGCTGGATTGGAACCGGTTCTCAGCAATGTATAGCATCTTGTTACATTACAGACGAATTTCCTATGAATATTAAATAATAATATTATAAAATTATCACCAGTTTTGTTAGCCCGGGGTTTCGGCCTCTTGGTTATGTAATCGGTATATTCCTGCATTTTACTTCCAATTTACTATGTCTATAACTAGCGGCTGTGCCTCAGCTAGGACCTTTGCCTTCATCTAACAATTTCTTAGATTATCATTATCTTATATTTTTATATCCTAGTTTATTATTGATCTTTTATTGACCTGTGCCCTTTGTGTGCCATTGTATTTATTTGAAATTGGCATTGCCCTGTTTTCCATTAAATCACGGATATCAAGGGATAAGGCATTGGACGATAAATAGATATACAATCCCAATAATGAAAAAAAATAACACCTTTGGAAAATTCAAATTATAGGTTGAAAAGTTTTGAACATACCAATCAAATTTCAATAAAAATGCCTAGAGTGTTTAGGCCAACGAACGTGGTTAAAAACTTTGGGTACTAGGGCAATTTACAGTTCAATAAGAAGCTTCACGGTAAAGGAGAACCATATCAGTTCAGATGTTAGCGAGATCCTTTGCCACAGAAAGACAGACAAAGATCCTGTTACTTTATTTATGACCCCTCATTGTCCCCAATTAGTTTTTTGAAAATTAAAAAAAAATTTCTAGGGGCAATTTCTCTTGGATGGATTTCTATGAGAAGCTACCCTGTAAAGGAGAACCATATTGTTTTAGCGGTTAGCGAGATCCTTCAGTACAGACAGATCGACTGACATACATACATACAGACAATGATCCTGTTACTGTATCATAAGGAATAAAAATATGGCCTAAAACCACCTCAGGATCTATAGGAATCTCCACAGTAAAGGAGAACCATATTGATTCAGCGGTTATCAAGATCCTTAGAGACATACATACATACATACAGAATTCCTGTTACTTTATTATAAGGAATACAAATACAGTAGCCTAAAACCATCTCAGGACCGATAGGAAACTACCCTGTAAAGGTGAACTATATCGGTAACGGTTACCGAGATCCTTCAGTATAGACAGACATACATACAGATAAAGACCCTGTTATTTTATTATAAGTAATAAAAATAAAATAGCCTAAAACCATCTCAGGACCTTTAGGAAGCTTCACTGTAAAGGAGAACCATATTGGTTCAGTGGTTAGCAAGATCCTTTGGTATAGACAGACAGACATACATACAGAGAACCATATCGGTTCAGCGGTAACAGAACTCCTTTGCTACAGAAAAAAAAACTTTCTATTTTGTATATCGATAATATCTATTCTTTTTTTATATTGCTCTATGTTTTATATTTTTACTAGCGGCTACGCCCTTAGAAGCCTCTAGGGGCACTTAAGGTAGGAGGGGGAAAGTCGACCTCATCCCATTTTAAATTTGAGTTCAAAAGAATAAAAAAAATATTTTTTGGTGGGAGGGGGTTGAAGACACCCTCCCCAAAAATAGTTTAAAACCTTCCCATGACCTATAAAAAGCTTTACTGTAAAGCAGAACAATATCGGTTCAGCGGTTAGCGAGATCCTTCGGGACAGACAAAAAATGCTTACTACTTTATATAATAGGATTATTTACTTGCGGTTGCGCCTCTTTTAGTGTAAGAAGGAGGCAGAAAAATAACCCATACCATCTAGGGGCTCAAATCTAAACATGAAATAGCATAAAACCAACCCAGGACCTATATGAAGCTTCCCTTTAAAGGAAATTCAATTAGTTCCGTAATTTATGAAATCTTTAGCTTCTTAAAAAAAACCTTACTATTTTGTATAATAGGATACAACTAGCGGTTTTACAAACAAATCAGTAATTTTTTTATTGGTTAAGTGTTAAATGTGTGTGTGTGTGAGTGTGTGCATGTGAGCGTGCGTCCTTTAGGTTTGACTGTGGCATTATGTGGTAGCATTGCGGTCAAAACAGGTAGTAATCATGTATCCGTTTGAGGATTAACACTGAGTGAACATTGTGTGTGTGTTACAACAGTTAAAATTATTAGAGTATTAATAACCATCAATTCAAAGTTTGGAGTATGTGCAAACAAATTAATAATTATTTAAGATAATGCTGTTAACATTTTTAAATTCAAATATTAAATTTGATTGTTTGAATTCCAATATGTATACAATGCAATATTTTATTATTCACATTTTTAAGAATCGATGTAAACAAACAAACCAATACATCAAATACCAAGCCATATGAATTACGTATAAGGTAGGGTGAAGTGAATAAACAAACATATTTCAGTATGTATTTTAAATCAAAATTTACTTCTGAATTAACCGACTCTTATGCATACGGAAAAATATGTATTATTATGTAGATAATTTCGTGGCAACGCCCCTTAAGGGGCGATTCGTCGTATTTTTAAAATAGCACTTAATAGGTTATTTTAGTTTAGGTTAGGTGATTGCCCCGAAGGATTAGACAATTAGCCCTGCAGCGTTAGAGCCCCCCACAGGGGATAGAAGTAGGAGAATAGCTACTAAAAAAATACGAAGAAACGCCCCTTAAGGGGCGTTGCCACGAAAGGGGCTATACCCAATTTCCTAGTTAAAACGAAATTTCCAGTATGGCTTTGAAATCGATTAATATTTGCTGGATTAGAACCGGTCTATAATATGATGCAATAAATAATTATATTCTTTCTTTTACACTTACATGGAAACTTTATAGTATACTGGTAGTAATATGATTTTTTAATATTCATGAAAAATTGTCTGTAATACGCTGCTTTACATATTTTTTTAGTATATCTAAGAACCGGTTCTAATCCAGCGGATATTAATCGGTTTCGAAGCCATACTGAAAATGGATTTATTAATATTTAAACGCAAAGCTTCTCTACAATTAGGTTTGGTTCGTACGTCCATATTGGTTAGCTCTTTTTGTTAATTTAAACTGGTTAGAATTGTCCTGTCGATCTAAAACTATGCACTATAACACTACAATCAAGTCCCAAAAATGTAAGAATCTACAATACAAAGTAGAACGATGTCTGTCTGTCTGTCCGTCCGTCCGTCCGTCCGTCCGTCCGTTCCTTAAGATCTCGGTAACCACTGAACCGATCGGATTCTACTCTTTAGGGAATATACCTACTGGTCCTGTAGTGGTTTTAGGCTATTTTCTTGGGGAGTGGGACACCCCCAACCCCCCAAAAAACAAAAAATCCCCCCCATTTTTTTTGTAGGGGATTTCCTTGGTCCTTTTTTTTGTAGGGGATTTCCTTGGTCCTTTTACGTATTTCGTCCAAATTTTTTTTATCACCTCTTGGGGCAAAACCCCTAGAGGCTAGGTGCGAAGTCGCTAGTGTCCTTAAATAGTATCATGCTCCTTTCATAGCTTTGATTTTATAGGTTTGTCATCCATGTTTCTTTGATATTTATCAGGGATCCAATGGGATAAGACAATGGCCGATAAATTGATTTACATAAATTTTGATAACTTTAAGGATTTTGATTAGTTGGTTTCAAACTTATTTTGCCCAAACTTCAATCAATTCAATTAACGATTTAAATCCACATAAGGGGTAATTTTATTTATCATCATTGTCTAATCTCTTAAGATCCCTGAATTATACACTACTCTTAAAAATGGGATTCTCCTTCAATTTTTAAGTAATCATCTAGGATTGTTAGGCGAAAAAAAAGAAATTATGAAACTTTGGGAACTGGTGTAATAAACAGCTAAATGTCCCATCCCTCCCTAAAAAAAAACTCGTTCATTGGTCAGCTAAAAACTTTAAAACTGTAGAATTAGATCTAAATGTTATATTTTGATATAGTTTAATATTAGATTCAATTGACTTTTATTGTCCTATCTCTCTCTGAAAACATAAAATTCTTTGTAAAACCAAAGTTGGTAGTGCTAGCACAATGAAAGATTAATCATACTATTGCATTATTGCAAAGAGCGGGTATAGTCCCTTTCGAGGCAATGCACCTTAAGGGGCAATTCTTCGTAATTTTTCACAGTAGCTTTACTCCTATTTCTAGCTCCTGCGGGGACTCTAACCCTGCGGGGCCAATTGCCTAAACCTGTGGGGCAATCACCTAACCAATTATAACCTAACCTTACCTAAAATATCCTTTAAAGAGCCATTTTTTAAAGACAACGCATCGCCCCTTAAGGGGCGTTGCCACGAAAGGGACTATTCCCCAAAGAGCTGTAGATTAGATTAACTATGGAAAAATGGCGAAGGACAATGAAATATTAATTATCATTAACCAAGCAAATGTTGCACTATGTTTTATGTAAAATAGGTATTGTTATTAACGTAACTTTGTCCCCTCCTTCCCAGAGAAAGTTTAACACATATTATATTTTTTCACATACATGAGGTTTTGTAAAAAAAAAACATTTGTCGTCGGGAAAAGAAAACAAGGATAGATGCATTTACAAAAACAAAGCTAACAAATAAAAATTATGAAATATTAGGATTGAAAAGGGATAGCACAATGGTCGATAAATTGATGTATATCTCTAATAATGACTTACAAAATTACTCCTTCTGTAAATTGGTGGTTGAAACGTTTGAACTTAATAAACTAATCAAAATTTAGTAAAAGTCATAAAAGTTGTTAAGTCGACGAATTAGAAAACGTTATTATATAACTTTTGGGACTAGTGTAATATATACAGCCTATTGACCCTTCCCTCCGTAATAAACACGTCGCCCTTTGGTCAATTTAAAAACTTTGGGTACATAGTCCCCTCTCTTTTCTCTCTAGTAACAAATAATAACTAAAACAATGGTTAAGAGCGAAGCTACTTTACAATTCACGTCTTTGTATGTCATGAGTTTGTAACTTAATTGATTTTCCGGTATGGCTTCGAAACAGATTAATATCTGCTGGATTAGAACCCGTTCTAAGCTATACTGAAAAATCATGTATCATATTGTAATATATCCAGTTTTATATGAATTTAAAAATGTAAAATGTAATATTAAAAACAGTTTTATATAGTCATCTCGGGGTTGAATGTATTTATTTCAAAGTTTATAAATTGTATCTTTCTACATATAGTCCGTCAATCTGTCCGTTATTTGTCTATTTTTGAAAACGATTTGACACGAACCTTTTTACATTTTTTATAAGATAAAAATTTTGTTATTAACATTTTCTTGTTATAATACTTAACAAATATAGGAAATGGGCGGGGGTTTTATATAGAAGTGTTTGGATTAGAAACTTAAATAATAATCAAAACTTTTTTGTTTTATTTATGTGATGAATATCTTTGAGCATGGGAGGTGTCATTAGACCATAAATTACATGACAACATTCCCATCACTAAGGATTATAATTAACTTTCACACATCCATGGCGGTTGGCATAGACGTCCAAGGGTGGGGTAATTGGGCGATTACCCCCCCCCCCCAAACGATTTTGGGGGTGCCTACGGCACCCCCAAAATTTTTTTCATTTTACCCCCCCCTAATTTAAAATTTACCCCCAACCATTTAGGAGGGGGTATTTACCCCCCCCCCCAAACAATTTTGGGGGGGTAAATACCCCCCCCCCAAAAAAAAAAATCTCTGATAAAAAAAATTTTGCGCGCTTTTCGCGCATTTTTAATACTGAATATTTAATAAAATTTAAATTACCCCCCCCCCCAAAAAATTTTAATGAAACATCTATGGAGGTAGGACTGCCTTTTAGCAGGTTTTTGGCTATTTTTATATTTTTACATATTTCCCCATATCTTTGGTGATTATGGTCTAATTTACAAAATTTTTGTAGTTAAAGAATATCAAAATTAATTTTTCAGTTGTTTCATAAAACATCCATGGTGATTGGACTACATTTTAGCAGGTTTTTGGCTATTTTTATATTTTTACATATTTCCCAATATCTTTGGTGTTTTTGGTCCAATTTTCAAACTTTTTTAAGATGACAGTATCATAATAATTTTTCCTATTGTTCTGAGCATCCAGTATGTAATTTACTTTGAACATTTGTATGTCAGTCAGGGGCGTCCAAGCTTTTTTTTTGGGGGGGGGGTAAAAATTTTTTAGGGGGGTGGGTAATTCGTGTTTGGGTGGGGTAGAATGGCGCGTGAAGCGCGATGCAATTTTTTTTTACCCCCCCCAAAATTTTTACCCCGGGGGTAAAATTTGCTTGGGGGGGGGGTAATTACCCCCCCTTAAATCTGTTGGCAGGGGTAAATTTAGTTAAATATATAGTATTAAAAATGCGCGCGAAGCGCCTAAAAATTTTTTTTATTAGAGAATTTTTATTTACCCCCCCAAAATTGTTTGGGGGGAGTAAATACCCCCTTCTAAATGGTTGGGGGTGCCTACGGCACCCCCAGGGTAGGGGTAAATTTTGAATGGGGGGGTAAAATGAAAAAAAATTTTTGGGGGGTAATCGCCCCATTACCCCCCCCCCCTTGGACGCCTATGATGTCAGTCATCATACAAAATAAAATAAGGTTTTGTGTTTTTTTTCTCCAATTAATTAAATCTATTCTTGATTTTAAAGAATACTCTTTCTTTCTACTTGTAGGTATTCCCATCCACAATTTTTGTGCTTTGCTACTTATGGATGTTGTCATACTTGTTCAATTTTTTACTTGCACTTCCATATTTCTTCTTGTAAGTCTGTATGTAAATCCATATGTCTGGACTAGCTAAATGTCCATTTGTTTGTATGTTTATCTGTATGTCCGACAATCTATCTGCATGTCTGTCAGTCTGTCTGTCTGTCTATATGTCCAACCATCTCTCTGTCCATCTGACTATCTGTCTATTTTTTACTCTATCCATTTTTCTGTCTGTCTATCCATCTGTCTTGAAGTCTTTCTAACTGTCCATCTGTTTGCATATCCATCTGTATGTCCATCTGTCTGTCCATCAATCTATTTGTATTGAAACTGTTTTTCTGTCTGTCTGTTAGTCTTCTGTTAAGATTAATTATTATTTAAGTAGTGCAACAATAATAATTTACACCTTTGTAAACAAAGATAATTATATCAATAAGTAGCACAAAAAAACATTCTATACTTTTTAAACAAAAATAATTATTTTATAAGTAGCACAAAATAACATTCTATACTTTCTTTAACAAGAATGATTATTTTATAAGTAGCGCAGCAATACCAAGGTATACAATAAGAAGCACAAAATAACATTCTATACTTTCTTAAACAAGAACAATTATTTTATAAGTAGAGCAAAAATACCAAGCTATACCTTCCAATACAAGAATAATTAGAATATAAGTAGGGCAACATAACAAGAATACCTTCTTAAACAAGAATATTAACCCTAATAAATTGGGGGTAGGGGGGGGGGGAGTTTTGCTATCTGTTTGAAAGTATATCTAAATGTCTGTTGATTTGTCTGTCTACATTTACATCTGTCTGTTTGACTGTCTGTCCATCTGTCTGTTTATCTTTCTGTGTAAGGTAAATAAATACTTTTTTTGATTTTTCGAAAAAAAGGCATCAAGTTTTCAATTCCACCAATTTAAAATATTTTTTCAATGCTTTCATGTCATTTTGTCTGGTTTTTGGGACATTTGTCTGTCTGTTTGTTTGTTAGTTTGTTCCTTATGTTTATTAGGGTGGGTTCATATTAGCAATTTATCTGACACCAAAGCAGGAACTAGAACTTGATTTTTATAACTACAATACACCTCTGGATTTTTTTTATTCATCTTAAGTCTAAAAACTCTTGGTTACCACACATTCAATTGAATAGCTATTTGTGAATTGTCATAAGCTCTAGTTTTTGGATACATAAGAACTATTCCTGAGCTAAGTTTAGTATAGGAGCTATATGGTAAAATGTTCCACCTTACTTAAAACTTCTCAACTTTTTTCTCACATATCAATATAGCTCCTAAACTACAAATAGCTGAAAAAACTGGTATTCAAGGCACAATAATAATCAAAATGTTTAAAAGTTTCCTTATAAAAGTTCTACCCTAAATTAAAATACTTTTTTTTTAAATTTATTCAGGTTTATTAACAAACAGGCATTGGAATATTATTTGTCTCTATTTTTGATATATATTTTATTAGTATTTATTGTTATTAAATGTTGATAAAAATTCTTGAATGTTTAATTGGAAATTGTTAAGAAATATTTTTATGTAATCCTATTTAGTACATTTGAATATATTTTGTTTGTCTGTAATTATTTTTCATTAGATTACTTCAGTGATAAACATAAACTTATCACCTGAAAAAATAATAGGGTGCATTTAGAATCACTTTAAAAATAGATTGTTGTTTTTTTATTCAGTCTGTTGTTAGAGTGGTTTTGCTGGAATTCCTATAGACTTCATTTAATCAGAAACATCAAATTAATTTGTATCAACTTGAATAAATTTTCATCAGAGTCTTTTGTATTATAAATAAATATATAAAATAATTTTTGAAAATGTTTGAGCAAGTTTATGTGAGGTTTTAGTAGCTCAAAAGAGAGGTAAGTAAACATAAGATAGCTGGTGTTCAAGCACATATTTCACAGTAAAAAGGTGAATTAAAGAAAGCATGAAATAAATAAATGGATGACTTAAGTAAGCAATCAACCCCAAAAATGGCTTATTTAAGTAAGGATTTTGCAACCAAAATGGATGATTTAAGTAAGTAATCAACCCCAAAAATGTCTTATTTAAGTAAGGGTTTTGCAACAAAAATGGATGATTTAAGTAAGCAATCAACCCCAAAAATGGCTTATTTAAGTAAGGATTTTGCAACAAAAATGGATGATTTAGGTAAGTACTCAACCCCAAAAATGGCTTATTTAAGTAAGGATTTTGTAGCAAAAATGGATGATTTAAGTAAGCAATCAACCCAAAAAATGGCTTATTTAAGTAAGGATTTTGCAACCAAAATGGATGATTGAAGTAAGTAATCAACCCCAAAAATGGCTTATTTAAATAAGGTTTTTGCAACAAAAATGGATGATTTAAGTAAGCAATTAACCCCAAAAATGGCTTACTTAACTCATCCATTTTGGTTGCAAAATCCTTACTTAAATAAGCCATTTTTGGGGTTGATTGCTTACTTAAATCATCCATTTTAGCTACAAAATCCTTACTTAAATAAGCCATTTTTGGGGTTGATTACTTACTTAAATCATCCATTTTGGTTGCAAAATCCTTACTTAAATAAGCCTTTTTTGGGGTTGATTGCTTACTTAAATCATCCATTTTTGTTGCAAAAACCTTACTTAAATAAGCCATTTTTGGGGTTGATTACTTACTTAAATCATCCATTTTGGTTGCAAAATCCTTACTTAAATCATCCATTTTTGCTACAAAATCCTTACTTAAATAAGCCATTTTTGGGGTTGATTACTTACTTAAATCGTCCATTTTGGTTGCAAAATCCTTACTTAAATAAGCCATTTTTGGGGTTGATTGCTTACTTAAATCATCCATTTTTGTTGCAAAAAACTTACTTAAATAAGCCATTTTTGGGGTTGATTACTTACTTAAATCATCCATTTTTGTTGCAAAAACCTTACTGAAATAAGCCATTTTTAGGGTTGATTGCTTACTTAAATCATCCATTTTTGCTACAAAATCCTTACTTAAATAAGCCATTTTTGGGGTTGATTACTTACTTAAATCATCCATTTTGGTTGCAAAATCCTTACTTAAATAAGTAATCAACCCCAAAAATGGCTTATTTAAGTAAGAATTTTGCAACAAAAATGGATGATTTAAGTAAGGGTTTTGCAGCAAAAATGGAGGATTTAAGTAAGCAATCAACCCCAAAAATGGCTTGTTTAAGTAAGGATTTTGGAGCAAAAATGGAAGATGTAAGTAGGACATTAATCACAAAAATTGCTTGTTTAAGTAGGGATTTTGTAACAAAAATGGAAGATATAAGTAGGACATTAATCACAAAAATGGCTTGTTTAAGTAAGCAATCAACTACAAATATAGCCTAAATGGCTGAGAAGGGATTAAATTTTGAGGAAAAATAATCCGGATTAAAATCTTAATCTGTAAGACATTTACGTCAAAAGCGTCCGATTTGGCTGATTCTTATCAGCCACCCTTATTTTTGGGGATTTTTAGGGGTTTATAGGGCAATAATAGTTCTTCAAGTAAGCAATTAACCTACGAAAATGGCTCGTTAGTCCGACATGTCCGATTTAAGTAAGCCACTTTTGTTGTAAAGTGCAGACTTTCCCGATGTGAGCACGTCCTACTTAAATCTGACAAAAATGCTTATATAAGCACAAAAAAAGGTAAATTGCTGAGATAGAGATTACTAGGGTCTAGTTTCAAAATATAAATCTGTTTACCTGTCCTTCGTTAGTTAGATGCCAGGGGCTCAGCAGCTGGTAATTTTATACCATAAGTGCAGTTTTTACCTAAAATGTGTGAGTATGCGTTGACAGGGGAAATTTATCGTTCATTTAGCTTGCTATTATGGACTTCATTCATTGGTCAATTCATTTATCCAGTAGGATAGGAGGTTATGGCGTTATCGTTTTTTTTAGCTAACTACGAGCATCACTTTAACAGAGAACATTAAAATTTAGTGCAACATCCAGGTGATAACATATCAATTTGTATGAACATTTGAACTAACTCAGGATCTAATTGACCGTGCCAGAGATATATATGAGAACAGAGTAGAGAAACTGTTGGACAGTATGGCTTCTGTTGAACTTTATGAGCTCCCCACCACGGATCCTTGGACCTTGGATAGGTAAGTTCACAGTAAAATGTTCCTTTAAAAAATCTATGTACATTAAAGGCTGTTTGCTAGCAAACGGCTGAACAAACATGTTATGCCCGCACATCTTTATAAGCAGCTTAAGAAGGCCTCAAAGTAATCTGGAATGGCCATGAGAAAGCTTCGCTGAAGAAAACACTTGTAATATGAGTCTTTTTTACGCTTTTATGTGCGCTGCGAGATACCTGTACATTATTGAGAAGTGGTTATTCCAGATAATTTTTAGTCCTTCTTTTGTCGGTTAAAACTATGTGTGATCATAGCATAAAGTTCATAGATTTTTAAAGATAATCTATCCAAGGAACATTTCACAACTGATCCAGTTTGTTACTAGCGGTTAAGTCCCTAGCATCTAACGGCTCTGTTTACGAAGGGTTAGGGAAGGACAGAGAAAAAGCTATCAAGGAACCTATGTGAAGCTTCCCTAATATGAGGAGCTCAATCGGATTAGTATTTATCTTCAGAAATCTCAAGCTGCAGACAAAAAAATTTACTACTTTATATAATTTGGGTACTAATTATTACAAGTAAGACTTCTAGAAAATATCAATTAAAGAATAGAAATTTTAGGGTAGGTGAATTTGTTGAAAGGAAATATGAAATTTTTCCGCAATAAATATTTATTTCATATGAATTTTTAAGGACCAAAAATTCGACCTTTTTAGATTCTTGGAGAAAGTGAAAGATAGATGTAAACAAGGATCAAAAGAGTTGCAAAAACGAAGCTGTATGGTTGAAGATGCTATTGAAGACCTTATTGGTCTGGCCTTGGAGTTTAAACAAACTGGTAAAAGTTCATTTCATATTTATTTTAGGAATTATTTCAAATTTTTAACTTTATTGTAGAATATATTTCATAGAATGTTGATTTTCTTTCCAAATCTTTACATAGTTATAAGATTTTAGGACGAGTTATTTGATATTTGTTAAAACATAATTGAACATAGTAGAAAATTATCATGCAAATGCTTATGTTTAAACATATCATCCTAAGCTACCTGTCTGTGTCTGTCTGTCTATCTCGTTAACCGCTGAACTGATATGGTTCTCCTTTAAATTGTAGCTTCTTATAGTTCTTTAGAAGGTTTAACACTTTCCAAAAGATATCATCCCTAGAAAAAAATGACCTCGAACAAAATAATTATTTTGCTCTTATTTTGAATTAAATATACAATGGGCAGGGGTTGACTAGACTACCCCCCTCCCCCCCACTAGCCATTTATTATTTCAACTAAAATTTTCATAATTTTGTATAGGAGAAGCAGTGGAGGATAACACTTCAATCAAATCACCATTTGGGGACACAGATGATGAAGTGTACAGTGCCTCTGAGGATGGAGATAATTCTGCTAGGCGCAAGTCAAGACAAGGATCTATTTCCTTGATCACAAAGTCAATCACCGCCATGAGGTAAATTTATCTTGTTCTAAATGTTTTACTTTTATAGCTAACAATATATATCCTAATTATTTAGATTTAAAAAAAAAAGTTGGTTTATAAGCCTAACATAATAGAATTTTTATGACATTATTTACTCCTAGCAGCTACGCCTCTAGAGGCCTCTAGCTAGACACTTGTTGTAACGGGAGGTGGGGGAAGTCGCCCTTCACTTCAATTTTAGTTGTAAAATTAAATGAAGACCAATGGTTAGCGAGATCCTTCATATACTGCTGTATATGATCTTTAACACATTAAAAATGTATTTTTCATTTTTTAGAAAGAAAAGTAGAAAGTTCAGTTCTATCCCAAAGAAGAAGAGTGTTGAAGAAGAAGGTGATTTAAATGCAAATCAAATAGCCAATCTTCTCACTGTGCTGGATAAACATCAAATAACAGCAGTCAACTCAGCTGCTAAGGAGATCAGAAGAAATTACAGCAAGAAAATATCTGAGAAACTTATCAGCTTAGTTAGGAATGGGTTTAATCTAATCATATTTAAACAAAAGATAGGAAACAATATTTCATACCAACAGGTGCACCATGTATCATTTTTAGTATGAAAGACACAAATATATAAAACCTCCTGCATCATTTTGTCAGACAATTGATGTCAGATCATTAAGAAAAGAGTTTTCACTTTAAAGTTTATTCACTGATTTATATATTGGGTGAAAGTAAATTATTCTTAAATAAAAAAATCTTACTCAGTTGTTTTTTCACAATAAATGTCATATAATCAGATTTTCTCTATTATCATTGTATATTAGTTTACAAATCATTTTTCATCAAATTTGAAAGATTGATATTCTTACAGATATGATTGTCATCTTTTATGAAACATGGAGCAAAACTAAATTCCCTACTTACATTTATATACAATTTTCATATAAATACAAGATTAAACTAAATTTTAGGAGCACATTGAGAGTTTTAGCCAAGTATTTTAACTCTGCTGTGGGCGATGGTCAACAACAAATTGAAGCAAAACCAGATGATGAAGGAAGCTATGATGCTGGAGATATTCTCTTTGTTCTCACTACATATCTTAATATTCCTAATGTTGAAGTCAGACCATCTGTTGATGAAGTTCAGAACATGCTCAATATTGCTGGCAAGATTATTATTTCTGTAACAAAAGGTGTCAGTCAGTGGAAGAGTATTAGAAAGAAAGGGGGTAAAATTATTGGAATGAATCATAATGAAGCAGGCAAAGATTTAAAGAAGCTGTATAATGCATCAAAAGTAGAAATTCCTTTGATTGAAGAACAGCCATCAAATTTTTCAAAAGTTGTTTCTGAAAGCAAGGAGGTTACTAAATCTTTGGGTATGCTTGCTAATGCTATGTCTGGAATGAAACTGGAGCTGACAGCCTTCCAAAGTATCTGGCAGAGATATTCTGAAGTTTGGACTTATGACAGGGAAGAATACGTTGATGAGATAGCCAGAAAGAAACCAAAATTAAAAGATTTTGAAGAGGAATTGCATAAGTTTAAAATGACAAAATCACAACTTTCAACAGAAAAAGATGAATTTAAATATGGATCCATCTTAATCAGTACGTCAGAATTTAAAGAAACTCTGAATAATGAACTCCAGCAATGGATTAATATACTAACAAAAGCTGTACATTTTAAATATAAAAGAGAAATGGACTTTATTATTGCACAATTGAATGATTTTGATAGAAAGTTAGACAGGCCAATTAATGATCTAGATGATATTAGAATTATTATGGAAACCCAGAAGAAGATCAGAGAAATTGAAATTGATCTTGATATGAAAATTGAAACTGTTGAAGAAGCTTTTACACTGATTTCCAAGTATGAGTTACAATTATCCAAAGATGACACCGAAAAAGTTGAATGTCTACAATTTAACTGGCTCCAGCTGCAAGGTAAAGCAATGGATGTACAACTTCTACTTCTCACTGTACAAGAACACTTCCAGAGAGAACTTATTAGCAATCTTGAGATATTCCAGGTTGAATGTGATGGGTTTGTTACAGATTATCATGGCAATGGACCTATGCAGCCAGGATTGTCACCCAAGGAAGCATCAGACAGATTACAAGTATTTCAGAATCACTTTGATGCTCTCTGGAGAAAGCACTCATCTTACAGTGTTGGCGAGGATCTATTTGGTCTAAATCACACTGAGCAGCCAGAATTGAATGCTATCAAGAAAGAATTAAATCTACTTCAAAGATTGTATAAATTGTATAATGATGTTATTGATAGTGTTAATGGCTACTATAATATCATTTGGATTGAGATAAATGTTGAGGAGATTAACAATGAACTTATGGAGTTTGGTAACAGATGCAGAAAGCTTCCAAAGGCCTTGAAGGAATGGCCAGCTTTCCATGCTCTGAAGAAGATTATTGATGACTTCAATGATATTTGTCCTCTACTTGAACTTATGAGTAATAAAGCTATGAAATACAGACATTGGCAGAGAATTCAACAAATTACTAAACATCAATTTGATTTAGAGAGAGCTGGTTTTGCACTGAAAGATATTATGGAAGCTCCACTGCTTGTCAACAAAGAAGACATTGAAGATGTTTGTATATCTGCTCTGAAAGAAAAAGATATTGAAGCTAAACTCAGACAAGTCACATCAGAATGGACAATGCAAGAGTTGTCATTTCATGTATTCAAAAACAGAGGTGAGTTATTACTTAGAGGTGATACAACAGCTGAGATTGTTGGACAAGCAGAGGACAGTCTTATGGTTCTTGGCTCACTTCTATCTAACAGATACAATGCTCCATTTAGAAAACAAATCCAGAAATGGGTTACAGATCTTTCAAATACTAATGAAATTCTTGAAAGATGGCTTCTTGTTCAAAACATGTGGGTTTATCTTGAAGCTGTATTTGTGGGTGGTGACATTGCTAAACAATTGCCAAAGGAGGCAAAGAGATTCTACAAGATTGACAAGGCATGGCAAAAGATTATGGCCAGGGCTCATGAAACACCTGGTGTTGTCAACTGTTGTGTTGGTGATGAATATCTTAGACAAACCCTTCCCCATCTACAAGAGCAGCTTGAGATGTGTCAAAAGTCACTTACTGGTTATCTTGAAAAGAAAAGACTTATGTTCCCAAGATTTTTCTTTGTGTCAGATCCATCTTTGTTGGAGATTCTTGGTCAAGCTTCAGATTCTCATACTATTCAAGCTCATTTGCTGTCTATATTTGACAATACTGCAGCTGTCAAATTTCATGATCAAGATTATAACAAGATTCTTTCCATTATTTCCTCAGAAGGTGAAACAGTACACCTTGAAAGACCAGTCAGAGCTGAAGGTAGTGTTGAAGTGTGGTTGAATGGATTGTTGCAAGCATCACAAGAAGCTATTCATTGTATTATTAGACAAGCTTTTCACTTTATTAATGACTCTAACTTTGATTTATTGGAGTTTGTTTCTAAATTTCAAGCTCAAATTGGAATTCTTGGACTACAAATGGTGTGGACAAGAGATTCAGAAAATGCGTTATCTAACTCGAGATTAGACAGAAAGATTATGTCAGATACTAATAATAAATTCTTAGATTTACTGAACACACTTATCAGTCAAACAACTAAGAATCTTGATAAAATGGAAAGAACAAAGTTTGAAACTTTGATTACAGTACACATGCATCAAAGAGACATTTTTGACATGCTTGTAAGATTGAACATTAAAACTATGAATGATTTTGAATGGCTAAAGCAAGGAAGATTCTATTTCAAGCAAGATATTGAAAAGACACAAATTAGTATAACAGATGTTAATTTTTATTATCAGAATGAATACCTAGGATGTCAAGAACGTCTTGTAATCACTCCACTCACAGATAAGTGTTACATCACACTTGCTCAGTCACTTGGTATGTGCATGGGTGGAGCTCCTGCTGGACCTGCTGGTACAGGTAAGACAGAAACAGTAAAGGACATGGGCAAAGCTCTTGGTAAATATGTTGTTGTGTTTAACTGCTCAGATCAAATGGACTACAAAGGTCTTGGTAGAATTTATAAAGGATTGGCGCAATCAGGATCTTGGGGATGTTTTGATGAGTTTAACAGAATAGCTCTTCCTGTACTTAGTGTGGCTGCACAGCAGATTGCTGTTGTACTTACATGCAAGAAAGAAAAGAGGAAGCAGTTTATATTTACTGATGGAGATACTGTGGATATGAATCCTGAATTTGGTATCTTTATCACTATGAACCCAACATATGCTGGTAGACAGGAGTTGCCTGAAAACTTGAAGATTCAATTTAGAAACGTTGCTATGATGGTCCCTGACAGACAAATTATTATTAGGGTGAAGTTGGCTAGTTGTGGTTTCCTAGAGAATATTACATTGGCCAGAAAATTTTTCACACTTTATAAACTTTGTGAGGAACAGCTGACAAAACAAGTTCATTATGATTTTGGTTTGAGGAATATTTTGTCAGTTCTAAGAACTCTTGGTTCTGCAAAAAGAGCAAGTCCAAAAGATACTGAGACTGTCACTGTCATGAGAGTTCTGAAAGACATGAATTTATCAAAACTTGTTGATGAAGATGAACCCCTTTTTATGTCTTTGGTCAATGATCTTTTTCCTAACTTGAGTCTTGAAAAGACTGGATATCCAGAACTTGAAGGAGCCTTAGAGGAAAAGATTGCTGAGGCTAATCTAATTTACCATCCATCTTGGGCAATTAAAATGATTCAGTTGTTTGAAACTCAAAGAGTCAGACATGGTATGATGGTGTTAGGTCCTAGTGGTTCTGGTAAAACTACATGTATTAGCTTCTTACAAAAAGGTCTAACTGCAACTGGTAAAATTCATAAAGAAATGAAATTGAATCCCAAGGCTATTACAGCTGGTCAAATGTTTGGTAGACTTGATGTTGCCACTAATGATTGGAGTGATGGCATTTTCTCTTCACTGTGGAGAAAAAGTATGAAGGCAAAGAAACATGATCATTACTGGCTTGTTCTTGATGGTCCTGTAGATCCACATTGGATTGAAAATTTAAATTCTGTACTTGATGATAACAAAACACTTACTCTAGCTAATGGTGACAGGTTGCCTATGCCACCAAAAGTGAAACTTATATTTGAACCTCAAAATGTAGATAATGCATCACCAGCTACTGTATCAAGATGTGGTATGGTTTACATGTCATCTTCTGGTCTAGATTGGGCTCCAATCTTACAATCTTGGTTCAAACAGATGGGCTTGTCATCAGAGCATACGGATCCTCTAAAACAAATTTTTGAAGCAACATTCTTTAGAATTTACAAATGGGCAGTATCTAACTTGCATTTTGTAATGAATGTTCTTCAGGTTCATGTATTGAACACATTGCTTAGCCTTCTTGAATGTTTGCTTCCTTGTTTACAAAAGAATGAAGATGCTGTACAAAGAAAGACAATTGCTAATGAGAAACAAAAGAAAGCAAACAACAAAGAAAGAGATTTTGTTCATGATGATGATTTGGACGATGATGATAGTGATGATGATGAAAAGAAAGAAGATGAAAATGTCGAGGAAGAAGATCCCAATAGAAATGATTATGAACAGACTTACATATTCTCTATTGCATGGGCTATTGGTGGTTATCTAGAAAATCCTGAAAGAACAAGACTTGAAAACTATATGAAAGAAAGAACTCAATTAAAATTTCCACAACTTCCTAAAAATGATACAATCTACAATTATGTAGTAAATCCTAATTCTGGTAAATGGTCACATTGGAATGATCAGATTGGGGATTATCAACCACCAGAAGTAAATCCACAAACATACAGCAATCTTTTGATCCCTAATGTTAGCAGTATAAGAACAGAATTTCTTATCAGTAATGTTCATGCTTTAAGAAAGAATGTACTACTTGTTGGTGAGCAAGGTTCTGCAAAGACAACTCTTCTAAACTCATTCCTCAAAAAATTTAGCAGGGAAGAACATGTTGTAATGAACAGTAATTTTTCATCCACAACTACACCACAAATTTTTCAAAAAAGTGTTGAGTTCAATGTTGACAAAAGAATGGGTAGCACCTATGGACCACCTGCTGGTAAAAGGATGTCAATGTTTGTTGATGATGTTAATCTACCTGATATAAACAGTTGGGGGGATCAGGTTACAAATGAATTCTTTAGATCCATGATTGAGATGAAAGGTTACTATAGTCTTGACAAACCGGGTGACTTTAGTAATCTTGTTGATATTCAATATTTGGCTGCTATGATTCACCCAGGTGGAGGTAGAAATGATATTCCTCAAAGATTAAAAAGACACTTCATAACATTTAACTGTACTATTCCTACAGAAGAAGCTATTGATCATATCTTTAGAATTATTTCAAAGGGACATTTTAACAAAACAAGAGGATTCTGTGATGAGGTTATTTCTCTAATTGATAAACTGATTCCAGTAACAAGAAAGATTTGGAAACAAACTAAGGATAAAATGCTTCCAACACCATCAAAATTTCACTATGTATTTAATCTCAGAGATTTAAGTAGAATTTGGCTTGGAATGATTGGAACTCAAGGAAATGTTATCAATACAGAAGAATTAACAATGAAATTATGGCGTCATGAGATGACAAGAGAAATGTCAGACAGATTTATATCAGATAAAGACAAAGAATGGTTTGATAATTGTTTGCTGCAGTCAGTACTTGATGAATTGGGTGAAGACTATCAGCTGATGGCTGAAGATGCAAGATACTTTGTTGACTTTATGCGTGATGCTCCTGAACCAACAGGAGAAGAGGTTGAAGATGCTGAAATGGAGCTTCCCAAGATTTATGAGCCTATTGAAAGTTTTAAATCTTTAGAAGACAGATTACTTGTTTTCTTAGATCAATATAATGATATTATGAGAGGTTCCAACATGGATCTTGTATTTTTCCCAGATGCAATTATTAATCTTATAAAAATATCAAGAATTATCAGAAATCCTGGAGGTAACATGATGTTGGTTGGTGTTGGTGGTTCAGGTAAACAATCTTTAACCAAACTTGCATCATTTATTGCTGGATATAAAACCTTCCAAGTAACAATGACAAGAACATATAATACAGCTAACTTTGTTGAGGATTTGAAAATATTATTCAGAACATGTGGAATCCAAGGAAAGGGAACAACATTCCTATTTACAGACCAGGATATTAAAGAAGAAGGATTTTTGGAGTATATTAATAATGTTCTAGCTGGTGGAATTGTATCAAATCTATTTACACGTGATGAGCAAGGTGAAATTGTCACTGAATTGTTGCCAATCATGAAGAGAGAATGTCCTAAGGTTGCCCCAACTCCTGAAAATGCAATGAATTGGTTCTTGGACAGAGTAAAGATGAATCTTCATGTAGTGTTGTGTTTCTCACCTGTTGGAGAAAAGTTTAGGTCAAGAGCGCTAAAATTCCCTGGCTTAACTTCAGGTAAATTTTTTTATATATTTTTATACAATAGAAAATGTTTTGGTTAAAATCATGGTTATTCTATAACTGGGGTATATTTTATAACTATCCAAGTGTTATTTAAAGATTGCGATATTTATTAGTCTGTTATTGATTTTATGTTTCCCTCTGTATAAAACTTTGCTGTTCTTATGTCCTCATTTTTTTATTTACATTTTATATTTTATCTAGTTCTAATTCACATCTTCTTTTTCATTTACTTCTACTTTTATTTTAAAAAACCCAAATCTGTTTTAATTTCTAAAATATCTAAATTATTATGATAACAGATGTTAGATTAAGTTATTTTTTTTTACCCCTTTTAAATATAACTAGCAAACTAGTAAAGTTATATTTGATAATTGAAAATTGTATTTAAATTTTCATATTTTTTACAGTGCAGTTTGTTATATATCCCAATGATATAAAATTAAGCTTTAATCAAATTAATAACAATATAAACAAGATTTGTTTTATTCAAAACTTATTTTCTTATAAATTTTGAATTAAAAGAAAAGTGCTTTGAAAGCAAGGCCTAAAAAATAATTGCAATTCTATGGTAATATTATAAATATAGATAATAAAGGGACTGTGTACAAAAAAATCTATTCTGATTATTTCGGCCGATTTTTGCTAAGCCAAGATTGGAAAAAAAACATTTCCTGTATTTTAATGTGCAATTAAAGGAAGCCTGCAAGAAATACCACGCTTTAACTGCTGAAAGACTGCCACAAGTAGACCAAATACCCCAAATTTGAAGTCTTCAGCTTCTGTAACAAAAAAGTTCTAGGCATTTTAAAATGGCATTTTATGTACAATAAAAATTTTGAAAGAATCGCAATGCTCATGTTGAAAACTTTGAAATTAAACTACGTGGCCTAGAAACAAAATGATAAGCTTATTTTTGTCATAAATTTAGGTTTCCAGTAACTAATTATATTTTTACAATAAAATACCCATTTTAATAGTCAAAATCATTGAAAAAAATTAAGTTTAATGTTTCTGTTAAAAACGACTAAATGTTGCAATGGATTATTTATATTAAGTTTATGGGTTTTAATTTAACATGTAAAGTTATGTCCATAAGAAGAGCAATAAATAAAGGGATAAGAATTTTCTTTAAAATAAGTTTGACAAACATTTATGAACTGACAAATAAGTAGAATAGCTTATGAACAGCCACTATAAGTCTATTATTTTATGTATGTTCATATATGTTTGTGTTAGATAGTGGGATTGTATGTTATATACATATGGGGAAAAGGGGAGTTGAGTGGGAATGTTGAGAGGTGTTGTCTTTTGTAAATAGATCAGATATAGCTATCAAATTTTCTTTACTTACCCTGATGTTGTGATATACTGACATTTAAGTGTTTCTATTCAATTTTTTATTTAGGTTGTACAATAAATTGGTTCCAACCATGGCCCAAAGATGCTCTGGTGTCAGTAGCCACTCATTTTCTACAGTCATTTAAAATCATGTGCTCAGCTGACATCAAGAAGAACCTTTTCAAAACAATGGCATCTGTGCAAGACAGTGTGTCAGTTGCTTGTGTAAATTATTTCCAAAGATTTAGAAGGTCTACTCATGTTACTCCTAAGTCATTTTTGTCATTTATCAACAGCTATAAAGTTGTCTACACTAAGAAAGAAGAAGAAATTGGTGAAATGAGTTCCAGAATGAATCAGGGTCTAGAGAAACTTCATGAAGCATCAAAAGCAGTTGAACTTTTGAAAGAAGAACTTGCTGTTATGGAAAAACATTTACAGGTTGCTAATGAGAAAGCAGAACAAGTATTGGTTGAAGTAACACAAAGAGCTAAGGAAGCAGAAATTATGAAAGATCAAGTGCAAAAGAGCAAAGACAAAGCTGAGAAAATTGTAGGTGAAATTGAGATAGAAAAGAGTGCTGCTGAGGAAAAATTAGAGGCTGCTAGGCCTGCTCTTGAAGAGGCTGAAGAAGCTCTGAATACAATTAAACCTGCTAACATTGCTACTGTCAGAAAACTTGGAAGACCTCCACATTTAATTATGAGAGTCATGGACTGTACTATGATTCTATTCAGATCCAAACTTCCTCTTATATCTCCAGATCCTACTGTTCCTTGTCCTAAACCAAGCTGGGGTGAAGCTTTGAAGATCATGGCAAGTACAACTTTCCTTAGCCAGCTTCTTAACTTTCCAAAAGATACTATCAATGATGAAATGGTTGAACTTCTTGAGCCTTATCTAACCATGGAGGATTATAATATGGCAACAGCTAAGAGAGTGTGTGGTGATATTGCTGGTTTGCTATGTTGGACCAAGGCTATGGCATTCTTCTTTGGTGTAAACAAAGAGGTATTGCCCCTGAAGATTAACCTTGCCTTCCAGGAAGCTCGTTTGAAAGCTGCTATGAAAGAATTAACAATAACTCAAAACACTTTGAGAAAGAAAGAGAGACAGCTAAAGAAAGTACAATTGTTATATACAAATGCTGTCAGAGAGAAACAAAAGCTGGCAAATGAGGCTGATGTGTGTAGAAAGAAAATGTCAGCAGCCAGTACTTTGATTAATGGTTTGGCTGGTGAGAAACAAAGATGGACTCAACAAAGTAGAAGTTTCAAAGAGCAGTTGCTAAGATTAATTGGAGATACTTTACTTGCCTGTGGTTTCTTATCATATTCAGGTCCATTCAATCAAGAATTTAGAAACCAACTCATGAACACATGGAAAGCTTTGCTAAAACACAAAACTATACCTTATACAAACAATCTAAATGTTGTATCAATGCTTGTTGATGGTAATGAAACATCAGAATGGTCCTTGCAAGGTTTGCCTAGTGATGAGTTGTCACTTCAGAATGCAGCTATTGTCACAAAAGCTAGAAGTTATCCATTGCTGGTAGATCCCCAAGGCCAAGGAAAGATTTGGTTAAAAACAAAAGAACAGTACAATGATTTGCAAGTTACAAATCTAAATCACAAGTACTTCAGAACTCATCTTGAGGATTGTTTATCACTTGGTAGACCTCTTCTTATTGAAGATGTTGGTGAAGAATTAGATCCTATTCTTGATAATCTGCTTGAAAGGAATTTTATCAAACAAGGTCGTGTGTGGAAGGTTATGCTTGGTGACAGAGAAATGGATTTAACTGAAGGTTTCAACTTGTTTATAACCACAAAATTATCCAACCCTGCTTACAGTCCTGAGATTAGTGCTAGATGTGCTATTATTGACTTTACTGTAACAATGAAAGGTCTTGAGGATCAGTTACTAGGACGAGTCATTAGAATGGAAAAGTCAGATCTTGAAACAGAGAGAATTAGACTGGTTGAAGATGTACTTGAAAATAAAGCAACTATGAAAGAGTTAGAGGACAGTTTACTTGAGAAGCTTAGCTCTGTTGAAGGTTCTATTGTAGATGATGATGAACTTATTGAAGTGTTACAGGAGACCAAAACAACAGCTGGAGAAGTTAGCAAGAAACTGTCCATTTCCGCTGAAACTGAACAGAAAATCAATGCCGCCAGAGAGGAATATAGATCAGTAGCTCAGCGTGGCAGTATTCTTTATTTCTTAATTGTTGAACTGAGCAAGGTTAATGTTATGTACCAGACTTCACTTAGACAATTCCTTGGGCTGTTTGACAATGCTGTATCTAAATCAAAACCAACTCACATCATTGAAAAGAGGATCATTAATATTCTGGACTATTTGACAGTATCAGTATGGAAATATACAGACAGAGGTCTGTATGAGGTTCACAAGTTTCTGTTTGTTATGCTGCTGGCATTGAAAATTGACCTGAACAATGGAGTTATAACTCATGCAGAATTTCTTATTTTCCTGAAAGGCGGAGCTTCATTAGATCTTAATTCAGTAAAGGTAACAGCTTTTTAAATTTTTTTACACCAAATAATTCAACATTTACCTTGAATTAACTAATTTTAAATGTATTAACACCTTTGAAGATGTTTTGCAAAAAATAACCTTAATTTTATACATAAATATTTTTGTTAGGAAATATATATTTTTTTATTTTTAGCCCAAGCCATTCCGTTGGATGTTGGACGTTATCTGGTTAAACTTGGTTGAGCTAACAAAACTGGAAACATTTTCGTCCTTGTTAGATAAGGTAATTTTTTATGTTTTTTAAAACTTGTCACTAAATTATAATGTCTAAGTATAGCCATAACTTATGGTCCACTATTAAAACAAGGATGACAACATTCATAAGTAGCGAAGAATAAATGGATCAAGATAGGGACAAGGATAAAAAAATCACAAAACCTTTCCATATATTTGTTTCGGCTTATATATTTTATAGAATTTACCAACGTACAAAGTAAATTATATACTAGATCCTCATTATAATAGGGAATCTTCAATAAAAATCAGCTGTCTATCTTGAATAACAACTGAGAAAAACCAATCCCATTAAACAAAATTGGACTGACTGACTACGGGCTGAAAGACAAAGTGAATTATGGAGAAGGATTACTACATCAAATTTGTTATAGGTGATCTTGACAGAGAAAGACTGGAAGTACTGGTGTGACACAGAGAGTCCGGAGGAGGAGGAGATGCCATGTGGCATGGAACAGGACCTGGATGTATTCAGGAAGCTCCTGCTCATTAGGTCCTGGTGTCCTGATAGAATCCTGTCCCAGGTATACTAATCATTTCAATCTTTAAAATACCTTGAACATTTAAATATTTTTCTTTCTTTGAAATAGTAACATATGCAATGTGCATACACAAATATGAAGCAATTGAAACGTAACAGTTATAAATTTTACGGTTTTAAAAATATGAATAGGTAGTCTTGTAGTCTGTAATACAACCCCCTGGATTTTGGTTCTGTGAATAATAATATGATAAATTATAAAGAATTATAATTATAATATTATAATTTATGGGGATGTCAAAAACATTCGCACGCCACTGGTATAGTCTATAAAAGTAAAAAATGTAATCTTATACTTTATTTCCTTATTCCTAAGATATTGTAATTTGTTTTTATTTTATTTTAGGCTAGAAAGTATATATTTGATAGCCTTGGTGCCGAGTTTTTGGAAACATCTGTCCTTGACCTTGAAGGAATGTTAGAAGAGGCGGATAACAGGTATAGTAGCTACGCTTAAATTTTACAATTTTATTGGTCATAATTTAATGACCGGGTTGGTTTGATAACCCAACTCAAGTGACAATTAGTAAGCTTTATAATGTAAAATTATTTACTTATTTTTGGTTTTGGCTAAAACTTAAACCACCTTTTTAGTTAAGAGATTGGGAACACAGGGATCTAAAGGGATAAGACAATAGCTGATAAATTGATGTACATCTCAAATGATGATACACAAAACTACACCTTCTGTAGATTACAATTAGTGGTCGAAACGTGTGGACAACCAACCAATCCAAATTTAATAAAAGTCCCAAGAGTTGTTGATTCGAAAAATAAGAAATCGCTATTATAAAACTTTGGGGACTAGTGTAATAAACAGCTCAATGACCACTCACTCACTTTGAAAAACATATGCAAATACATAGGTTTGATAGTTATAAATTCCATTATTTAGGGTTCCATTGATTTGTTTGCTGTCCACTGGTTCTGATCCTTCTGGACAGGTATAACATATTTTCCAGTATAGCTGAAAACCGATTATTATCCGCTGGATTAGAACCGGTCTTTTTGGGCTTACAAAACTTGCTTTAATCTCTCATTCTAATATCCACGGATAGCTGTCTATAACACGGTTCGATAAAGAACTATAAAGAGATGAATATGACATTTTTTGATTAATAGATATACCCTTCCAATTATGCAGAAAAAAATTACCCCTTGTATAAATCAGTATTTAATTATAAACCATCAGAGTTGGAATAGCAGAAAGAGATTATAAACATTAAGGTTTAGTTTATCTTACAGTAAAAAGTCCACTTCCTCCCTGCAATGAAAGAATTGAGAAGAATATTTTTTTTTACTTTTTATTTGCTTTTAATTTAAAAAAAGAATTATGATTTTCCAAATATTAAAGAATTGTTCAATTTCAGATTGAATCCCTGGCAAGGGGAAAATCTCAAGATTTCCGGTCTCTGGCCATGGGACAGGGACAAGAAGAGTCGGCTAGGAAAATGATCACAGACGCCATTGTCAATGGACATTGGCTCCTTCTCCAGGTAAAATTATTATAGAGTTGCTATGCTTGTAATATAATCCACAGGATGTTTCTTTGTCTGTTTTTATTTCTGGACCGTATCTTTTACTTGGCAGTGAATCTTATTTCTATTTTGGGGAAGGAAATCTTCACCCTCACAGGAGAAATAACTTAACTAAACTAAAATCTATAGTGTTATTGGTCGACCCGCCCCCTTTCTTTGAATATCGAATATAGAGGTTATTATCATGAAAAGAAATACACCATAAATACTGACAATTAATCAGGAGTCTAAAGGGATACGAATGGCCGATAAATTGATTTATAATTCCACAATGATGATACACAGAAATAACCCTTCTGTAGATTACTTATAATTATTGGTTGAAACGTTTGGTCTCTCAAATTATTGAACCAAACAATCAAAATTCAATAAAAGTCTCCAAAGTTGTTGAGCCAACAAATAAGAAAACGTTATTCTAAAACTTTAAGGACTAGTACCCCTTACTCCCTGCAATTAAGTCCATAAGTAGCGCTGCAACTTAAACAAGTTTACAAAATTTCTATATACACTATAATTAAAAGTAAACTCATGTAGAGTGTTAAAACAGACAAATCATTGAATAAAATTTTTTAGAGTTTGAAACAATATTGTTTTAGAATTGTCACCTCTCCTTGGATTTCTGTGAAGAAATTATGCAGACAATGTTAGATACTGATGATATGCATCCTAACTTCAGGTGGAATATTCACCATTTTTTACTACAGCATCAAGTTGCTTGATTTCAGTGTAACATTTTGTGGCATTTTCCAGGTTTATTTTACTTAAAGGAAGCCTGCAAGAAATGCACCGCTTTAACTACTAAAAGAAATTTTCATCTAAATAAAATGTGACTTTAAAATGCCTACAACTATAATCGAAGCTGATGCTTCATATTTGGGGTATTGGGTCTACTTGTGGCAGTCTTTCAGCAGTAAGATCAGTGTATTTCTTGCAGATTTCCTCTAACTCTAAACATATCTCTAATACAAAAAATACTTTGTTTAGTTATTTTAATCTTATTTTTGTTTGTGTTTGTGCCATTTATCTTTTTATTTACTGTTTTAAATTTTTAGGGTGTGGATGACAACCGAAGTAAACATAAATTTCCCAATTGGTCTTCTACAAATATCTTTGAAGTTCACTAATGAACCCCCTCAGGTATTTAACTTGAAATTGTATTTTAAATTAAAGAAATTAAGGAAACTCAGGATGGTAATGGGCTCGAATCTTGGCCCTAACTTCTATGCATTTAAATAAATTAGTATGTCTTACAGTTACAGAAGAGAAGATGCTTACATCGCCCTATAAACTATAAGGAATTAAATATTAGTAGTAAAAAGATTAGTTTTCGTTATGCTCCACTTTAAAGTTTAAGTGCTAATAAGCTTCTGAATTTATGGAAATCCTCGTTATAATATTTTTAAATAATAGGGTATACGAGCCAGCTTGAAGCGTACCTACGGAGATATATCACAAGATACTCTGGACTATTCTACACATTCAGCCTGGCCTACCATGCTCTATGCTGTAGGTTTCCTTCATACTGTTGTACAGGTACACACTCTAATTATTCAGCATTTTCAACCTGGCCTACTATGCTCTTTGCTGTAGGTTTCCTTCATACTGTTGTACAGGTACACACTCTATTTATTCAGCATATTCAGCCTGGCATACTATGCTGTATGCTGTAGGTTTTCTTCATACTGTTGTACAGGTACACACTCTAATTATTCAGCATATTCAGCCTGGCCTACTATGCTGTAAGCTGTAGGTTTCCTTCATACTGTTGTACAGGTACACACTCTAATTATTCAGCATATTCAGCCTGGCCTACTATGCTGTATGCTGTAGGTTTCCTCCATACTGTTGTACAGGTACACACTCTAATTATTCAGCATATTCAGCCTGGCCTACTATGCTCTATGCTGTTGGTTTCCTTCATACTGTTGTATAGGTACACACTCTAATTATTCAGCATATTCAGCCTGGCCTACTATGCTCTATGCTGTTGGTTTTCTCCATACTGTTGTACAGGTACACACTCTAATTATTCAGCATATTCAGCCTGGCCTACTATGCTGTATGCTGTAGGTTTCCTCCATACTGTTGTACAGGTACACACTCTAATTATTCAGCCTGGCCTACTATGCTCTATGCTGTTGGTTTCCTTCATACTGTTGTACAGGTACACACTCTAATTATTCAGCATATTCAGCCTGGCCTACTATGCTCTATGCTGTTGGTTTTCTCCATACTGTTGTACAGGTACACACTCTAATTATTCAGCATATTCAGCCTGGCCTACCATGCTGTATGCTGTAGGATTCCTTTATATTGTTGTACAGGTACACACTCTAATTATTCAGCATATTCAGCCTGGCCTACCATGCTGTATGCTGTAGGATTCCTTTATATTGTTGTACAGGTACACACTCTAATTATTCAGCATATTCAGCCTGGCCTATCATGCTGTATGCTGCAGGTTTTGAACTGAGATAATTGAAAACAACAGGATTCTTATTAATTTTATTATTTTGAGTTATGTTTTAGGAGAGAAGAAAATTTGGTGCCCTGGGATGGAACATACCATATGAATTCAACCGTGCAGATTTCAATGCTAGCACTCAGTTCATCATGAACCATTTAGACGACCTGGACCCTAAACGTGGCATCAGCTGGCAGACAGTCTGCTTCATGCTTGGCGAGGTCCAGTACGGGGGTAGGGTCACTGATGACTTTGACAAACGTCTTCTCAATACCTTTACAAGTGTGTGGTTCTCTGACAATTTATTTGTTCCGGGATTTAAATTCTATGATGGATATCCGGTCCCAGAATGCAAGACAATTGAGGAATATAATGAGTTTATCAGTAATCTTCCTCTGCAGGATATTCCAGAAGTTTTTGGTCTTCATGCCAATGCTGATATTTCTTACCAGATTAACACAGCTAAAGGTATCCTGGATAATATCCTGAATGTGCAGCCAAAGGAAGGCGGAGGAGCAGCTAAGGGTGAGACAAGAGAAGCTGTTGTCAGCAAGATTGCTGATGATATGTTGAAAAAGCTGCCGAGAGATTATGTACCTCATGAGGTTAAAGAGGCATTGGTTAGGTAATACTATTATTTTTGTATCTTTAAACTCACAGGGGAGCTATTACTCTCCAGACCCTTGCTACTTCACAGGACTTTATAGAATTAACCTAAACCAATACTATTCAGATGAATGTTTATTTTGTTTATAGCTTTTATAGCAGAAAATAGCCTTTAACCATCCTATTACTTAGAATTAAAACTTTAAATACTTAAAACCTTGCTGTTACCTATGTGTAGCTTCCTTAAAATGGATAACTCATTTCCACCAGAAATTTCCGAGATCTTTAGCTTCATACAAAATAAGATATTTTTAATTCTCTAGGTATATTTTAAATATTTTTACAGTTTTAAAAATAAAATGTTTTCAATTTAATATTTAATTTTTAAAAGATAAGAATTTAATACAGCAAGGTAAATCATTAAAAGAGAGATTAGAAGCACATTTTTATATCAAGAATGTCAAGAATTAATTTATCATTAAGCAAATAAACAAAATATTTTCACTTTTTCATTTACAATAAAAATATAACTAACAAGAAAACTTTTTAAGTTAATTTATGAAAAGTTAAGTTTTTTTACTAAGCTCAAAAAGGAAAAAAGTAACAGAAGGAGAAAAAAAGAGAGAAGTAAAGTAAGCTCAAATTTAAAACTTTTCATATTGCCTATTATTCATCAGATGTCATTACGTTTAGACAATAAGACTTTGTATACTTAATAAATTTATTTAGTCAACACATGAACAACAAAAGTTTCCCCTTATTTTGTTTTATATCAAGTCAGAAATTCTTTTAGGCTTGGAGGTATGCTGCCAATGAATATTTTTCTGCGTCAAGAAATTGACAGGATGCAGAAAATCCTAACAATGGTGAGGAAGACCTTGACTGACCTCCGCATGGCTCTGGAGGGTACAATTATCATGAGTGATGATCTCAAAGAGACTCTGGATAATATGTATGATGCAAGGAATGTTTATGCAAAAATAGTTTGAAATTATAATCCTTTTAAGAAAGTAACATGATCTGTGTCTATGTGTACCAAAGGGATTTTGCTATATGCTGAACCAATATGTTTCTCCTTTACAGTGTAGCTTTTCATAGATCCCGGAAGGTTTGTAACTGTTTTGGGGGAGGGTACCACCACCCTGCCAAGATAAATCGCCCCAAGATAAAAATAAACCGCATCCAACTAATAAACAAATGGGGGAAGGAGGAGTAATTGACTCCCCCCCTATTACATAAAATGGGTTTTGTTTTCTGAGGCTTAAGATTTTACTAAATACTGGACAGGCACTGAACTGAACCATGCATTGCACAGCCTTGACTTTATAGACAAAGATCATAACGTTGGTTGTCTGCAAAAAATGGGATATGTTAGGGATTTTCGACCTATCTTGAAAAAGGATGTATCAACCGTTATAACAAGGTAAAAATGTTTATAATTTGGACCTTATTTATTGGTCAATTTGTTCGTCCATTAGGAGGGGAGGGGATGGGGTCGAGGGGTAGATGTGGGAAATCGTTATTTAAGCAAATTACAAATTTCACTTGATAGAGTACATGATAATCTGGTGTAAGATCCAGATAATAATAAATCCATTACCTGTCCAAAAGGTATTAATCAGGTATTAATACATAAACATTGGTGCAGAGTGCCTGAAACCTGGAAGAAAATTTCCTGGCGGTCAACGACACTAGGTTTCTGGTTCACAGAGTTGTTGGAGAGAGATGCACAGTTCAAGCGCTGGTGTTTCCATGGCAGACCAAAGGTATTTTTCATTGGTATTTATTAATGAGTCATACTTAAAAAAAACATGTATAGCATCGTAGTATTGACAATTTTCCACGAATAATAATATAGATGAATAGAATAGTAAAGTTAGATCGGCCTTCGGCCCATCGACTCGAGGCTAACTAAACTAGAATTAATCTAATTATTTTTTTATTTAGACAATAAATTTCTGAGACCTTTAGCTTTAGATAAAAAATAAGAAAACAAATCTAATTTTTATACTTAGGTATTCTGGGTGACTGGATTCTTCAACCCGCAGGGTTTCCTAACAGCTATGAGACAGGAGGTGACTAGGGCTCACAAGGGCTGGGCACTTGACAGTGTCATCTGTCAGAATCTTGTTACAAGGTATGAAATTAGTTTTAGTAGCAAGGCTATTCTATAATTCACGTTGTCTGTCTGTCCGTCCGCCCAACAGACTATCTTTTTGTACGGCTATTGAAAACGTAATGATATTCTTGGAAATAGAGCTGAACTTTTTTTGAGAAGATACATATGACCAATGCGCAACAAGTATATGCATTGTTTTGTCCTTTAGGTTTGCCAAGGAAGATATTCACGATTCACCACCTGAAGGTGTTTATGTGCATGGACTGTTTCTGGAAGGTGCCAGCTTGGACAGGAAGACTGGCAAACTTGTAGAATCAAGACCTAAGGTATTGCTTTGTTTTTCCATGAAAATTTTAAGTGAAGATTATTTTATCATGCTATGTTCTATCCCTGTACGCGTAACATATAAATTAAGATTTTTTTTATATATTTTCTCTTATCTTTTGTAAATAAATTCAAAAAAATTTTGTTTAAAAATAACTATATACTTACAAACTAGTGTTCTGTTTTTAAGGGAGGGAAGTAAGGAGTGGATCAAAATATCCCTTCAGATATATTTTTTTCTCCTTTTGATTTTATCTCCTTTGTTTGCAAGTCCTGAATTAAAAATGAATTTTAGTACAAGCTTAGTTAGTCCCCTTCACATTCTATCATACAAAATACATTTTATAAGTTGTTTCGCCTCTAGTCTTTGATGGTGAGGGATGTCATAAAACAGCTAATATTTATAAAGCTTACCGGAAAAATACAACCAATTCGGATCAGCAATTTCTGAGATCCTTTGCTTCTGACAAAAAAAGCTTTCTGCGTATTGAGTAAAACACTTGATGAAGAAAGGGTTAAATGATTGTATCTCCCAATCACAATGTCCTAGTGCCGACTCTCAATTGGGTCATTGAAAATTAGCCATTGGTGTTGGGAATATTTACACAGCCAAGTTGCAGAAAACAATTTGGTAGTAGACGAAAAAGGTCATTGGAAAAGGGAATGCGGGAGTTATCTTTATTTAAATCTTTACTATAGACCTGTTTTCTGCGTTATAATGAGGAATGAATTGTTTAGGTATTGTACGAGCAGATGCCTGTGATCTACATCTACGCTATCAACACCACCGCCGGCAAGGACAGCAAGCTGTACGAGTGTCCCATCTACAGGAAGCCCGCCAGGACGGAGATCAACTACATTGGGTCCATTGATTTTGAGTCGGACATTGGGCCCAGGCATTGGGTTATGCGGGGAGTGGCGCTACTGTGTGATATCAAATAATCACATTATATTTATTATTACAGTATGGCTTCCAAACCGATTAATATCCGCTGGATTATAACCGGTTCTCAGCCTGACCGAAAAATAATGTATAGCATCGTATTACAGACAATTTTCCACGAATCATAAGATTAATACCAGTTTTGTTAGTCAGAAAACTGTCTATAAGACGATGCGATAAATAATTATTATGTATTTTATTATATTGTATACGCTTTATATTGAAGCTTATCTTATATTTTGCTTTTTTTCTTCCCATTAGATATTTAGAATACCTATTTAGAAAATTTTAGAATTTTTTTATTTAATTTAGCTGATCTATTATATTTATCAACTAGAATTTAGAAATCAAAATTTTAACTTATAGACTTGTATGACATGTACAAAAATATACATTTTTGTACAATGGCCTTTTAGTATTAGTTATTGTATTTATATAAATATTTATATTATTATATGCATTTATGTATCGCATTTACTTACATATTTATCCAAATATTGTATTATGTCTGATTAATAGGAAGAGTTTCCTTAAAATTTTTTCAAGATTTTTGAAAGTTGCCTAATAGCCAAAAGGCTGACTGCTCACTTGTAGATGCTGCAGCTACAAACAATCTGTTCGAACTAAGGCAGCTTGCCGTTTGGCTGAGAAGATTTTAAGAGACTGGAACCTTTATATTTCTCACTTGACCCCAAAATTTTATTAGAAAGTGCTCGGTAGCTGCTTATTAGCCGTGACTAAGCCTTTAATTGTAATCCGTTTTGATGTTTTGAAATTATTGAATAAAGGGAATTTTATATTCCAACTTATTTTCAAAGTTGTAAAAGGTTGATTTACCTGAGGCTTACAGGCAGCTGTCGCGCGGCTGCCGAGCCCTGTCCAAATTATATTAGACTATTAGACACTGTTATAGAAAATTTATTGTATCAATGCATAAATATATAACCAAATATAATAAATCAAATTATATTAACAATTGTCCCATAGAATAAAAATATAATATCTAAACAATTTTTCTTATTCATAAATGCAATAATCAAATTAGTTAGTAGGGTTTTTAAAAAAAGAAACATTCATAATTAATCATTTATTCAAATCATCATAAAATATTTCTCAAAAATTAAAAAAAACGAAATTAAAAATTCAGAGTGTTTTCAATTTAGAAAAACTTTCTTGTGAACACTCTAATAGTAAATTACAAACCAAAAACATATAACCAATAACAAGTAAAAAGAAAAACAAAAATTACGGCTGGTGGTTAGAAAAACGGCAATAATTGGATGAAGAAACATTAATTAATTAAATATCCATTTTTGTTATTCTTTATACTGTAATTTATAAGATGATTCATTTCAAAACCTTGATTAGATATTTATCGCATCGTATTATAGACAGCTTTTCGTGGATTAATAGTTATAAAATTAATAACAGTTCTGTAAGCCCTGAAGGGCCCAAGGCCCGGGCTAATAAAATTGGTATAGATTTTATGATATTTATTTCAATATTTGTGGAAAATTGTCTGTAATACAATGCTTTACTTTATTTTTCAGTATGGCTGAGAACCGGTTCTAATCCATCGGATATTCACTGGTTTCAAAGCCATACTGACTTTGATGAATCTAATCATAGATAGGTTCAGCACTCCAGCTGACAACATCTCCAGTATTTCCCATTTGGGGGCGCAGCTTGACTCCAGTTATGTTGGAGTTTGTAGTAGACTGGTAATGACGGATAATGCTGAAATTAACAAATTTATAAGTTAATTAATTAATTTATTTCTTTATTTGATAACAGGTGGTTACGCTTCTAGAGGCAACCCTCTATTAAATTTTAGTTTAAAAATTTTTTTTGTGTGGGTTATTTCTTTAAGGGTGCTGGTACTCTCCTCCAAGATAGTTATTAACCTTTCAAGGACCTATGAGATGCTACGTTCAAACACATCATGCTACTTTTTAAAAAGAGTAGCGAATTTTACAAAATGACTTTTTTAATTTAAGGAAATTAACACTTAAAATTCTCCGATGATTTTACATTTTTAAATAGTCCAAATGGCTGGCTGACTAATTAAATACTAAAAATGAATTCACTGTGTGTTTGTTTTTAAAAAGGTTTAGACAATGTTACCTTTCAGCGTTGTTATCCGCCCTCTGTACAGTGTCGCAGTATCTGTTGATCTCACTCTGGTTGATGTATCCTCCAACAGACTCCCATACCCTAAATATTTGTAACTATGATCACTCTGTGGTTGATGTACCCTCCAACACACTCCCATACCCTAAATATTTGTATCTATGATCTCACCCCTTCCTCTCCCCTTTTACTGGATGAACGAACTGACGAATTTTCCCCTGGCAATATATCCACGTATATCCTAAATCCATTTAAATATTTTTATCCTATTTCATATTTCGAAAAAACGTATTGCCTCCAAAAAATTGACGTCATACAATACAAAGTACCAATGATAGGGCAGAATAAATCTTAATTTACAAATGGTAAAATTTTTACTGGCCCCTCGATGGTCACTTGTATTGTATCCCCCCCTCCCAAGGGTTTCCAAACTTTATTATGAACACTGCGGAGGCCTCAAACTTTTTTGTTGAATCTAACCTGCTGACAATGAGGTCCCATTCACGTTTCAAGAATGCCAGAGCAGCTTCTTTAGCAGCGAACTAAAAACAAATATATTATCAGGAATATCACAAAACAAACACGGAAGGACAAAGTGAATTATTGAGCAGATGATTGAAAAGGCAAAATAAAGATAACGTGAATAAATATAAAATCATGATACTTTTATGTTTCTATAGCTGGACCAACTGAATAGGTAAATTAAATACTGGAAGCTCATTGGTACAGGGAATCTACTAAAAAATTCAACTATCCATCTAATATAGGATCAGAGAAAATCACGTTTCTCTCAAAATAAAATAGGAAGACTGGCGAGCACTTCGAATCATAGAGTAGCTGCGATCTTTTGTATAGTGAACCTACTAAAAAAAAATCAGACCTTTATCTATTATAGGAGCCAAAATGTTTCATAAAGACAGACGGACATTCTGAATTATAGAGTAGTCTCGCTACTAAAGACAGCCATTTTTGTCATTGCAGCTGCTAGCTAAATAACGATCCACCCTATTTACCCCATCCCCTCCCCATCCTACAGGATAAATGAACTGACCAATAAATGAGTTCTATGTTAACAACCTAAATTAAAGACAAATTTTCCCCTGTCTTCTATGTATTGACGTATATCCTATAATGATTACCTCAGCTAGGAAATTGAACAAGTTTCTGTCTCTGTCAAACCTAAGGTTGGCCCTCTCTTGACGAATACCAAACAGGTCTTTTTCTCTCAACATCAACTCACTACAAGATTAAATTGTATCATTGGTCTTGATTTGTGACAAAAAAGAACTCTTTATAATTATAGTTAACTAACATGATAAAAAATTCCCCTTCTCTACTAAAAAATCATTGATTGATAGTTTGGACTCTGCTAGTTAATAGCCCCAATGATAAGATACTCCAAAATTTTTCAGATAACTTTTGAGAGAATTGTAGTTACTTACTCATAGAGGGATCTAAACTCTCTCTCTTGTTCATCACAGGTGGCCAAGGGTCTAAAATAAACATATGATTTAATTTTACAAATTTGATTAATTTGGTACTTTAAATACATTGGTATCTAGGGGCTTTGAATTCGAAGGGGAAGAGGGGGACCAGAAAAATGGCTTAAAACCATTCCAAGACTTCAAAAAATAAAATAGCATCAAATCATCACAGTACCTATGTGAAGCTTACTTGAAATAGAGAACCAAAACAGGTCAGTAGTTATTGAGATTTTAAGCTTCAGACAAAAAACGCTTACTACTTTGTTTAATGGATGGAACTCTAGTCTTTAGTGGTTTCGAGGACTTATCCTTATTCAAACCAACCAAAGCTTACAAACTTTTTTATAATAGTATTTGCAATTCTTACCTAATAAAGTCATTGTATCTGACAATGATGTCATTGAGAAGTCCGCGGAAAGGTTGGATCTCCATGTTCATGTTGTCCAGACGAATCTTGAAGCTGAAAATTACAATTTTCAACATTATTAATACAATTATTTTGTATAATAAAAATTAAAAATAATTGAAAATTAAAAAAAAAATCCAAATATTTTAAGTAATGTTTTAGAATAGAAAATCTTATAAGGAATATTAAATATTTGTTTTATGACTTGATAAGAGCAATTGATACTATTCAAAAGTCATGCATTTAATGAAAGAAGCATTTATTTCCTTGCTTAAAAATTAAATCTTATGGCAAAACATCTTTATTTAAGATTTTAAAATACATTATTTAAGTCTAAAATCATGAAATAAAAACTATGCTTACTCTTCCGAATAGCTCTTTCTAATTCCCCAGATGATTGAAGGAGATTGGATGGATCTATCCACAAACACCTTCAACTTTCTCTCCATCATTCTAAAACATTTTCATGTTATCATTCTCAATGGTGATTCCTTTTAACATTGTAAAGATATTTAGAATATTTATTTCGTAGGGATTTTATATACACATCTACTCTATATCAAGGGTTATAACATCTATGTCCAGTCTATAATCTTTACACAGTTAAAAAGAATTATTTATAGACAGGAACTTTTCTGGAACCACATCATATCCATAAGAACTCATGTCTGATAGTCTAATGCTGTCAATATCTTTCCAGTCTTTATCCAGTCTCTATACAAGCAACATACAATAGCACACACAAACAATATAATTTTTAATTTAGAATCTAGGTGTTAAATCAAGTAATGGATTAAATAATAATGATAATAATGCACTACTCATAAAAATGTCCTATGAAATCTTTAACCTTTGATGAAAGAGTTCTTATAAAAATCAAATTATTTTTCATACCTGTCAACAAGTTCCTTCTTTCTGGAGACGATGTCCTTCTCGTAGTACCAAGTGTAGTAGTCAATCAGACGATCCCTGTGAAAATTAAAAACTGAAGAATTTTGGAATTAGCACTACCGACAGACAGAAAACGTATAGGTTATTAGAATCTTCACTAAAAATCCCAGCTGCCTTCTGAAATAGCAGGTGAAAAATCACATTTTTTGTATAGAAATCAAATTTCTGTTAAAGCATTGGAAACATACCGACTGGCGAAAAATATACAGACAACTTTTTCTAATTGAATTGTAGAGTAGATTCATTAATTAGAATAAAAAACTTACTGGTATTCCATAAGTTTTCCTTCGTAGCTTCCATCATGCAGTCCATAGTTCTACAATTATTAAAATATTATATATCACTTTAAAAAGCTATGAAATAGAAAGTTTAACCTTTTTTAATCTATAATACAAAGTAGAAGGATGTCTGTCCGTCTGTCTGTCCGTCTGTCCGTCTGTCTGTCCGTCTGAAGCTTAAGATCTCAGTAACCACTGAACTGATTGGGCTCTACTCTTCAGGGAATATACCTACTGGTCCTGTGATGGTTTTAAGCTATTTTCTTGGGGAGTGGGACACCCCCAACCCCCCCAAAAAAATGAAAATACCCCCCCCCAAAAAAAAAAAATTTTTTTTTTTTACTTTTTCTTTTTAAATCTAAAATACGAAAAATTAAGTTGATCAAACCTAGCAAAGCCCCTAGAGGCTAGGGGCGAAGCCGCTAGTGATACAAATATAGTATCTATTAATATCAATTCATGCTTAGAATTTACATAGGGTTTCGAAAAGGAATACTTATCAAACTTGTAGGTAATTGTGAAGTTGTACGTACAGCATTAAAAAAAATATATGAAGAGGAAACAAGGCGTTACATACAATTAGAGATACGTACAAAGTGAGGGATACTAAGCTTTAGAGAACATACTTTTTGTTGGTGTTATGATTCTGTATTGAAGTATTCAAAAAGCATGATGTTACTGTTATCAACAAAGGAGATATCTTAAATTTGAACCTTTTTTTATAAGTGTAAGTAAAACTAACCGGTTTTGAGCATCTATCAATTTCAGTCTGCTTGATGTTGACCTCCCTGGAGCAACTCATGATCATCTTGTCCAGGCTGGCCTCCTCAGCTTGCATTGTCTTAATAACAACAGGTCCAAGTTTTCAGGGAAGAAGAGGACATAGGGCTGTTTATACGCTTGTCCCCAAGATTATGTAATAAGCTTTTCAAATCGTTGGCTTAATAACTTTGGGGACTTGAACTTTGATTGGTTGGTTTATTAAGTTGATTGTCCAAACGTTTCAAACATTAATTATAATCTACAGAGGGGGTGAATTTTTGTATCATCATTGGGGATGTACATCAATTTATCGGCCAATTTATTTCTTTGGATTCTAGGCCCCTTGACGATAAATTGATATACTTTATTACTTAACCAATGATCATAAACACAATTACAAATTGTTGGTTGAAAAGTTTGGACTCCACTAGTTTGACCAACTAATCAAATTTAGTAAAAGTACTCAAAGTTTTTGAGCCAACTAATAAGATACTGCGGTAATTAAAATTTTGGCTACTAGTTTACAGTCCCTGGTTTGTTTGTTCCCTTTTTTACCATATTCCAAAAAAATGTTCCTAATTAATTAATGTAAATAAGTACCTGGATGATTTGATCAGTAACTTGAATCCTAAAAAAACATCAATTACAAAAATTATCGGGAATAGTCCTTTTCGTAGCAACGCCCCTTATGGGGCGAATCGACGTAATTTTAAAATGGCTTTTTATAGGTTATTTTAGGTTAGGTTAGGTTATATTGGGTTAGGTGATTGCCCCAGAGTGTTAGGCAATTGGCCTCGCAGGGTTAGAACCCCCCGCAAAGGCTAGAAATGGGAGAAAACCTACTGTAAAAAATACGAAGAATCGCCCCTAAAGTTGCGTTGCCACGAAAGGGACTATACCCAAATTATCTACTTTTTATTGATGTAAGCAATGATGAAAGCAAATGATTAAATGATGATAGGAAGCCAACTTTATCCTAAGAAATTCAACTATTCATAATTAACTCATTATGTGGTTTGTCACGTGCTTTCATTGTACGTGGAAAAAATTTTACACGATATAATTTACCCAAGCTTTATCCTAAGAAATGCGACAATTTATAGGTGACTCATAATGCGTACGAAATGAAAAAAAATTTGCCCTCTCGTACTCAAATCTGAAAAATGTTTTAACCAATGACAGGTCTGGGATGTATTGTCACCATTCTCATATTGACCAATTTAGACAATATGTTTCTAGATTATCTCTATTGGAAAATATATTTAGACTTACTTGTGGGTAAGATATTCCACCTCAACCTCAAGTTTTTCATTCTCAGCTCTCAACCTTGCAAGCTCACGGATTTCATCACTGGTAGGTTAAACAATATTTTAATGTTAGTAATTTTTTTTGGGTATATTACCTTTCGTGGTAAAGCTCTTTAAGGGGCGATTCTTCGTTTTTTTCCACAGTAGCTTTTCTCCTATTTCTAGCCCCTGCAGGGGGGCTCTAACCCTACGGGGCCAATTGGCTAACTCTTTGTGGCAATCACCTATCCCAATATAACCTAACCTAACCTAAAATAACCTATCAAAAGCCATTTTAAAAATACGATGAATCACCCCTTAAGGGGCGTTGCCACGAAAGGGACTATTCCCATTTTTGTAAAAAAGATATCTCATCCCTTCCCCCCCCCTCCCCCCTAAAAAGAAAGTAAGAATGAGACTAGGTAGTAAATTTAACCTCAATACAAATTTCTACCCTGAAAAACATTCAAGGGGAAGGGGGAAAGGTTTTAATTGCCAATATCCCAACCCCCTAAATTTAAATATCTAGTATCTTAAAACTATGTAAAACTTCAAAATTTTGTTATTTCCTTGTATAAGCAAAAGCTCTGTTCAACTCATCTAAAAAAATTTAAATGATTAGTGAAATTTAATTAGATAATTTTAGTGAACATGGATTACATAATTCTGGTTATATTATTTTAATCTTCTACAACTATAAAAAAAAACGCTATGGTAGATCTAAGAATTAAAACTGAAATAAACTTACTGTTGATATCCTCTTCAGGAAGTGATTCCTTGATGTTCTTACTAAAAAAATCATAAACATTAGAATGAAAAATTATATGTAAAGCTCTTTTTTAGAACTTCGGTTAGTCTTTTAAAATCACCTTACCAAAGAAATATCTACAAAGGCTATTTTCCTAGAGTAAGGTACACTACAAATTCAAAGAAACATGTCCCCCCCCCCCCCCCCGAAACAGAATTAAATTAAATAGGCCATGCTGCTAGAAAAACTATTAAATGTATAGGATCAACAGATAGGCTAAGGGCAAAGACATTTAAGGATCTAAAGGGATAAGACAATGACCGGTAAATTTATGTACATCCCCAATAATAACACACAAAATTACCCCTTCTGTACATTACATATAGTGGTTGAAACGTTTGGATCCTCAACTCATTGAACCAACCAATCAAATTCAATGAAAGTCCCCAAATTTGTTAAACTAATGAATGAGAAAAAGGTTATTAAAAAACTTTAGGGACTAGTGTGATAAACAGCATAATGTCCCCTCCCTCCATAGAAGCGACTAATTATAACAAAAGTATTCACCTGATCAATCTCACCATGAGGTCATCACTGATGTTATGGAAACTTCCATTCTTCCTGATAATCTCATCCAGGCGGGCATTCAAATCCCTGAAAAATATATGAAAATTCAATAACAAGTAAGAAAAGGATACCTTTGTAATGTAACTTACTTTTAAAAAGATCCCAAATGATATTTTTAAAAAGCCTTTTAATTAAGTTATACAAGGCAGGCTTATGAAAACTAATAATAATAGCTCCAAAACTTAAACCAAAGAAAAACATTTTTTGTTGTTGTTGAAACGTTTGAAATAAATTATGAGTTATTAAACCTGATGTCATATCCCGAGGAAGAATGATATGATTGGCGAGAGGCTGTCGTAGTTGTTGATGAAGCATGATACACCTGCAAATAAATGGTAATTGTATTACACAAGAACAATTATTAGCTTGTTGCTAAAAAATATTAAACACTGAACTATTTGCTAAGACCAAGTCTATAGTATTGGAGCAGAGGTGAAAAAAAATATAGTGGCTGGGACATGTGCTCAAAATCTAACAGAAAAGATATACAAAGAATTGCTTAAGATGGTATTCACAAGGTACACGGAGACAGAGAAGGCTAAACTAAATAATACCTGGTTAGAAGAATAATGATTTCCCTGTCCACTAGTAGTGCCTGAATGATAGGAGGACCTGCTGGAAGTAACTCCTCCAGACTAAACTAAATAATACCTGGCTAGAGGAATGATGATATCCCTGTCCACCAGTAGTGCTGGAATGATAGGAGGACCTGCTGGAAGTTACTCCTATAGACTAAACTAAATTATACCTAGCTAGAACCATGATGATATCCCTGTCCACCAGTAGTGCTGGAATAATAGGAGTACCTGCTGGAAGTAACTCATCCAGACTAAACTAAGTATTACCTGGCTAGAAGAATGATGATATCCTTGTCTACCAGTAGTGCTGAACTGATAGGAGTACCTGCTGGAAGTAACTCCTCCAGACTAAACTAAGTATTACCTGGCTAGAAGAATGATGATATCCCTGTCCACCAGTAGTGCCTGAATGATAGGAGGACCTGCTTGAATTAACTCCTCCAGACTAAACTAAATAATACCTGGCCAGAAGAATGATGATATCCCTGTCCACCAGTAGTGCTGGAATGATAGGAGTACCTGCTGGAAGTAACTCCTCCAGACTAAACTAAGTATTACCTGGCTAGAAGAATGATGATATCCTTGTCCACCAGTAGTGCTGGAATGATAGGAGGACCTGCTGGAAGTAACTCCTCCAGACTAAACTAAATAATACCTGGCTAGAAGAATGATGATATCCCTGTCCACCAGTAGTGCTGGAATGATAGGAGGACCTGCTGGAAGTAACTCCTCCAGTCTGGCTAATCTATAAAAAAGCAAGGTATTAAATTGCAAGTTAATTCATGTTTAAAAAATATAATAGAAAAATTAGGTTTAAGTTTCATTGTCTGAATCAAATTTGCCTCTATACTTACTATTAGCTGATGACAACTATGTCTTAAAAGAGCAGCAATAACATACTAGTCAAAAATAGTAACAGTAAATTGTTACGCAGTATTTAGATACAAAAGTCTAGGCAAGATTTTCTAAGGAGTTTTTTATGATAATTTGTAAAGGAAGTACGGACAGTCACCCACAATAAGATATATAAGTTTTCCGGAATTTTAAAGTTAGGGGGAGATTTGAAATCTGGATCAAATTTTAAGGATTTTTTATAAAATTCGTTTTTTCTATAATTCTTTATCTAAAAGCGGAAATGCAATTTAAGTTAATTAATTTTGGCATCTGTGATTGGTGGATTTAAAAAATCTGCGCTCTGATTTGATGTAGTAAATCATTCAACCAATTAGAGCGCAGGTAGTTTAATATCCACCTATACTATTGGTCAAAATTAATTAACTTAAAATGCATTTCCGCTTTTAGATAAAGAATTATACAAAAAACGAATTTTATAAAAAATCCTTAAAATTTGATGCAGATTTCAAATCTCCCCCAAACATTAAAATTCCGGAAAACTTATATATCTTAACCCACATCCTATTTGTAAATTAGCAGTGCAACAAAAAGCTATAACATACCCTAGGACGATTGTTGTCCACAACTACTGGTCTTGGGCTTGAAGTAGCAGTAGCAGTTACCACAGGCTAAAAATATAATCATATTATTAACCCAAGTCTTTATAATAAAAAAATATTAACTAACTTTAAATTTTTGATAAGTTTTTTTTTAGCTTTTAGGGTTTCATTTTTAAGCTTATTTAAAAAAGAATGTTAAAGGAATTTTATAAATTTCTATTTTTTTTCTCACAATAGTAAGTATATATTGATATTAATTGCTTTTCTTATTGCATTTAACTTACAATTTAAGAAAAAAAACTAACCTTTTTAACTGTTAAATGTTTATGAACTCGAATAAAAAAATTATAATAAAATAAAATAAAAATTACTTTAAAGTGATTTAAGTAACTAAAGCTTACTTTAAATGTTATATTAATTGAGTTTTTAAGACTTGACACAAGCATTTGACAGATAAATTTTGGTAAATTCTTTTCCAATATGGCTTCCAAAACTATTAATATCCGCTGGATTAGATCCGGTTCTCAGCCATACTGAAAAATCATGTTAATCATCGTATTACAGACAATTATCCACGAATATTAAGATAAGAATCATAGAATGAATACCATAAATTTAGATATTATGATAATTTCAATAAATTTTAATTATAAAATTTTTAATTTAATATCCGTGAAAAGCTGTCTATAAAAACATGGGATAAACAACTAATATATACTTACAGGAGTAGTGGTGAACTCATGAAGGTCCAGAGAGTAGTCGGTATCACTTCCAGATACAAGGTTAACATCTCTCAGTGCAATGCGTGCCTAAAAATCATTAAACTTTTTCCTTTGCATCAATCAATATATAGTTACTTGGATGTTGCACCAGATTAACATTTACCCTGAAAAAGAGATACTTGCTCAACCTTATATGACGACAGTATTCTGTATTTACGCAATTTTGCAACAAATTTATGTACAATTTTGTTTAGACATAAAATTTAAGTTCTGACACTTTACAAAAGCGATTGTTCATGTGTCCTTCCTATTAATTATAAAGCTTCGCTTTATGGTTGTTGTCATCCTTGTTTTCACAATTTTCCTTTATAAAACTAAGTAGAAATGCATATTACATATTTAAATATTGACATTAAAAAAATCTACCTCTCCCATTTTATCATCTTTTCCATAATCAGAATCAAAGACTTGGAAGACAGCAGTTTTCCTAGCTGCTTGCTCCCTGCTCAACTATTAAAAAACAACAAATTAATGTTTGTAAAAAGGATCAAGATGTCTGTCTGTCCTGCTTTCAAGCAAAGAAAAAATACCCCGTCCCCCCCCCCCCAAAAAAAAATTATTTTGGTAAACAAAAACTATTAACCCTCCTCCAGTTTAAGAACGATTCTATATAGGAGGTTGGACATCCCATTATCTCTTGGGGTGAAGCTACTAGTGGCTATTAGTGAATCTATTACTATTAGTTTAAATAATTATAATGACAAGTACAATTTTCAAAAAAATTGAAAAAAAATTGTTGAAATCTTACAGTAAAAGAGAATGTGCTGTTATAAACAGGATTCAGATTTCCACTGATGGTCTTAGTCTTTAACTGAGTATGCTTTCCTGAAAAGTTGCTGTATTAGTAAAGAATATTTAATTGTGGAATAAATAATTGTTAGAGAACTTAAATTATTGCATAAGTTTTATATGTTAATTTTTGTCTTACAATTATACAATTACAGATTTTACACGTGAGAAAATGAACACTTATGATTATAGTATAAACATGCACGTGTGTAATAATGTAAAATTATCACCTGGAAGAACAAAAAGCATAACATAGGGATCACTTTTACCCATCATTTCCTTGTTCTTCAAATTCTAGAAAAGTATTGATAATTGAGATATTGGTCTAAATATTAAAGAGTTTCTTATGCTATCCTTAGAGTTAGAAGTTGCTAAGCTTTATCTATTCCGTTGATTTGCGTAGTATATTATTAGAACTGTTAGTTATATAGCCAAGCCATTCCATTATATCTATGTAAAGTTAACAAAACAATAACTTTTAGGCTAGGCTAGATAATGTTATAGTATTTGGCTTATTAATACACTACAAAAAGGTTATAGTGAAATAATAGATATCCATAATGTTTCAATATCTTCTGAAACTATTAATCTATTACTAAAATTTATCCATAACCAAGAAGGGATAGGAGCTAAGATTCTGTTTCAATCAAATTTACAAAATTATAGGATACTTTTAATATTTTACAAAAATTAAAATGTTTACCTGACAGTTAAGGATCTTGATATCAAGTTTGTTGTCTTGAAACTTGACCTGGAATAAAATGAGTTATCTACTTGTTTCATAGGGATTTTGTTATATTTTCTCTTTTTTGTCAGCTGCAAAAGTACAAAAATAAAGGGCTGGTTGTAAAGAATGGAGAACTGTTATAAGTTTATTATCTTTATGATTGGCTAATATGACAATTTTCCTTAAAGATTAGCTTTTATCTATTTTTTTATGCTTGAATGTTTTTTTTATGGATTTTATGATCTTTGATTTTTGTTTTTTGTCAGATTTATCTCTATAAATAATAACGGTCTGATGAATAATACAAATCTAAATTTACTTACATTGATGTTGACTTTCCCTAACCCGACCATTTTCCAGGAGAATTCCTATTTATCTGAAATTTTCATGATTTTATTTACAAATATATATTGAACAAGGATGACAACATCCATAAGTAGCGAATCACAAAATATCATGGATTAATATAAAATGAATAGTCAATCAAATGAGAAGAAGAAAAAGAGAGAGAGGAAGGACATGAGAATTAAAGATATTATGAATGATAAAAATCATGAAACATCAAATAATTAATTATGCGTTTAAATTCTCTGATCATTCGAAAAGAAATTACTCTTGAATTGTTCGTGTGTATATGAAGTGTTGGAGAGGTTTGACTGGGCAGCTAGCACGTCCAAATATACTAAATAATCACCTGGAGATAACACAAACAAGGATCAGGGATCATATTTAATCCTATAATAGATACCTTTCCGCGGATTTTAAATAAAAAAAATTCAGATTTAAATCAGTTTAACCTTCGGCACCTCGGAACTAACAAAACTGGTCTTAATTGCATGTTTAATATTAACAGAAAATTGTCTGTAATACGATGCTATATATACAATTTACATCAACAATGCTAATAGTAATAAAAATTTCAGTCATAAAAAACTTTTACTGTCGATTTAAATGATAACCTCTAATTGTAATCTACAGAAGGGATAATTTTATGTATCATTATGGGGGATGAGCATCAATTTATAGGCCATTGTCTTATCCTTTTAGATCCCTGACCCTTATCCCCGTACAAAAGAATAGAGAGAGAGAGAGAGAGAGAGAGAAAAAGAGAGAAAACAAACATTCATTGTAAATGTCTGTTTACTTAATCGATATGAAATTACTTGGATGTTGCACCAGATTTTCATATGCTCTGATAAAGTAATACTTTAAGCTGGCTAAAATAACGATATCTCCCATCCACCTCCTTAACCCTATCCCCTACCCTCCTACTGAATTAATGAACTGACCAATAAATGAGGTCCATATTAGCAACCCAAATTAAAGAAAAATTTCCCCTGTTAATATATCCACGTATTATATTTCCATTGTTTACTCTTACAAACTTTAATCACATACTCAACAAGAATGACAAACAAGCGAAGCTCAGAAATTCAGAAAAGATGAGTTTTATTAAGACGCTATTTAAGAATAAATAAAATGTATTAAATGTACTTAATACCTTCTGATAATTTATATAGAGTAACTTTGATTAATAAACTACTGTAACGTACAGACGGACATACTAACAGACACAGTCTAATTATAGAAAGATTTGCTTTTAACTAATTGTTATCTTCTCTGATTCACGAACACAGTAATAGTGTCTGACTGATTATGACGTAACAAAAAAAAATAAGTCAATGAGAGGCCGTTATTGACCAATGGTAAAATTTATAGTGGCCTCTCATTGGCTAATTTTTTTTGTTACGTCATAATCAGTCAGACACTATTACTGTGTTCCTGATTCACAGCTAAATCATTTATTTTTAATCTTCATATCCTGTCTTAAATATAATTTTTATTTGCTCGCAGTTATGCCACTAGAGGCATCTAAAGCACTTTAAAGATGGGAATGGGTGGGGGAGGTTGAATTAACCCAACCCCTTTAAATTTAGATTTGATGTAGATGTAGAAAGGAAAAAATATTATATATTCGTATCTCTAAATAAAAGTAATAGGATGTCTAATTGTCTATAATAAAGTATCCCGCTAATCGCTGAACTGATATGGTTCATTTTTACAATGTAGCTTTTTAGATATCCTAGAAATGTTTATAATTCTTTTAGGGAAGGGTGCCAAACTCCGCTCAAGAGAAATCGACCCTAGAAAAAATGACCCACGCAAAATTTATTTTGTTACTTTTTCTTTGTAAACCGGAAATTGAAATAGGGGGGGGGGGGGCGGGCGCCGGGCGGGCATTTGGTTTGTAGAATCTTTATTGATGTTGTAATCCTTGTTTTACTTAAGCTATAACAAAATATTTAGAATATTTGTTTGAAGGTTTTAATTAAATAAAAATTAAATAAATCAATACAAGGCCAAACTTAAAAGAAAAATAATTGTAAAAGATAAGAATGTTTATTTAATTACAGGATCATTAAAAGATAAGAAATTGTTTTAAGCAATTTGATATTCATTAAACATTTTTTAATTGAAAATTTTAAAAAGTATAAAATTAAATAATGAGTTGAAATATGATATTATTAGGTAAATTGTTTTTCTCACCCCTGCGGAAACCAATTAGAATTGTCATATCGATTTCAACGTTGGATGATGATTCCTGTACCAATTAGATGCGGTTCAGAATTAATCGTTACCAGAAAGACCATATTAAACAATAACATGCTGATTTTTAACTAAATGTGACATAATATTTTTGTATGATATAATTATCCTATTTATCTGATTTTTGTATTAATGATTCCTAGAACAACAAGGTACAATATTTGAATTAAAGCATCTCTATAATCATAAAAATGCAAGTATGCCCTTAAACATAATAATGTTTATACTTTTACATTAATATTCCTTCTATTTAGTCTTGACTTTTGACACTCTTTAGTTTATAACCCATAATTGATATTGTAATTATTGAGTTCAGAAACTAATACGTTTTGACACTTGTTTGTTTTTATCATTAAGTTAATATTTTCATTATTGAGAAACTGTCATCCTTGTTTAATTGTCATCATCCTTAAAAGATAAGAAATTTATATTTTTAAAATAAAAATTTCTTCTATTTATCCAGAAAGGTAGGAAAATTAAAAATTGTCCTTTACGACGTACTGCAGCCGAGCTGCACGGTTCTTGGAAAGCTGCAGCCGCAAAAAAATATAGGCTGCTCAAGGCTAAACCTAAATCGCGAAGTTCTCTATGGTTTTGTTTAGAAACAGCAGCATCAATAAATTGAAAAGATTGAAATTTCTGCAGAAATCAAAAAATCAAACATTTTTAGTTAGAGTGGATACAACCTTTTTCTTATACAAGATGTCTTAAAGCTGATGGTTCCCGAGCCTTGATTTTATTTGTTGAGGAAATAATATTTAGATAAATATTTGAAATGTATTTTTGACCTTAAAAATAAAATAATTATTCTTTACCAATCCTCATTCTAATTTCTGTCTTAATATATATTTAGTATTGCTTTGAAACCGATAAATATCCGCTGGATTAGAACCGGTTCTCAGACATACTGAAAAATTTTCTATGGCATCGTATTACAGACAATTTTCCATGAATGATAAAATAAAGATAATAAAATTAATGCCAGTTTTGTTAGCCCGAGCCTTCAGCATCTCGAGGCTATAAAAACCGGCTTTGTCTTAAATTTTTCACTTTAATATCCACGGAAAGCTGTCTATACTATGCGATAAATAACTATTCTTATCTTTCACGTAAAATAAATAAGTAATATTTTCTGGAAAAAACAATGAATTTTTACCAAAATGTCAATTTAATAATAATTTCTCAAAATTATTAGACTGATTTAAATATTAATGTGGTAATTAGAAAGACACATAAAACTTTTTGGAATCATCCCACTAATAGCCATTAGATTACCCATATTTTTTTTACAGGTGAGAGGGGGACGTGTTAGGTGCGAAAAAAAGAGGAGAATTTTTTTTATCTAACTTAACCAAAATCATGAAAAAATTAATTAAGGTGAATAAAAGTGAAAAACATTTCAGGGAGGGTGGGGACACTAGGCTGTTAATCACACTAGTCCCCACAGTTTTACTATAACATTTTCTTTTTCGATGGCTTACCAACTTTGGGGACTTTTTTTTATTGAATAAGGGTCATTTAACTGAGTGTCCAAACATTTCAACCAATTATTGTATTTTATAGAATGGGAGATTTTTTTGTATTGGTATTTTATCGGCAATTGTCTTACCTCTTTAGAGATTCTTGAAATTATCCCCCTTGATCTCGTGATCGCTAATATGTGCAGTGGTGCAGTGCTTACTAGTACAAAACTTAAAATAACCTAACCTAAGTTAAATTTTTACAACAAAGACATCCGCTTATCTTAATATCTAAAAAACTAGTGGCAAATCCCCTAGTATCTAGCTGCTCTGTATTCGAAGAGGTAGAGGAGTGCGAATAGCTTAAAACCATCTCAAAACTTAAATCGAAGATAAAATAGCCTAAAAGCATTACAGATATGCGAAGCTTACCTTAAACAGATAACCCAATCGGTTAAGTGATTGTTAAGATTTGAGTAATTTAGACAAAAAAACTTATATAAAAGGATAAGCAAATTTTAAAGAGAAAAAACTTGAATGTGTGAGACGTATGAGGGGGGCAGACGTGCCAAACTGGTAGCTTAGAGAAAAACTACCAATTCTTTTGTCTGCCAAAGTTGAAAGTTGAGACTGCATAATTATGAAAATTTCAATTAAACTTGTTTTATTTCTATTCTATGATAATTCACTTACAGAATGTTGATATAATTGATAGATCAATTTGTAATTTTAAGTTTTTTTTTATTGGCAATTCAAAGTTTTAATTTATCATATGTAAACTAAAATAACCATTTAGATGAAACAAACAACCATGTAAACGAATATTGTTATTAAATTTTGAGAAGCAAAAAAATGTTGATTCTTTATACAACTATTCCTGTAATATTATGCACCCCTTTTTACCATTTTGTGTTGTTTTTTCACATTTTTTCTGGGAAAATTCTGCTGAAATATCAAAATTTTCAATCAGTTTACTCTAGGTTGAAAACAGTAAAAGTGTCTGACTATGACGTCAGAAAAAATTAACAATTAACCAATGAGAAGCCAGTATTCATTATGGTAAAATATATAGCGGCCTCTCATTGGTTAATTGTTATTTTTTTCTGACGTCATTGTCAGACACTTTTACTGTTTTACTCTAGGTTCTCTTGCAGAGGGAAATAATTTTAAGTATAATCTTTTTTTCAAAACATAAAGTATCTCTTCAAACAAAAATAACTAATTATAAGGTATCAACGTTTTTAATGTGAAAGAAATGTTCTAAAAAGTACGAAAAAGTACTGTCCTTTAATTTTCAAACAAACAAAACATTAAATATCATAGCTTTCCTATACTCAATACGTTCATATTGACGAAAAAGAAAAAAAGAACTATCTTTTTCTTAATTGTAGCCAAAAAAACTAGATAATTTTGCGACTGTTTCTGGTTCTTTAACCCTATTTCGAGTGCATAAGAGGCGGGGGGGGGGGGGGGTGCTGTTCACCTCTTCCCCCTAAAGTTTTTTTGTTTATCATTTTAATTGTGTGAAAACTAGTGTTACAAAATTGCACTGATATTGTAACTGCACCAAATAATTTACTTTTTACTTTTTTTGGGTTTTATACCGGTTCCGTTGTCACCGTTTTAAACGGTAAATAACGGTGCCACGGTGGTTGAATTGATTTGTATCTACCTAAATTTTAAAAACGAAGAACTTTGCTTAATAAGTGTGTATATAATATCTCTTATCATTTTCGAGATAGCAGGGGGAGGGGGGAGAATACTCACCCACCCCCATGAATAGTGATTATTTGGAGGCCCCCCGGAGTAGGGTTAAGATTTTGATTTATTTTGTTTTAATAATTAGACACTTAGATTTTATTTTACGCACGTCCATTCTCAATTTTCGTGGCATATTAGAGGAGCCATGCCAACAAGGGTAACATCATTCATAAAGGCGAAAAAACATGTATAATGTATATTCGAGATTTTGATTTCCTATATCCTACTTTAGTTTACAAATTGCTGTTACAAAGTTACAAACAACAACACACTAACAAAAATATTTAAAAATCAAACAATATTTATAAAAAAATATGCATCTACGTTTGATTTAGTTAATTTTATAAAGAAGCTGAAATTTTATTTGAAATTATAGAAACAATCAGAAATATTTGAAAATCTAACTGTAGCTTTCATCAGTTTTATGCACACAAACATAAGTTTAAAAAAAAAGGCTCGCATCTGAAGACCAGATATACCAATAATGGATATATTATTAGTTGGACGTTGCACCAGATTTTCATGTACTCTCATAAAGTGATGATCGCAGCTGGCTAGAATAACAATACCCGTTTTTTACCAGAGGCAATCCCCCACCTTCTGAATAAACGAATTGATCAATAAATGAGGTCCATATTAGCAAGCTTAATTAACGACAATTGTCCCCTGTCAATATATCCATATACATACATATATCCTATATCCAAGTATATCCTATATCCATTATACCAATCGCCATGCCTAGGAATGTTGTAATGAAAGCATATTAAACTGAATATTACTGGAATGCAGGGATAAGACAATGGACAATTAATTAATCTTCCTTACAAGTCCTTGGAGAAATATTGTGCTTTGTTAGTTGGTAAATATACAAGAAAGGGGGAGAAATAGTTGTAGATTAATTTAACCATGATAGTGCCCTGTCCCTATCCCCCTGGAATATTATTAAAGTTTTTACTCACTTGGAAGAAATAACTGCCAGGGGGGAAGGGCTCTGCTATACATGATAGTGCCCTGTCCCTGTCTCCCTGGAATATTATTAAAGTTTTTACTCACTTGGAAGAAATAACTGCCAGGGGGGAAGGGCTCTGCTATACATGATATTACCCTGTCCCTGTCTCCCTGGAATATTATTAAAGTTTTTACTCACTTGGAAGAAATAACTGCCAGGGGGGAAGGGCTCTGCTATACATGATATTACCCTGTCCCTGTCTCCCTGGAATATTATTAAAGTTTTTACTCACTTGGAAGAAATAACTGCCAGGGGGGAAGGGCTCTGCTATACATGATATTACCCTGTCCCTGTCTCCCTGGAATATTATTAAAGTTTTTACTCACTTGGAAGAAATAACTGCCAGGGGGGAAGGGCTCTGCTATACACGGGTTGGTCATACAAAAAAAAATAAATATAAAAAAATGGCATTAAGGATTTTAGAACCTCTTAAATACTGCCTAGAACCTGTAGGAAGCTTCCCAGGAAAGCATAAACTAAATAAATCATATATAACAAAAAATTTAACTCAAAGTTTGCATAGGTCTAAATAAAGATTCATTGAAAAGGAAATTTAAATTATTTGAGCAATTATCCTTATATAAAAGTAACTTGATCTCTGTCTGATTGTAACGAAGGATCTCTGTAACCGCTGAACCGATATGGTTCTCCTTTACAGTATAGCTCTTCATATGTACAGGGAAGGTTTAATACTATTTTGGGGGAGGGTAATAGGTATTCCCCCGAACACAAATTTTTTAAACTTTTCTTTTTGAAACTATAATAAGAAATTGCTTAAAAATGTAGTAAATATCTTTTTGTATCACTCCAGTACTAGGGGATGATTTTGTATAGTTGCTTATGGCTCTTTTACAAACGTAACACACAAGATAAAAAATGTACAGGAATAAAGGGACGGTTATTACTCTATGGTTGAAATTTTTTTTCTTACTAGTCATGTGGTAATAGCGCAATGGGTAGGGTGTTGGCCTTGTAATCTAAGGGTTCCCGGTTCAAACCCCGCCACGTGCAAAATTAACTCTGATGAATATGAATTGAGCCACTCTGATGAGCCCTAAAAGGGTGAAACACTGTGTCTATGGATATCATATATAGTAGTAATGGTTTTTGTCTGAAGCTTAAGATCTCAATATCTACTGCACTGAATGGGTTCTCTAGTTTAAGTAATCTTCACATAGGTTCCGTGAGGGTTTAGATATAAAATCTTAGGATAGTTTTAAGCTATTTTTTTCTAGCATCTTTTGGCCCCTTAGAATACAGAGCTAATAGATGCTACTGGCTATTAAAGTCTTAATTCGAAGATGTACAATATATAAAAATTGCTTTACATAAATTTTCCTTCAATTTGTAATATTAGATTTATTAGACGTAACATTTTCTTAAGGAACTACATTAAAGCCGTTGTTTTTATTTTGTTATAAATAGCTTCTCTACTTATAAAAACACTTTTCCTTAATAGACACTGGTTATGATTTTTACTGTTTGTTTATCATTTTCAATAGAATTTAACTTGGTTTATATTTTTAAAACATAAAATGTATTTTTGGAAAGCATTATTGATCTGTTCTCCAAAAACTAATTAAAAAACACACAGTTATGCAACATAAATATATACTCTAAGAAAACTTAAAAAGGATAATAAACATTTTTTTAAAGAAGGAAAACAAGTAAGAAAACATCCATAAGAAGAGAAGCCATTGAAAATTTAAAACACCCAAACTGAGAAATGGACAAAGTGAGTTAGAAAGTATCTAAATCTATGTTCATTTGTCTTGGACACCTTTATGCGAATATGAAGAAATCTAGCTTTTATAGCAGCTGAGAAAAACTAGAAAACCCCACATTTTTCCCACATAATATCCATCTTTAAAACAACATAATGGACTTAAATACGTATAATGTACGTTAAACATATTTCATTAAAACTTTTTTTCAGTGTAATTGCACATAAAACACACCCTTATTTTGCCTAAAACAATGGGTAACAAGGATGACAACATCCATAAGTGGAGCGGACAAACGAACAATAACTCTTGAAGAGTGTCAAATCTTAATAAACAGAACATTAAACAAATGAAAGTACACACTTTCTGGTAACAAATATAGAGTTGCTATACTTCCTAAATCGTACCTAACTGTTATAGAAATCAGCATGCAATGTTTGAAATGCAAAATATAATTCTAACATGTCTAAATTTCATCCTTGTCAAGTCTTAATAATAGCTAGATGCCGTATTTTAATAGAAATTTCAGCCAATCCAAATTAGTAAGTTAACCTTCGCAGCAACAATTTGCAGCTGCTGTCAGTCAAAATTTGGCAGCAGGTGACTAATTTGTTGTTGTTCCAGATGAGCCTGAAAAAGAGCCTCTGCCGAGCCTTAATATATAGGACTAAGGTAGAGCGAAATAAAAAAAATTACTACGAAGTGTTGCCCACCAAAATCAATAAAAAAAAATGATTTTACCAAATGTTTTTTTTTTCTCAAATTAATTCCGTTGTTGGTTAAAGCTGCCTGATATTCCAAACTATATTTCTGGTGATTAGACATTTTATTATATATTAATGATCTAAAAAATTTTACAGAGCAAAAAATTTTCTTGTTTCTTATGACTGCTGATATAACTAGCAATAAATATTTGATGTGGTCATTTATATAATAAGGCAGAGACCAACAGGGTGGCTTTACAGGGAGAGAGGGAACATTGGGCTGATTATTACACTAGTCCCCAAAGTTTTGTAATAACATTTTCTTATTTGTTGGCTTAACAACTTTGAAGAATTTTATGAATTTGATTAGTTGGTTCATTAAGTTGAGTGTCCACACGTTTTAACCACTAATTGTAATCTACAGAATGGGTAATTTTGTGCATCATAATTGGGGATGTACATCATTGTCTTATCCCTTTAGATACCTGTTTGCTTTATCTTTCAGATCTGACCCACGAGATTTTTGTAGCCAAAAATCGGTTGTTTTTACAATTGCTTACAGTACATTGAATTTTTCTCCACTTGTTATCTTTAAACATAATGATGAAATTGTCAAATTAGAATCCCAATTTCTTCTTTGCCGAAAGTATTTTTTTGTATTGTCAATTATGATGAAACAATCAACATGACTTTCAATCCTATTTATGATGGCAGATTTTTATAGAACATTACAAACATTTGTAGTGTCTATAAAAAGATTACGTCATAATGTTCAACATTGGTCAATTACAATGAATATTGGCATCATTGGCATTATAAACAGCTTCATTTAAAGAAATAGTTAAATTTTTGTATAAGCACCCAAAAAGGGTAAAACCCTGATGCTTCCGCCCGGCCCCCTTCTCCGAGAAATAAACCTTATCACTCTCCACAATGGATATAGAAAATACGTGAATATTATGACAGGGGAAAAATTTTCGTCAATTAGGATTGCCTACATGGACATCACGTATTGGTCATTTTGTATTTGCAGTAGGAGGGAGGGGATGTGACGAAAGGGGTGGACGGAGGGATTCGTTAATTTAGCCTGTTTCGAGTTTCATTTCATAACAGAACATTAAAATCTGGAGTAACATCCGAGTAGTAATAAATCCATTATCACTCCCCACCCTATAACATTCCAAGGCCAGTTTTTTGCTAATGCACCCCTCCCTCCAGTTTCCCCAAGCTCCCCCACAACCCCCAAAGTAAATTTGTTCCTTCAAAGTAGCTAAAGTAGGAATATAATTTTAAAATATATATCTTTAAGTAAGCCATATTGGTTCACGATCTGAATGGAAACTGCAAAGCCTCTAATGGCCTCTTTCGCATAAAAATTGATTATTTGAACCAGTATAAAACTTCCTTTTGCTTATATATAGGATATAAATATAGATACCTTTTTACTCTTTTGTAATTTGTTATAAATAATGTTAAAATAAATGTAAATCTTTGCTCTGTTTGATTCCACACCCGAATGTTATTGCATCCCTCCTCTTGTATAAATGATAAAAAGATAAGGTATGGTCTTGATATGGTTCCCTTTGCTTTTTGCACATCAAAATTTGGTTCCACAGTTATTAGGTAATGTAATAACACAGTAGATTACCTGCATTTAAGATCCTACTTACATAGTGTGACGTTTTTAAGAGTAAAAGAAACAGCGCGTGTCGAAGCTGCAGCCGAATTAAGCGGCCTTTTTCGCCCGCAGCTGCCAAACAAAACTTTTGCCCAATAGAAACTACAGCTAGCTGACAAAGTCATGTTAGTCTAAAGTTGTTATAAAGCAGCAAGTTTTTTAGTCTGACAGTTAAACATCTATAAACATTGTGCTGATTAGGTTAAGAAACTGCAAATAGGTCCCTGGATGGTTTTAGTCTATATAATATTATTATTATTTTCTCCAAATTCTATGGTCGCAGCCGGAAGTAGAAAGGTTTATGTGTTTTTATATTAATAATCAAACTTATTTAAAGAAGTATCAAGGTTTATGACATGTCTGTGTATTAAAACCTCGCTAATGATTGACTGATATTATTGAGTTATTCATCCCCTTTCTTTCCTTTTTAAACAGAATGCCCTAACATGCTAGGTCCGGAGTCACTGGTACAAAAAATTAAACGATTTTTCCCCTTGGAGATCGGTGGGTGATAAAGCTTGAGATATTGTCAACCACTGGACCAATTAGTTTTTGAATTTCCGGGAGTATTCTCACTGGCCATGTCATGTTTAAGATTGCAAAAATTTGTGTCATTTTATACCCATAAAAATAAAACTTAAATTTTGATGTGAACATTTGAAAAATGTATGAAATATGACATAATAACATAATAAAACATATCAAACTCAACATTTTTGTCGAAGCATAATTTCAGGGAATTCAGTTTTCAGTTTTTGCTTTGAAATATAAAATTCCAGTCGTATTTTGTTTAAAGGCGCTGCTACTCTGTAACTAGTATCGTCTCTATTTTCTAACTAACAAGGATGACAACATCCATAAAAGCGAAGTACTGAAACGGTAGGACAAACGGACATTAACACTTATATAGTGTCAGAACTAAATAATCAGAATATAAATATATAAGAGTCGAAGCAAAATTCTAAGTAAATTTGTTGAAAAACTGCTTTATACAGGATAATGTTTATGGGCATACCTACATTTTTAGGACTTGGGTATAGAGTTGCTTCGCTTATAACATTATACTTTGTTCTCCCAGGAATCAAAATACCAAAAATCAGATCAATCGGATGATTTGATCATATAAAAATTGGTTGTTAAAAAGTAAAAAAATCAACATGTTTAAAACGGACGTACGGACATTTTGTAATGATTATTGAGTTGCTACGCTTTCTAAATCGTACCTAACTATTAAAGGAATCACCATACAAAATTTGAAATCGATAGGACAATTCTAACATGCCTAAATTAACGAAAAAAGCTATCCGTTAATTACGGACGGACGGACGGATGTACGGACGGACGGACGTACGGACGGACGGACCGACCCTAATTATAGAAAAGCTTTGCTTTTAAAAATGGGATTTACTTAACTGCTATATAAAATAGCAGACATTTTATTTTATTGTGTTTAGATTCCCATGCAGTGTTATTGTATCAGCAGCTTGCAGAGGGGGAATGTATCAAACCCCTGGCAAAATTAAGAAGTGTATTCTCCCTCTTAAACCCCTCTACATTTTCCTTAAATACCCCCCCTAAAACAGCCAATGGGGATGTTAAGTTAAAAAGTCAAACGCCCATTGAATTTATGGAAGTGGGGGGGATAAATATACTAATCAATGATGTTTGTTTGATCGACTTTTAGTATGTTTTTGTCGATAAGAAGAGAGTTACAAAATTTTCAGTGTGCTTAACACATCCACTTGGTAAAATTTTGTGCACGCCACTAGATCGCATCTTGACTGCCTTTCAGCCGATATTATTTTATGTCTAGGTGTTTTTATACATAGAATTTTGGATTTCATATTCAGGATAGATACACGTAAAAGTGTTTTCGTGTGTGATCACTGTGCGCCTTTTCATGGAATAACTTGTTCTTGTTTGAGTCTTGTGTTGAATGTGTGAATGAGCTGTGCGCCAAGGAATGTTTAATTGTATGATTCTCTTTTTTGTTACTTTACAATAATTATATTAAACATGGAGAAATAATTTAGATTTAATACACTAAAGAATTAATAAAACTTTGTTATAATTCTAATCCATTAGATATTAATCCATCTCGAAGTTATACTGGAAATGATGTTATCACTCCTTTAATATAATTTTGTTGCAAGAACTATCTGTTAATAAATCCTGATATACTGCATCCCTACGTATTACATCCATTGTTTTTGTTGTAGATAGTTTTGAATGTATCCTCCCGAAGTTTTTATAGTTTGGATGGGTGTTATATAGGCTCGTGCTATCTCATTTGTAATACACTAATTATCATTCATCTTAGCATTATGAGGTGTGGAACATATTTCTTATGTGCAACACATAAAAGTAATAGGATCTGTGCACCGAAGGATATCGCTGAACGCTGAACCGATATGGTTCTCCTTTGCAATGTAGCTTATCATAGATCCTTTGAAGATTTTTAACTATTTCGGGGGAGGGTACCATTATCCTCCCAAGACAAATCGCTAAGAATTTAAATTTTTCTTTTAAAAAATAAAATTTAAAAATAAAGGGGCGGGGGGGGGGGTCGATTACTTCGCCAAATAAATCTGACCCACAACCCACCTCTAGAAATTTTTTCTCTTACTTTTTCAAATTCAACCCCATACCATCTCAAGTTCCCATAGAGGCCTCTAGGGGCGTAGCCGTGGGTGTACAATATTTCATCACAGCTAATTTCCGATTATTTACACAATTTGCAGCCACAGCTATCAGCCAAAATTGTGCTAGGTTCAGCGCCTTATTACATGTTTTCTACCAATTATACTATTCAAATAATGATAACTAACAACTACTATTTTTCTCGTATTCATTCAATTCAAATCCGGTGGATAAGAACCAGTTCTCATCCATACGAAAAAACTATTTCTAGCATAATATTATATCCAGCTTTCTACGATTTTAAAAATTTACAATCATAAGATTTAAAATATGTTTTTTAGCCGGTGCATTCGGCACTTTGGGGCTAAAAAAACTGGTTTTAATCTTATAATTGTACATTCTATATCCGCGGAAAGCTGTCTATAATACGATGCAAGAAACAACTATTAAATATTTTGGTTTACATTAAATGTTTATATTATTTTTTTTGCTATAAAATTGACAGGTAGATTTATAATTGTTATACCCTAGTCATAAAACATAACAAGGATGACAACATCCATAAGTAGCGAAGCACAAAATTTCGTGGATGGGACTGACGGTCATTGTTGTTTTTTTCAAACGACGGAAAATTTAATTTTGATATCTTTAACTGAAAAAATTTTGAAAATCGATTAATAAACACCAAAGATATGGGGGGAAATGTAAAAATATATAAAAATAGCCAAAAACCCGCAAAAAGGCAGTCTGACCATCATTGTTGATTTCTTCAAATGACCGGAAATTTAATTTTTATATCTTTGACTGAAAACATTTTGAAAATCGTTCCATAAACACCAAAGATATGGGGGAAAATGTAAAAAATATAAAAATAGCCAAAAACCTGCAAAAAGGCAGTCTGACCGTTATTGTTGTTTTCTTCAAACGATGGGAAATTTAAATTTGATATCTTTAACTGAAAAAAGTTTGAAAATCGGACCATAAACACCAAAGATATGGGGGAAAATGTAAAAAATATAAAAATAGCCAAAAACCTGCAAAAAGGCAGTCTGACCGTCATTGTTGGGTCTCATAACGACGGAAAATTTAATTCTGATATATCTAACTGAAAAAATTTTGAAAATCGGACCATAAACACCAAAGATATGAGGAAAAATGTGGAAAATAAAAAAATAGCCTAAAACCTGCTAAAAAGCTGTCCGACCGCCATTAATGTTTTATAGTTAATTGTGCTCCTTAATGATGGGAATGTTGTCTTTCTATCTTTTATAGGGGCTGAGTAAATCCCATTTCCCCCATAGCGTTACGGACGGACTGACGGACGGACGGACGGACTGACGGACGGACAAAGTGAATTATAGAGTAGCTTCGCTACTAAAAAGGAATGCCAAAATTGATATAAACTATTTTTGAATTTAGTTTAATTAGCACACATGGTATGAAAAACTGGCCGTGTATTATAGAGCTAACTTAGAAAATTGCCTACCAAATTTTTATTTTTAAAGGATATTTTTTTTAAGATGACCCATATAATGGTGCTTTCTCTCATACTTGTTAATAGATGAACCAATGGAAAACCCATTTCTTTATTTTTAAAGTTATATATTTCTAGCCACTGAGGGGGGGGGGGGGTCTACAACCATTCGTAGCCCTAACCTTACAGAGTAATATCCCAGAGGGGCTATTCTAGCCGTTACACCATCTAACCTAAAAAAATTTCAGGTGTATAAACTACTCGCATCAAGAAACAAAGGAGTCTAAAATTGAAAACTCTAATATGTTGGTCTAAAAGTGTTCTTCAACCCTTCATAATACTCTGACATGTTTCAGAAATTTGTTTTAAAAAATTATCATGCAAAACAGAAAGCAAAAAGTTGGATATTTCTTGAATGGATTGTTTTGTCCGTCTGTCTGTTGGTCATGCTTCAAAAGATTTAAAAGATTTAAAAAAAAAGTTTCGTGATTTTCTAAGAGTTGTATAGTCTCTCGTTTTTTTTCATTGTTATGAGAACTGACCATCTGCTTAAGACTCATATTGTTTGTTTCGCTACATATGATTGTTGTCATCCTTGTTATAGCTATAAAGGTTGCTGATACGAAGATTTACTTTGGACGACCAGCGCAAAATTAGTTAACTGACCTACCCCTAGCGCAATTGTTTGGATAACATTCTATTATTAATTATATCTCTTTTCTAACCCTTAAAAACATTATTATATATTAGTTATATAGGGCACATGGAAACATAATAATAGAATAAGAAACTTGATTAAAAAATCAACTCGTTTGGAGAAATGCGAATTATCTATAATACAAAGTAGCTTGATGTCTGTCCGTCTGTCTGTCCGTAAGTCCGTCTGTCCCTTAGGATCTCGGTAATCACTGAACCGATTGGATTCTACTCTTCAGAGAATATATCTATTGGTCCTGTGGTGGTTTTAAGCTATTTTCTTAGGGGTTGGGACACCCTCAACTCCCCCCCCCCCCAAAAAAAAATCCCCCTCAATTTTTAGGCAGTTAATTTTAAATGTAGTGGTTGCAGCACCAGAGGCACCTAATTTTTTAAAAATTACCTCTTAGAAGCCGCTAGTTCTATTATATAAAGTAATAAGGTTTTTTTTTGTCTGTACTTAAGATTTCGATAATTACTGAATCGATTGAGTTCTCCATTTTATGAGTGCTTCCTATAGGTCCCAGGAAGGATTTTGGCCATCTAATTTTTATATCTAAGTTTGGTTTTAGGCCATTTTCCTACTTTCCTTACTGTTTCGAATACAGAGCTCCTAGATGCCAGGAGTGAAACCGCTAATCCTATATATGTAACAGGATCTCTGTGTGTCTGTTATAAACTTTTTTAAAAGCTTAAAATCTAATTATAAAGTAGGGTGTCTAAATTTCCAAGAAAAAAGGTAATGGTAGTAAACAATAACGTTTTCTTATTCTGCCTAACAACATTGGGACTTACTGAATGGTTTGTTTATTAAGTTGAGTGTCCAAACGTTTCAACCACTAATTATAATCTACAGAAGGGGTAATTTTGTGTATCATTATTGGGGATGTAAACTAATTTATCGACCATTTTCTTATCCCTTTAGATCCCTGATTTGTTTCATTAGAGTCATTTTCTATTATAGATTATTCTATGTTAGGAATTGATGTATCCTTATCTATAGTTTCTACTGTACATTATTCTATGTTAAGAATTGATGTATCCTTATCTTTTTGAATAATGAGACTCATCTAAATCCTACCAACCATATATACTACCAACATGCCAGGGAAAAGCTTTCTGAAATAGTTATTTAACGCATCGTATTATAGACAGCTTTCCGCGATTATTAAAATGAAAAATTTTAAGAATTAAATCAGTTTTGTTGGTCCCGAGAGGCCGAAGTCCGGATCTAACAAAACTGGTATTAATTTTAAGATAATGGAAAAGATTTTACTGTATCTTATGCTATTAAAAGTATTGCAAGAGCCAACAATATCATAGAGGGAAAAGGAACAGTCAACTGTAATACAATTATCTAAGTTACAAAGTCAATGTAATGTTTTAACACGGTATTATGCTGTGGGTAAAAAATTACCATGACCGGATTCAGAAGGGGGGTAAAGGGGGTTGTCTACAAAAAAAGGAAATTGGGAAGGGATGCCTTTCCCTTTCTTCGGCACCTCAATGAGTACACACCCCTAGCAAAACCCTGTGGACGCCACTGCTTTTTTTCTTGAGAATAATAATCAGTATGAATGAAAACCTACCCTATAAACTAGTACTGTACAGAATAATGTAGTCAATGGATATAGAATATGTGGGTATTGTGACAGGCAAAATTGTTTTAGAGGCTCTTTATAGTGCCTAAAATAAATTCACGTCATACAATACAAATTACTTTAAAAGAAAACCACACAAAAATTATTAAGAAGGCGTGCTGTGTAAATCAGACAATTGGGACGTCCAAGCTTTTTATATTAAGGGGTGTAAAATGAGGGATTTTAAAGTTTGAGGAGGACACACCCCTTTACCCCCACCCTTTGATTTCTAGGTTAGGCAACATATCATGAAAATATTGAAGCTTTATTTGCCCATACAATAACAATAGAGCTATTATAGATTGACCAAATATAAGCTGCTTATCTATAAATTATATTATTAACCATTAAATGCATGATATGTTATAGAAATCAACATTCCACCCACAAATATAATATACATGATGATTCTTTTGTAACAATTTTAGGTGTCAAAATTTGTGCAATATACTTTCTGCTATTGATTTTAGAGTTTGTTAGATTTTGTATGGAAAACAGCAGACCAAAATGTCGTGCCTCTCTATCAAACAAGAAGTCTAATATTAATTCGTCTGCTATATTATGAGGCTAAACAGATCACGGCTGGTTTTTTATTAAATGAATAAGTTAGGGTACAATGTTTGGCACTTTCGATATAAGTAAATGATAATAAAAAACCCATAGAATGCGATAATAACTTCAGAAAAATCGAAGAAAATAGTTTTCATACTTAATTAACGTTTTTAAGTTTTTCTTCAAAAAGTTTAGATAAGATGCCTTTAAAAGTCGTCTATGATTTTGTCAGGGATAAAAATGTAACTTTAAAATAAGAATTACAACATATTTTGTCAATTAGTACAAAGTAAAATTTTGAACATTTTATTGATCAGTATATTTTTTAAAATGTGAAGTAGAAACCTGAATATTTTATCATGAAAATTGTGTTATGATTTGATTGTCTGCTAGATTACAAGAAAAAAGATACTGACAGTACTTGTTGGTTCTTTAAAAAAAATTAGGTAGATTACTTTCAGAACCCCTCTTTTTGCAACGTTATTTTAATAGAACAGAGACGTAATCTTAGTGTACTCAATATCTAGACAGCCAACCATTGTTTTAGAATTGTTCAATTTTTTAACTTCTGATAAAAACAGAATTAATGGTATTTTTGTAAATATTATACCTCCAAGAAATGGCTATACTTCCCAATCATATGTTGTGTGATATTTAAGAGGAATTATTTTGATATAATGTCATTAAAATATTCGTTGAAAAAAGTGCTATTCTAGCTTATACTTTACATTTTAATGTGTATGATAATTCAAATAAAAGATAATGAAGATTTATATTATATTTAATTGTTATAATTATAAAGAAAAACCTGGAAACAGTAAAAAACTGACTTTATTTTATTGACGTAGGGAAAATTTTGTCAAATATTTGAATAAAAAAGCAATATAAAACAAAATAAATTATTTTTAATATAGTCACAAAAAGGCTTAATGAGTTTAGGAAATATTTCATTCACTAATCATGTCATTTAAACTCTATTACATAGAATACAGTGTAAAAAGATGTTCTCGTTTTAATTTTAAGTAATTTCAAATGCATTTTAATACCTTTTAATGATTTATTTTTTGAAACATCTTTTTATAAAATGTTAATGATTTTTGAAGTTATATGTTAAAATGTTTTTAAATTATGTTAACATTTTGTTTTAAATGTAGAAAATTGGTAATTCTAAACATTCTAAAAATGATTTTATTAAATTTTCATCACTTAAATTGCATGTTTGATGAAATTTTCAACTGATAATTCAAGAAAAATCGTTTAAGTTTTATTATATTTTACTTTGAAATGTTAAAAAAATATATTATTGTCAAAAATGTGGAAGTTATACTTTCCTCAAAAAAAGACCTAAAACATGCAAATTAACACGTGTAATGAGATTTTTTTTCTTTCAGGTTTAATTTTAAGTAATTATTGATATTTTTTGTAAAAAGGATTTTATATAAAAAGTTTTAAAACTCGAGTTATGTAGTGGTTCTAAAAAAGGTTGCGAATTTATGCAATTTTCTTGCAAAAAAAATTTTCTAGGATTTTAAAAATAGCAAAGGATGTTATTAGACGTACTTACAGATACAATTGCTAAGTCATTTTGGCCAAACACTAAAATAAAGTTTTGACATCTGAGGGCCCATACGTGAGATCTATATGAATTGAAATTAAGTATTACAAATGAAAGCAAAAAGTAAACTCAATTTGTTTTTGTTGGACATCTGGCGCTACATTTTTACATACCAAATATTAATAGAATAAATATAACTAGCGGTTACGCCCCTAGAGGCGGGGAGGGGTGACTCGACCCCCCTTGGTTTCAATTTTAGTTTTAAAAATTAAAGAAGAGTAAGAAAATATTTTTTTTGTGGGGGGGGGGGGGGCTTTTTTTCTAGGAGCAATTTTTCTTGTAGATTGTTGTAACCTTTCCTGGATGCTACTTTGTAAAGGATAACCATATCGATGCAGCGGTTAGTGAGATCCTTCGGTACAAAGAGATAATGTGATAATGTGTGCATTTAGTTTGGGGGAATTTTCTGCTTTGTTTATCATCATTTGAGATGTCCAACTATTTATAGCGCATTTTTCTAACTGTCTTGTCCTCTTTTCAAGGAAGCTTCAAGTCCAGAATTATTTTCTCCCAAAGTCCTCTATTGATTAATTGCATTGTTTTGTTTGGGAGGCCATTTTGAATGTGTGTGTGCGTGCATTGTTGCGGCATTATTTTTAATAGAATTATTGCTAGATAAACATATAGTGAGACTATGATAAAGCTTTTGGTGTGTCCAGAGAGTGAATATCATGAGTAGTAGGCCAGGGGCTTCACCAAAATACACTTCAGGTGGGTAGGAACCCACCCGTGAAATTATGAATACGTATATAAGGAAAATATAAGTAGGTTTTCTAAAGGCATTTTAGGCCATAAATAGTAAAATAATGTAGTTATGATTTTAAGTAATTAATTCTTATTTGATCATTTTTATACCAAAAAGTTACCTTATTACATTACATTTTAAGTTAATTATTCCAATTAATATTTCTTTAGTTATTGAGTTTTAACCCAAAGAATTTAAACATTGAGCTTCGTGATCTATTAAAGCAAACCAAAGTTCGGGCCTTAAAATATAAAATAGTTTGTTACCAAAGCAATTGTGATGTATGTTTTAAAATATAACTAATTGATATTGTTATTTCAGGATAATGTAGATAGAAATTCTTCACTAAATCTATACTCTTACCTGTTGTTTTTGGTCCTGGTCTTGGATGATTGTCTCTCGTTGTTGATCTTAGACTTTTGTGGTTATTAAAAGTCAAAGCATCACCAAAAGATTTATGCGGTCATGACACTAACTCTTAATATCGCTGTATTTTCCTTTTTGTAATGAAAAATGTATGAAACATATTAATTAATAAAATACAAAGAAACAATAAGAAAAATATTTTATAAGAATTGTATAAAATCTGAGTAGCTCAAAAATATTAATGTTATTTATGAAAATAAATTTAGCCTGGGGGCAAGTAGCATAATAGCAGCTCACAATAATTTGGAATTCATAAATTACGGAGAACCACTTTTCATTATCAGCTTATATCGCAAAATCATCGTAAAAGCTTGAAAAGCAGGCATGTAGGAAAACGCAAATGATAATTTTTTTTTTATAATTATAAAATCAAATCTGTGTGTCACTATAATAAATGGAATATTAAAGATACTAAAAAATAAAAAAGGGTTCTTATTTAACATTTAAATCTAAAAGCTTTGACTCTAAAGTCACTCTAAGAGTGTTGTTGTATAACATTTTTCTTTTAGTGAGGCAAGCAAATACTTATAGAGATGCTCATCTGTTGTTGTTGTTGTAGCCATGATTCTCTGAAGTTAGGACTCAGATGCACACGGAGACTAGAAGAGAGAATCCTTTGGCCAATCTTAGATTGGTAAGCTTCGCGCACAGCTGATTGTATTATATGTTACATTACAAGCTGACCCGCAATTATCGTGGAAGCTACTCAATTATTACATCACCCTTGCCTAGAGTTTTGGCAGGTGTTCCATATTAAGCCACCCTAATTAATGGCACTCTCATACGAGGAGCATGGATGAGGGAAAGCATAGTTAGAGCTGCTTGATTTGTAGAATCCTAAGTTCCTCATGCTCATCTAAAACAAACTAATATAATATTTAGTCTAGTTGTATACAATAATGGATGTAGAATATAAGTGGATGTTATGACAATGGAAAAATTGTCGTCAATTTATTTGCTAAAATGGAACCTATTTATCGGTCAGTTTTTTCATCCAGTATAGGAGGGGAGGTTATGGGGTTAAGGGTGTGGAAGGGGGGTATTGTTATTTTGCCCGCTGAAAGTTTACCTTTATTAGATGAAAATCTGGTTTAACATCCAAGTAATGATATATATATTTATACGATTAACCAAATGCTGCCTTTGCTGCTATAAGAAAATATTTTTTTCTTTTACTAAAATGCCTATTCTACACCCATGTATATAAAAATGCATTTTGGTTGTTGTTTGGGCATTAAAAATGTACAAAAAGTGAGTAAAAATAGAGTAAGCATAATAGAAGTAAAAAAACATAAATTTCTAAAAAATAAAGAATTTGCCAAATTTTTAAAAACATCTACAAATTACTTTTCTTTTTAGCCAATATATATATATAATATATTTTTAACCGCTTCCCATACTGACTTACTAACTGACTAAGAAATGTTGTATACCGCTATTAAATAAATGACAATAGAGTGCCTTTAGAGTACAACATTTGATCAAAATTCCACAGATGAGTATTGAAAAATGCTGGAAAAGCGTGTCAGCCTCCTGTAAGATTCAGAACAATCATCCTTTCCCATTTTAAAAAATCATCTGTAAGTCTAAACATGACCAATATACGGTAATCCCTTTAAACTTTAAACATTAAAAAACTTACCAAAGCATCCAATAGGGTTTAAATTTGAGCCTTAAGGGCGGCTGAGGCGCGGCTGCCGATACCTGGAAAAACATATACACATTTTCAAAGATTTTGTAATTGGACCAAAAGTAAAATGCCAAATTTCAAACGCAAACCTAAGATAAAATAGTGACCTTACCTTATAATAGAAAAGCATCGCTTTCAAAGTGGACTCTAAGTTAACTCTAAATGATTTGGTGTGATATTAGAGTTGCATAGTTTTTAGGCCAATGCTATCACTAACAGGGGAACATTTTAATAAATTTTAATCATGTAAAATTTGCACTTTAGAAAACAACTTCTTTTATAGTGTTACGCCACTAGAGGCCTCTATGGACACTTAAGTGAAGGGCAAGGGTGTGGGGAGGGGAAGTCGACCCTTCATTTTCAATTTTAGGTTTTAAAAGAAAAAGTAATTTTTTTCTTTTCCAGGAGCGATGGTACGTACCCTCCCCTAAAATAGGTATTTACCTTACCTGAACCTATGAGAAGCGTCAATGTAAAAGATTAAGAATAAACCTTTCAGCTCAGTGGTTGGCGAGATCCCTCGCAAAACACCCACACACAAACAGACATCCTGTTTTTACAAAATTGTAGAGAAAGATGCGACTAGACTACTTAGACTTAGATTTATTATTTCGTGGATCTTTACCAGATTATCACGTACTCTAATAAAGTGATACTTGTAGCTGGCTAAAATATCGATCAACCCTTATCCAACCTCTTAACCCAATTTCATCCTTTCCTACTGGATGAACAAACTAACCAATAATTGATGTCCATGTTAGCAATCTAAATTGACCACGATTTTTCCCCTGTCAAATTATCCACCTATATTCTATATCTATGGTCATGAATTATGAATTATCATCGCTACTATAAATTTGTAAATGTTTGTCAGTAATCCTTGGTAGTCAGGGAGGGAGGGGATGTAGAGCCTTTTATTACACTAGTCCCCAAAGTTTTATTGTAACGTTTTCTTATTCATTTGCTTAACAACTTTGGGGACTTTTATTAAATTTTATTTGAGATGAGTGTCTAATCGTTTCAACCACTGATTTTAATCTACAGTAGGGGTAATTTTGTTTATCACCATTGGGGATATACATTAATTTATGGGTCATTGTCTTATCCCTTTATATCCCTGAGTGCAGACACAGTGAGTTTCTATTTTCTTATTTATCACATAAATATTAAAAAACGCCTAGGGGCTAATCCGGTAAAACATAGAATTTTAATTTTTTAGTTTTTTTGTATACCTTCTATAAAATATTTCTGTTCTTTAATTTTTTTTCTTTGTTTTTTTTATAAATGTTATTAATATCCTGGCTTATATAAAAGTAAGAGGATCTTTGTCTGAGTATACCAAAGGATCTCTGTAACCGCTGTAACCGATATGTTTCTCCTTAACAATGTAGCTAGTCATACATAGGACATTGGAAGGTGTGTATCTATTTTGACGGAGGATACCATCACCCTAACAAGAGGAATCGCCCCAAGAAAAAAATGACCCACTAATGACCCTCCACCTAAAGGGCTCTAAGCACCTCTAATGGCGTAGTCGCCAGTCCTTATGATAATCAGAATCTGTGTGTATGTACCGAAGGATCTCTGTAACCATTGAACCGATATGGTTCTGATTAACAGTGTATAGGTCCTGGGAAGGTTATAACTATTTGTAAATTGATTTTTGCACTTTTGTTTGTTTAATTATACATAGTTTAAATTTACTTTTCACTGTAGTTTAAAAAAAAAGATTTGAAATTTTTTTTTGAGGGGTGGTAATTTTTTTCTCTCCCTAGGACCTATAAGAAGCTACCTAGTATAAGAGAACAATATCGTTTCCGTGGTTAGCGAGATCTTTCGACATAAACACACAGACAGACAAAGATCCTGTTACTTTATTATAAGGATGACCGTAGCGATTTGTAGAAATCATAAGAAATGTTAAAATTCAGCTTCATTGAATCTCACCATTACAAGAACTTACTACAAGAGCAACATACAAAATTGAAAAGATTAGTTCTTATTTTGTATAAGTAAGGCTTCAACAAAGTATTCGCCAGCTTTTTGTTGGCATTTACACGCTCTTCTTATAAATATAGTTGTCAACGAAAACTGCAAAAAATAATATAATTGAAAATATTTTGGATCATGGAAAGCAAACGAAGTGGCGGGTTTTATTGTATTTTCACAGTAGCTTTTGATATGTTAATTTAGGTTAGGTAAATTTAAATAATTACTCCGCTTGATTAGGAAATTGGTCCCTAATGGTTAGAGCCCCCCGCAGGGGTTGATATTGGAGAAAATCTTCTGTGAAAATACGATGAAACTCGCTATTTCGTTTTCTTTCCATGATTTTACCTTAATTATAAATGATTGTTGCAATAATATGATAAAGAATGACATCCTCCATAAAATAAAAATAAATAAGTGAGGACAATGGTCAAGCAAAATTTAACAATTTCATAGAATCATTGCTTTAAAAAAATATTATATTCTTCAGCATCGTGCCAGAAATCACCATTTCAAAAAATTTAGCTAATCTTAAAGGGACTGTGAACGTAAATTTTTCTCATCTTAATATCAAATCTTAACATTATCTTATTCATAATATCTCACAGATAGAGCAAAACGCGCTTTTGTTTGCTTAAAAAACGGCCTTTTCCGACGATTTTTATAAGGTAAAGGGAAAGGAAGAAATTTTCCGTATTATATAAAATGTGCATTAATTTGCTTTTTTCTCCCATCATAGCTAAAATTAAACTTTTTCACATAGTTCTTGACTTTTCCTAACGGTTAAGCTGACTTTTAACATAATTCTTGCTTTAAAAAAATGTATAGTTACTTAGAAATTGATATTTTTTATGGAAAACCAAATACAATAACAAATCTAGAAACAGGTTTTTTATTAGTATCCAATTAACTTTAGATGGCCCATCTCTCGCCCACCTTTAATTACAAATTTGTAAATAATAAAGACGCAATATTTCTTTATAAACAGTCTGATAAAAGTGTAAACTAATTCTCCAAAGTGGGTTATTTATTGTCCAACACAATAAAAAAGGATATTGTTATTTTAAATAACCTATGAGATTCAACCCTTTGTAGACAGTGAGGTATTTTTTTGTCAATAATACGAATTTTAAAAAGGTCTTTATTACCTAATTACTACGTTATAAAAAAACTAATTGGCAATTTTATATCATAAAATAAATCCTTCACAAAAAGTAAATTGTTTCAACTATATATGACAAGTTAAATATCCCTACAAACATTATAAGAAACAAAAACGTTCAGATTTCCCCTGTTTTTTCCTTTTTCCCTCCCAAAATACCATAAAATCAAGGCATTATTCCTGGATATTTTTGTTAATAGGACGTTTTTGGTTGATCAGTGTAGTGAAATGTGCTTAGAAAATGTTAAGATTTGATAATCAGATGAGAAATTTTTACGTTCACACTCCCTTTAATGATGTGTAAAATTTGTTTGAAATCACATTATACAGATCATTATGTAGATCATAATAATATCTCATCGTAACAGGAATCTACATATAAAGTTTAAAGTGTAAAAAGTTTATATATATAAAACGAAAACAGTAAAAGTGTCTGACTATGACGTCAGAAAAAATTAACAATTAACAAATGAGAATCCAGTATTCACAATGGTAAAATATATAGCGGCCTCTCATTGGTTAATTGTTAATTTTTTCTGACGTCAAAGTCAGACACTTTTACTGTTTTCATATAAAACTTTTTAAAATTTAGTTTTATTGGTTGTTACGTAGGTTAACCTTTTATATTAGTTTGAAGTTTAACACTATTATAAAAAGCAAAAACCCAGAATTATTTTGGATAGGCTAGATAAAATGTAATATAAATTTAGTTCCTTATAAATATCCTATTATATAAAGTTGTAAGGTTTTTTTTTGTTTGAAGCTTAAGATATTAGTAACTACTGAACCAATTGAGTACTTTTTTTAGGGTTAGCTTTACATAGCTAATGTAAGGGTTTTAGGCCTTTCTATTATCTGATTAAGTCTTTTTAAGCTATTTTTATAGCTCCTCTCATCGAATACGAGCCCCTTAAGGCTAGTGGCGTGACCGTTTTACCTTTATATAAAGTAGTATAGTTTTTTATCTGAAGCTAAAGATCTCGGGAAATGCTGGTCCGGATTGTTTAGACTTTTCAGGGAAGCCTAATAAATGTCTCGTTGTGGTTTTAGGCCATTTTCTTGAACTCTTCTACCCTCTCCCAAGCTAGGATGAAGCAACTAATAAATACATAGTATGTAGTAGTATGGCGTAGAAAATAAAAGTAAAGAAAATAAAAATCCTAAGACTGTCAAAAATCTTGAATATTTCTATGTAGCTCAATTTATCCTAATTATACATTATTTAACCTATTAATGGTCATACTTTATTGATATAAAATCTCTGCTGTTAAAAAATTAATAATAAGCAACGGTTGTGGGCATATGACGGGGTGTAGTAGAGATAATAGGGAGAAAAAAGTAATGCGAATTGTTTCAGTTTTTGCGCCGTCCAAATAGTTGCATAACGTAATAATCGCAATATATATCCTATTGGCTTTTTGCAACCACCATTTATATCCTAGGCCAACATTTTTCTGCGGGGAGTTTATCTTAGGGTTATGCCAGAAATCTGACATGATATAAAGATAAAAAATGGTTGATTTTTTTATGGAAATGATTCCTTAGTTGATTTATATTATACAAAATATTCATTAAAAAATGGAATAAAACCTTACCAGGACAAAAAATAAGATTTACATGTGTCAAGCGGTTTTTGATATCTTTCTGGACATAGTATTACATCCAGCTATTTATTTCAGTCATAAGATAAAAAAAATTATATGAGAAGAAAAAAAAATCCTAGAAAACCACGAAACCTTAAAAGTATCGTTGACATCTTTTTAGCATGACCAACATACTGACAGACAAATAATATAGAAAAGATTCGCATATGTAATATGAATTTTCACTAAAACTTTCAGCTTGTTATCTTCAATAGCAGTATAGAAAATTACTTTTCTCCTATAGCGTTACGGACTGACGGACAGACAAAGTGAAATATAAGTAACCTCGCTACTAATATTACGCTATAGATAAACTATAATTTCATTTATATCTAAAAATACATATAAAATGTTTTATGTCAAAATCCATGAGATTAGAAGTTTATCCACTATTTGCGAAACCCCGCGGCATTTTTAGAAACAGAGAGAGAGAGAGAGTGAGGAAGAGATATATAGAGAATGAGGGAGATAAGAAAGAGAAAAACACCCTTGATGTACATATATACATACATACTCACTTAGAATCTAATAATTTGGTTTTAAGGCTGGGGGGAGAAATATGGGCGGATAGAATACACATTGGTCAGTTGTGAATTTATTTTCTGTGGGTTAACACACCAAAAAAAACAAAAAAGCATCTTATTAAATAAAGATAAAGAGAGATTATAATGATGATAAAGAAATGAGAGAGTTGCTATTTATTTGCAACTAAAATTGTAAGAAAAGAATGGCTAATTCATTTTTGGAAAGTTTAATCAGGGTAAGATTTTTGTAAGGTCGAAGAAAATATTGGTAAAATTCACAAATTTGCCATAGTCGTTGGACATTGGGTTGTTTATTACACTAGTACCCAAAGTTTTAAAAATAACGTTTTCTTATTCGTTGGCTTAACAACTTAGGGGACATTTATTGAATTTTGATTGGTTGGTTCATTAATTTCATTAATATCGTCCACTTTTATATATAACCTAAAGAGGACTAGTGTATATCACAACCAACCTCTTACCACTTTTCTCTGGGAGTTCTAAAGTTGTTTAGTTAAGTATTGCACCTGTATGTTGATCAAGTCAATTACCCCACTCTTACCAACATCGTCACGTGCCTGACAGAAGCAGAAGGAACAAAGTTTAAGATCTTAGTCAAAAATATTTTTTTTTAAATTGACAAATTGATAGTTAATGCTAGATAATTTGGTATCCATTCTGTAATTCTCCTTATCATTGATGCTTTGGTTTTTATAGGGATATAAAAAGGTGATAATCATAACTCCATACGATAATATAACAAGGATGACGTTATTTATCGTTAAAAATACCCAGAAATACACGGCAAAAATTTCATAAAGCATGAAAAAAACGAATGATTAACAGAATAAACTTAAATTTTACATTAAATCATAAAACATTGCAAACAAGGATGGCAACATCCATAAAAACGAATCTCTGAAATAGTAGAAGAAACGAACATTACCAAGTAAATTAAATTTCAAGTAAATTTGTTGCAAAATTGACTAAATACAGGATACTTTTTAGAGACATACTTACATTTTAGGAGTTGATTATAGAGAAGCATTGCTTATGACATTGTACTATGTTGTCCTAGAAATCAGTATTCCAAAAGCAACCTGAATTATAGAAAAGCTTCGCTTTTAAAAAGCTATTGTATCAAGTTTGGTGTATGAATTGTGTAAGTAATTATTATGTTCAAGCTGATTTTTACATTGGACTATATTTTTAACAAATACTATAGCCTAACTCTTTTAGGATGTAATGACATTCTAATTATAAAGCATTTGCGCTACAATAAATGTTACATCAATCGATATATTGTTACTTGGATGTTACACCAGATTTTCATGTATTCTGATAAGGTACTATTCGCAGATGGCTAAAATAACGATATTTCCCATCCACCCCCTTTGTTCTATCCACTCCCCTCCTGCTGCATGAACTAACTAACAAACGAATAAATAATGTCCATGTTAGCACGCTAAATTGTTGATAAATTTTACCATGTCTTAATATCCACGTATATTCTATATCCATTCCTAATTATTGAGAATTTGCGCTACAATAAATGTTGCATCCAACAAAATTATGTCATTATAGCAAGTGTGTAAAAAGTCAGTATAACTTTTATGGCTATGACTTTAAGATTTTAAAAATAGCGCGGCTAATCTTAGATTAAAGTTTAGTTGTCTTTTATATGTATATTTTATATCATTGTCTATTTACAATTTTTGCAAATATGCAATTGAATAAAAGATACTTTTTAAAAGAAAATTCAAGGCTAGATTATATTAGTAAAACCTCTATAGTTGAGGCTAAGACTAAGTACTTATATAGTAAAGTTATATTGTACCTTGTTGTCCTAGAAATCAATTTTCCAATTATCAGATGAATTTCATAACCATATCATAAAATATTGTCGTCAAACAAATAAATATTTTTAAAATGGACCTACTTACTTTCTGGTAACCATGAATATGTTGCTTTCTAAATCGGACCTAACGATTACAGTAATCAGCATGCAATGTTTAAAATGGAAAAGGACGATTTCATGCCTAAACTAAAGAAAAGAACAATCTGTTAAGGACGGTCATATGAAACGAAAGAAACTATTATAGAAAAGCGTCGCTTTTAAAAAACAAGCTTATTCATTCTTTTTCATAATATATTTTCCAGTATGGTTTCGAAACCGATTATTATCCGCTGGACTAGAACCGGTTCTCAACCATATTGAAAGGTCATGTATATCATTGTATTACAGACAATTTTCCACAAGTATTAAAATAAAAATCATAAAATTAATACCAGTTTTGTTAGATCCCTCGGGGCAAACAAAATTAGTTTTAATCTTAGAATCTTTCATTTTAATATCCGCGGAGAGCTGTTTTTAGGACGTTGCGATAAATAACTAAAACGCTGTACAATCTTTTAATAGTTAATTATGAACTTGATGGAATGCCACAAAAATAATTAAAATATTGACAATTTATCTCAATTCTTGATCTGTAAAAGATTCCAAATATATAGGGGGTGGTTATTAAAGATGGATTCCTCATCTGTTAGAATATGTATTATGAAATATACTTTGGTGATTTCACATTTCTGTTGAGCAAAGGTAACCCTTACTTTTTAAAGCAATTAAAAATAAGGGCTGCATATGTAGCTTTTTATATCCCTAACCACTAAGGTGGGCTTTAACCCTGCGGGGCTACCCGAATACCCCAAATAACTTAATAACAACAAAACAAATAAAACCTAACATCTCCCCCCCCCCAAAAAAAAAAAACAATTTAAAAAATAAGAGGATTGTCCTAAAATTGGGCGAGCAGCAGCAAAAAATAATGGCCTTCTGCCAAAATTTGCAGCTAACAGCGGCTGTCATGTTTCACCTTATATTATTTTTTTCTTTGTCTGCGAGGACAAATTGCGTACATAGTTAATATTCTTTTAAGCTTCTGGCATTATAATATTCTTGTCATTTGCTTCTGTAATATTATTCTGGTATTATTTACTAAATATGATTTATTGTTGTGTTGCTCAAAAATGTCCTCAAGCAAAAAAAGTAGGCCTTAAGAGAACTGCCAGGCCTAATTTTTAAACCATAGAACAAATAAATTAATAGAAGTAAATATATTTTTAATAAATGAACTAAAGCCAAGAAAATAAGGGACATTTTGTTAATAGTAATTGATATCAGGAATTGTTTAAACGAATAATTTATTAAATGCTATTTCATTTTCAATATTTCACCAAAAACATGGAAGTTCCAGCCTATTTCCAAGCTCTTTCATGGACTCACGGACAAACCATTGTTAGGGAGTAGATTAGTTTCTTTAAACTACTTACATGAGCTCTACTTCTAAGTCTTATTATTCTATGCAAAAGGCACATTTTTTATTTGGCATAGAAACAGAAAAATTGGGCTTACACGTAAAAAAAAGGGAAACAGGATAAATATAGGGGAGAGATGTAGTATATGTCAATGGTGTCAATGGAAAAACACAAAAATAAAACAACAGCCAAAATTTTTCAATTTATGTAAGTATGATGAGCTATCGCTCTAGAATTTATTCTCTTGGACAAAATATATTCATTCCTTTCAAAATACGTGGATAAAAATAATTTTCTTTTCAAGTACTATTGTGAATTAGAAGAAACAATATTGTTGTTCTTTTTTTAAAGACTAGCCGCTTCTCATATCTGTAAATGGGGTGTAGTAAATAACACAAAAATAGCCTAAAACTATCTAATAACTTAAATTTATAGATAAAACATCTTAAACCACCCCTATATGAAGCTTCCATAAAATGAAGAACTTATCGGCTCAGAAGCTGTTGAAATCTTAAGTTACAGTTAAAAATCTTAAGATATGATCATTACCTCGTTAAGTTCCATAGACATCCCAACTATTTTTTTAAATTATAAAAAGATATAAATAAAGGTACTTTTTTAAATTTTCTAAATTCTGAAGAATTTTTGGTTTCTTTTAATGAACATTTAATGTGAACATGGTCAAAGGGATGATGGGTAAATAGATAGATAGGTGAGGGTAGTATGATAAGGGGGTGGCGTTGATGAACGGTATTTGGACAGCCCAGGCGCCGTCTGTCAGCCACTGCAATTTACGAAGAAACAATTTTGGCTCTAACCATAGTATACCCCTGAATCTCTTATAATTGCTTCTTTTCAATCCATAATGCTTAAAACATTATCTTAATGATCAGCATCCTTGTATTATCTTATATTAATACCTTTAGCGAAGCTTTTTTATAATTAGGAATTATGATTAAGTCCTAAAAATAAAAGTATGTCATTTACAGTATCCTGTATTTACGCACTTTTACAACACATTTATGTACTATTTTTGCTTTTTAAGTTCTGAGTTATTTTTCGTTTGTCCTTCTACTTTTAGCGCTTAGCTTTCATGGATGTTATCATCTTTGTTTTAGTAGATGATAAAAGTAAAAATACAAAAGGAAAAGGTGGGTAGCTGAAAGATACTATTTTTTATTAAAACTAGGACAAAAGAAAATTATTCGTCAGGACTAAATATTAGGGTACGTAAAAATTTTGGGAATAGCCCCTTTCGTGACAACGCCCCTTAAGGGGCGAATCGTCGTATTTTTAAAATGGCTTTTGATAGGTTATTTTAGGTAAGGTTAGGTTATATTGGGTTAGGTGATTGCCCCACAGGGTTAGGCAATTGGCCCCGTAGGGTTAAGCCCCCAGCAGGGGTTAGAAATAGGAGAAAAGCTACTGTGAAGAAAACAAAAATCGCCATGAAAGGGACTATACCCAAAATTTTCTATCCTTATCAAAAAAAAAAGCTAATTGCTGAACCAATCCAGTTCTCCTTTGCTTTTCATAGGTCCTGGGAAGGTAAGGTTTATACTATTTTTAAAAGTTTAGCTTCTACAATTTTTTTCTCTTTAAATCTAAAACTAACAGTGGGATAGTGGTTGATTCCCCCCACCCCGAGTGCCCATAAAAGCATCTAGGGGCGTATCCGCTAGTAAAGTATGAAGTATAAGATAGCCCTGATTTTAATAATATGCAATTATATACTTATCAAGGTATTTATCTAACAAAATATTTTTAATTATACAAAAATTTCCTTTCAAAATTTAGCATTTTATTTTTTGAAAATGATTTTAATGAAAATGATCTTAAGTTTCAACCAGACGAACAGACATCGTTCTACTTTATATTATAGCTTGTATGTAATTCTGAAAAGCAGAGGGCTCAACAGCCGAATATGCTTCATCATTGAAATCGTCATATTATAAATTCAGCTGGATGACTAAACCTGTTTCTAAACATGCAGACAATCCATCTTTTCGGATCTATTTTTGCACACAACCTGGTTTAAATTTAAAGCTTATGCGCGACTGTCGAGCCCTGCTTAAAAGAGCAATAGCAATAGCAGTAGCGAAGTAACAACATTTCTGAAGAAATTTTGTTTTGCTTGTATTACAATCAGTGTTGCGGAGCCAGAGCCGGGAGCCGCCATATTTAGCTGGAGCCGTAATTTTCGTTAAAAAACGGCTCAGGCTCCGGCTCCAGCTCCGGACTAGATAAACAAAGATATTTTTTATAGAATATAATTTGGTAACTCTGTTTTGTCATGTGCAAATGCCCCTTTTAAGTTTTTCAAGTCCATTTTTATCAAAAATTGAACTTTTAAAAGAGCTACGCTTCTTAATTCAAGAAACAATTGAAAGCAAAAAAAATAAAGTTGACCTGACCATATAAAATCTTAAGATATGAAGTGAAGTTGATTCTTATACAAAGAAAATAAACCTAACATTTAATTTTCAAATTTCTCAGAAATAAGCAGAGAGGGGAAAGGGGGGAAGTCAATCTACGACCTTTTATTCTTTTCAGCAACTTCAACACAAAGGACATGATTTTATGCATATGCAACGGGAGAGGGAAGAATAAATCTATTTTCCATTGTCCTACCCCTAGTTCCCTAGAAATTACATGAAGCGGATGTTTCAAAAGTAAATTTGTGTCTGTTTTTAGTTTCTTTCTTAGATAAGTTGAACCAGGGATCTAAAGGGATAAGACAATGGCAAAACACCCCCAAAATAAAACACATTATCCCTTCTATAAATTACAATTAGTGGTTGAAATATTTGGACACTCAACTTAACGTACCAACGAAAAATAAAAATCCAATAAAAGTCCCAAAAGTTGTTGAGACAGCGAATAAGAAAACTTTGTTATAAAACTTTTGGGACTAGTGTAATAAACTGCCAAATGTCCACTCTCTTCCTGAGTTGAACAGAGGAACAAAATATAAACACAAAGAATTTAAACAAAAACGTCAAGATTTTTTTTTGTAAATTTTATACTTGGTTTAACGTACATGCGAATTAATTCTAGTGACAACAAGGAATTCAATACAAAAACTTGGGGTGCTGCCACTTTTACCACTAGCAAAAATACTATACAACCCCTGTGTTTTTGACAAAAAGTGGGTGTGTTTTTGTCAATTTCTTTTTTAGCTGTATTTTTGGCAATATTTCTTATCCACTGTTAAAATTACACCTTTACTACTGTCATAAACACAGTTTTACTGTCATTTTCACACCCATGAAAATTCAATGAGGCTGTCAAATTCACAGTTTTAATGACAAATAAACACCTAAATATTTTGACATTAACTTTTATACTAAAGTAACAGGATGTTTGTCTGTGTGTCTGTACTGAAGGATCTCGCTAACCGCTGAACCGATCGGGTTCTCCTTAACAGGGTAAATTCTCATAGGTCCTGGGAAGGTTTATAACTATTTTGGGGGAGGGTACCACCACCCTCCCAAGAGAAATCACAATAAAATCGAAAAAAATTGAAATATTCCTGCCGCATAGTGTCGCTAGCGTATGAATGTCTATACGTAGCATAGTGGCGCTGCGTAGAGACATGAATTTAACAGCTGATTGACCATAGACAAATTATTTCTCAAATTAGATATTTGAAAAAAAAACATTTAGATGCCACTAGAGGCCTCTAGGGGCGTAGCCGCTAGTATAAGTATAAAGAACTTAAACATGAAATCAAATCACTGTGTTTATGACAGTATTATCACTGTATTTTTGGTAGTAGTAAATCTGCCATGTACCCCAAAATTTGGTTAGAGCAAAGTTTTTCATACTTTGTTTATCAATTTGTTCGTCAATCTGTAACGTATAGCTCTAATAGAAACCGTATAACCCTTCAGTGCAACAATTACCTAATACGAGCGAGGATGCTGTCTTTGACACTCAAACGTCAGGTCTAACAACCAACTCTTTTATTGCACAACTTTTGTGTGGAAGTCCTAACTGTGCAAGTTGAGCCTGCTTTGGGCCAATGTATTTCCCATACTCTAACTAATAAGTAATGATATCACACAGGTTTTACATAGCTGCGGAAGGAACCATTTTTACATTTTAAATTATGACGCAGTGTTAAGCCGAGTTTCGAACCTATCACGTCCAAAGGTTTTAACTATATCTTTATTTTGATATAGAGAGGCCTCTAGGTGGCGTAGCAGCTATCTCACAGATAAAATAACTAAACCGCGCGTAAAAATTAAAATTTGATAAAAATAACGGTTATTTGGAAATGAAGATTTTATTTATTAAAATACCATTTTAGATTATTAGCAAATAATTTTAGCTTACCCAAAAAATTCATTAACAAAATATAAATGGTCAAACAATTATATTAGATGATTTAAAATTAATAAATAAACGCTTATCCTGTTTAAAATAACCATAAGTATCAATTTGAATTAACTTAATGATTTCTTAGAATTAAGGTTTATTATTACTTGGATAAGACACCAGATTATCATGATTGTAGCGGGCTAAATAGCCATCCCCCTGTACTCCATCCCATCTCCTACCACTGGATTAAAGAAATGACAAATAAATGACAGGGTAGAGAGCAACCCCTGTGATAATATCAACGAAGATTTGATATCCATTGGGTGGAAACGTGAACTTACATGCTTCTATACAAGATAGAAGGCTGATAGTTTGAAATAAATAAGGCTATAAATACATTCGATTTTCGATAGAAAATGTAATTTCGCTGGATTAGAACCGGCTCTTAGACATACTGTATTATAATGTATAGCATCGTATTACAGACAATTTTCCACGAATGTTAATATAAAAATCATAAAATTAATACTAGTTTTGTTAAAAAGGTCCTACGACCACTATGGGCTTAACAAAACTGGTTTTAATCTTCCTTTTTCTATTTTGATATCAGCGGAAAGCTGTCTATAATTGGATGCGATTACTATTACTAGACTGATATTTTGGTTAAACGGGGATTTTTTTCGATGATTCTGCTTACAAACTCTTTAACTCACTAAGTCCGTCGGTCTTTTTTAAATATTTTGGGAGAAATCAAGGAAATTAAATATTTAATAATAATATTTTGCTATTTTATTATTATCAAAATGAGTTTGTGAAATGAAATTGTACAAACTTAAAAATACTACTAATAACAAATTAATGTACAATAAAAATATTCTAATTGTACTGTTCATTATTTCAATATTGTGATATGAAGTCTAAAAACACATTTCTCTTTTTTTGTTAAAAATAAAAAAAACCACACGGCTTTAATATTTTTACAGTAGTTATAAACTGAACTTTATTGTGCTTTACATTTGAAAAGTTGAAGGCAAAATAGTTTTTCCATTGCCATATCCCTATTCGTGGGATGAAATGGCCAAGTAAAATTTTAATTGCATATACTTATCTGTGTAGCAATTGATGATAAAAATCTTGCCATCAAGTCAAAAATACGAAGGACATATTGTTTTCGGGTTCCAGCCCACCCCCCTGCTTAAAAAAATAAAATAAGGTTGGGTTGTACTTGATTTCTCCTATGCTTAACATCTGCACCGGCCCTAATCCTACTGGGCTTACACCTTTGGCCCTCTATTCCTAAGGGGTTTAACCTAACTTAACCTGACCTAAAGTAAAAAACAACTCCCCACCCTTCTTTCTTTTAAATTTATTTAAAAACAATTTTTAAAAATTTAAAAACAAGTCACTTTGAGTAAAATCATTTGCACAAATAAAAACAAACAAACTTTATACTTTTATATTCCAATGGATTTACTATTTCTTGGATCTTACATCAAATTATCATGTACTGTATTAAATTGAAACTCGTAGCTGGCTAAAATAACGATACTTCCCACACAAAAAAACTTTGTCCCCTCCCCTCCCCTCCTACTTGATGAACAAACTGTCCAACAAATGATGTCCATATTAGCAACCTAAATTGACGACAATTCTTCCCCTGTCATAATTTCTATGTATATTCTACATATATCCATTCATATTTTTGACATGATCTACATATTTCAGGTAATTCTGGTGGTGACCTGCGCCAACATTTCTCTGCCAGGAAAATAAAACTTACTTAATCCTCAATCATTATTCTACACGCAGCTGCTCTATACCTCCTTTTATCTGTCTATAAATAAATCACAATTAGCAAATTGACAGTAAAATATGTGTATGTGTATGTCTGATAAGATCTCGCAAACAATTGTTTTAAAATTTTACTGAAAGTTTAGTATTGGTTTAGTGAATGACGGGTTAAGAGGTTTTTTCCCCCCCCCGAAAGATAAATCTGCATTGTATAAAGTTCTTTTTTTCAAACCAAAAACTACTTATTCCTTATTGGGTGAAGCTTCTAGTTTTCTCATAATACATTTTCAAAACTTTTTTTTACAATATCTAACAAAAAATATCTTTAACCAACTCTTGAATTTTCTTTTTTTCTTGAGAATATTATCCCCTGCCTTCCAGACGCAGCATGATACTATATCAAAATTTGCAACAAAAAATGCACCAATTTGAGAAACTAGATTATGATAATTAGGACAGAAAAAAAATTATGACCGTTTTATTACTCAAATTCTCAATGATATATGGACTAGATGTAAGTCATATAATTTACTTTTTTTCGCACACATACACACACAGTACAAATCAAACATGGATAACAACATCCATAAAAGCGCAGAAGGTATGACAAACGAACATGTCACAACTTAATAAGCATAATATTAATTGAAAACCTGAAATTTGTTTTATAAAAAATGTGATGAAAAATACAGGATACTGTTTAAGCTGCATACTTACATTTTTAGTACTTGATTATGGAGTAGCTTCGCTTTTAATATTTTACCTTGTTGGTGTAGGAATCACTATTTTAGAAATCAGATGAATATGATAAATATAGCATAATTTTTTTTTGTTTTAAATGGACGTACTGATTTATTAGTAACGATTGTAGAGTTGCTACCCTTTCTAAATTGTACCTAGCTGTTACAGGAATCATCATGCAAAGTTTGAAGTCAGTAGAATAATAAATAATTAATTGCTTAAATTAACGATAAAAGCTAACCGTTACGGACGGACATACTAACAGATCAAAACATTTTTGGACACCCTGCATGTACTATAAATACTTAAAATAGACTTAGAAATTACAGAAAGAGCCTTTTTCCTTCTAGGGCATACTACAAAATTATCTTCAACATTTACTTTCCCCTTTTAATTCGAAAAGGTATTCCTTCCCCATTTGACCAATTTGAAATTCAAGTGTTTGCAAAAACGCGAAGTTATGAAGTTCACATAAATCGGTGTTTCCACCTTTCAGCAAACACGAAATTTTGCACCAAACGATGTAATTATGACACGTATTTTTTTTGTCAATTTAGGTTGCTAACATAATTTATTGGTCAGTTTTTTCATCCAGTAGGAGGGATGGTATGGGGTAAAGGGGTGAGTGGGGAAAAAAGAGTCAAAAAAGAAATGTGAGTGTTCCTAAACCTTCAGTTAATTGGATGTATGGTTGAATTGAATTATGAGATTTGTGTTTTTCGGATAAGAAATTTAACACAATGAACAGATAAAATCATTGGTTGAAGTAGCTACATTTTTTCCCCAGTTTTACGTGAAAGCAACATAAATTTAATGCAAAGAATTGGGCTACCACTACCATCTCATTTTTTTGGTTATTTATCACCATTATTTAATCTCAAAGGTTCTGCCTCAAACATAATATTAACAAGGATGAAAACATCCATAAAAGCGAAGCTCTTAAACGGCAAGACAAAAGATCATTATAATTTACATGAAAATCAGAATAAAAATGTATTAACAAAGTCTAAACAAAATTGTAAGTAAATTTGTTGCAAAGGTGAATAAATACAGGATACTATTTTAGGACATAATTACATTAATGAACGAAAAGAGCTAATCGTTCCGGAAGAACGGACCAACCCTATTTATAGAAAAGCTTCGCTTTAAAAAAGTACACTCAGTTGCACTGGGTCAAATTTTTAATGTAGGGTTTTAGTTCAGGATTTGGGTGGATGATCATTTACGATAAAATAAAATTTTTTTTTAATGCTAAACAATACATGATAAATGATAAATTTACTAATTACCACACTAAGAAAATGTTACATCATATACGTTCAAGAGTGGGAGTAAAGGGTTGTTTAGTTACCAACCTCAATCTTTGAAACTCCTCGATCATTTTATCGCCAAAATAATTTAAAAAAAATACATTAGATTACCCTCCGCAAACCTTTGGAATTCCTAATTTCACCAACCTAATAATTTAAAAGCTTGGATGTCCCTGTGTTTCTGTTACAATCCATAATGTAAAGGGTAGGGGAGAATCTCTGTCTTTTGATGATATTAAAAATTCCTGTTTTTAAGTGATTAAGAATAATGGGAAAAAAAATGGAATTATTATTACTTGGATTATCACCAGATATCATCATGTACTTTAATAAAGTGAAACTTCGAGCACCCCCCACCCTCCATCCCCTCCACTTCCACTGGATAAACGAACTAACCAATAAATTAGTTCCATGTTAGCAAGCTAAATTGACAATTATTTCCCTATCATAATATTCACGTATATTTTACATCTGTTACTGTTCTTGAGGGTAAGTTTGTTTACCTGTGTGGCTGCTTCAGGATGCCAGAGTGTGCCTGTTCCCGCCATCTGGCCGCCAAACGGAGAGCTGAAGCCTAACAATTATATTCCACCAACCACCACTCCTCTACCTAAACTAGGAAAGTATTTTACATGAAAAATTTAGTAGACACTAAAATTGAGAAAAAGGTTTTCCATTAAGGATTCGAAACTGATTAATATTCTCTGGATGATAACCGGTTTAAAGACACACTGAAAAATCATTTATCGCATCGTATTACAGACAATTTTTTACGAATAATAAAAATAATTCATATTCTTAATATCAGTTTTCTTTTAGTAAATGTATGCCCATAGTACTACCACTAAGTTTATTTGTAAGAGTTTAAATATTAAGCTAGCAAATACTTCACATTAAACTTAAAAATGAATATTTTACTATAAATTTGCAAAAATATAACAAAATAAAGCAAATAATAAGCTAAATCTGGTCAACTATAAATATTGTGGTGTTCCTACATAAGAAGGTAATTAAGCCAGTAGCAAAATTTATTATTTCATAAAGAGAAACCGGTAGCTGGCTAAAATAACGATCCGTCCCTTTTACCAATCCCCTCCCATTCTAATGGATGAACGAACTGACCAATAAATGATGTCCAATGGCAATTTCGACATACTTTATCCTAAAATAGGAATTTGTTATGGTAAAGTTTTAGCCGATAAAATGTTAAAGTCAAAAGTTTTTTTAAATTGTTATATCTCTTCCTGAAAGAGATTGTTCTTCATGAAATAAAGTTAGTTGGGATGAAATTAATTATGATGTAAAGATTTTTTACCCATATTGTCCTTTATAATTTATTCGCTCGACTCCGCCAAAAATACTCCGACTGCTTCGATGCTTTTATTTTTGAGATTCTCAGCTACTTTTTTTTTTATAAAAAAGATTGTTTTTGAGGTCTTCAACAAACACATTTGTCAAGATTTGCTAAAAAAAATAAGGAAAAAAGTTTACATTTCTAAAGGAACACCGCAAATTGGATCTATGTATTCTTTTGTAGAATACATACATTTTAATTGCAGTTTCGTGATTGCAAAATTTTTATTCGCAAGAATGCAAGTAAATCCTAAAGAAGTCAACATGGACCACTATTTAGTTTAGTCTTTCAATCGTCTTTAATTTATCATGTTACTGCTTATCTATACATATATAAAAAAATGTTGTTTTTACTATATTACTAACTAGCGGCTACGCCCCTAGAGGCCTCTAGTGTCATTTAAATGTTTTTTTTTTATTTTAAATATCTAATTTGAGAAATAATTTGTCTATGTTACGATCAGCTGTTAAATTCATGTCTCTACGCAAAAAATATGACGTAACAAAAAAAATTAGCCAATGAGAGGCCGTTATTGACCAATGGTAAAATTTATAGTGGCCTCTCATTGGCTAATTTTTTTTGTTACGTCATATTTTTTGCACCAATACTCACAGCATCGGCGTGAATATTTTTTTTCTTCTCGATTTTATTGTAATTTCTCTTGAAAGGGTGGTGGTACCCTCCCCCAAAATAGTTATAAACCTTCCCGGGACCAATGAGAAGCTACCCTGTTAAGGAGAACCCAATCGGTTCAGTGGTTAGCGAGATCCTTCGGTACAAACACACACACAGACAAAAAGACATCCTGTTACTTTAGTATAAGGATGGTTAAAATACCCTTTTCTCTAAAACTGGTATTAATCTTACGATTTTTATTTTAATTTTAATATTCGTGGGAACATGTCTGTAATACGATGTTATACATGATCTTTCAGTATTGATGAGAACCGGTTTTAATCCAGCGGATATTAATCGGTCTCGAAGTATTCTTTAGAAATAACATTGTTTGATAACAGGTTGTTTACAAATTTCTGAGCAAAGTTAATTTAACAAGGATGACAACATCCATAAAAGCGAAGCACTGAAACGGTAGGACAAACGGACATTAACACTTGTATAGTATCTGAACTGAAAAATCGGAACATAAATGTATAAATGTCGAATCAAAATTGTAGGTAAATTTGTTGAAAAACTGCTTAAAAACAGATTAATGTTTATGGACATACTTACATTTTTGGACTTGATTATAGAGTTGCTTCGCTTATAATATTCAATATTGTTCTTTGTTGTCCCAGGAATCAATATACCAAAAATCAGATCAAACGGATAATTAAAACACTTGAAAATTTGTTGTTAAAAAAGTAGAAAAATCAACATGTTTAAAATGGACGTACGGACATTCTGGTAATGATTATAGAGTTGCTAGATAGATAGATTCTAAATCGTACCCAACTACTACAGGAATCATCATGCAAAGTTTGAAATCGATAGGACAATTCTAACATGCCTAAATTAACGAATAAAAGCTATCTATCTCGGACGGACGTACGGACGGACGGACCGACCCTAATTATAGAAAAGCTTCGCTTTTAAAAATGTGGGATTGTAGGGGGGTTATATTTGGTTAGAGAGGTAATGAATCTCTAGAATTTTCTTCCTGGGGATATTAACACCCCCCTATCGCACGTCCTTTGTTAAATGCATGATCATTAATAAAACACGCCACTAACCTTATTTCTGTAATGCAATTGTTGTGCAAGGGTTGATAATTTGTATGCTGCGTATCTTCAGGACCATTTACAATTTATATGTTCTTGGGGTGTGGATCCTAAATTATTTTTAAATGCGTAACAGCTCCATAAATGATATTCCTCTACACTGTTTTTAAATCTAATCCCTAAACTCTAATCTAATGTACTGAAATAAATTTAACCTTTTAACAGTTAGGAAGTTGAATCCATTTTTATAGAAGCAGAAATATAATCTAAGATTACAGTTTTGACCCTCTAAAAAACGTAATCTTCCATTCCACTTTCCCCTCTCTTGGTGATGATATCATCAACGCCGATATGATTTATGTAATCTACCATTCCAATTTTGCTTCTCTTGGTGATGCTATCATCAATGACGATACAATTTTTGAAATGTACCATTCCACTTTCAAGAGAGGCGAAACTGGAATGGTGGTTTACACTTTTAACATATTTGAAATCATACATACTATTTTTCAATTATGTTAATCGTAGGAATGTATAAAATACTATTTAAAATTAAAAATATTTATGTAAAATAAAAATAATTACTAGAATATACAATTACTATTATGTCGATTTAAATAAGGGGATCAATGTTTATGAATACTCTGATATGTAAACATAAATGTACCATTCCAGTTTCGCTTCTATTGAAAGTGGAAAGGTAAATTTCAAAAATCGTATTGGCGTTGATGATATCATCACTAAGAGAGGGGAAAGTGGAATTGTAGATTACGTTTTTAGAGGATCAAAACCGTAATCATAGATTTGCTTCTATAAAAATGGATTCAACTCCCTAATTGTTAAAAAGCTAGTTAAACCATTTCTCAGTTTTTGTTATTGAAAATTTAAGTATCTCTTATCTGTTTACTCATAAGATAAAGCATTTCTACATTTACATATTGTTTGATGTTTTTTTTATATATTTTTATTACTTCATAATTGATACTAAATTGAAAGATTTTTTTTCTTTTGAAAATGATCTACTATTTAAAGGATATAGATGTCATAAAAATCAGAAGTTTGGGAAGCTTCAGAAAATTTATATAAAAATTGGACCAGGATCCTTACCACTGAAACATATACATACAAACAGACACTCTAAAATTTCATTTTTGTAAATTATAAACTTTTTTACTTCTGTAATATTTAACTACATTTGTTGATTTAACCGGGTTTACTTGTTTATTTACTGAATTTGAATTTTATTCTTTTTCCTGTACTTCTACTTGTAAACATAATTTTTAAACCCTTTTTTTTATAGTGCATTCGTTTTGTATACACACATACATATTACATACTTGTTTTAGCTGTGTAATTTCTTTTAATTATCTACTACTTCACTTTTCCTACCCCTAAGCTATGAGCACAAAAATTGAAGTATTACCAAAGTTTATACCTTATAACCAACATTTTTTGTGTCTATATTTGGAGTATGTTTGTCCTATTGTCAGACCAGATATTAATCAGGGCTCAGCAGCCGAGAAGCAGCCGCCTGTAATTCCCAGGGAAATAAACTTTTTACACTTTTAAAAATCAGCTGAAAGTCTAAACCTGACTCAAAAATGGCTATATCCCCTTGAAAAAAATTCTAACATCCAAACTGGTTTAAATTTAAGGCTTAGTCGCGGCTGATGCACGGCTGCCGAGCCATGGTTTATATTTCTTTAGCAGTCTCTCATACGCTGAATTGTAGAGATCGAAATTGATCTAATTCAAATTTTGATGATATTAAATGTTTATTGTTTAACAATTTCAGAGTAAGGAAAAGGTATTAATTGTCATATATTGTATCGTACTATATACCGCTTTCCGTGGATATTGAAATGGAAAAGTAAAACCAGTTTTTTTAGGAACTGGCTAACAAAACTGGTATTTTTTATTTTTATTTTAATATTCTAGGAAAATTGTCTGAAATAGTATGCTGTACATGATTTTTCAATATGACTGAAAAACAGTTATTACAAGGTTTCTAAGCCAATACATGAATTTATGTTGCTTTTCTTTAAAAAAATAGTTTTAACACTTTTTATGAACACTATTTAAACCTTTGAGAAAAAGGGGCTTAGGCAAGATTAAGCATAAGGGCGCGCTATCTTTTTTATCAAAAGTTAATTTTAAACTTAAGTAATTGGTATATACATAATAGTTTGCTTTTAACAACAATTTTTTATAGTAATTTTTAAGAATTAAGTTCTCGCATAAATGTAATTTTCTTAACAATAGATAATATTAGATTGTGAAAAAGATAAAATTTACCTAAAGAATAATTCAATATTCATGGGAGCGAATCTGATAATAGCTTTTTTTAATTCGATGCAATACAAGATTTTTAAGTATGGCTAAGTAATGGTTCTGATCCAGCGGATGTTAATTAAAAAAGCTAAAAACAGATAACTTTTCTACATACGAAAAATTAGTTACGAACAAACTTACTCGGATTAAAGTAAAGTGTTGTTGTAGCAAAGATGGATGCATCCATAAAAGCGGTGTTCTAAAATCAGAAGGAAGGACAAACTCTTGTAGAGCAGAATAATTATTTGTAAATCTAAATAAAATCAAATGAAAAGGTTAATTTATCATGCAAAAAAGATGTTGTCAAAAAGTTAAAAATGTTTTAAATGAACATACGAACTTTCTGGTAACAATTATAAAGTTGCTACTCTTCCTAAATCGGTGTAGAAATAATAATACAAAGTTTGAAATCTATAGGACAATTTTAACATGTTTAAATCAACAAAAAGAGCTAACTGTTACGGAAGGACGTACGGACCGACACTTATTGCAGAAAAGCATCACATTTAAAAATCTAGTTTACTGTTTCTTATCGCAAGGCCCAGCGTATGTGTGTATTTATACAACTTTTTAGTCCACAAAAACTATGCAAGTATTATAGCCGTTGTAAATCATTTTATAATTATCATGTGCTCGGCTAAATACCATGGCTCAGCAGTCGCAGTCACGTTCTAGTATAATTTTGTCTAATCTGCAGCTGCCCACTGCAGTTTTAGCCCACTGGGCCGGAGCCGCCAAAAGCAGCCGAATTGTCTGGTGCTGTTGCAGACGAACACTTTAAATAAAAAACATTTTTCAGTATGGCTTCGAAACTGATAAATATACTAAATATATTAAACCGGATCTATGCCATACTAAAAAATCATGTATGGCTTCGTTTTAAAATAAATATCATAAAATTAATAATAGTTTTGTTAGCCCCTAGAGACGAGTTTTAATCTTATAATTTTTATTCATTTTAAATATCTATTAATCATGCTGAATAAACACTATCATGCCGCCTATCAAAATAAAATTGCGGCTATCGAGCCCTTGTATAAAGAAAATCATTTTTTTTTATAAAACTTTAAAATGCCTTGTAAGGCCTATAAAATTTGCGCGAAAAAATTGTTTATATATCAAAAGTAAAACCCTGAAAGAAATGTTCTATAAGCGTTTTCTATAAAACATAAAACGAAGGTTTTTATAATGAGGCATGTTCAAATTGTCCCATCGATTTCAAACTTTTCATGATGCAATATTAAGGCAGAAACTAGAAAGCGTAGCAGCTTTTTTGTTGTTATATTTTTAATATTTTGTTTATTAAGTTCTGACACTCTGCTTATGTGTTAATATTCATTTGTTCTATTATCTGGGCTCAAAAGCTTCGCTTTTATGGGATTTTGTCATCATTGTTTTATTGAAATTTAGCAGCTATGCCCCTAAAAGCCTCTAGGAGCACTTGATGGTGAGGAAGAGGGGGTGGAGGTCTGTCCAAATTTTCAATCATAATGATTTAAACTTAGGTACTATATTATCCTTTAAAGTTATAAATTCAACCAAAAAGAGCTTAAAAGAAACAACCAGAAACGTTGAAACAAATGCAAAAACAAAACTTTTGTTGAGTCAGGATTATTCAGATTGTAAGAGGCGGAATGATTAAATTTTAAGATATTGGTACCATCTGTTGTAAAAGAACATAACAACCTAATGAAAAACTAAATCTTCAATTGGAGGGCGGGGAGGTGGCAGAGGGTGTTTTTTTTTTGTCATGACCATATATCTATGGAGGACACAACATTCCCCCCATTACTGCACTAAAACCTCTTCTAGAACAATATAAAACTTCCCCAAAAATTATCAATCGATCAATTGTACAAATAAGCTTTTAGTGAGTTAAACATTACGATTATACCGTAGTTTAAACATAGCCTATGAGTAGGACAGAATACACACCAAGATCTTATTTTGGTGCATCTCTAGACCAAATCTTGCTTAGTGGCTGTTCATGATTATATGGTCACACGCCCTCTAGACAGCCAACCCTTTGATTGCACGATCTTTGTCTGGAAATCCTAACTGTGCAAGGTAATGAGTTGCGAATATTTTGGGTAATAACATCCCCCCTACTCTACACTAACTATTTATGTCACACACCTGACACAGCATCAAAAGGAACCAATTTTAACGTCTTTGGTTATGACGCGATGTTGGCCGAGATAATAACATAACGATAACGCTACAGTCGCAGCCCAACTACTTTCAAGGAACCATTTTCCATGTAACACCAAACAATTGAACCATTCTGACTATATGTATGAGAAAAACATTGAAGTGAGAAATATGTTGATGTCTCGCCAAAGATTACAGAATATATCACATCAATATTTTATCATTTATACTCCCAGGAAAACTGGGGCACAGGAATCACCAGCCGCATCGTATTATGGACAGCCTTCCGCGGATATTAAAATGAAACATTATAAGATTAAAACCAGTTATGTTAGCCCCGATTGGCCCCTAACAATACTGGTATTATTTTTTAATTAGAAAATTGTCTGTAATATAATACTATACATGATTTTACAGTATGGTTGAGAACCGTTTCTAATCTAGCGGATATTTATTTGTATCGAAGCCATACTGAAAAATAGATTTGTGATATAGCCTTAAGTAGCAATAGGCGTACAATATAACATTCGGCAGCTTAACAGCCAGCAGCTTTTAAAGTTCATAGAAATTTGGAGATAATCGTTACCATGAACATTTTTCCGTGAACTTCACTAGATTCTAAACATATACTACTTCAACATAGACATAGTTATGGAAATTTTTGAGTATTTTCGTAAAAAATGTGTTTTAAAACATACTTTCCCGCAATTAGGGTTTGTCCGTCCGTCCGTCCGTAATGGGTAGCTCTCATCGTTAATTTAGTCAAATTAGAATTAATCTATGAATTTCAAACTTTGTCTATCCGCCTGTAAAGGTATTATCGTTCATTTAGGCATGTTAGAATCGATTTCAAACTATATTCTGTGCTTCCATATACATGGTGTAATCCTTGTTTATAACTGCAAATATCGATCCCTCTACAAATCCGATTTAGTAGCATTTAAATGTGTAAAGGATCCCATTTAGGATTTAAATATAAGGTGGTGTACTTTACTATCGAGGGTTTTATTTTATATCTTCGTTTATTGAGGTTTAAGTACTTTTTATCTGTGCATATTTCTTATATTTTACTATCAAATTAAGATAAACTGTTGTGAATATAGCTTTACTGGGTAATTCAAGTTTTTCAGAAAACGCTTTTATTTTACAAGTGAATCATTTCCAATATACGTTTTTTCGTCTGATTGTTTGTCGCCCTATCTCTTCACCAATTGCAGTTTGTCCGTTAATATTTTCATTAATATTTTAAGTAGGCTTCTGAAACTTTGAAATTCCCTTATTAATAAACATCAACCTTACTATGTTAAATAAATAAAGGCCGATAAATTGATGTACATCCCCAATGATGATACACAACATTACACCTCCTGTTAAAACTATTTGACACTATTTGACAATTAACCAACCAATTAAAATTCAATAAAAATCCGGTATCCAAAATTGTTAGGTCCACAAATAAGAAAACGTTATTTTAAAACGTTGGGGACTAGTGTAATAAAAAGCCCAATTTCCCCTTCCTGAGAAACATACAATATTCTGTAAAACAATTATTAAAATACTTGAGAGTTCAGAGTACAGATATGAGGACAAAGAGTTTTGTAGAAATATCACGGAGCCTAGATGTGAGATTGTCAACAAAACCAGAGATATCACCAGGTAAAATAATATGTAACATGATGTCTGTTTGTATGTTTGTCTGTCCGTATCGTAGGATCTCGCTTACCACTAGACTGATATAGTTTACCTTTACAATGAAGCTTCTAATAGGTCTTGGGAAGGTTATTTTAGGAGATGATACCACAATCCACCCAAGACTCTCGCCCCTAGACTAGAATGATCCCCCACTTGTCCCAGCATATTCTTTTGCCCCAAAAATTAAGGGACTTTAATTCAATTTTAAATGGGTTGTACAAATAATTCGCAGTTTCCAAACTTATCCATCAATAAAGTTATCTACATGAGTGGTAGTTTTGTTTATCATGATTGGGAGTCTTGAGATATACCAACATATTTTGATGTAAATACAACAATTATTTACTAAAAAGAATGTTAGTATATCTTTAATAAATAGAAGAAAAAATATTTAATGTTTGAAAGCGATAGAAAGAGTAATTATCTCTAAATATTAATTTAAGGAAAACACCAGAAATTCAATTTAACTTTTTGGTCATAAACGTCTTAAGTATATGGAAATACCTAAGTAATTATATTTACTATCTCAGGTTTAAATGTTTTTAATAATATTTCCCATAATAGATAATTTAGGTTTGTAAAACAGGGACATTCACGGACATAACAAATAAAAAAAATTTTTAAAGTAAAATAACACATGGACATAAGATTAGTGTTTGAAGTAATACCCAAGTGATGATACCTTTTCATTTTATGAGGAAGGAAGAGGGGTAAAAAATATTTCAAAGGCTTATATGGGAATTAATCTTTATATTATCCGATTTGGTTCCTCTTGAAGGTGATTGGAATGGTATTTCAGACGTGCCATGAATATAGAGAAGCTCTTACATATAATCTTTTGATTGAGTAAACTAGATCAAATTTTATTAAATTATTTGTTGCTCTCCTCAAAGTGCCTGTCGAGCAAGGAACTCCCTTTCAATCTCAAATAATTTCAAAAAAGAGATAGAGGGGTGATTATTTTTTCATGGCCACTGCGGGGGGCCCTAAACGCACGGCTCTACCCAGTACCAAATATTACCTAACCTAACATGACCTTTGAGGGAAAACACAAATAATATTCTTTGAAAATATTATTTTATTTTTCAGATGTGAGCCTGTTAAACCTGACATAGATAAGAAGATCTGCAAGCCTGGGAAAACTATTCAATACAGGAAAATTTTACATAAAATCATTTTAATTGATCAGTTAATTTTAAGTTCTTAAAGTTTTCTAACCCCAAAAAGAAATGATTGGATAAAAAAATTCATTCATAAGAAAATAAGCGGATATAATCCCTTTCGTGACATCAACTCTTAAGGGGCGTTTCTCCGTATTTTCACAATAGCTTTAGATAGGTTATTTTAGGTTAGATTGGGGATTGCCCCACAGTGTTAGAAAAATGGCCTCGTAAATAACCCTATAAAAAGCTAATATGAAAATATGACGAAACGCCCCTTAAAAGGCGATGTAACGAAAGTGTTATAAGTTTTTAATGAATTTCTTCTAAAGTTCCCATTCGAGCAAGAAACCCTTACCCCTTATTTAGAAATAAATTCCAAGTAAGGGGGTATGGCTCATTTTTAGTTTGTTTGTTCATTACTTTAGTTCAAGTTGGGTTAGGTTATATTGGGTGATGGGTAGCCATGCTTGGTTATGACACCACAGGTTAGGGCCCCCCAGGGCTTAGTTAGACTAACCCGTGATGGTTAAGGCTTCCTTCAATGATTAGGTATGAATATCCCCACCAAACATGTCATGTAAAATTTATTTAATTCCAGAGAGAAGTGTGAGATGGAGTATAATATAAAGTGTACTCCAGTATTTGATAAGAAAACAAGGACCATACAATTTGAAATTAATATTTACATTTTTTAATATAGCATAGCTACTCTATATCTCAGATATATCAGAACGTTCGTCTATGCGTAAAAGCGAGTTTTAAATTATAACCATTAGGTACAATAGTACTAAGTTTTTTTTGTCTGAAGCTTAAGATCTCAATAACTACTAAACCACTTAAGTTATCTTTAAAAAAAGCTTTATATATTTAGCTTCTGTGAGGGTTTTAGGATTCTTTTCATATTAAAGTCTTGGAATGGTTTTAAGCTATATTTAAAGCCCCTCTCTATCTTTTCGAATACAGAGCCCCATAGAAGCTAATTTGTATCCGCTAGTATTGCTTTTATTAAAAAACTTCTCCTCCCCCTTATTTCTTATTTATTTTAATAATAAGGAGGTGGGGGGACTAGGAACTTTAGGGGAATGAAATTAAATTAAAATAAAATTTGTTTGAATTGATGGGATAACATCACCCTTGAGACTTATTTATCATCTATCAATCCTATGAAGAAATTTATAAATTTCAATAGAGGGGAATAGTTATTTATCGCATAATATTATAGACAGCTTTCAGCGGATATTTAAATAAAGAATTTTATGGACGATGATGGAAGTCCCTCCACAGATTATGACGTCAAACGATTGAATAACCAATGGGAGACCAGCATAAATTTTACCATTGGTCAATTACATTGTAGCTTCTTATTGGCTAGTCTTCTGTGGAGGGACTTTAATCATCTTCATTTTATGATTAAAACTGGAATAAATATAACGATTTTATTTTAGTGGAAATGTATCTGTTATACGATGCTATACGTGATTTTTCAGTGTGGCTGTGAACCGATTATTATCCTGCGGACATTAGTTGGTTTTGAATCCATACTATACATTTTATTGACAGAAAGGGAGGGACATTAAAGTAAAACACTAGAGGGAGAAAGGGTTAAATAACTGTATCCACCCATAGCAATCGTCTTGTGCAACCTTCCAATTGGGTCATTGAAAATCAACCAATGGTATAGCTTATATTACCACAGCTAAGTAGCAGAAAATTATTTAGAAGCAGACGAAAGAGGTCTTTGAAAAATGAAGGGAGGTAGTTGTCTGTGTATACATCTATACTATAGATCTGTTGAAGAGACAAAAATGCCGACGATATTAATCTACAACCCTTTTGTACCCAAATAAATACTGAACAGAAAAAGCAGGATTTACTAGAGGAGAGGGGGGGGGGGGACTTTATATACCTCCATTGTCTTATCACTGTGTTTATAATAGAAAAAAGTCGAAGTAGTTAAAGGAGTAGCTAATTAATAACAAATTAATGATGCACTATAATTATCCTTAGGGGTCAAGTTGAAAATATTAACGTTTATGATAGCAAGGACAATACTTCACATAAGTAGCTCAGTAGGAACAAGAATAGAGATGCGCAAATGTGTAGATTTAGTTTAAATGTAATATATCACAACGAAATAAAACACGCTGAACAGCAGTCAAAAAGCAGCCCATTATTTGATTTTGCAACAGAGTGTTTCATATTTTAGTTATCAATAGCGACTACGCCCCTAGAGGCTTCTAAGGGCACTTGAGGGAAGGGGTAGGTGAATTAGACAACCCATTTTTTATTTTTGTTTTAAAAGAAAAAAACTATTTGTGAGGTAATTTTTTTCTAGAAGCGATTTCTAGGGGCGAGGGTGATAATAACCTCCCTAAAAATTGTTATAAACCTTTCCAGGATCTATAAGAAGAACCATATCGGTTCAGTGGTTTGCGAGATCCTTCTGTGCTCACATAAAGATATTGTTACTTTATTTATAGATATACCAAAATACCAGGATATACTTGTATACGGACGTCTTACATTTTTTATTGTTAGAGTAGCTGCGCAAAACAACGTGTAGAAAGTGATAAATATGCTTGGTGTACCTTTAATCTCTTCGATTTTAATTCAATTAATGTCAATTTAGGAATTTGCAGCTCTCCGAGCAATGATTTAATGACCTAATTAAAATTAATATCTATTTTTATTACGGTTTTTGCTTGTACCATATCAGATAATGGAGAAATAGAGAGAAGTTAGATAAAAAGAGAGAGGGGAGGGTGAAAAAGAAAGAGAGAGAAACAGTTTAGATCAGTATAAAGATAGATATGCAGCCAAAAATTTTCTATAGTCGCTATAAAAACAAATTAATAATATTTTAGTATGTACGTGTGTTGGCTAAATCCCCTTAAACACAATACATGGCATAGAATAAGATAGAAAATAATACGCAATAATGCAACGAAAAGTAAATAAGGTGACTTTGTATCTACACTGCGAGGGGCCCTGTCCCTACAGTGCTACCTAACCTAACCTGAACTAAAGAAAAAAATAAACAAACGAAAAATCCCCCCCCCCTTGTTTTTAATTGATTTAAAGCATAATGGGGTAGGGGTATTTCTATGCCCAATTTGAGGGAAAACGCCAAAAATGTGACCGTTTGTTTGTAATTTTTTTTAGGGGGGGGGGGGTTGGATGTTAAGGGCAATGTAGAATTAGACACTGTTTTCTGAGCGATAATTTATTAACGGACGGACAAATTTTCTGTGTTATCGCTGTACCTAGATATACCTAGAAGCTAGTATTATTGTTCTTGTTTATTAAGTATTTCAAGCTATAAATCAGATTTGCAATTTTATGCAGCACTGGTAATTAAAAGTAATTAGTGTATTATAATACGTTAATTAAATATGTTTTATAATAATCGATATATTATTACTTTGATGTTGCACCAAATTTCCATGTACTTTGATAAAGTTATGCTCGCAGATGGCTAAAATAACTGGATGAACTGACCAATAAATGATGTCCATTTTAGAAAGCTAAAATGACAATAAATTTTTCCCTGTCAATATATCCACGTATTCTATATCCATTTTTATAATGCATGTATTGTATAAAGAGTTTGAGTATAGAAGAAATCCAATAAAATAAGGATTACTTACAACATACATAAAAGCGAAGCTCTAAAAAAAGAAAGGAAAAACGAACAGTATATCTTGTAGAGTGTCAAAACTTTATAATTAGAACACTTATTTCTAAGTCTAAACAAAAGATAAGATTGTTGCAAATTGTGTAAATACGCCACGCTTGTAATACTGTAATACTTTGTTGTTTTTTATTATTCCAAAAATCAGTTGAATGGGATAATTATATACCGGTCATAAGGGCCGTTCCTAATTATAGAACCTTCCTTGGACCTATGAGAAGCTTTATTGTAAACGAGAAACATATCGGTTCAACGGTTACCAAGATTCTTTGCTAAGCACAGACAGAGAGACAAACATACAATCAACCTGTTACATTTATATAAGGAAAAACAAGAAAGCTTGGGTCATTTGTTGAATTGTCGTTTAGAAATTGACTTACTAAAAAGTACTAATTATATAACAATTGCGCTAAAACAAATACAGACTCATTTTTTTGGTCGGAATGTGAATATCAGACATACATTTTTCTTTCGTCAAAACCCCTTTTTTGATACAATAGTTATAGGGATAAATAGATTACCAAAATGGATTTATTATTACTTGGATCGTACACAAGATTTTCATGTTCTCTAACGAAGTGAACTTGTAGCGGACTTAAATAACTATCTCCCCCATCCCCCACCTTTACCACATATTCTCCCCTCATACTGGATGAACGAACTGACAATAAATGACAAGAGAAATAGTTGTCTAAAACAAGACAGACTGGTTAAGACACTGTATTCCCCAAGTCTTTAATAAGAAGGAAAAATTTGATATTTCAATTACAAAATAAATTTAAAAAAAAACAAACAGTGAGCGTTTCTCTAGACTTTTTTGTCTCTAATATCTCAACCTAAGTTAAGATCCAAATTGTATGGAATAATATTGCAGGGAGAAATGTGAAGATAGTTATCAGTCCAAGGTAAATATAGCAGGGCTCGGCAGCCGCGCGTCACCCGCGACTAAGCCTTAAATTTAAACCCGTTTGGTTGTTTAGATTTTTTTGGGGAAAACAAGGAGTTTTACATATTTGGGCTGAATTTTAGATTTTCAGCTGATTTTTAGAATTGTAATAGGTTGATTTCTCTGAGGCTTACAGGCGGCTGACGAGCTGCTGCCGAGACCTGTTAAATATAGAGTGTAGGGTACCTCTGAATTAGATCTTTCCCGAGCATAAAACTTTCCCTAACTAATGCATAAAATAGCTAGGATTTCATTTTCCACCCAAAATAACTCAAACTTCAGAGCATTGATCTTTATCTTATAGAGGCATTTTATATAAGTTTATAAAAATTACCCAAATTTCCCAATCAAACTTTTTTTGTGGTTTAGTAAAATTAATTTCTAAATGCTGTCTAAAGTTTCGAAAGGTTGTTATTATTTGTATTATCTATAATATTTGTATGCTGGTTTCTGTACTCTAACCTGATCCAATAATGAGGTTCCCTAGTAAATAGGCATGTCTAACCCATAATGATTTCATAATACTGCCCCTTTTCAAAATTTTCAAGTAGTTTAACAGTTGGAATATTGAAAATATTTTACCTTCTTGATGCATATATTTATTTTAACCTAACTATTTTAACAAGCATAACATTTTTTTTAGTGTTTCCATAGGATAACAATTACGGTTTTTTATCAGGTGCACATTATGGTAAAGTGTTCCTGGTATAGATTATTTCTAAAAATCTATTATCTTTAAATGCTGCTATCGGCCAAACGACTGAAAGTATATATTATGACAACCGACAAAAGAAGGCCTACAAATATTTGGAAATAGCCATTACTTTATAATGCACAGTTTTCTCTTGTGTAATCAAAAACTTATTTTACGCCTGTTTTCTTCAGTCAAGCTTTCACTGTACATCGATAAATCTTGGCTATTTTAGATTAATTATTGTCTTTCTCAAGCAGAGTACTATTATGCTAAATGTACGTTCAGCCGTTTGGCAGCTAGCAGCCTTTAAAAATCATAGATTTTTCAGGATAATTGATACCAGGAACATTTTCACCTGCTTCCTAGAGACCTCAACTAACATTAGGAGAAAGATAATTTATTTACAATATGAATCAAATAAACAATAAATATAATAAAAGCTAAAATGTCTTACTTATATTTCAAGAAAGTAAATAGTATATTTAAACTCTCAACTGTTAAAGAAGTTTTTGCATGTTTCAGTGTTGTTTAAAGTGTGTTAAACTATCATTTTTATTCATTTTGGAATTCTTAAAAAAAATATGTAACCTTGAGACTTGAGTTGAATCTTGGATGAATTTATTTACAATATTTTTTGTATGTTTTGTTGTTGCGATTAATATTAACACAAGAATTTATATTGTTTTTATATACTTAAAAGTTAAACTTTTAAATCTACACCTTCATTCAGCTTATAGCATTTTAAACTTAGACGTGTTTTAAATGTGGTATTTTTATCCCCGCCCCCAGAAAATAAGGTTTTTGAAATGCATTAGATAATCCTCATTAAACCTTAAAAAATCCTCATTTAAACCATTTCAAAACTTGGACATCCCTGTTAAAATAATAAATAATAAATATGCTTATTTTTTATTCATCCTTGATTGACTAATATTGTTTAGTGCGAGGAGAAGATGAGAGTTGATTATAAGACTGAGTGTATCTATACCAAGGACTGTCATAAGAACTCTTGTAAACAGGTAAATAGATAGATAAATATAGAAAAGTTTATTATAAGATAACTAGATAGACAAGTCTTTAGTTATATGGATGGAAAAATATATATACAAATAGATACATCTTAGATTGTGAAAAAGATTTGATGTTACTTGATTAATAGATAGAAAGATAGGTATGAGATAGATAGATAGATAGACAGAAAGACAGATATGTGATCTTACAGAAGAAAAGATAAATATGTGGTAGATAGATAAAAAGATAATTTATTAAATTAGGGATGGATATATCCTGATGCAAAGCAAAATTATAATCTAATATATTACAATTAAATCAAACTATTTTTTTTGCTGATTATGTAACTTTTTGCACGAAAATTATACTAGATGAAACTTACAAAAAATCTTAAAAATGCCTGGTCAAAATCATAAAAGTAGGGGGTTATTTTTTAGGAATTTTTTATGAGCGGTGATTTTCTACAATTGGTTTAGTTTCATAATTCAATGATTCTGGCATTTAAATTTAAGTATGATTTAATTAACCCAAAAATTGTGTAAATGGCATAGTAAGTAATTAATTGTAAAGGTATACAATTTATCTTTTTACAAATATTTGTTGTTCTATGGAAACATTATGCCATTTACCTATTCCAGAAATAAGATTAAATAGAAATATAAACAAGTAAATATAAATGGACATAGAATATACATGGATATTATGACAGGCAAATAAATTTGTCGTCAATTTAGGTTGATAAAATGGACATCATTTATTGATAAGTTTGTTCATCAAGTAGGAGAGGAGGGGATGGACGTAAAGGGGTGGATAAAGGAACTCCCCTTTATTTTAAAATAAGGGTTGATGGGATGTATTTGCTCCACAGGGCACTTTGAGGAATACTGTCAAATTCATTAAGCTTCGCATTGGTAAACGATGTCATCCTTGTTTCTAGCCTTGTTGTGGCCTGCACGATTTCTTAGAACCAATTAGAGGGTAGGGCTGGCAAAAAAAATTCATACCTCACCCGTTTTTCAACTTTTAATAGTATTTATATTTGTAATTAAGAAAAAAAAATTCATAAAAAAACCTTAAATGAATGGATTTATTATTTCGCACTTTTAAAATTTTATATTGATATTGGAAACTTTTTAAAATAAATAATTTCCGGATTATGAAATATGTTTAACATAATATTTGTAATTATTCATTAAAAAAAATATTCTTAGATAAAGACCAATAAACTAAGGCAAAATCTTTTTGAGACCTTCGAAACCCCCATCAAAAATATTCCCACCTCCCCCATACATAGATAAATCCCCCCCACTAAAATAAAAAGCTTGGATGTCAATGCAAGTTCATTGCTACTTCTACCTAATCTGAAATCCCTTGTACTTTTAGTAGCAATGACACAACAAACACAAGAATCCGTATTTTTTTCTGTCCATTGCAACTTATTGACCCATGTTACAATTACCATGCAATAAGCAATATACTATTACTTGGATGTTGCACCAGATATTCTATAAAATGATGTTCACAGCTGGATAAAAAAACGATACTCCTCATCTACGCCATTTACCCCATCCCATTCCCTCCTACTAGATTAATGAACTGACCAATAAATAAGGTCCATATTGGCAAGCAAAATTGACGAAAAATTTTCCCTTGTAAATATATTAACGTATATTCTGTTTCCATTGTTCCAGTAACCACTGCAGAGTACTTGTATTTTGGCATTGCAGCTCGCATGATAATTCTGAATTACTTGATTTTAATCAAATTACCAACAATCATGGCAATGATTACACACATTTCTTACTGATTCTTAATATGATAATCATCAACATTTGAGTTTTAAGTCAGGGATCCTAAGGGACAAGACAGTGAAGGAACAATCAGTTTACATCCCCAATGATGATGAACATAGCTCCCCTATCTATATATCTATAGATTAAAATTATGTGTTAAAAAGTTTGGACTATAGTTTTATTGCAATAAATCAAACTTTAGGTACCAGTGTATATCGGTCCAATTTCCTTACCCTCCCTGGGTTTTAGTAGCTTTTATGGTTAAAGACCAACCCAAAATATTAATTTACATTTGGCTTATGAGTGAAACCTGTGTTTTTTTCCTTCAAAACTCTGCCCATAAAAGATAAAAGTATTAGCTTGATTGCTGTCAAATTATTTACGAAAAACTTTATTTTAGTTGAAACCAGTTTGCAGGCCGGTTCCAGTGAAGCGACCGGTGCTAATGTGCTCCAGACAACCCAAGAGAATCTGTACCCAGGTAAGAACTAGTATGCACCCAGGTTCTAGTAAAGAGGCCAGTTCTAATGTGCTCCAGGCAACCTAAGAGAATCTGTACCCAGGTAAGAACTAGTATGCACCCAGGTTCTAGTGAAGAGGCAAGTGCTAATATGCTCCAGAGAACACAAGAGAATCTGTACCCAGGTAGGAATAAGTATGCACCAAGTTTAGTGAAGAGACCAGTACTAACGTGCTCCAGACAACCCAAGAGAATCTGTACCTAGGTAGGAATAAGTATGCACCCAGGTTCTATTAAAGAGACCAGTACTAACGTGCTCCAGACAACCTAAGAGAATCTGTACCCAGGTAAGAGCTAGTATGCACCCAGGTTCTAGTGAAGAGACCAGTGCTAATGCGCTCCATACAACCTATGAGAATCTGTACCCAGGTAGGAATTAGTATGTTAGTATTAATCTAATTAATCATATTCAGGTGCTTTCACATAAAGTTCTTGTTGAGCCCAATTCCCCTCCCCTATTTTTCCATGTGCGTAAACTCTACAAGGCCTGTTGTGCACTTACTCAATATTATTAAACAAACAAACAATTTTTTTTTTTAAATGAGGGGAGGGGATTTCAATGCTAACAAGGTTTCTTGTGTAAAAACGCCAAATTTATTAATTAATCTTCTTTCAGGTGATGCTACCAGATATACACAAATGCGAAGCTCCAAAACAAAAGTGTATTCAGGTACTTTTTAGAAGCAAAACTACTCTATGATTCACTTTGTATGTCAGTCCTACAGTCAGGCCGTAACGCTATGGGGGATATGTGATTTTATCGGCTGCTATCAAAGATAAACAGTTTAAAGTTTTCATGAAGAATCCATAAACATTGTTTTGTCGGTCTGTCTACTGGTCATGCTTTAAAAGATGTAAACGTTATTTCTAAGGTGATCTTCTTGGATTATATTTGCATATTTTTTTCTCCATATTTTTATGAAAACATCTGCTTTTTAACTTTCTTTGTCTGTTTGTTAATGTTCATTTAATGATTTTTTGTGCTTTGCTAATTATAGATGTTTTAATCCTAGCTTATTTATTAGCACAACTAATCTTTAAATTATAATGTGCATTAATTGTTTATTATAAATTATCTGGGTTTTGGGGTAAATATTTCCAAGTGGGCATCTTTATCTAAATCTTCGAAATTTGACTATTATAACTTGTCTGCTATTAGGGGTGGATGCTTCATTTTACATGCTAAGATTCTAAGATAACTTAAAAACTTACTATGTCCATCCACATTACTCTGGAATTAATAGAATTTGAAAAGGGGAAAAATCAGAGATCGGCAGCCGCAAATCAGCCGCGTGTAAGCCTTAGTGAAATAGCCAGATTATAACTATGTTATTCAGCTGGATATATAAACCTGTTTATTAACAGTCAATCCTTCTTTTCGAATTTTTTTGTTTAAATTTGAGCTGAGGTAAAGGTACAAAAATAAATAACATACCATTTTATATTAATTTATTAAAAATAATTTTAGGTTCCTGTTGAGGTAGAAAATATTTGCGAGGAAGAAATAGAGGTATACAAATTTAAAATATAAATTAAATAATTTAAAATATAACATTATGTGTCCAACAAAATCACGAAACCTTTCATGCAATTTATAATATACATTCTCATTTTTAACTTTAAGCTATTTTTTTGTAATTAAAATCTATTTAAAAAGAGTTTTTTACAAATCGTTAGGAAGTTTTTATTTTATTTTTAGACACCTAAAGAAATATGCACAACTACTGTTGAAGAATATCAGGTAAATATATTTATAGTATGGCTTCGAAACCGATTAATATCCGCTGGATTATATCCGGTTATCAGCCATACTAAATAATCATGTATAGCATCGTATTATAAAGAATTTTTCAGGAATATTGGAATACAAATCCTGAGATTAATACCAGGTTTACTAACCCGGCCTTCGGCCCCTCGGGGCTAACGAAACTGGTTTTAATCATAAAATTTTTCAATTTAATACCCGCGGAAAGCTGTATATGATACGATGCGATAAATAACTATTTTAAAAAAGAGTAGCTTTCTACTAATTAGCACTTGAGGTGAGGGCGGGGGGGGGGGGGGAGTGGACACCGCCCTCATTTTCTATTCTAAATTGGAAAAGGTAAAAAAAATTTGAGGAGGTCATTTTTTTCTTGTGGCGATTTCTCCAAAAAATAGTTAAAACCTTCCCTGGACTTTTAATTATACGCTGTAAAGGAGACCCATATCTGTTTAGCGATTAGTGAGATCTTTCGCTACAGACATAAAAGATTTATCCTAAAGGATGCACTTGACATCACTAATGTAAAATTGACATTTATTTTCTTTTTTCTATAAATCTTGTATAATTTCAGTGTGTTGTGTATCTAAGTACTACGTTACTACTTTGTCAGGGTTCTAAAGGGATAAATCATAAGACAATGGCCAGTGAATTGATGAACATCCAACTGATATACACAAAGTTACATATTCTGTACATTATAATTAGGGGTTGACACGTTTGAACACTGAACTCAATGAACCAACTAATCAAAATTCAATTTAGTCTCCAAAGTTGTTAAGCCAACGAATAAGAAAACGTTATTAAAAATCTTTTGGAACCAGTCTAATAAAGATCCCAATGTCCCCTCCCTGCTTTGTACTTATTTATTTCTAAAAGGATTGCGTAGCAATTCTATATTTTGTCCTGAACATTACTCCAGCTTCTTATATCAATATAACCCTTCCATCTAGGGAAATCCTGAAATCCTCACTTGCAGAACAATTTCATAAAAAGTATTTTTTCGATTTTATGGATGGTTGTATTTTCTCTAATTCTGCCCTCCCCCAACTCCCTATTGAGATTTTGTACCTAACCTCTCCAAAATAAAAGACATTATTTTAATAATAAATCAGGGTCAGTCTTATATTACTTATTTTTCCTATTTCTTTGAAATTTACTACCCTTATGCAAAAAATTATTCTTGTTTATTTGTATTTATATATTTCCCCCTCCCTCCTACATATTTAACTGAAGAGGGTTCAATAAATCAAAGGTTTAAACACAAAATATTAGGTTTCTTATTTAGATTGTTTCTTTTTTACACAAAAAAATAGTATTTATTTCTCGTTTAGGCTACTTTTCTTTTAAATAAAAATGTAAAGGAACTAACTCTTAAACCATAGGTTAAATTGCTTTGAAAGATTTTTCGTTTGTAATTGATAGGACTATTCCAACATGCCTAAATTGACGAAAAGAGCTTACCATTACGGACGGACGTACCGACCCAATTTATAGAAAAGCTTCACCCTGAAAAAAAATAATAAGTTTTACTATTTCCAGGACGAGGAATGCATCAAAACACAAAAACAGGTAGAATTTCTAAAAAAAATCAATCGCCATTTTCGTCGGTGTCCCTCAAAGCACAGAGCCCCCTAGGATAAATTGAAAATAAGGGGTATTGGGGAGGTGTAGTTTTTTGTTTTACGGCAGATAATTTTTTTTAAAGCCACATATCATCGTGTTTAAAAAGGACATACTGACTCTTTCAAAAAAGCCTCAATTAATGTCGGTTAAGAGCTATCCGTTACGAACAGACCTAACCAAAATGTAAAAATGTTTTGCTTTTAAAACTTGTTTTGTACAGGTGTGTGAAACTAGACAAGTGAAGATACCCATCATCAAAACATTAGGTAAAAGATATTAATTTGTAACTAATCTAAATATTCAAACTCCCCAAAACAGTTGAAATAACCAAATATTTTTTCTTGAATGAATTATGATGTTGGTTACTGCTGAAAACACAACACATTGTATAGATTGAAATTCTTGGCGTGCAGATGAATTTTTATCCAGGGATATATTATATTTAAGGGGTTATTAAAGGAAGGGCAGGTCTCCCTAATCTAAGGAACTGAGGGAAGAACTGACACTCACACCCTATTCCATTAAATATAAATTAGTCGGTTGATTTACTTTTAATAAGAAAATCAAATTATTATAATTTTTCTTTTTAAAAATCTGATTTGCTTTTAGGAACAACAATTCCTCCGCAACCATTTACAACAAACCGTTCCAGCAAAGCCCCAAACGTAAGTTTGATTTTGTTCGTTGAAATATTGAGATAATTGATATGGAAACCTAATACCTGGAAACTTAGGTATCTTAACTTAACTAAAGTATCTTTGATATTAGCAAAGCATTTGAAGTTAAGATAAATGTATTCAAGAAAAAAACACAATTTTTGTGATATTTCATAAACTGGATGGATTAAATTGAGAAAGAAATACTTATTTGTTCCGTAGTCTTCTAGCTACATCGAAAATAAATCAAAATCCGTTACTATCCGCCCAGAATAAAACAAAAAAATATAGAAAAGTAATAAAATAGAGGGGAAACGAGTTATATGTGGGGACACTGTGCCGATTTAATATGAATATCAGCCAATGACGTCGGAAATATAAACACAGCCGAGTCGCTACAAAAAAAGCAATTTGCTAGCAAAAGAAAAAAGGCCCCCACCACTTAAGCTAGGTAGATGTCTGAATTGTATTTCTATACTTATTCATTATTATTCAGGTAACCCGAATAATTCCGACTTATGAATCTACGACAAAGCAAAACGGTGTGGTGGAGAAATCCTCTAGTGTCCAGCAAACTGTGGAAAAACCAGACATTGAAGGTAATTTTTGTAAATAATCCATATCGCTCTCTCTCCGAAGGGTCTCGGATAGGTAAAAAAATTAAAGATCTTAAAGGATAAGACCATGGACGATAAATTGATGTACGTATCCATTGGTTATAAACAAACAGCTACTAACGATCATATAAAATTCTGCTCCAAAAAAGGAGATGCATTCATTTTTTATATTTTACTTTTCATAAAAAAATATACTAAGGGAAAATGTCAAAAGGGTAAAGTGATTCCTTAAATTTGATTAAATTTGTATAAACCAGTGGCGTGCACAGATTTTTCAGGGGATAAAAAGCTAACTTGTTTCAGTATTAGGTGGTGAGGGGGTTTAAAATTCTAAAGGACTATACATTTAACCTAAGATTTATTTTTTTCAGACATAAAAGAGATTGTTATTGGAGATGAAGACATCGACCAATACTACACAAAGTTTCATCAATAACAAATCATCAAACGAGCCAATACTATACAAAGTTTCAGCAATAACAAAACATCAAACAGACCAATACTACACAAAGTTTCTGCAATAACAAACATCAAACAGACCAATACTACACAAAGTTTAAGCAATAACAATTCATCAAACAGACCAATACTATACTAAGTTTCAGCAATAACAAATCATCAAACAGACCAAAACTACACAAAGTTTCAGCAATAACAAATCATCAAACAGACCAATACCATACAAAGTTTCAGCAATAACAATTCATCAAACAGACCAATACTATACAAAGTTTCAGCAATAACAAATCATCAAACAGACCAATACTAACAAAGTTTCAGCAATACAAATCAACAAACAGACCAATACTATACAAAGTTTCAGCAATAACAAATCATCAAACAGAGCAATACTTCACAAAGTTTCAGCAATAAAAAAGCAACGAACAGGCCTGTACTATACAAAGTTTCAGCAATAACAAATCATCAAACATACCAATACTTCACAAAGTTTCAGCAATAACAAATCATCACCCAGACCAATAGTATACAAAGTTTCAGCAATAACAAATCATCAAACAGACCAATACTATACCAAGTTTCGAAAATAACAAATCATCAAACAGACCAATACTACACAAAGTTTCAGCAATAACAAATCACCAAACAGATCAATATTTCACAAAGTTTCAGCAATAACAAATCAACAAACAAGCTAATACTATACAAAGTTTCAGCAATAACAAATCATCAAACAGAGCAATACTTCACAAAGTTTCAGCAATAAAAAATCAATAAACATGCCAATGCTATACAAAGTTTCAGCAATAACAAATCATCAAACAGACCAATACTTCACAAAGTTTCAGCAATAACAAATCATCACCCAGACCAATACTATACAAAGTTTCAGCAATAACAAATCATCACCTAGACCAGTACTATACATAGTTTCAGCTATAACAAATCATCAAACAGACCAATACTACACAAAGTTTCAGCAATAACAAATTATCAAACAGACCAATACTACACAAAGTTTCAGCTATTACAAATCATCAAACAGACCAATACTACACAAAGTTTCAGCAATAACAAATCATCAAACAGACTAATACTATACAAAGTTTCAGCAATAACAAATCACCAAACAGACTAATACTGTACAAAGTTTCAGCAATAAGAAATCATCAAACAGACCAATATTTGCATTGTTAATAATGATTATAAATCATTTTTTTCTATCCGTTCCCTTTAAATCAAAATTATTCTAATCCTATGGTATTGTTTTACATTATGAATGTCTATACCTTACTTTTATTTATTGTTAAAGTTCTTAAACCCATTAAAACTTTCAATAACTTTTCTTCTAGTCAATATTCTAGTCTTTTCTTAATGTTCATTACCTATTCAATTTTTATTATTTATCCTATTTTTGTTAAAAGTATAACATAGTTAACCTAATTTTAAAATAATAAATCATTTTCTTATTCAGTTTCATAACAATCTGTTAATTTATATAACCTAGTTTTTATCAGCGAAACTTGTGTATGTATTATTCACTTTGTCTGATAGTCTGTCTGTCAGTCAGCCAGTCCGTAACGCAATGGGAGAAATGTGATTTTTCTGATGTTAGTAAAATTTCATGAAGATTCCTAAGATATATGTACATCTAGTCTATGCATCCATTAGTCCTTGCTTAAAAAAACACCAACCTCATTCTTTAAAAGTTTCGTGATTTACTTTAAGTTTTAGAGTATTCTCTCTCTTTCTTTTCTTTGTACAAATTATTGAACATCTGTTTATAACTTACTTTATCCGTTTGTCCATTACTTGTTTTCTTTTGTGCTTCGCTATTATGGATGTTGTCATCAACATTTTATATTCTTCGTGTTTGATTAATTACCATAATGATAAACCGTGGACTGCCATTGGTACATTTAGCAAAACGTACAGCAATTTATTTTCGTCAGTATATTTAAACCAGGATGATAAAGAAAAGTTTATTGGACAGACAAAATGAATTTTAGAGCAGATGTTCAGTTGCCATATTAACAAAGAAAAGAAAGAGAAAAAAGGGAAAAAATCAAAAAGCCTAAAAAAAATTGTCCATGTCTTTTGAAGCATGACAGACGGACAAACAGTGTATAAACTAAATGCACATACATCATAGGAATTTTCACAAAAGATTTCATCTGTCCAACTTCAATAACAGCTAAGATAATCAAATTTCCCCTATTGTGTTACGGACTGACTTACAAAGTAAATTATTGAGTAGCTTCGCTACTAAAACTTTGAACAGTAAGCTAACAATTATACTGACAATAATACATCTATGACTGGCAAAATACATCTTTTTAATTTACGTTTGTCAAATATATATCAAATGTTGGCCTTTTTATAATATTATAATTTCAAAGTAAAACATAAAATAACAATGGTTTAAAATACCGGATTGTTTATACTAACGTAATGAGAAAAACTCGCGCATATTTTTGCCAAAAGTACCACTATTGTATTTTTGCCGGTTGATCTAGTGTCATTCATAACACACCCATTTTTGTACCATTGTATTTGCTCTAAATTATATTTATCGAAGTCCAATTTTTAAAACATAATTTATGAATAATAAATTTTCTTTTTTTTCACCTGTGTTTTTGTTTGGCCTATTTCAATATCTGTTTTAAATATAAAAACTAAATATTAATTTTGAAGTAGCTAACCTATAACCTTATATGATCGTCCGTCCGTTTGTAGAAACTGAATAGGGGAACGTAAATTTCTCAGCTGCTATTCGAGATAAACAGCAGTAATATTAATTTTTTATAAAGATTTCTTTACCAATGAGCACAATTTATTATTCTCATTAATTTATAGATTATCACGTTTTCTAATAAAGTGGAACCTGTAGCTAGCTAAAATTACAATACCCCAATTCACCACCTTTACCAAATCCACACCACTCCCATAACGAATTGACCAATAAGTGGTTTACTTGTTAGCAACCTAAATTGAAAACAATTTTTCCCCTGTCATGATATCCACATATATAAAATTATTCTTTGTTCTGATTACTTTCTTGAATTTGCAATATATTTTTAATACGCAAGACGACTTTTCATATATTGTCTTTTAAATTAGAATTAAATATCTATTTATGTATATACTAGCGGCTACTTACCTATAAGCCTACAGAGGGGGGATCCATCCACCACTTTCAATTTTATAGTGGTAAAAAGAAAAGTAAAATAAAGTAAAGAAGCTTCATTGTAAAGGAGATTTATATCAGTTTAGTGGTTAGTGAGATCCTTCGGTAGAAACCGATAGACAGGTTTATAAATATTTTCGTAATAATTGTCTTAACTTATCATTAATAAAATATTTCATTAGACAGTAATATAAAAAGGATGATCATCATAAGTAGCGAAGAACTAAAAATTCATGGAAGGACAAACAGACAAAATAAATTATAGAAAGATTTTCAGTTGATAAATGTGCAATAATTCTTAGAAATCATAAAACAAAAGTTTCACCCGTCTATCTTAAATAGCAGTCGATAAAATTGCATTTCCCCCTTTAGCATTACGGATGGATCACAAAGTGAATTATAGAGTAGCGTCGCTACCAAAAATATGTGTTTATCTATCTCAAATTATCTATTACATGTATAATGACCTATCTATATACCTAATTTAAATCAGGGATCATAATTTCAATTTGGAAATTTCACTTTTTTTTAAAATTAATTGTTAATGCCGAAAGTAAAAAAACTAGTTAATTTCCTCTTAAATTAGAAGGAAATATAATGTTCTTTTAGAAATTCAATGACAATTCAAATTTGCGCCATTACAAATTTTTAATTTCCACCGGCAAAAATAAACTACTAGAACATTAAAACAAGAATTGCAGTATCCAAAAAGGCAATTATTGGACAATTAACTCCCCTACTACTGGATGAACCAACTGACAAATAAATGAGGTCAATATTAGCAAGCTAGATTGAAAACCTTCACGTATATTCTATATCCATTATGTCACGGAGTATGTTTTTTTCGCATGTTTACTTGTGTCGCGAACCTTCTCTGGTCTGCGCTATTGAGTTTTTTTTTATATCAAATTACTTGTATAACCTTTATCTCAGTGTGGCCAGTGGTTTGGCTTTTAGCAGCTTTTAAAATTAATTTATAGTTATTTATCGCAACGTAATATAGACAGCTCTCCGCGAAAATTAAAATGAAAAATTAAAAGAATAAACCAGATTTATGAGCCCTGAGTGGACAAAGACCCAGGCTGACAAAACTGGCATTGATTTTATGACTTTGATTTTAACATTCATGGAAACTTGTCTCATACGATGTTATACATGATTTCTAGTATGGCTGAGAAACGGTTCTAAGCCAAACTGGAAAGCAGTTTAGTAGGTTCTCATTTCCAATTTTGTATGAAGGAAATGATTAGTTAAAGAAGACCTTGCCTTTCCTCTTTTACGCTTCGCTTATGGCAACGGAGCGAATCATGTAGCGATTTGTTTTATTATATCTTCTTTTAAAACATCACAACATGTTTATTCTATAAGGCGTAGATTCACATTAACTGCTTTTTTCATCAATCTTATGTCAATATGGCGCATAATTTAAAAAAAACCTTCTACTTTGTAACAAATTGTGTTAAAATGTAGTTATTTTACATAAAATATTCTATAATTTCATGATGACGTGCACAGGGTTTTATTAGGGTAATGAAAATTTTGACACCCAAATACACCGTAATTGATGGAAACAGAACTTTAGAGGGGCGTAATACAGACAACAAGGGGGTTGTTATTTTATTGTCAATTATTTTTAAATATAAGGGGTGTGTGACCTTTACAGGTTGACACCTTCCTTTGCTGTTTTAGGGGTATGTAGACACTTCTCAAGATGGGTATAGAGGGGTGTAGTGGGGTGGACAACTAGGTGGTGTACCTACTCCCCTTAATTTTGCCATTGGGGTGGATACACAAACCTACAAACCCCAACTGCACGCTTTTGTTTATACTATTTTGCTACATTTTTTACAAAAAAGTTTTGAGTTTTTAATATCACATGATTTTAAATTGTTTATCTTTGTGGTTTTTTTTGTTCTTGTTAATATATTTCAGATCTTCTTTTTGTAGTATATTGTTTCATTATACCAGAAACTAAAACTAAAATAAAACTAAAACTAAAATGAAAAAATAAAATCAATTAAAGGGATGAATCTACAGCCTACTCCAAGGTTTTATTACTCCTTGCTCTGCAATTAATAATATGATTTATTATGATATTATCTATATAATTAAAAAGCAGCGAAGCAACTCTACTCTTCCACATTTTTAAGAAAAATTATAAGATTTTTTCATTTGATTTTAAGGATTTCTATCTCTTTTCATGCTTAAAAGTGAAACAATGAATTTTTAAACTCTGTACGGAGGTAGATATTCTATTTAGGGGTTAATAAGGAACCAGTTTGTAATTAGGATTCAAATAAGGGCTCGGCAGCTGGGATCTAAAAGAATAAGAAAATGGCCTCAATGAACCAACTAATCAAAATTTAATTAAGTCCTGAAAGTTCTTAAGCCAACAAATAAGAAATAGTTATTACAGTGTTAATGAGCCCAATGCCTTCTACCTCCCTGGCTCGGCACAGTATTTTTTTGACGGTGGCTCGGGATTACTCAGCTGATTGACTTTCTGGCGGCATAAGATTCGGCTGCAGTCGCTAATCAAAGATGTGTGCGTCTACGGTTAAATGTTTTTTTTTCAGTGGCTCAACTCTTATTCTAAATTGAGTCCAGCAGCTTTAAATTACCCTACATCTGATGTGCAGCTGCGCTGATGCTTTGCTAGAAAATATCAGAAAACTCGGCTTTGCCTGCCGAGCCTTTATTTTACATATTTACGTGGCGCTTAAGGAATCAAATCTAAATGTCATATACAATGAAAACATATTGATGTAATAAAAATCTTGTCTTTAAAGCACGTTGATTTATATAAAAATTGCATGATTCTTAAACAAGCAGAAATTTTCTCAAGTCAACAATGTAAAGTATTTGTTGTGCATGATCGTGGCATTATAACAGCTTTACAAGGATAGGTACATGGAAGTTATGCCTTCCTTACAATTTGATGGCGCAAAATTATGGTCTTTTATATAATAATGATGTGGAATGAGCATCGAAATTAAGTTGTTTTCGTTTACCCATTCCCTGTGTCCCTGTGTCATTATAATGACTTTAATACTTCGCCCACTTCCCATCTGTATTTGATGAACCCTCTTCTCTAGTTGCCTGCTTTTCTTTACTCCATTCCCCTTCATTTTTCATTAGAATTTGACGGCAGCGTCTTGGTGGGACGTAAATCATTGTTTGTAGCTGTATTTGAATTTGATGTATCTATACAAGGAGATATTTCATTGGGATCTAGGGCAGTTTACGGTAAATGTTCCTGGTAACGATTATCTCCAACAATTTATTGTTGTCAAAAAAGTAAAAAATCAACATGTTTTAAATGGACGTACGGACTTTCTGATCGGGATAATAGAGCTTCTACGCTTTCTAAATCGTTACTTAATGTTATAAAAATCACCATGCAAAGTTTTAAATCGATAGGACACTTCAAACAGGTATAATATGAAAAATTGGTGACCAAAAAGTTTAAACATAAACCTATTTTAAGTGGACCTATTGACATTCTGGTAATGATTGTAGAATTACAACACTTCAAACTTTGTGTCTACCTGTTACAGGAATCATCATGTCACGTTTGAAATTGATATTGCAATTCAAAAATGCCTAAATTAACGACAAGAGCTTAATATTATAGATTAAAGGACATACGGACGGACGTACGTACAGACAGACCCTAATTATAATTAAGGTTTGCGTTTTAGAGATATGATTCTATGCATAACTGGGCATTTTTATTAGTTACTCTAATGGTAATGTGTCTTTTTCTTTGCTTTTTCTTTCAGTGCAAAAATTTGACAATAAAAGTTTCAGACAAAATATTCCTATATTTGTTTTTACAAAAATATCATTATGGCTGAAATTGGAAGGCTCAATCAGAGATTAACTGTTTTACTTCTTAACTTCTATGAACAGTATCTTTTAAGGTAGGGGGACAAAGTGTTTCAAAAATCAGCCATGTGACGTCATTGAAATGAGGGAGATGAGAGGAGAAGTTGGAAAGATAACCCGAAGAAAGAGATGGATAATCCCTCATTTTTTTATGACGCCACATGTTTGGTTTTTTGGGACACTTTGTCCTCCTACCTTTTAAGAATCAAGCTTGTTTAAGGAAAATTTGATTCTTTATTCTTGTGCAATACTACAAATTGCAACATTTCCTGCTATTAAATTTAATTTATAATATAAATCATCAATATGTAATCAAACCAATACTCAAACTCTTTGAAAACTTCACATAACCAAAAGAGATGGCGACAATTAACTTTTGAATTTCAACACTTTGAGGGCTTAGGAAAGCAGGGTGTATCTAGCTATCTTTATAAGATTATTGTTAGGCCTTAGTGGTTTCTTATTCAGTTTTGAGTGAAGCGCACATCAGAGCGCCACTTGAAGTAAAATCTTTTGTAGGAGCAGCCTAGGGATATTTATATATCAGTAGCCACGTAAAGGTAGGGCATAAGTTCTTAATTAATAATTATTTTATTCATAAAAGATCTAAGTTTCTTTTATTATTGATTTCAATGATATGTGTGATAATATGGTTTTAAATGAGTGGTGATATTACTAATTAAAAATTAATCTTTTGGCTATTATTAGATCTGATATGTGATAAAAGATTTTAATCTTAACCCTTTTTACATAAAAAAGAAAACTTTAATCCATAATCAATAATAGAAATTATTTCGTATCAATCTTTTAAGATGTCTCAATTTAAAATATCCAAAAATGTTGATTTCATTGTTGATTATTCAAAATTTCAAGTCAATCAACTGATTAGATATTTTAGAAAAATTTGCCTTAGAGCTATGCTGTTGATTTCTTTGTCAGAAATATAAAAAAACGTTATATGGGCAGGTCAGGGATGCATATGTATTTCTATGTTTATCTTTTAAATGTTCTTTATCGCTTAAATGTTACTAAAGTCCCCAAATTTTACCTTTTTTTGGAGGGGGGGGGGGGGGGGGGCGCTTTTCTTTAAGTATTTCTGTTGGAAGGGTGGGAGTAAACTTCTTTAAAATAGTTATAAACCTTCTTAGGACCTATGAGAAGCTACATTGTTAATTAAAATCAATTAAAAAAATATTACATACCTTGCAATGTTTCGAAGGAGTCTCTATCAATATTCTACGATACTTTGCAATGTTACGTAGGAGTCTCTATTCGAGAGGAAAAAATTTCGATTTATTGTGATTTCTCTTGGGAGGGTGGTGGTACCCTCCCCTAAAATATTCAAAAACCTTCCCGGGAACTATGAGAAGGTACCCTGTTAAGGAGAACCCGATCGGTTCAGCGGTTAGCGAGATCCTTCGGTAAAGACACACAAACACATAGACATCCTGTTACTTTAGTATAAGGATTTATTATATGTACACTTCATATAGACTTGGTTACAGAAGAATGTCATAAAACCAATGTTTGTTATGAGTCTTTAGGGTTAGGTTAAAGAAGCTTCACTGTAAAGAAGAACCATATCGGTTCAGCAGTAAACGAGAACATTCACCGCAGACAAAAAATTTATACTTATATATAATATAATAAGGAAAAAATGTTCATTCATGTACCTAAAGTTTATATGAGTGAAAAAAGTTTAAATTACAAACTGTGTTAAGACTTGGCAAAAATTTTCTTTATTCCAATGTTTTGTTATGATTCTGTAGGGTTAGGTTAGTCTGACTGAGGAAGGTCCTAGAGAGATATGGAGATGAGGGTTATTATTTCTTAGCATGGCATGCAAAATAAGAGATTTTACCCAATAAGAGTTTTAAATCAGCGAATATTATTCTATAAATATTCAATTTCAAAGATAGTTGCAGATAATTTGATTCTTTTGCTTTGAAAGTATTTTTTATACAAAAGATGTTTCAAGGGTCGATCTTAAGCTCTTTTTTCTTCCTGTATAAGAAAACGAATCATATTTCATTTATATTTATTTCCATCATGGCTTCTAAACCGATTCATATCCGCTTGATTTCAACCGGTTCTAGACCATCGGAGCTAACAAAAATGGTTTTAATCTTGTAATCTTTCATTTTCTTATCAGCGGAAAGTTGTCTATAATACGATGCGATAAATAACTATTATAAATTCGCTTAAATAAGCAAAATTGTTAAACCCTTTACAACCATTTACACTTTATAGTATAAAATAATATAATTCTTTAAATATCTGAGAAAAGGCGATTTTTAGAATAGTGGCTTACTTTATAATTAACATAAAAAATACATTAAAATTGTACAAATGTATAAGATTTTAATAAAAAAGATTTGTATGTTATATATAAAACATTGTCATGAAATCAAAAATTAACTTTTTAAAAAATCATAAAATTAAAAAAATCCGTGGACACAAAAAACTCCCTCGTAGCTGCCACAGGCAAAGTTCTGGTCTTGTGTTTTGACCTTGCTTGCCACGGCCCGACCTGTTTTCCAACAACTATCTATCTATCCATATTTCTTTAAGCTGTAGCTATTGTTATAGTATTTTACGCTCTTCTTCCCTTAAATAATAATCAAATTTAAAGTTTAAAAACATTTTAGTGTATAACGATTAAGTTAAATCCCCAAATAAATTTAGCAATGTTGGCCTTTGTAATCATTATGGTATTTGAACATACATATGCTTATATTTAGCGTATTATATAATCTCGTATTGCCTATTTTCTTTATCTAACAGCCTATGAAGGTACGTGCATAACAAAAACTTTACGGTGCTCATACCAAATAGCAAATATTTTTAGTAAGTACTGCGAGTTGTGCATGGCTTTGAAATAGATATTATTGATTTTTAATTTTGAGAGATTTCAACTTTGTGTATGTTTAGGCAGCGTTTTAGTGCTTATAAAAAAATGATGACATACTGGGCCTACCATTGGTCAATTAAAATGTATACTGGCCTGCCATTGGTAATTTAGTCTGTGCATTGGGCTTTCATTGGTCATTTGTATTGTCATTTATTATAGGCACTATAAAGAGCTTCTATATCTAACCCAATTAAGAAAATGATTTTAGCTTAATAATCATTTATGTTCATATAATTATTTCCTTATTTTATGTTTTATCTTTTGATTTTTTTTCCTGTCATTATCAAACCATTTACTAAGTATATTTGCGATTACTTTTATTTAATGAAATCTTCCAATTTTTAACATGTACAAAACGGCCTGCTTAATTGCTTCAAGATCCATGTCAGATCTATATAGGAAATAAATGTCTATAAACGAGCTCAAGTTTTCCAAGGAATATATGATTAAAACTCATAGTGCTCCAATAATCCATAATAAACTCTCATTGCCCAGAACGATAAGACCCATTATTTTACTTTATTAAAAATAAATTCATTTTTTTCATTTCATGTTGCTATTTACCTTATATTGATATATTTAATTTCTAATCATAAAAAAGAAAATTTAAATTTATAATATGATAAATTTAAGAAAACTATGTTTTAAAAGAATTCGATTGTGGCGACATTTTGTGTGTTCAAATATTAAACTAAAATTGTAATCATCATCATTAACCCTTTGGTGATGGTAATGTAAAGAAAAAAATATAATTTAAAAAAATCTTTTAAAAATCATTTAAATGATTAAATATTTACTTTCTTTTAGATAGTAATGCCGGGTGAGGAAAATAGATTTATTGAGAAATAGATATGCATATAGAAAACTAGCCAATAGGGAGATAATTATATCGAGCCAACTCTAGTACTAAATATTTGTAATACTATTTGAACCTACAAAACCAATAAAAATACGCCGCCGTTTTTCTTTGCTAATGAAAAAGTATTAAAATTTGTATTATTGTTTGAAATGCCTGTGTTCTATAGAAGCAGTGGTTACTGGTTTATTGGCGCTGCTGACGGCGTTGCAGCGTACCAAGCTAGGCCAATATTGATAAATTATTATTTGGATGTTGCACCAAATTTTAATCACCTCTGATAAAGTAATGCTCATAACTGGCTAAACTGAATATCTACCCCCTTTCCCTCCTCTCCTACTGGATGAACGATCTGACCAATAAATGAGATCTATATAAGCAAGCCAAATTGCCGATAAATTTTCCCCTGTCAATATATCCACGTATACTATATCCATTATGATATCCCACTGTGCGTGCCGTGGCGCGTATATCTCAGAGTTAGAAAGATAACTAAAATGACTAAGAATTAAAATTGGAATAATAAACCTAACAAGTATGATAGCATCCATAAAAAGTAAGGAACATAAAAATCATGGATGAAATTATCGACAAGGAGATTCAAATAGCATTAGATGATTTGTTATAATCAAGAATATAAATATATTGGAGAAAATAATCACGAAACCTTTCTGACGTATTTCTATGTTTTTTGACATCTATAATTTTATACTTTGTAGCATGATTGATAGACAGACAAACATACTACATTACAATCTGGATGTTTATTGTTATGAGAAATCTTCACAAAAAATCGGCTGTCTTGAATAGCAGCTGAAAAATATCACATTTACCCCACAGCGTTGGGGACTGACTGACGAAATGACAGACTGACAGACAAAGTGAATTATAGAAAAGCTTCGCTTTTTAAAATGTCTTACTACTGTTAATACGCTATTGATACAGGTGTAAATGGTCAAAAAACCTACTTTGAATTCAAATGTGGCTCTGCCTGTGGTAGAGCAGCATTTGATGAAAAGAAAACGAAGTTTCGGGTTTCGTCGTATTTTCACAGTAGCCTTTATCCTATTTCTAGCTCATGTGGGGCCTATTTTCTAACCCTGCGGGGCAATTATTAATACTTTTCTAACCTAACCTGACCTAACCTAAAATAACCTTTTAAAAACTACTGTGAAAATGCGAAAAAACCCATAACTTCGTTTTCTTTCCATGAAACAAATAAATTTATGAATAACATTTCGAATATAAGTTATTGCATCCATTTCTTTAATTTCTCTTTATGCCAGATTACCTTATATGGCAGCGAGGTTGGGTGAGTTTTTTAGGCAAATTATTTATTTTTCTATTTGATTCATAAAAAGAAATTTTAATAGACCAAAATAAAGATGATTTTGATGTACTCTAAAGAAGTAATTGGGCTGTTTATTACACTCGTCCTAAAGTTTTTAGGACCGTTTTCTTATTCGTTGGCTCAACAACTTAGGGGACTTTTATTTAATTTTGATTGGTTGGTTCATAAGGTTGAGTGCGAAACCCTTCAATTAATAATAGTAATCTACAGAAGGGATAATTTTGTACATCTTCATTTGGGATGCAATTGTACATCAATTTATCGGCCACAAATGAAAAAGACTATTTTATGATACCTCATTTTGATTCCTACTGGTCTTTGATGGACAGACATACGGACAAGTAATTAAGAATTATATTGTACAATTACATTAGGAAAATCCAAAAAATAGGGAAATTGAGAAAGTTTTATATGTTCGTTTCCACCCACTAACAAATGTCAAATTGGAAAACCATCTTCATAGGGATTTAAAGGAATAAGACAATATCCGATAATGTACATCCCCAATGATGATAAACATAATTACCCCTTCTGTAGATTACAGTTTGTGGTAAAAACGTTTGGACACTCAACTTTATGAACCAACCAATCAAAATTAAATGTAAGTCCCCAAAGTTGTTGAGTCAACTTTGAATAAGAAAACGTGATTATAAAACAATGGGGACCAGTGGAATAGCCAGCCCAATGTCCCCTCCCTCCCTGATATATACCCATTTTAAATGTAAAATTGGAGGACCATCTTCTATTTGGGAATTCCAAAAATTCAACGTAAATCTGCAAAAGAAAAAAAACAAGATTATGCTTATGACGTCATAGGTAATGTTAATTTTGTATTGAGGGTGGAAAGTGGGTCATTGTCAAGTTTAGGTACTTCCCCACTTTTTATTTTTTTAAAGCTGTTGTTTTTTATTTATGCTTAAACACTCCGGGGCTTTTATTTACCCAATATAATCTAACCTAATCTTGAATAAATATCACTTTAAAGAGTAATAACTGGATATAAGATATATCGCATCGTATTAAAGACAGCTTTCCGCTTTTGTGAAAAATTGTCTGTTATGCTATGCAAGATTTTTCAGTATGACTGAGTACCGGTACTGGAAATATTATTAAATTGCCGTATTGGAATAGTCATCAAAATAACCATGACGAAGCAAAGAAACTTTTTTCTTAATTTATTTTTTTGGACAAAGTTTTTCTTGTTATTTATTCAAACAAGGTCACGAAAAAATGCCAAAAATAATCTAAAAATTCTGAAAAACACAAAGGTTTGTGAAAACAAAGAAATATTTGACAGACATATTGACACTGTATGTATTTCTATAGTTTAGTCATGTTTATAATATATGTATCTATTGTTGGTCGCCTTTAAAAAAATCTAGCGTTTGTCGTATCTACTGTTTGACGTATCTAGGGTTTGTCTGTCTACTGTTTGTCTGTCTAGCGTTTGTCGCATTTACTGTTTGACGTATCTAGGGTTTGACGTAGTACCATATTCTAATTTTACAATATAAAATAGTAAGCTTTTTTGTCAACTGACAACTGAACTGATTAGGTTCTTTTTCTAAAAGAAGCTTCACATAGGTCTTTTTTTCAGCTTTAAATCTTTGAGTGGATTAAAGCTTTTTTTGTTACCCCTTTTTTACCCTAGCTGCTTGGGGCACAGCCGCTAGTTCATTCTTTTTTTCTATTTATATTTTTGCTTTAAAAGAGCATTTTTACAGCTTAATAATAAAACATTTCTGTAAAACCATTATTATGCTTATTAATATTATTGGATTTTCCAGATAGTTATAAAAATAGAAATCATTTTCAAATCATCAAAAAATGATTAAAAGAAAAAAATGATATGTTAGAAAGTCTTTAGACAATCAAGGATAATACTATCCACAAGTAGCCGAGCTAACGAGAATCAATAACAACTAATTATATGGTTTGGTAATATGAAATATTATTTTCAAATAACTTCACGATTTCTAATAAAGCATCCATGGACTTTTAAAGATAATTTTTAAAGTAGATGTTAGTTTATCAAAGAAAAGGGAGGGGACATTGGACTGTAAATTACATTTTTACCCAAAGTTTTATATTCACGATTCCTTGTTTAAAACTTTGGGTTTCTCTCATTGAATTTTGGTTTCAAATTTTTTAGTGTTCAAACTTTTCAACCAATAAATTAATAGAGTAATTTTCTGTGCAGATGGAATAACTAGAAGTATAGAGTACCTTCGCTACAAAAAATTGTTGTAAATTGTAAAGTTTACTAGCAATGCGATGATGTTTATGTTTTTGCATATTTTTTCTGATCATCACGTACTTTCTACCTTGTACCTAGTCCTTTTTTTGGTTTTGGACATTTTGCATATCGGATTACTAGCTTACAGCTTAAGCTGCAAACAAACTTTCAGCTGTAGTTTGTCCTTATCCCATTATACAAAGAAGTAAAGTTTTTTTTTGTCTGTAGCTTATGATTTCGATAACTACTGAACAGACTGAGTTCTTCCTTTTATGAAAGCTCCCTGGGTGGTTTTAGGATATTTTATCCTTATATCTAAGTTTGGTTTTAGCCTAGTTTCTAACTCCTTCGAATACAGAGCTCCTAGATGATAGGAACGCACGTGCTATTTTTTTTTATAAATTAGTTGCAGTAATTTGCTAAGTCATAGAAATAAGCTTTATCGGAGACAAAAATGTTAAAATCCTCTTAAAAATTTAATTTCTCCAATTAAAATATTGCGTCTTTATTACTTGTTATTTCATAATTAACTATTTTAATGACTTATAATAAGTATAACAAGATACATAAAATCAATTTAAATTTAATCTTAGTAGCACTTTCTAGCTTGCAAATTTATCCATTTTTTAAGGTTTTACTTTAGGGATGTCACTTTAGTACGTTTGTCCTTTTGGATGTATGTCCTATTTAGGACCTTTGTCCCATAAGGAGGTTTGTCGATGTACCGCTTTTCTGCTTTTACTTAAATAGATATATAATATTGGGATTAAGCCACTGCTTGATTCTAGAGACGAAGTAGTACTAAGCACATTGGGTTTGCTCATAGACGTCCAAGGATTGGGGTAAGGGTTGTTTACCCCACCCCCTCAAACTCCTTTTACCCACTTAAAAAGTTAGATTAGATTACCCTCTTCAAACTTTTGAAACCCATAATTTCACCCCTCAAAAAAAGCTTGGACGTCTCTGGGTTTAGTAACACACCACAAAAAGGTCCTGACCTGTTAACTTTATGAGAAAGTTAGATTGCTTAGGAAGAAAATATATGGAAATATGGATGAGCTAGGAGGGTGTGGGTAATAGACTGGATCAAAATATATACAATTTTTTTGATTCAACAAAGGTATTGCTTAATTTAACCCACTTACTATTGACAGAAATAAATTATTTACATTTAAAAGGTGTAGTGTTTTAATAAATCTTTCAGACTTTAAAATTCTGCTTAATTGTAAAACCAAACATTTCTAGATGTCTAAGTCTTTAACTCTACAAGTAATTTCTTTTGAATATTTTATTTTGTACGCTTTTGAACTGGCCCAATGATTTTGCGAAGGTGTGGTGTTGAGAAATTCCCATCTGAGATGTTTGCAAATTTTTTTTGCAAACTAAAATAATATTGTGTTGTGTGGGCTATCATATCCAGCAGTCACATTTTCATTTTTTTTTATTTCCAGGACAAAAAAATATTCTTTTTTTACTTTATATTTGCAGGGAGGGAGGGGACATTGGGCAGTTTATGAATTACATTATTCCCATAGTTTTAAAATAAAGTTTTCTCATTTGTTGGCTAAACAACTTTTGGGACTTTTATCAAATTTTGATTGGTTGGTTCATTAAGTTGAGTGATTAAATGTTTAAATCACTAATTGTAATCTACAGATGGGGTTATTTTGAGTATCATCACATTGATTTATCATCCATTGTCGTTTCCCTTAAGATCATTGGTATATTTGACATAAAACTAAAATTTAGATAGAAAAAAGAAACGTAATGGTATGCTTACGGTTTGATTTGTTTACATCATCTAAATAAAATCTAAAAAGTGGTAATTACTGACCCATAATGGTAATAAAGACAGGGTTTACATCAATTGCGTGGGGTCATCCATCTCTCCTTTTCTGTCCAAACACCCGGAGTATCGGCTTAAGTAATACCCATCAGACAACCAGTTCTTTGATTGCACGACCTTTTTCTGGAAGTCACAAAAATCAAACAAAATAATTGAAATTCGCCCCACTATACAGTATACATTTTATCTGTTTATGTTTTCACCCCATGTTCCTAGGGTTAATGATTAAATATTTTTGATTATCTAATATTATCTTACACTCTATATTTGAGTTAGATCCTACCTCTAGCAACATATTCTTGTGTTAATTATCTAGTATTAATGCTATAAATAAAACTCTATCACATGTAAATATTCATAATCTGTCATAATCATTTTAATATATTGGCTGAAATAAATATTTCATGTTTTTCCATTGTTGTGAAGCTGCTTTTCTTTGTTTATATTTTATTCTTGTTATTTCTCAAACATTATTTACTAAACTCAGGAATTTGAATATCCTAAAATATTTTGCAGAAAAATGACTCAAATATTTTTTTACTGTTGGTGTAAAACTTTTTTAAAAGTCATTGATTTTCATAGCTTTACAATTTATTTACATAATAATATTATGCATAACATTTTTCTAAATATCATTCTTCTAGAAATATTAAAAACATGGTTGGCAACATTAATAAAAACTGAACAAAAACCAAGCAAATAGGAATTATAAGATAGTAGAAATGCTTTTGAATAAGATTAACAGATTATTTCAAATTCTAAAAAGATATTTCAATTTTCGTTTTTGAAATATGTATCATCTCAAAAATAAAATTAATATATAAATTCTATTATGTAATATACACAAATCAACGCACTCAAGTGTTTTCTAATATAACTAGCGGCTGCACCATTAGCATCTAGGTTATCTTTATTTAAAAAGGTAAGAAGGGAGTAAAAAAAAGCCTAAAACCATCCCTGAGCATTAATATAACCCTAACTGTAGAAACCTTCCCTTTTATTAACATTTACATTAGTGAAAAGGAATGTTGAATAATAATACTAAATATATAGTGAGTTGATATTATAATCAAGTTAAATTCTGGTTGTTGTAAAGTAAATGAACCATTTTAGGGTGGAATTAAACATTTTATTGACATTCTAACCATGTTAGGTATATTTTCTAACATTTTAATACTTCAATTACACAATATGATCGCTTCATTGAGAATCAAGGTATAACAAACGAAGATTAACGCTTGTAGAGTGTCGACCTAATAGGCTGAGCATTGATTTAAAAGCAAAGAATTGATTGAATATCTTTTTTTTTGTTGCAATATTTGGTTAATACATGATACAAGGACATACTTACATTTTTAGGATTTGATTATAGAGATGCTTAAAATATTGTACCTTGTTATTCAAGAAATAATTTTCCAAAATTACGAAGGAAGAGTATAATCATATTATACAAAAATTGTTGTTAAAAAAAGAGAGAGGTTCGTATATAGCCTAAAATCATAATAAATTATAATTTAAAAAAAACAGCCTAAAACCATCTCCGAACCTAAGATTTCCTAACATAGATAACTCAATCATTTAGTGGTTAGCTGGATCTTAACAGACAAACAAGCAATTTATTGGATAAAATAACATCATAAAATTAGGTTATTACGCTATTAAGACAGGAGTCAACATTATGTTAGCACGATTTTGATTGAATGCCATATAATAACATAAACTTTTAAAATTTCGAATTTTATTTCCATAGTTTTCCCTTTCTTCATATAATCAGAATAAAGCCAAACATGCAATACAACTGAAAAATTTAGCATGTTGCTCATTTCATTTATGCTTCCTTTCTTTCTTATTTACCAGAAAACATTTACTTTTACTCGAGCTTGCCAAATTTAGTAAGATAAAAATGTGATTATAGGCAAGTGTCATTTCTTCTGCTTTTTAGTTATGATGTAATTCAACATTTATAGAATTATTTTTCCATTACGGCTTGGAAACTGATTAATATCCGTAGGGTAAGAACATATTCTCAGCAATACTGAAAATCATGTATAGCCTCATACTCATAGGCGTCCAAGGGGGGGGGTAATGGGGCGATTACCCCCCCCAAACGAATTTGGGGGTGCCGTAGGCACCCCCAAAATTATTTTCATTTTACCCCCCCCATTTAAAATTTACCCCTACCCTGGGGTAGGGCACCCCCAACCATTTAGGAGGGGGTATTTACCCCCCCCCCCAAACAATTTTGGAGGGGTAAATACCCCCCCCCAAAATAGAAAATCTCTAACAAAAAAAATTTTTGCGCGCTTCGCGCGCATTTTTAATACTAAATTTTTTATAAAATTAAAATTACCCCCCCCAAAAATTTTACCCCCCCAAAATAAAAAGCTTGGACGCCCCTGCTCATACTACAGACAATGTTCCACGAAAACTAAAAAAAAATCAAAATATTTTACTCTTATAATTTTCATTTTGATATCCGCGGAAATCTGTCTATAATACGATGCGATAAACAACTTTTTTATAATTTGGCAGCAGCCTTTATTTTGCAGCTGCTGATTGTCATGAAATTGACCACCAGCCGTTCAACAGCCTAATGTAGCTATATACTTGGTGGCTAGCAATTTTTAAAGTAATGTATGGGCAAGAAAGCTGCTTTGGATTAAGTTTCCATAATTAAACTTCTGTTTAGAAGGAGGCTTGCCTAAAATAGGCTGGTTGCCGAGCTCTGTTTTCTAAACGGTTGAAAACAAAATAGATTATCTTTTATGGATTATGGAGCTTTTTTAAACAAGATATTAGCAAAAGATTAATTCTATTTTTCAATTAAACTAAAATGTTTCTTTTGACAAAGGCAAATTTTACACATAGATCAGCAATTTAGATACAATTTGAAATATTGATTTGTGGTATTTATAATTTCAAGTTCACATGCATGCAATAAAATAGTTTTATTGTTATATTTGGCTTAATAACCTTATTCAGAAGATTGATATATAAAAAGGTGGTGGGGCTATCGTATATTTAGTGTCGAGGGAAAGAAGGATTGATTTATTTCTCGAGGGAATGTCACCTCCCCCTCTTCAATAACCTTAAATCTTCCCTTGACCAAAACTAAACCTTATTATGAAATATTTAGGATCACAACACATACACAACTTTCTTCAGAGACAAAGTAAATAAACAGAGTTTTTATCAACCTTTGTCATGACCTGTCCCCATATTTTTTTTGTTGGGAACATTTTATCACCCAATTTACCGTTTCAGAGTGGCTTCAATTCATTGTCTGTTGACATTTTTAGCTTGTAATTGATTACATGACGTTTGTGGTCACTAAGTCAGGACAAAGATAGGTCTACAGATGAGGTCATTACAATTGAGCTACGCATCCGTGACTGATTAAAAAAAGTTTATAACATTCTTCTTTATCATAAAGATATTGAAAAGAATCACATATTGGCTAATGTGATTTAACAAAAGATTAAAGTGTTTTCAAAGTTATAATTCATAAGTCGATATTTTCCTATAATATGATTTTGAACACTCTATCAAAATTCTACTTGCAATATTTGGAAATGGTAGACTTTCTGGCTCTGTATAGTACAAATATACTATAAAAACACCCACATAAAGTTTTCCATTAGTGTATAGCAACCCATGGAATGAGTGAATATTGGTTGATTCATTAAGTTGAGTGACCAAACTTTTAACAAATAATTGTAATCTAAAGAAGGGGTAATTTTGTGTTTTTTCATTGGGGAAATCTTATTGTCTTACAAATAATCGTCTTAACACTAAAGGAAAATTCGGACAGCCTTTCAAAGAAGTGTATATTACAATTTTGATTTATTTATCCAAGTCTAAATAACACATGTTATACAATATCTATCCCAAAATAAAACAACAATCAGATATTAGTCCATTTATTCATAAAAAGCGAGAAAAGAAAAATACAAATGTGCAATACCATTCAATTCATTACATAAATAAAATCATAAAAATTCATAAAATCAAAATAAAGTATAAAATCCTTAAAATAGACAATAACCATATCATGCATGGACGAATTTTAAAACTATTCCAACGAACAAGGGTGGGTGAACTACGAAGGGAGGGAAGCTATGAATAAAAGACGCAAACTGAAAATATCAAACAAATTATACAAAACATAACCAAAAACTTAAAAACCTGTATTTCAGGGATAAATATTGCATAACAGCATAATAATTTTCTTCTGAAAATCTCTTTTTTCTGCCCTGCAAATGGTTTGACATTGTTGAAATCGAAGCGACTTAACATCAAAGTTCGTCCGTGAGTCCGTCTACACGTCCTACCAATTCAAAACTTTATTCGAAGATTCCTGTAACATTTAGGGATTATCTGAAAAGCATATTAATTCCACAAGAAATACACCAAAAAGTTCATAGAGAATCTGAAATATTTCAGCTTTTAAATACACAATTATAATGAGATTCAATTGTACTACTAACTTGATTTTTACATTGGCGATTCCTAGGACAATTGGGATTAAATGTTGTTCTTTATTTGAAACTTTTTTATAATCGCCAGATTTTTGTTTAGGCTACATGTTCAAATAGTATTCTAGTAGTTAAATTATGGAAGCACTGACACTTTATATTTAGTAATGTTCGTTTGTCTTTATGTCGGATTTGTCAATTTAGTAGGATTTTAAATTCTAATGTTCTTTAAATTTAAGTCTATTTAACTAATTGGTTTACCTAGCTAGTATAATCTATATGTGATCGGTGATCACAAATTGTGAATCACCGTCCTTGATACACATCAACTTTTTAACTTCCTTGTTATACAATAGATAATTAATGCCCTGTCTAATTTTAAGTAAATTACAAAAAGGTAATAACAAATCTCTAAAAATGCATTAGAAACCCTGTAAGATCAGGTTAATTCGAGTGTATATCTGTTTAAAAGCAAAGCTTTTCTATAACTAAGATCGGTCCGTCCGTATGTCCATGACTTGTTTCGTTATATTAAAATTGTCTATTCTTGTGTGATATAATCATCCTATTCATCTGATTTTTGATATAATGATTCCTAGGACAATAAAGTACAATATAATAGGTAAGGCATCTCTACTGGGTGCGGCACATAAATCCGGACTTTTTTTAAACGGCCATAGCGCCAAGACTACTTGACCGATCAGGAAGTTTGACCCCACTATGAAAAGCTTAGGTATTGACCTTTTTAACCATAAAAATCTTTGGACGATGTAGGACGTGTACTACTAGCTGGCAGCGCATATGTTCAACTAGGCAAATTCGAAGTGCGCAGGTTGCTCATGAAACTTGCCGAAGGTACTGTTAGATACATAAGTTAGGTACTAGAAATTACTAGAGTTCTTTTTTCAAGTTGGCTTGGCCGTAGTACTCCGGCAAATTGACACGTGGCAGATTGTGAGATGTTAAAAACGCCAAAACTCTTGAAAATTTCACGATTCTCGTCTACAGGGGCCCATATGGAACCTTAAATCTCATTCTAGACTATGGGTTACGCTGACAACCCTAGCTAAATCTTCATGCCATTTCTAAAAAGGTATAAAACGTTGTTCTAGCTCAACTGTGGCCCAGATAAGAGCCGCCGTGTCGAAGGGTAGCTTGAAAGATGGGAATTTGGATCCTGCGGTTACTCACGTCCCTAAGGAAATGCTGCCTCCTAGCAGCCCAGATCTTAATCCATTAGACTTTTGGACCTGGAGCTACTTTGAAGCATGCACCACTAGACGTGCCCATACCACATAGACCTCCCCCATTGCCACTATCAAGGAGAACTTCGCCAGCTTGTACAGGGACATGTTGACCAGGGCCTGCGGGCGGTTCAGGGGGCGGGTAGGGGCGGTAATTGAAGCTAGCGGCGGTTTTATTGAATAATCTAATAGTCATATACCTATTTTGCCTCTCAGTTTTTAAAATTCGATAAAATCTTTAAAATTGACGATTTTATGTTCATTTGTTTACAAATTAGAAAAAGGTCGGATTTATGTGCCGCACCCTGTATATTTAAAAAATTCTATAAATGAAAATATACCCTTCTAATGTATCCTGTATTTAAGCAATTATGCAACAACATCATGAAAGTTTTGTTTAGACTTTTAAATGAATGCTTTGCTTATCTAGTTCTGACACCCTACTACATGGATTATTGTTCGTTTGACCTACCTTCTGATTTTAGAGCTTCGCATTTATGGATGTTGTCATCCTTGTTTTTTAGAATGCCTGAGTTTCAAACGGTCATAAAAAGGATTTTAAAATAAGATAAGACTGGTACATAAACGTGACTCAACCTGTCCTTGTTGCTAGAATCGAGGCTTTCCCACAATTATGGTCTGTACGTCAGTGTATAAAAATTTAAATTATACCTGTACAATATTAGATATGAAAAAATAATCTGATCTAAACCATCTAGGGTCCTATAAGAAGCTTCAATAAAATGAAGAACTCAATCGGTTCAGTAGTTATAGAAATCTTAATCTCCAGACAAAAAAAACTTACTACTTTATATAACAGGAATGATTGTTCATCTATAGTAAATTTTAAGCTTCACTTAAATGGATAAACATATTCTTGTAAGAAACTACCCCCTACTTACATGCTCCTAACTTGAAACAACTTGTAAATGTATATACTATATATGTATATGTACTTTATAAGAGATTGGACTAGCCACCCTTCATTTTAAATTCAAATGTACTTTGTTTGGATAACTTAGATTTTCCACTCTGAAACCCCATTTCTTTCATTCCACCTGAAGGGATAAAACAATAGACGATAGATTTATGATTACTTCTCATGGAAATTAGAATTATTATTGGTGGAAAAGTTTAGAAACTTTAATTTTGTACATTCCATAACAAATAAACCCTCAAAGTTGTGTAGTCAACGATTGGATGAACGTGTTTTCAAACTTTGGAAGTCAGTATAATTTACAGTCATCTATGTCTAATCCAAGGGAGGAAGGGAACTATAGGCTATTTATTACACTAAAGTCAAATAAAAACGTTTTATTATTCGTTAGCTTGACAACTTTAGTGACTTTTTTGAGTTTTGATTGGTTGGTTCATATAGTTGGGCGTCCAAAAGTACTAAATGTAATCTACAGAAGAGGTAATATTGTGTATCATCATTGGGCTTGTTCATCAATTTTTCAGCTATTATCTTATTCCTCTAGATCCTTGTTGGAAGTCAGTATAATTTATACACCTGCCACCTACCCCCAAAAACCATGTTAGAAAAAATGTACTATTTGGAATTCATAACAAAATTATAGATACATTTAAAACTTTTCAAAAGCTAAAAATGTTACCAATTTATAATCTGTTATTGCTTTTCTTTAAATAGCAACCTTTGTATTTATATATAAGTATTTTTTTTCAAATTAAAAGATATTTTTCTACTATATTATTTTGTTTTAAAAGTACAAACACAGAAAATAAAGAATATAAGAATTCCAAAACTAATTCTGCATAATGTTATAATAACCAAGACCAAACTTTAGGCGGCTTTCTTGCTTTCATAAACTCACACATAAACACACTCTTTCATTCACACACACACACACACACAGACAAATATACGTGCACACGTATAAATAACTAACTTGAAAAAAAGGGAATGTTGTTGTATATTAAACCAATAGTTATTCATTCAGTTAATCTTGGTCATACTAACTCCAAGCATATAACACACACACACACCTACACACACGCATATATGTATATAAAAAACACACGCGCTAAAGCAACTAACTTCACGTGTGTATGGTATCTTGCTTGGTACCCTAGACACACGCACACACACGCACACACACACACACTTACGACGAACACGCACGAAGTTGTCGTTCTTTACCAAGTGGTTGTCCACCATTCTTCTTTAGTCGGTGTGTGTTAGTCCTTTGAAGCGAAGGAGGTTTTGTGCAGTTACGCTTCAATAGTTAACAAATCTATTGATGTTTAAGAACAAGTTATTAACATAGAAAATAAAATTTTCTCAAGTTCACCATAATCAAAACTTAACTTTGTCAAGGTTAAAAGTGAAAATATTGTATTGATTAAAGGATTGAACGCTATACTAAAAGAGTTGTTGAATCTTGACCTAAGTGCTTGTGAAAGATGTATGCTTTAGAGATTGTTATTGATAATATAGGTGACAGGGTCAGGTAATTACAATATCTTTTTATTAAACAAATATATGTTAGTTACAATATTTATTAACTAGCTGCTACGCCCCTAGAGGCCTTTAATGGGAACTTAAGTTAACGTGTGGTGGCACCCTCCCTTCTTATGACCTATGATAAGCTACACTGTAAAGGAGAACCATATCAGTTCAGCGGTTAGCAAGATCCTTCGCAATAGACAGACAGACAGATCCTGTTACTCTTAAAGGATTAAATTATTTAAAATCGTAAATTTCATAGACTAATAATGATTTAGAATTAATTATTCTCTGTATTAAAAAATGAATAAAAAACTAAATTCTGTGCATTTTGTAAAGAAAAACAGACAGTTATGTCCATAGGTAGCGCTGAAAAAATGTAATAATTAAGAACAAAGCCTATTATAAAGAAACAAATAAGAAAGAGCCAATTTATGTAATTAGTAAATTAATTTACAATTAATAAAATCTTTCACTAAATTATCATGTACTCTTATAAAGTGAAACTAACAGCTGGCTAAAAAAATGATAACCCCTATTTTTTGAATTATGAAAGATAATTAAAAAGAAATTACACACAGATAAAAAAATATGACAAAAATGACTCTAGGAACTAAAAAATATCATTCTGTCATTTCATGATTTCGCTTTGACAATCAAAAGTTATTGCAAGTCATAGTTTATTTTTTTACCGGACCTTTAGAAAACACCTTTACGTACTTTTATATTGACATGAAGTGAAGTCTAAAATAAATGTGTTGAATACTTTTTTTCGTGAAATGGGGTTCTTATTAGTAGTGTAGTTACTTTATAATTAGGAGTTTCTCGCATTTGCAAAGTTTAGACACTACAGTATCTATGCAGTCTAGATCTGAATTTTCCATAAAATAACAAGAATTCAGATATCTACCTTTGACTTGTCTAAATAATGGTGTACTGCTACGCTGATAATTAACACTTTTTTCTTTCTTTTTAACACACAGAAGTGCTTACCTCTTATGCTATTAAATTTAATATCTAAAATCTTTTATGTTATAAATTTTAAAGCTTTATATAGCCCGAACAAAAGATTAGTGCGTTTTGTCTTACTTTTGAAATAAAATCCATTTATATATCCCAGGGAAAAAGGAACAATTTTGATCAATCAATTTACTCCCCCACCCCCTCCACTTCAAGGGCTACATTAGACAAAATCTTACACCTTTGAATGAGAAAAAGACTATCATGAATTATCCTATGCCCGTATTACCGTATAACCCTAGCTAAGCTGTATTAGAATTATTGATAACAAAAACTTTATAATAAGAAAGACATATTTCAAATTATAATTGAAAACTAATTAACTCCTATAAAGAGATAATCGATGTAAAGTTACTTGGATGTGGCACCATATTTTCGCCTACTATTATAAAATGGTCTTTCCAGCTGGCTAATATAGAGATACCCCCCCATCCCTTCTTCTCCTTCTGGAGGAAAAAACTGATCAACAAATGGGGACTAAAGAAGCAACCTTAATTGACTACAAAATTTCCCCCATTAAATTATCCACATATGTTATATCCATTAAAGAAAGAGTGAGTGAGAAGGGGGCATCCCCTTTCTCTGTGAGGGGGGGGGGGTGAAGATAGAGAAACTAAAATAGTGAGATTAGATTTTTTACATTTAAATATTTATTCCAATACGAAATAATATACAAACATAGTTAAAACATAATAATAATAAAAAGATAAAATTAAGACATAAATCGATCCACATAGAACGAATAAAAGAAACAATGTGTATGTTAGGCTTAGTTTGATATGAAATTAATAAAATCATATATTATATTGTTATTCAAGCCAGCATTATGAAGGAGTTTACAAGTAAATTGAGATAAAAGAATAGAGTGTGCATAGAAATTGTTGTCATCCCACTTAATGAAATCGTCCTCTATGCTTATTTTTAAAGATCTATCTTTTGCAACTAAAATTAAATGGGATAATTGTAGATAGAAATCGTTTGAAAAGCCTTCATAAAACATATTGTATAAGTAAAAGTTTTCTTTTAAAAAGATGAATTCTGGCTTACTATCATTTAGAACATAATCTAGAAATAATGCAAGTTTATGTATAAAATAGGTAGGAAACACACAGAAATATAGGGCATGTTCTGTTGAACTTATTATATTACATTTTGAACATAAATTTGAATCAGTTAATTTAAATTTATATAGTTTATTTTTACTATTTAATGTTCTGTTCATTTGTTCAAGGATAAAATTTTTATAATATAAAATAATTGGCATGCTAAATATTTTTTTTAACGACATAGAAAGCATTTCTTTGTCTGGAATATATAACTTATCACTCACTCTAGTTTTTAGTGCAGGTAGCTCACATGAGTTTTTATTTCTATGAATTAGTTTAAAATGGAGAGAAAATACAGATTTGTTCTTTAAAAAAACTGTTCCAATTGGAATCAAAAGTAGCTTTGCTCTCTTCATGCTAAACACACAATCTCTAGGAAAAGCTGTTTTTGTTGACTCTACTAGTTTACTCAATTTATTTATTAAAGAAACATCTCTAATTATATTCGATAGATCAGATTTTATGCATGGCAAAAACAATACTTTTTCATCAATTTTTCTTGTTTCAAATATGGAAGCGATGGTTAGCTTCTTAGTTTTAAGTATTATATTTTCATCGTGTTTATTAAAAGGTGTTGAAATATTAGCAAAATTGGATGAAATAATGGGGGATTGGAAAAACGTGGATGGTTCATGTTCTAAATCATAAAAAAACTCACTTAGCTTATGAAAATAATTACCACCTGCACATGGATAAAGACTCTTAAAGAAATTTTGATGCTCAATTATTGTTTTATAACTAAATGTAGGTAACATTGCTTGAATGTTTAGATGTTTATGTTCTAAAATTAAGCTAATGGTAGTATCATTATGTTGGGAAGAAAATCTTAGACAATTCATAAAACTATTTAACCATATTGAAAATGCTTGGGTGTCAGGTTTTAGAAAGTTCAAACCACCCTGAGTGAAATCTTGTTCTATACGATTTTGTGAAATTTTATATCTGTATGATATTTTTCCATCAGGATTTCTACTAGACCATAAAAACTTTGAAATAATTTTCCAAATTGATTTACAATATTTCTCGTCAGGGGGATAAATTCTGTATACATGGTAAGCACAGGCTGATAATAAATGGCTACAAAGATTGCGTCTTTTAATCAAATTATAACTGCTTTTTAGAGGAATTGACTTTGCTTTTTTTTCAAGTTTACTACATAATTCATCATAAGTATGAATTCTTGCTAAATTTTGATTAAAGGAGAGGTAAATTCCAAGATGTTTAAGTTTGTCGACAATTTTCCCTATAGAAGCAAGATCGGGGGGGAAGGTGCCATGGGTTAAAATTTTTGTCTTACTAAAGTTTATATGAAGCCCGATACCTTTCTCAAGTTTGTGCAATAACTGTTTTAAATCATTAACATCCTTATTTGTCTTCAATTGAGAAATTAAAATAGAATCATCAGCAAAACTTTTAGGTTTGGTATGTTTCTTTCCAATCTTATAGAAAATATGCTTTAATTTTTCGCTGATTAAGCATCTTATAAATATATGGTTTGTAATTATAAATTTACTTCCACTGGGTGGGTCACCTTGAGCTGACCCCCTTTTTAACTTGTAGAATTTGGAGAATGTTCCTTTTATAGCTACTCTAAATCTACCGTTATTTGTAAGTTGATTAAACGTTTTTGCAAAACTACCATTGGGAAATATATGCAATAAGATTGAGTCAATAACTGAGGGTAAAATTGTGTCAAAGGCACGTGACCAATCAAGTGCAATGATTTGAGCATTGTCCTTCTTTTTAACAATGTGGTTTATGGCGGCTGTAATGTTAATTGATGCATTGGACATTGTTCTGTTAGGAACAAAGCCAAATTGTTGACTATGAATAATTTTATGAAGATGGACATTAAGTTTTTTATTCAGTGCCTTAGACAGAATTTTATACACAGTTTCCAATAACGCTATGCCACGATAGTCGTCAGGTGACAAAAGGTCACTATTTTTCTTGGCAATGAAAATTATATTTCTATCTTTTATGAATTTAAAGGGGCTTTGATCAATGTCGATATTGTATAAGTTATTCAAAGCTCTTGTTATAAAATTTGGAAAAATATTAATTAAGAACTCAAATAGAATTTTTGTTTCTGAAGTAATTCCTGGGGCAGAACAGTTTTTCATAGACTTAATTATATTCTTAAACTCAATAGATGTAGAATAAGGAGAAGTAAGACTTTTAATTTGCGGAAATATTTCATCTAATGTCAAATCATAGTCCTCTAGTAAACCCTTTAATTCAGAGGGGGGGATGTTTTCAGGGGACACAATTTTGGCATGATTTTCTGCAAATATATTTGCTAGTTTATGGGGACATGTTACTGTATTACCATCAATTTTTAATTTGTAATTCTGCTTCTTAAGATTTGGAATATGTTTAAATGTATAGCTATTGTTTGCCCCATCAACTTTTAATCTTTGCATATATTTAAATTCCGCTTGTGTAAAAACTAGACCTTTGAAATAATCTTGTTGGGTTTTTACTAGATTTTGGATTTGATTTAATGTATCTCTGGAGTTATATCTACTTAAATTTTCATACAACATGTTAACTTGCTTGTTAAATTCTTGTGTTTTATGAAAATTTTTCAGTTTATATTTAGAGAAAAAACGATCATGTTCATTTTTAAGATGCTTCAGAAGTTTAAAAAAAGCAGTTGTATCTTTATACTCGAGGCTATTAAATGACATTTCATTATCTAAGCAAGTTGGGTTTTCAACATAAAATTCTTTAGACTTTAATAAAATGCCAGGATCTGCGTAATCGAACAAAAATTCAGTAGCTTTTTTTTCTAGCATAGAGGTAAAGTCCTTATTTCGAAATAAATAATTTTTCCATTTAGGAGATGTATATACGTATGGTTTTTTAAAGCTAACTGTCGCATGCATGTGGTCACTAAAGCTATTGTGCTCAAATCTTATGGAAGTAAAACCATCGAAATTGACAAAAAAATGATCTATATTGCTAGTATGTAATTTTTTATTTCGAATAGTGGACCAAGTATATGCATGATTACTGCCTAATTTGTCTGCTAGATCAAACAAGTTAAATTTGCTTAGAAATTTTTGTAACCGCTTAGCTTTACAAGAATGGTGAGGTGAATCAAATGATATATTGAAATCACCATATATGCAAAAATTGCTTATATTATTGTTTACAATGAATTTTTCGATTTCAGAAAGAACAGTAAAACACTCCAATATGTCGCATGGGAGATACACTATAATGTTCTCAATATATTTTTCTTTTATCTTCAGTCTAATGTAACATGCATGTTTTGATGAAATTACTTTAAAATTTTCAGTTTCCAAGATATTATGAGAATATAATAGTATCCCTCCTTTTCCTCCTGACGTTTCCCCGATGTAACTACAATTATTTGGGAGATTTGGGGTATTTTTGCTAGGTTTTAATTTTGTTTCTAAGAGAGCATATAAGGAAGGTATGCCATTATTGGAGTATTCCAGTTCTTTGATTTTGTGTGAAATCCTATTTAGTCTATGCCTTTTGCTGTTACTTGAGAGGAGCCCTAGACCACGACAGTTAACAAATCTTATGTTAAAAGAGGAGTCAAATTGCATTCTAATCTTAACTTAAAACTAATAATATAACTATATAATAATAAGAAGAAGGGGGGGGGGAAGAAACAAACAATGAGTGTTCCTATAAAAAAGGGAATCAAAAGCCAAACTTTTGAAATTCTTAGTCCAAATTTAAATATGAGAATTGGCTTTGGACAACAGCCAAAAATTTAAAGGCAAATCAATGAAAGATTCTCCTAAAAATGCAACTTATGTAAAAACATATTCTACATTTTAAATCATCATATTACACATTGTAGCTATTATAAGTTAGGCCTGGATTTTGCTGTTGGTTGTAGGTTTGTTGGTGTGTCTGGAAGTTGCTGTGGTTGTATCCCTGCGGGGCTATGCCAGTGTGTAGGTGGACTGGTGCTAGACTGGGGTGCTGTGTTACTGTAGGAACGCTTGTGATAGGATATAATTGTTGGAGGGGAGGGGGGGATGTGGAGATGTGGGTTTGCTGTGGTGGAGAGTATAGAAAGGGGGAGGTATTGTGATGATCGTTGGAGGGAATATTGTAAAACTGTTTTTTTGTGGCATGGAGAAATGGGCTAGAAGAGGAAGAGCGTCCGCGTTTACTTTGATGAGTACTGTTGATAAAAGGGTTAGAGTTTTGATAATTGTTGATGCCGTCCACAGAATCTGAGGGAGTGTTGTGTTTGTTAGTTTTCTGTTGGATGTTCCTTTTAGGGTTGATAGAAGTGTTTGTGCTGTCTAATGACTGAATGTGTTCCATAATCTTTCCAGTCAATGTTTGAATGTGGATCTGCGCTTCCTCTGTGTTAGTGCTTTCCTGAAATATATGTCCGTTGCTTGCGCTGTCTGGGTTGATAGTTCGACTCTCTATATACTTGCTCCATGGTCCATTCTCAGTAACTTTAACAGAATATAGTGGGATTATGGATTTGTCTTTTGCCATAGAGAAATTCATAATAGAATAGGCAGTAATTTCTTTGTTCTGTTTTGCCAAGCTGAGAATAGAAGAAACATCTCTGACACGTTTCTGTAGTGTTGGGAAGCCTGTTAGGGCGTATTGAACAGTTGGCATTCTCTTACCAGCCTTGTCACAAACAGATTTCAGTATTGAGATAGCTTTATCACTTGCAACTTCAGAACTGAAGTATATATTCACTGGATAAAGGGATTTCCCATTCACAACTTTAGGCTTTAATTGATATATTTTCACTATAGCCTGGCTATTACCAAACAATGCCATAATCTGTTCACTGTGGCTTCCTCCATATTTCCACGTGATTTTGTCGACATGAATGAGGTCACCTATGTTCACGATGTGTCTGGCTTTGTGGATCTTAGCAAGTTCTGGTTCAGAATTGTGAGAGTTGAGTGTGCAGTTGGGTTTGGGGGCGTCGTTGATACCTAGGATATCTTTTATTCTTTTTATGTCTGAGTGACAAGTAGAACACTTATCTGTAGATGTGTTGTTGTTGACCTTTTCTAGGGCAGTAATTCTGTCTTGGAGTAAAGATATTACCTTCAGAGCTTCTTGGAGACTTGCTCTTACTGATTTAACAGAGTCATTTTTAGGGGCAGTTTTGGTATCTTTAGACTCTGTAGTTAGTGACTCTATGTCAACATCATTAGACATATTATTTTTTTCAAGAATATTTCTTGTGATCTTATTAAACATTCTTGCTGAGGATAATTTTTAATAATATTATAAAATATGATGAAAAAATATAGAAAATTGTCTTTTATCTATGCATTGATGGTCAAATGCTTGGTTGCACTATTTTTATTTGTATCACTTAGTTAGATGAGGGTTATGCAATATTGAAAATATACTATGTTAGGAGCTATTAGATCATTATATACTTTGACATAGATCTAATTACACACTTCAAAATAAGATGTGCCTTTCTTGGGAGCACATGTGCAACTGTAGTGAGATTAGATAAAGACTAAATTATTATGTGAAATCTATTTTATTGTTCACAGCTCGAGTTAATTTTATTTTTACCGTTTAAATATTTAAAAATTTTAAATTTGATCCAACTTATATTTATTGCTTAGAGCATTTTTTGGCCTAAAGCGCCTTTCTAAAAAAACACTGAATTAAAAAAAGTAAGGTCTATTTGGGCTAAACCTATATGTCTGATATTTCGATTTTTTGTGTAACAGATGTTTAAAGAATTCTAAAAAAATGAGAAAAAAAAAGTTACTTTTCCTCCGACCCATCTCCCTTATTTATCAAGATTAAAATAATGACCAGGTCTTATTTTAATACATAAGTATTTTAAAATAATTGGGAGTGGGGGTGGGGGGGGGGGAGGGGGGAAATCGTGCTTGACTAGGCATTTTGAGGGAAACCAACGAAAAAGCAAAAGAAAGTATTTATGTATTTTTTTCTCATTTGATTACGTACAGTCAAATTTTTATAATAGTTATAGAGTAGTTTCAAAATTACAAATCTGTTAATTTCTAAATCCCAATATATATGTATGAGAACAAAGTAAATTGTTAGTTTCATATCAAGAGAAACATTATGAGATTTTGGTGATTATCTCTAGAACAGTTAGTTGACCAAATCCCAACAACCCCCCTTCCTTCTCCTTAAAACTTTTGAATGTGTCCGTTTGTGTGATTAACAATACTACATTTTCTGCTCAGTTGAGAACTACCCAATCCAGAGACGTCCAAGCTTATTATTTTAGGGTGGTAAAATAAGTGGTTTCAAAGGTTTGAGAGGGTTAATCTAATGTATTTCAAAGATTGATGGGGGTAATCAGAAAACACCCCTTTACCCACACGTACCTTTGGATGTCTATGACTCAACCTAACCTAAGTAAAGATAAACTGTGTCTACTCGCAAATCAATCTTACCAAACTAATTAAACATATAGCATCCCCCTTATTTTATGTGTTGTCAAACAGGTGTTCTAAAAATTATTCACAATGATGATAATTGTTCTTTGATAATAAGCTTATACTTAAATTGCAAGATTATAAAAGATTAAACAGAGTGTGTTTCTAACGATAAAACATACTTAAATCAAGATCGTCATCCAAATGGAACCCAGTAAAAGTGTCGGACTGATTATGACGTAAAAAAAATAATTAGCCAATGAGAGGCCACTATAAATTTTACCATTGGTGAATAATGGCCTCTCATTGGCTAATTTTTTTTGACGTCATAATCAGTCCGACACTATTACTGGGTTCCATCCAAATGTGATTTTAAAATTTAAAACACATAAAAAATAATCATTAAGCAATGGGCATTAGCAAACTAATCTAAATATGGTCATTTTGTTGCCAGACAGAAAAAAAGCTTTTGTAATGACATTTGACCTATTATAAAAAAAAGAACTAGAAAAAAGCTTGTTTCATTGAACTTTAAAATTGATTGGAGGATAATTTTGGAGGGGTGACATCTTTTTTTCTACCAATACCACACCTTTAAAGTTAAACTATATCACATATTTGGGGTTAAATGTAGCAAAAAAAAGCTTATGAGTTATTTATCAAAGTTAAAATAACAAAATTATATTGCTCATAACCTTTCCACTTTTGAAAAAAATAGTTCCTTTTAATCTAAAACTGTTATATTATTTTCCTTTTTTTGAGACATGCAATATTTTATATTTTATGCTCATTAATGTTAATTCAATAATATGAGGAAAAATTTATTTTATTTACAACTATATACATAAATTGTAAAAAGCTTTTTATTAATAGATTTATTTCAGTTTTATAAATGTTGACATTTTGCGATTGTTTTGTTGCGCTGTTTTGTGTCCACACCCGCTCTTTATCCCTCTCTCTCAAATATGAGACTTGTCAATCTTCCAAAATCGATCATCTTAAAAGTAATTTATTCACAATACGCCGCTTTTCTATGCATGATGACGCAATCCAGTGGTGCGTATAAGTGCAGGGACTATGGACTATATTGAGCTCAAAATATAAAGATATACAATACATATCATTACAATAGGTAAGCCTGTCTTGGCATATATCATAGTAGAAATATACCAAAAGATAATGTCACTTATTTCATTTTATTTATTATAATAAATCAGATACAATTAATTATTTACTTTATAATCCTTAGTCCTTGCTAGCCACATGCCTATATGAAGGTATATATACATAATAAATGCATGTTTTGGCTGTTTTTAGGGCGTGGTTCACTCGTACTATAGCTTTCTAATTTTAGTTTTGGCGGCGGTACAATATTCCTTATAAAACCAAGATGAAGCGTTACGTCGATACATACATGACACGTAGACTCGATAGAGTTTTATGAAATTGGTGGGTACACCCCCTTGCCTCTAGGGGCTTTGTATAAAAAGATATCAATGATTTAACGTCAAACAACTAAGTTAGGCACGGATATTTCTTAAGGTTGGGTAAAAAGATAAATCTTAAAATAAAATATAGAAATTTCAAATATTTGTAAAGTGTAAAATGATTTGTTTATATCGTGATTAAATAAAAGAAAATAGCAGAAAAACTAGTTTTAAATAACAAATAGATTGGAGTTGTGATTGAAAGACATTAAAATATTTCGTGATTGTTTTTTAATTATTTTTAAAAAAATTCTGAGTTTACAAATTTAAAACAGAGTAAATAAAATGAAATGATTTGAATTTAATAATGTTCTCAGCATCATGTTTAACTTACTTCCTCATCAAATAAGAAAAGCATAATTCTCATAAAAAATTTTGATTTTGAAATACATTTCAAATAGCACCTATAGTGATTTTTGTTAGAGAATGTTATGACTTGGATGTTGCACCAGATTTTTGTGTATTCTGAATCTGATAAAGTGATCCTCGCAACTGGCTAAGTTAACGGTACTGCCCATCCAACCTTTACACCATCCCCTCCTCTTCTACTGGATAAACAAACTGACCAATAAATAAGGTCACGGGACCATGATAGCAACCTAATTCAGGGCAAATTTCCCCCTGTCCATATATCCACTTATATCCCATATTTATTAATAAAAGATACAAAAAAATTTAATACAATATATCATGCACATAATTATAAAGGTGCAGATAACAGGGAGGGAGAGAACAACGACAGCTCAATTAATCTACATCATTTTCTTCCCCCGTATTTCACATGTAATAAATGGATGGAGAGGTTAATTATTTTCCATTGTCACATCCCTGCAACCCTGGTAGACATATACCAGACCAATATTAAGTTGAACATTTTATTTAATATTTGAATGTTTTTAACCAGTTCTTTGTTTATAACTATGTACACACAAATATACATATATACATACAGTTCTTTCCAATGAATGACCATTTATTGGTGTTCGCACTATGCATTCAAGATACATCTTAAAAGAAGTAGATTTTGTGAAATTTTATATTTATGTTATGGATATTTTAAATTACTATATTATTCCTTTTTGCAAATATCAAATTGATCGCTAAATTTATTAATTTGTTTTTTTATTAAAAAAGGCATACTTATTCAAGAAGGTAGATGTAGCTATGTACAAGGTAACACTTTTTTCTTAGGGGAAATAAATTTATATTCTTTTTTGTGATTCTAGTTTCAAACATTAAAATCTAACAATATTTCCGACAAGATACATTTTGTGATTAAAATGTAATTTTGTTTTCTGTTTTATCGCAACACTTTATTGGTGGTGTGTTAATGAAACACAACTCAAGTTTGGCCTAAGGTCATAGTAGCTGTACAATTCAAGCTCATTTTAGGATTTACAAAAAAAATCCTCCAAAAAAATATGTATTATTTGATAATTGGTAGATTATTTTTAAATAACAACAAATATTTTTTATATATTTTTGGTATTTATTATTGTATTGTTTAGTATGAATAAAAAATTTGAGTTTTTCTTATTAATGGTAGGTATAAAATTGACCTTTAAAAAACGTTTGCTTATATTTCGGTATTCTTAAACTGGATAATTAATAGACTAGCGATAACATGCTTAACGAATCATTAGCGAAGATAGATAATATTTTAAATTTTGTTGGGTATTATCAATAAATTACTGAATTTATGTTTTAACTATTACATTATTATTGTTTTTTTTTATCAAATATTTGACATTCAAAAAGTAGGTAAACTGAATCTGATAAAATATACAAAAGAAAAAAAAATGATAAAAAGCAAAGCAAGCGAGCCAAAACAAGTATAAATTATAAGGGATATCTGATTTAATTGATCAAATTCAATTTAAAAAAATTTTATTAAAGAGTTTTTAAAAATCTAAGTATTTTATGAACTCTTTGACTAAAAGCACATAATCTGTGATAAAAAAATCAACATTGTTTAACAATTTCGGATCAGGGGCAATTCACGTCAAAATGTTCCTAGAAACGATTATCTCCAAAAATCTATAAACTTTAAAAGCTACAAACGGCGGAACGTATTGATTATGCTCGAACAAAATTTTAACCGACAAAAGAAGACCTACGAATAATCTGGGATGATCATTACTCAATAATGTGCAATTATATCGCAGTGCACATGAATGCGCGAAAAAGACCAATTATAAGCATTTTTCTGTAATAAAGCTTTCCCTGTGCATCATAGGACCTTGTCTATCCTAGATTATTTATAGGCCTTCTTTTGTTGCTTAACGTGTTCAGCATTTTGGCAGAATTCATAGAGTTTTTGAATATTCGATACCAGGAACATTTTACCGTGAACTGCACTAGATCCATAAATCTATACTCTATACAGGAAAAAAATGAGACGGTCCTTGAATTGCGACATTATCACCAGGAACAAAATATTTGCAAAGGAAGCTGGAATTTATTGCATGCAATAATTCTGCTAAACAAATCAACTTTATATCTAGTTCTACTTCCCTCTTAGTAGACAGTTAAATAGATAGGCATCATCAAGAATAGTAATATTTATAAGCAGGAAAATAAAAAATCTGAATATATAAAATGATAAAGATATATCTAGTGAGATTTAAATAAACACGATCTCTGATTCATTGGCTAAACACTTTAGCAACTTTTCTAAGATCTTGAGTGTGTTGTACAAATCATAAGTACTGGGTGTGTTGATTCTAAAACACATAGACTGATAGACCATTAAAGTAAAAGAATAGAGGGCTATTTGTAACTCTTCCTTGTCCCTATTTTGTTTTTGGTCCTTGAAATCAGCTAATAGCGTAGGAAATAAAACATAGTCGATTCCCTAAAAAAGTACATAAAGTAATTTGCCTTTAAAGTAAAAGGTATCCACCACTAAGGGCAGGTAGTTGTCTAGAATGATTATACATCTATACTTATACATTTATAAGGATATTTAGGCATAAAAGAAACTAATTTGATATATTCAAATGCTGTTGGTAATTTTATAAACTGTTATTTGACTTTACAATACATGAAACATACATACAACAAATTTATGGACCCACAGAGTCAGCTCTTCTCTTTGGGTTCAGTAACCAAGTCACAAAAAACATATGTAAAAATCATTGCCTGAGGGGACATTGGGTTGTGTATTACACTAGTTTTATTAATCGTTGGCTTAAAAACTTTGGGGACTTTTATTGAACTTTGATTTGTTGGTTCATTAGGTCGTGTCTCCAAACATTTCAACCATTAAGTAATATAGCGTAGAGATAATTTTGTGAATCATCATTGGAGATGTCAATAATTTATCGTCCATTGTCTTGTCCCTTTAGATCCCTGTGTAAAAAAATTATGTCATTATTGCAGAGCTTTAATTTAAAATCTAATAAAAATTTAAATTATACATGTATTAGTTTCAAAATTAAAAACGAGGCAAAATCCGTGGGCCTTCTAATACACATGGTATATATGGCATTTGTTAAAAAAAATGCTTATTTATTGCCAAAAGTCAACATACACAACAATATTTTTGAATTAGGCAAATAGGTGTTTTTGAAGTTTTGCACATTGGGTAATAAAAAGCAGGGCACGATATACGTCTTATGTAGGGTCGTTTAGTTGCGGTGTAAAATATTTAGAACGGGCGGCTGCGCAGGTTCTTGGATGTTTTGTAATTAATGGCCAGCAGCTGCTATTACACAGACTCCTCTGTGAGACTTAACGCGCAGCTGCGGCTGCAGAACCTTGGTAAATTAGAGTTTCTTGGAACTGTAAATTTAAGATTTTAAATCCTCTAGACACTTCTTATATTGATAAATATTTGTTTCTTCTATAAACTAAAATAAATCATAAGTATAAAACTGATTGGTTTGATATTTTGATGGGACAACTTTTACTTATAAAGTAGTCATACAAATTATTTAATTTTGACTATATGATAGAAAAGAATTTTAGTTTTAAAATCTGTCGTTATTTTATATGTTTAAAAATATGATTTTTTGTCAGTCTGTTAAGATCTCGCTTACATCTCAACTGATTGAGTTCTCATTTCAGGAAAGCTTCACAAACTCGAAATTGCTACGGCTATTTTTATTAGAATGGTTTTCGGCTGTTTTCTACTAATTACTCTCTACATCCCACCTCAGAGCCCCTAAATGTAAGGGACGCAGTATGTTTTGAAATGATTTTAGTGTTCAATTAAGCTTCTACAATTTTTGCACTGTGTCTAGGGGTATTTTGCAAAAGGGGTTATAAAGGGTTGCGAATTGTTAAATTAGCAAAGACTGAAGTAGAGGGGGGGGGGGGGGTTGCTGAGAGAGTAAGAATTGCAAAATCTTAAGCGTCACTTCCTTTATAGTTCCCTTTTATGTTTATATGCATATTTTACATTTTAAATCTTGAGAAATGTTAACATTTTAAGTTTTTGTACTGCAAAAATGTTATTTTTATATCAAATTGAAATGAGGAAGGCCCACCTTGCACTTTTATGGACACCTACAAGTGTACATCCTCCTAGCAGATTCCTGTGCACGCTCCTGCCTATAATAAATGTACAGTACAGTGTCTTCTCATGAATGTTTGCATTTTGCATTGAATGTATACATAATAGATTAATGAAGGAGACTTTAAAAAGATGTTATCATTATTTACACATCAAAAAAACATTGTTTCCCGTTTGCATCCAGGGTGGTAGGGGACATTTTGCTGTCCCCAAAGTTTTCTTATTTGAACTTTTGAAGGTTTAACAACTCTGGGGACTTTAATTGAATTTTGATTGGTAGTTTTTATTAGACTTGGTGTCCAAACGTTTCAACCACTAATTGTAATCTACAGAAGGGTAATTATGTGTATCATTTTTTTTTTTTTTTGGGGGGGGGGTGTAAAAACTCCCATCCTTGGAAGTCTATATAACTATTCTTGTTTTTGTGCCCTTTTGTATTGTTCAGGTTTTATAATTGCAATTTAGCCTATTATGTATAATAGTCAGATAAATGTACTAACATTATACAAAGTAAGGTAGAACTTGCTTCGATACAAAATTAGGGTAATATAAAATATATTTATACTTTATTACATTTTTTGTCCAATTTCTGAAAGGTTGGTTACCCCTGTGGATGTTATGTTTCGTCTGTAATTTTTATTTTTTTGATAATATTTATTCCAGCCCTGGTCAATAGTTGTTCTAAAAAATGGATATAGTATATGTGGATGTACTGACATGGGTAGGATTTGCCATCAATTTGAGTTGCTATAATGGTCCTCATTTATTAGGGGTATCGATATTTTAACTAGCTGCGAGCATCACTTTATTAGAGTACTTAAAATATAGTGCAACATCGAATTATAAGATATCCATTAATCTCAATCATAATGACGGAAGAGTTATGATGGAGTATCATGTTCAATTCAAATATTACAATCACTCTTAACAACTTACATACAATTTAGAGGTATTTAGGGGCACTTGATTTAATGTAAGAAAGCGGGGGGGGGGGTAATCTTACACTTCCAATTTTAGTTTTAGTCTTTTAAGTGTGGAAATAAGCCCCCTAAAATAGTTACAATCTTTCTGTGGATCTATAAGAAGCTTCACTGTATTTTTATAATGGATATTACTTGGAACTTACACCAGATAATCACCTGTAGCTGTAACTGTTTGTCCTTTCTTCTAATTTCAAAGCTTCGCATTTATGGATGTTGTCATCTTTGTTACTATAAAGTTTAATCTGTAAAACCGTTTTAAATATTAGCAACATTTTAACGGATGAAAATTATTTCTATAGATTTTTAAAGTCTTAAGTCTCTATTTTCAGATTTTAAGTAACCATCAAAAGATTAGAAATTTCGAATTTCTTATAACGTCATTTTGAAGAAAGGTCAATGTGACTTGAAAATACCAGAAAAATGGGATGTTATTTTTAAAAAGTAAGCTAGACATATGGTTACAAAGTAAAAATAAAACAGGGAAAATTCCCCCAAAAAATGTTTTAAAAGTTGAGTTTACAAGTTTTATGACTTGAACCAAATTCCATTATAAATAATTGATTGGCTCAGGAATTTCCGACATATTTAACAATGCATAATTCTCTTATATTAATAATTCATAGAGTACACATATTCTTAAATTTTGTAATGTAAGCATATTAGAAAACTAGGAAAATTATGATGATAGAAGCAAAGCGACAATCAAAAAACAGCATTATCATGACTCGGCAGCTGTCATCAGCCTTCTGTAATCACTAGGGAAATCAACTTTTACTTTTTAAAGAATGAGCTGGAAATCTAATCCAGATAAGGCAATCCCATCCTTGAAAAAAGAATTACAAAGTACAAACATCCAATCGGTTTTTAATTTACGCGGCTGTCGAGCCTTTTGTAACATAGTCTAAAAAATTAGTTATAGTAATAATATTATGAAATATTCATTACTTTCAATTTTTAATGACATATAATTAAGCACTATATAGCATAGCTATTAAAAGCGTGTGTGTGTTTGTACCAGTCTGGTGTAGGTCCTAATCCTGAACTTAAACGGGTGGGTGGACGTAAAAACATATCTTGATAAAAAGAGGAGCTGCGCTGTTATTAATGTAAAATACACAAATTTTGTTTAGCTTGCTCCTTTTTTCATAAAAAAAGTTTCTGGTAAAATCTGGTTGTAAGATTTGTTTAGGTGATTTTCAAACATGACAATTTAGTTTTGACTATTACTTCCCCCTTTTAAATTACAAGATTCTATTCATAGCTCGGCAGCCACAATCAAATATTGGACATTCTGTAGCCGCATATAAATACTAATCAGTTTAGAAAAATCCTAACAACTAAGGCGACTAAAATGATCGGCGGCCAAACTTTAGTTATTACATTTTGAACACAAGTGGTCGCGCCTCTTTTATATAGAGGCTCCATATTCGAAGAGATATGGAAAGACAGAAAAATAATCTAAAACCATACCCAGGCTTATTTTTAAAAAATAAAATAACCTAAAACCATCCCACGACCTATAAGAAGCTTCCCTGAAAAGGAGAACCTTTATATAATAGGATTAAAAATACTCAAAACTGCGTTGTTAAGATGATTTTCAACTTGATTATGCAATTTTTATGTATTTTTAAAAACTAGTAAAGGCCTGTCTTGATTCTTTTGCTTTATGTTCAACGTATTTTGATTTCTTATATTTAAAACATTTAGTAAAAAATCATATGTATAAAAATTTAATTTGTAGGATGTATTAGTATGTACTATCTAAGGGTACATGTACCTTTTTACACGAATTTAAAGCATGTAAAACATGACTTTGTTAGTCTGTGCTATAATTGTCCGTATGTGTGTGTGTGTGCCTGTGTGTGCGTATGTGTGCGTGTGTGTAAGTGTGTGTTGGTTCTTTTTTTCGCGCACTAGGACAATCTGGAAATCCCAGGACTAAACCATTAAATTCGTTTGTGAAGGATAACTTTTCTTTAGGGAACAAAAACGTGCATTTCACCTTACTTTTGTAACTTTTTATAATTGTTAAAGCTTTTTTTTGTTATTAATTAAGGAAGTTTTTTGTTTCCTTATTTCTCTTTCTTTTAAGAATGAGAGTTTTGAATAGTAAAAAAAAATTGCAGATTTTAAAAAAGTTTTTGTGGAAATGATACTCTCTTTGGACTCAAGATTGCTAACTTGATGACGGCTTCGATAAAGAATAGTCATTCATCTCATCGTATTATAGTCAGCTTTCCGCGGATATTAAAGAGACCAATTATAAGATTATAACTCTAGTTTTCTCAGCTCCAAAACTGGTATTAATTTTATGATTTTCATTTTGATATTCGTGGACAAGTGTCTGAAATACGATGCTATACATGTTTTTTTTTAATATGGCTTAGCACCGGTTCAAATCCTGTGGATATTATTCGTTTTCGAAGTCATACTGGAAAATCTAATCTATGACGCCTTAATAGTTTTTTATACTAATTTGACCAAACCATGACAAATTAGAATAAATTGATATATATGACAAAAATGAACACATTTTGAACACTTGGGAAATCCAAATTTTTTTTTAACGCTCTCTGCTTGTCCACCAAAATAGAACGATGATTTCTTTAAAAATGATTAAAATATATAACAAGAATAATATTGATTATGATAACGGAGCTAAAAGGTTTGATGAAGCCTTAATAAAAAAATTTGCCCTTTTAAATCGAAAAAATAACAGCTTCTAAAAGAATTTTTTTTCGTGGCAATAAAATATAAAGTGCATCTTATTTTCTCTATGGTATTAGACAGCAGTTTTTCCTTCTTCTTCTGGGTGTTGCACCAATCCTACAAAAAATTAGAGCTAACAATTTTTTTGTGGTTTAGTACTTTGCTATTGCTCGGCTTTAAATGTTTTAACTGCTTAGCAGCCCTATAGGCTGTAATACTCAGCCGCTATTTTACTAACAGTCTACAGTTTTTAATAATTAACAAACATCCTTGTCTGCTGCAGAACCGACTAATGTTTGTGAAAAATAGCCGCAGCTTAAAGTCAACTCCACAGCATAGCTGCCCCTTTGGCTAATGAGTTTAGGAAAGCCGCTTTTTTTCCACAACCCTTTTCCACAACCCAAAGCTACTTAAGCCAAACTGCCAAAGAAATGAGTATCTACAATGCCCTGCGCAAAAAAAAACATTGAAACAAAAATATTAAAAGCCAAAAGTTCTTTTTCGCATTGTTTCCCCACTCCATCTTTTGATTACATGACTTGTAATTTGTTTTCACGCGCAGGGCCTTTACAATGGATATAAAATACGTGAATATATTGACATAGAAATTTGTAGTTAATTTAGGTTGCTAATATTGAACTCATTTATCGGTAATTTATTCATCCGGTAGGAGGTCAGAGGATGGGGTAAAGAAGATGAATGGGTGATATCGTTATTTTTGCCAGCTATGAGTATCATTTTATTAGAGTACATGAAAATCTGTTGCAATATCCATGTAATAATATTTCGATCGCCTATAGACAACTACTTACAATTATAATCATTATCATTCTAATAATTATAAAAGATCTTATAAAATTAAGCAAAAAATAATCTAACTCTTACTCTTAAATCTACATCAGAACTCTTACTCTTAAATCAACATCAGAACCAATGAAATTATCTTTTTTACTTTACTTCAGTATTTTATAATAAATGTATACATATAGATGTTTAATCCACACATCTATCTGGCCCAAGTGGTGGAGACCCTTTTTGTCTGCTAGAAAATCGCTTTCTGTTCTTTTGTAAGGACTCTTCTGTGTTTGTATTTCCGACGCTATTAGCTGATTTTAAAGACCAAATACAAAATCTGGAGAGTGTTGTCCCACTGTGGACAGAGTTATATATAGCACAAGACCCCTCTATTCTTTTACTTGAATTTTTTTTCATATAAAACTTGCTCAAATATGCTATTTCGTAAAAGGCCCTTGGTTGCTACGGAGAAGTTTAAGCCATCCCGGATTTTTTCAGATAAATTTCTATCAAAGGGCTTTTCAAAGAGATACTACAAGTCAACATTTTTTTGTAATTCTGTTTAAATGTTAGAAATATATCGGATTTTTTTCATCAGTTAGACTATTTCCTTGAGGTTAGTAGATTTATGCTATTTTCAACTCAAGTCATATTCGATTATTCGAAAAACGTCATTTGGATAAATGGGTTCATTGGTGTTATCTTTATCTTTGGGTTAGGTTTTTTAACGTTTAGAAGAGTCCCGCAGTGATATATTCCAAAAGGAGGGTTAAAGCACCCACCAATTGCTATAAATCATTTTTCATTAAATGAAAAAAGTGTAAAGGGTTGAGCGAAAGCATTAAATCTTTATTTTTATTTTATATTTTTTGTGTAATACGCAAAAACTCTAATTTATTCACTAACAAAATTAAATTGAAGACACTCCTTTAAAACCAATTTTTAACGTGACGTAAGTGAACACTTTTGGGTTAGTTGGAGTCTTATACCAGAAGTTACGAGTTGAAAAAGGAGTTTAAAATTTTTTAGTGAAAGAAAGTGTACAATTGCAATTTTTATAATTGTTGAATTATTAAAATATCATCCTTGTGATTTTGCTATACCCAGGTTGATCTTAGGACCCTCGAATTTTGACTATTGGAGTTAATTTCATTGTTTTATTTCTGGCTGTGTGTATATTGATAGAGATTGATTTAGGTAAATAGTTTTACCATAAATCACAAGCTGAAAAATGCCCGTTTGTAGATTTTTTTCTATTTTTAAGTTTTATGTGGTTTACAAAAGTAAAAACAAAACATTGTATGATAAATCACCAAATATGATTTTTTTCTTGAGGTTAGTTTTAAAATAACAAGAAACATGTAAATTAATAACTAGTAGGTCATTTTTTTCATGGGGCGATTTCTTTTGGAATGGTCCCCAAAAATAGCTATAAACCTTCTCAGGACCTATAAGAAGCTACACTGTAAATCGGTTCAGCGGTTAGCGATATCCTTTTATGTATGTATAAGAATTTTATTTTCTTATTTTTCTCATAAAGTTTATTGTTTAATTTAGACACAAAGAAAAAAAATATTTATAGAGCCCATGAATTTAAAATAAATATTGCATTTCATTATTTTAGATTGATTGGGGGTTTAACAAGGAAATAAAAAAATGCCATCATATCCATCCTCTCTAATTAATTATACCTTCAAAGAGCTTTATACATTCGGGTAACCATGTCTAATATCTATATTGATGAGCATCTTTAATATAATTTACTTGGCATGTCGTTCTGTTAGCAATGCTACAAAAGACCAATACATATTTTTTACATTTTTTTTTATTTTTCAATATCTAGGTATATGTTTATTTTTTATGAAACTGAAACTCCCCTTATCCGTCGGTCCATCCATACTTTTATATATAATTATACAGTGTGTGTTTAGTTTATTGTCTTAAAAAGCTTTGCTGATAATAAACATAATCATTCGTGTATAATTAATCACTCAATACCTTAAAACTCCAATAATTCTTCTTTGGGAATGATTTCTTAATAGATTTCTTTCTTTGTTCCGTATATTAACTTAAGACAAAGTTTCATCAAATACTAAGTAAAATTATAATTTAATATCACAAGTATAAAGAGTTGTGGTTTAGCAAGCTTTATTAGTTTCTCTTTATATTTTAAATCACAATTTTGGATTATATGATTAATGTTTTGTGCTTATAGTTTTTGAACTTTTTAGTTTTCGTGCAGTGGTTTTATCTAATTTCAAACATAAGAAATATACATTGAAAATCTACAGCATAAATTTGTATTTTTGTTTCTCCAAGATATGGAAAAATAAGTATTTAATTTTTTCGTAAAAATTAATTTAAAGTTATACTTTAAATTTAGTTGTCATCCCTGTTTTTAGATTCAGTTATAATTAAAATTTAGTTGGTATCCCTGTTTATAGATTCAGTTATAATTAAAATTTAGTTGGTATCCCTGTTTATAGATTCAGTTATATATAAAATTTAGTTGGTATCCCTGTTTATAGATTCAGTTATAATTAAAATTTTGTTGGCATCCCTGTTTATAGATTCAGTTATAATTAAAATTTTGTTGGCATCCCTGTTTATAGATTCAGTTATAACTCAAATTTAGTTGGCATCTCTGATTATAGATTCAGTGCAGCGGTTAGTTACTAATATTTGGGAGCATCTTTTTAGGTGTGGCTGAATACACTTCTCTCACAATGGATATATTATTACTTGGATGCTGTACAAGATTTTCATGTAGGCCAAACCCCATCCCCTCACCTCTTACTAGATGAACAAACTGACTAATAAATGAGGTCCATGTTAGCAACTTAAATTGACGGCAAATTACCCACTGTCAATATATCCACGTATATTTTATATCCATTGCTCTGACTTCTTCAAACAATGTTTTTTTCTGTGTAAAAGGAGACTATTTAAATGAAAACATGATCACAAATTTAGATTAGGTTTTTATTCTATCTTAACAAGAATAATTATGTTCATAAGAAGAGAAACAAAACATGACATTTTAGAAAAGTTTGTGCCTTAACAAGGAATCTAAAGGGATAAGAATGATCGACTAGTTGATGTACAGTACATTCCAAATGATGATAAACAAAAAATATAATATCTGTAGTTTACAATTAGTGGTTGAAACGTTTGGACACTTAACTTAATGAACCAACCAATCAAAATTCAGTAAGGTCCCAAACGTTATTAAGCCATCGACTATGGAAACAATTATTAGACATTTAAATATTTATTCTGTTTTTATAGATTGAATTTTAATTTTCCTTGTTTAAATTGAAGAAAAATGTTGTTCATGGATCACCAGTCATTAGCAAGCTGCCATAAATATAGCTTGATCCCTCAGAAATACACTTTTTATCAGTTATCAGGCCCTTATGCTTTTTGTCTCAAGCCTAAGACTTTATATTTTTGATAATAGAAAGGTGGGGTTACTGTTAAAGGCTGTAATTAGATTCGTCCCAATTCCAAAAGATAAGATTTAACTGTCTAAATAATTAGTAAGCATCACTAAGCCTTACATTATGTGGATCATGGGCTAAAAGAAATGTTAATTTTTAAAAAGTAAAAAACTTTTTTTGTAATAATTGAAGAATTGCTGCCAACTAACGCAGATTGTCTGAAAGTCTTTGTTGTTAGTTTCGTCTGATTTAGGAATTCCTCCAAACGTTTAACTTCAAGAATCTGACTTAAAATCAATTAAAAAGATTTTTAATGTTACTTGCATAATACAGTGAAACTCGCACCGGGCTAAAATAACGATTCCCTCTTCCACTCCCTTTACCCCTCCTCCTGGATGAACGAACTGACCAATGACAAATGAGTTCCATTTTAGCAAGATAAATTGGCGACAATTTTCCCCCTGTCTTAATATCCAAGTTTATTCTACATCCAATTTTAGGCCGATTTACTGACAACTTTATCATTAATTTTTCAACAAATCTTCTTCAGTTGATTGTTGAAAGGAAAACAAAGCGCCAATCCAAAATCGTTGAACCTCTACAAACCGCCAATTAAAATTTTTGAATTAGTTTCTGTTTAAGATTCTTCTATGAAACATAAAATTGATTTTCATTCTTTTTCATATTTTTTGTTATTACTGTAGTTTATTTATTTATGATATTTCGTTTTTTAGTATTTAATTAGTTAGGTTGTTAAGTAGCATAATAAAACATGTTGCTAATACTATTGTTTAATAATTAAATAACAAAGATTTTACTTTGAAATAACCAATTAAGAAACGTTTTGTTCTGTGTAATTATTTTCCTAGATTTTAGGATAAATTTAAAACTTAAATCAAAGGTATCAGATGTCTCTCTGTGTGTTTATACCGAAGGATCTAGCAGCTGTTATATGGTACTCCTTTACAGTGAAGCACATCATTTGTCTAGAGAAATTATGCATATATTTTTTTTGAGGGAGGGTACCTCTATGGCCCTTCTAAGAGAAATCATCCCTGAATAAAGATACCTTCCGAATATTTTTTCTTTTTCTTTTTGAAACTAAAATGTAAAGTGGAGGGTAGACTCCCCCACCAACTTCCCTCAAGTGGCCCTATAGGCCTCTAGGGACGTAGCCGCTATTTTTTTTTTAGATATTTATGTGATAATTCGCTGTTTTGTAACTATTCAAAGCTGCAGTTTACAGTCCTTAAACTTGGCGGCTGCAAAAAAAAAACTTAGTTACTAATAGTTTCTATTTATTTCAGGTGGAGTACTGAGGCTATAGTGCGAAGGAGAACCAATAACAAAGTTATCAGTTCGCATTAATTAGCCACCTAGGGGCTACAACTGTACAACATACTGTAAACTATATATAGTGCAAAGTATACAATCATATAATAGTTATATAATAACAAATATTAATTGACATTGTAATAAAAGTGAATATAAAGATTCAAGGTCATTAAGAGTTTAAGAGAATTTTTTTCTCTGAATAATAATAGAGAGTTTTTTTAGTAGTCATAGAAACTTTTAGATAAATTTCCTTACACTTATAACAGTTCAATGCAATAGTTGGCCATAAATACTTGGTGGATGTGGATGTAAATAAGATCCTAGTTACTGAATAAAAAAACATAACAAGAAATAGAAAATGTTTTCCCTCAAATCTGCCAGTGGCTTTCTCATTGGAGGCCTAGAAAAAATATTTTACAGGTAATGGAATAATTAATGTGAATTTTTTAAGGTATTATCCAGTATGGCTTAGAAACCAGTTAAGATCCGATAGATTAATATAGATTATAACTAGTTCTAGGCCGTACTGAAAAATTCGGTATCGCATCGTATTAGAGAAAACTTTCCACGCATATTAAAAATATAATCTTTAAATTAATACTACCTTTGTTAGCACGGATATTTGGCTCCTCGGGACTAACAAAACTGGTTTTTCTCATAATTATTCATTTTAACTTCGGTGAAAAGCTGTCTATAATACTATGCGATAAATAACTATTATGATTGCTGTAGAGAAACAATGTTTCAGGAATAGGTCAAGGTTCATAGATTGATAGCTTCATCTTCCTTCACAGTCGGCTATCGAGTTTTGAGTTTTGGATCTTCATCAACTTCAATTTTCCTTTTGCCAAATATAAGAATTTTCCTAAACGTTAACTGGGGAAATTAAATACATAGGTTATTTTCCCAATTACAATTTTCAATGTTTTTAAATATTTTTTCGTGTTTCGCTTTAACTATTTTTTTCTAAACTCTTTCTAATAAATGATTCACTTCCTTTATTCAAATAATTAAAAACCTCAATTTCTTTGTGTTAAATTTTGATAGAATTGCCGCAATTTTTGCTTTGCGAACGCCAATATTTACTTGTGCAGAGACAATGAATTTTTATTCTGACACAAATTTATCCTATTTTTAGTTTTTTTTGTTGGGTTGACATTACCCCATCATTCTAAAATATGACTTTAAACCTGTAAATAATACAGTTCCTCTGAGCTTTTATCCCTTTGAATGTCATGACCCCAAAAATAAACACAGCTCTATTTTTGTAAACCCTCTTGTATTTTTTTGTTTTGTTATTGAGATTACTTTACCCCAATCTTAGCTTTTTAATAATAGTTATTTCTCGTATCGTATTATAAACGGCTTTCCGCGGATATAGAATGTACAATTATAAGATTAAAACTAGTTTTTTTAGCCCCGTGGTGCCGAAGGCACCGGCTAAAAAAACTGGTTTTAATCTTATGATTGTACATTTCTAAATTCGTAGAAAGCTGGATATAATACGATGCTAGACATAGTTTTTTCGTATGGATGAGAACCGGTTCCTATCCACCGGATTCGAATGAATACGAGAAAATTTATTATTCTCTTTTTTTCTTACCACCGACCGTAACATTTTACATAGTACATGTTGAAAGTAGCATCTTTTCTGCAAGTTTCCTGGTTAAAAAATAGTTTATTCTGTAAAAATAAAATGTGTTAACCACAGGTGAATTATTAAAAAACTTTTTTACCTCACTGCCTAATTAAGAAAGTGAGGCAAAATTATCACCTCTAAATTTTTAGCGAGTCTCACTAATTTTAGTGAGGCAAAAGTTTTTTAAGAATCCACCTAAGAAGTTTATGAAAAGTTACCAAGGACCGTTTATTATGAGAAATTCCTACTTAACTTAATTTTTACAAAAAAAAACTTTATCTAGCCCCTGTTTAACACTGCAAGGGTTTATCCTACTCCTTTTTTAAATAATCATGTATAGTTTCGTATCATCGACAATTTTCCACGAATATTAAAATAAAAATTATTTCATTGATATCCCTCGGGCCTAATAAGATGCGATAAAGACCTATTAATAATAAAACTGTATTTCAGATGGGGCCTATTTGCTAGTCAGCACCCGTACCCTGTGATATTGGTCAGTCTTATTCTTACAGGCTTAACTGGAATAGGATTCTTAAATTTCAGGTAAATACATTATACGCCTTTTAATTTATTCGCTTTCATTTTTTTTTTGACTAGGTAAATATTTTTAAAATTTTGTGCGTATCTTGGCCATTTTTGATCAATTTTAACTTTTTTTATTCAAATTATTCCAGTAGTTTTGTGCAGTCATTGGCTGTTTATTATGTAAAAGTATCATGATGTATGTGTGTATGTCTACGTAAAATGTTTAAAATTTTTTAATTAAAAGCATTACTAAAGTACCAACAGACCCATTTAATTTCATAAACCTTCGCTTAAGGGATTTTAAATTATTCAATAATCTTAATTTTACAATCCAAACAACAATTTAATGTAATTTAAACTATAAAATATGAAATCTCAATAAATATGCATCTTAAATGCAATTCGTAGGTTTTTTTATTAAGGAAGTAAAGTATTATTTCATTTTTTGTTGATTTTTTTTCTGAAAATTGTTAATTGTAGGTTACATAATTAGAGTTTTAATATTCATTCATTATATTTTATGTTCAGAGATTTTTCATTCATCGCTCATTAATTTTCCTCAAGAAATTGAAGAATTTTTTAGATAATATAAACCTTCCCCCAATTTTTGTATTTTTATCATGTTGTGGTATCCGCCTAGGATAAATGGCAGACACCAGAGTTCAAATGACTACGGCAGTGTGAACAGACGTGGACACCTATACTATAGAGAAGCTACGCTTCTCTAGCAATCACTAAATAATAAACAGAATCTATTCAGTTGTTCCTTTATTGAAGGTCTAAGGATTACTAAAGTTATATACAACAAACAATAGCTACACAGATAGGAATAAATAATCATAAATAAAAGCAATATAATACATATACAATAGTCAGTTTGGGCAATAATGATCCCCCATCCCTGGAAAGGGTGGGGGGAATTAACAATACAGCTTAACCATAATAAGGCTGTCAGAATCAATCATTAATTTTAGGCATAGGGAGGGGGTCGGCAGACCCCTTCCCCAGGACTCGGGGGAGGGCCTTTGGCCCTTCCCCGAACCCCGGTCAGGGTTGCCATAGGCATGGCTCACGGTTGCCGAATACCACAACTCTCCCCTCGGAAGGCTGGGAGGGGGTCTCCCTGCCAGACTTCCGACAGTGGTTGAGGCCTTCGGCCCGCTCCTTAGGGCTAAGATATATATACAAACGATAATGATTCAATGGAATCCTAGTGGTGATTTTCAGGGCTGATGGGCTCCCAACGTGGGATAGAAGGTAGAGGCTGGCTTTGGTTGGACACGTAGCTCGGCGCCAGCAGGTGTCAGGTTGGCGTGGGGCACAGCCACTGCGGGGCCGGTCAGTAACGGGGCATTCTGGTTGTTGTTGGCAGCGGCTGGGGCACTGGCTACCAAATTGACCGTCTGAGCGACAGCCTGGCCTCCCGAGGGGCCGCGGGGCTTTCCAGAGGGTGGTCCAGGCCTGCCTGGGCGGTCATCCCCTTTATCGGCTGACTGCATGGACACCATTTCCTCGGCTGCTTCCCGGCCGATAGGAATGGCATCCCAGTCTACTGAAAAGTCCCGGGACTTGGCATGGGTGAGCCGGGCTCTGGCCAAGGCCTTCCTGTACAAGGTTGGATGGTACAGGAACACTTGTGACATCGCATTCATGGCTGCCAGGGAAATGATGGTTAAATCCCCCAGCAGTTTGAGGATCAACAACAGCAAACACAGTATGGCTGCGCCATCTCCCCACTCGTGAATAGCTTGTCTGAACCCAGCCCAGACATCCAGGGCGGCCTCTCCTTCCTCCGCCAGTCGGTCGATATTGTAGGACACGATCCCATGGTCTCCGGTGGCCGAACAGCTACCTTGCTGAACGCATGAGCCATAAGACAGGCCGGTCAGCATGGCGGCTTTATACGCTGGGAACGCTAGCAGCTGCTGCCAGTCGTTCAGCTCAGCCTGCGAATACAAGCCTCCCGAACTAAAGTCATCCAAGGGTTCTGTCAGCAGCTGCTTGGGCGTATCCAGCGGGGGTGGCCTCTTCTTAGGTGCGGAAGTTAGCTCTATCCAGCCTTCCTCCGCGTGCACAGTTAGGGGGTAGGTGGAGGAGCAGGGAATCTTGGTGGCGTGGCCGCTATACACCCTTGTCACGGCGTCTACGAATCCTGTGGGTTCCACTGGTACTTTGTCCCAACATTCATTGCTCTCACGGACAACATATTTGTTGCGTTGGCAGGTAAGCTGGAGCAGGACATCTCCCCTCAGCACAGAGAACGTGCTCCCCTGGACACGCACCGGGTGGGCCGGGTCTAGTTGCTGGAGCTTCCAGCAATTGGCCGCTACTTCTTCTGCCGCTGTGCTTTTCATGCGTGTCTCCAGGGTAAATCCAATGTAGCCTGCATGTATCTGGGCCTGCAGGGGGACATCCACATCCCTGGCCGATACTCTGGGCAGCGCTGCCGCGGCCGGGTCAGCTGCCACGAACAATGCTGGGTGGTTGGTGGCATGGGCCTCAAAGTCGCAGTTCACTATTGAGGTGGGGATGGTCATGTTGATGAAGAACTGGGCTTGATGGTCAACCAGGAACGCATCCATCACTAGGCTAGGCTGGAGGCTGCGGATCAGCCTCAAGGGGCAATCTCTCCCCAGGTGGTCCCACACGTAGGTGGCTTCCCCAGTAATGCAAGACAGCTCAGAATGGGGACATTCTAGGGTCAGGTGGTCAGATTGGGACTCCACCCGTCCATCCTCTACTACGTAGGTCTCTTCCTTGACCAGCAGCCGTCGTTCCTGGAGCACTAATTCATTGCGGTACAGCTGGCCCTCGAAATGGACATCCTCCCCTTCACAACCCACCCCCTCGGGGCTGTTGACCAAGGCGCCCACCATGTCGAGGGTGAAGAACAGGGGATGGTTCAGCTGGAACGTCAGTGGCTGGGTCTTGCCTGGCAGCGTGTAGACTCGGTTCCTGGCCAGGTCTCGGCACGTTTCTGGATCAATCTTGGTTGGCCTCATGAGGGTGGGGACCGAGGTCACCTTGAGGTGACCCCATACCCCACACCTAAATGTCCACTGGGACACGGTGAGCTGACAACTGTATCCTGTTGTTTCCCTAATCTTGACTTGCTGCAGGACATGTACCTCGTGGCCCAGGGGCACCTCCTGGTGTAGCGGTTCCGTGCTACACATCTTCTCCTTATTGTAGGCTGTGACGTGGGTGGGGTTGGCGCAGTCCCACCCTACCAGGACGTAGCTAGTTGTAGGCCACACAGCTGCGAGCAGTAGTCCCCACAGAACCATCCACCAGTGTGAGAAGCTACCAGACAGCCATCTACCTTGCACACGCGGCTCGGGTCACGGCTGCTTCTTGGGGCTGGACACGGCTGGGTTGCTCCTGGCTAGATACAAATTTCCATTGAGCGTTATCTTTGGGTGCCCGGGGCATCCCGATACCCTCCCCAATGACAGACTGACAGGCGACTGGCGCCAACCTGGGTGTCGGCTCCCCTAGCCCCAAGGGGTCCCTTCCCTTGTCCATGGCATGCCCAGTGGCATGGGGCTGAAGTGCGTGTGGCACAGGCTCGCCCTGAATCACGTCCCTCCCCTGCCCTAGGAACTCAGGTGCATGTGGCACAGGCAAGTCCTTATATCCCCAAATTTCAATCTCCCCAGCCTCTGGTGCAGGAGGCACAGGCAAGGTTGGGGGGTTACAATAATTTGGATACAATACATTTGTCAAATTTAACTTATCCTGGCTCGACTGGAAGTGATGGGCAGCTGGGTTCCCTCGGCTGGCAGGGGGCGCTGGATGGTGTATGGCTGGGCTCTCCCTACGGGCTGGTGGCGCTGGCTGACTGGGGGTGACGGGTGTCACCCCTTCCTCTGGGACTGCTGGCTCGTTCCAGGATCCAGGTATCTCGGTGGCGGCGACGGTTGTCGCCCCAGGCACCAGGGTGGGGGCGCTGGATAGCACCCCCCAGTCATCACAGGTGGCGGCGCCGGGTGGCGCCCCATACATCGACTCTGATGCGCTGGCTAGCGCCTCCTGCCTCTCCCGTTCAACGGCCGCCAGGGCCTCTCCGTACACCGTCTCAGTGACGCTGGGTAGCGCCCCTCCACTCTTGCTGGGTAGGCTCGGTCGGGCAGGCCCCATCATGTTTAGGCTGAAGGGCTGGGGCCTCAGGACTTCTGGCTCGGCAATGTTGTTGGGCTGCACAAACTCCGGCCCCAGGTGGTTGAGGCTGAAGCCCAGGCCAACCCGGTTGGGTTCAGACGCTCCTCCCAGTACGTTGATTCTAGCTGGGACGGTTCCAAACTGCGGCATTCCGTCGGCTCGGCCCGCTGCGTTGGGGGCGGCTGCTTGCTGCGGTGTTGCTGGGGGCGCGCTCCCTTCCATGTTGGCTACTCTGCTGGGCTTTCCTGGGGGAGCGCCCTTGTCTGCAGTGCGCCTCCGGCCGGCTACCTGGTCCCAGTCGGCTCTGCACTCGGCCGCAGTATGGCCGGCATAGTGGCAACGCTCGCACTTGGCAGGACGGTCACGGCGTGGCTGGGTGCGTCTCTCTTCTAGGCTGACTTCCATAGGCGTCGGACAGTCTCGGGCTCGGTGGCCTTTCCCTTGGCAGCGGTAACAGCGGCCTGAAGTCTTGTCATCTGGGGCGACCTTCCCCATCTGGTGGAGACCCGGAGCCAAGGCGCCAATCTCCATTGGCTCCGACTCGTCGTAGTGGGGCAACTGGACACTGGCTGATCCCGTGAGCCCGTCGGTGGCGTCCACTAGGCACACACCCTCCTTCATCTGCTTGGTAATCATTGTGACGGTGAACATGGCTGGCCTCGTGTACTCAGGTCCCGAGGCGATCTCATGACTCATCATTTCACGTTTCACATTAGCGTTACGAATGCCACGATTTAATTCGTCTATCAACAATTCAAGGTCCTCATGGCTGTAGGCCTCCCTATACAAGGCACACTTTGTGGATATGTATGCTTGTATAGGTTCTGTCGAGTGTTGCCTGTAATCCCTGAAGGCTTGCTTCAAAGTCTGGGATTCAAAGGCTGGACGAAATAACATTTCACACTCGGCCTTGACTTGTTCGTATGTCAAGGCTTGGCCTGCCTCGCCAAACAGATGAGAGGCCATCTCCGCCGCTTGCCCCACCAGTGACAGTAAAAGGGCGTTGCGGCGGTTTAGTGTGTCATGGGGGGGCACGCGGTAAGCCGCCCATGACATCTCGAGTCTGCGGATGTGAGAACTCCAGGATTGCTTGGGCGGTCCTCTATACTCCGGCAGGTTACTCAGCATCAGCTTGCGGTACTCGGCTGGAGCCGGTTGGGGGTCATCCTGGAGCCATCCTTGGGCTTGGTCGCCTCCTGGCGCTTGCGGCTGCTCCATCGGGTCAACGGTTCAGCGGCGGGACACGAAGTTTTAAGTCAATACTATAAATGGTTTACACTTGAGGCTTTCTAGCCTAGCAGCCAACACTGTTTATCACTAGGTTGGTAGTTTAACTACAAAGATGTAACTTAGATGTACTTGTCACTAGTTTTTTTCTGAGTTGTAGAGTAGGCTGGTAGGGGTAGATAGCTGTTGAGGGTCTGAACTGCTGTCAGGAACTGATTGGGTTTTCCTTTATCACACTATAGATAGGAGGGAGAAGCTTGTAAGTCTTGTTTTCTAAAAATATCTCTGTTAGATGCTATGGAGTAGCTCCGCTCCTGTATGTGTGTGTGTGCGTGAAATATCCTTTCCTTGCAACGCGCTTACGCACCGTCAAATCCGCGCACACAGGTAAAACGCGCACTTATCCCTCAACCCGCTCTCTCATTGGTCCGCTTTGTCCGTTGAATTTTGTGATATGTCCCGAACTCTGCTGCGCGACCCGTAAATGGCGCTCTGTTCTCCCGGTCGCTATCTCCACACCGTGGGCGGACTTAGTCAGGTGTGGGTAGGAGGGGGGAAGCGCGTGAGGGGACGGGGTAAAACCGTCCGTTCCCCCTGTGGAGAAGGGGGAGTGCTGTGGGTTTGAGGTAACTGTGTGGTGAGGTAATTGTGCCCTTTTTCTTTAATCCTGGGCTTATTGTTATGTCACCTCGATTGTATTTTCTTCAATGGATGGTGGGCCCCTCCCTTTCCTCTGGAATAAGGGGTGTATTTGTTGTGCTGGAGGCTTGGGTGGTTAGATTGTTTATCAATGCATTTTTATATTACATCTAGATTCTATTTTTGGCCTTATCACAATACACAACAGATTTGCTTACCAAGCCTGTTCTATTTTTAGTTTTATCACAATACACAACAAATTGTTTACCAATCCTTGCTCATAAATCTATTGTTCAGCCTTCACACTAGGGTGGTAATCCCTACAATGTGATATAATATCTGCTTTTCTAGATGGGTGGCTGCGCTGTAGCCTCTCAGGATACTTGGAGTTGACGTAGTTTCCTCTGCTTGGTACACTACACTCGTATGTTGGCTCGCAGCTCGCAGCTATTTGGCGTGTTTCAGCCTGTCGGCGGCAGGGAATGTCCCGTCCTGCAGCGCCGTATATCCGAATCCAGCTGGTGGCGGCAGGGAATGTCCCGTCCTGCAGCGCCGCTGGTTCGAATCCTTGGCTTGTTTCAGTCTGTCGGCGGCAGGGAATGTCCCGTCCTGCAGCGCCGTGTATCCGAATCCGGCTGGTGGCGGCAGGGAATGTCCCGTCCTGCAGCGCCGCTGGTTCGAATCCTGCTATCTCTTGCAGTAAATGTTGGCCTATTTTCAGCCGTTTACACTTAGTTGGCCTGTTTCAGCCCGTCCGCAGGCCTGTTTCAGCCCTTGAGCGCTCAATTCTCCGTTAGATGTCGGCGCTTCTCGCGGTTCTCCGTCAAGTTTCGCTGCTCTCCGCAGTCTCTTGTACGATCTCGCTAGATTTCGCTTCCACAACTGCCGGATGCAGAGTTAGACCTTGCTATCCAGGGTGGGTAATTCAGGTTGCTTGTGTCAGTTTTGCCAGTTTCACTGCTGGGAGTACCTTAGCCTCAGCTGCGCGTCTGCTCTACACTTGTGGTTTGCCGTAATCTCACACAGCTGTCACCAAAAGTTGTGGTATCCGCCTAGGATAAATGGCAGACACCAGAGTTCAAATGACTACGGCAGTGTGAACAGACGTGGACACCTATACTATAGAGAAGCTACGCTTCTCTAGCAATCACTAAATAATAAACAGAATCTATTCAGTTGTTCCTTTATTGAAGGTCTAAGGATTACTAAAGTTATATACAACAAACAATAGCTACACAGATAGGAATAAATAATCATAAATAAAAGCAATATAATACATATACAATAGTCAGTTTGGGCAATAATGATCCCCCATCCCTGGAAAGGGTGGGGGGAATTAACAATACAGCTTAACCATAATAAGGCTGTCAGAATCAATCATTAATTTTAGGCATAGGGAGGGGGTCAGCAGACCCCTTCCCCAGGACTCGGGGGAGGGCCTTTGGCCCTTCCCCGAACCCCGGTCAGGGTTGCCATAGGCATGGCTCACGGTTGCCGAATACCACAATGTTACGAAAGAAAATCTATTAGGTATTAAAAAATAAATGTATAACCCAGACAACTACCTGGCCCAAGTGGTAGGGACCTTTTTCCCCCTCGAGGGTAGAGGAACATATAGATCGTGCACCCTCTTTTCTTTATCAACTATCAAAATGTGCTTCATGAATTTAATTTTCTATAAAATTTATATCCGTGACTTTCTTTTAATTTAGACAAGAACATCAAGCAGACAAATTATGGATTCCTCCAACCTCAGAGTATCTTGTAAACAAGGTAACCATTATTTTTTTTTATAGCGAAGCTACACTATAATTCACTTTTCTGTCCGTCCGACCGTCTGTCAGTCAGTCTGTAACGCAATGGTGGAAATGGGATTTACTCAGCTGTTATTAAAGTTAGACCTTTGATTTTTCTTGTCAACATTATTATAGGTATGATCTTAAAGCATTAAATCTCTAATCCATTGGAGAGATTGGTGCAATATTCATGTAAGATTTTTTTAATAAGGAAAAGCTTAAAAGAATTTAAGATCATTTCTTTTATCTCTGGATTATAACAAAGTATGTGTCACAGCTACTTTTTAACCAGTATTTATTTTATTTGTCAAATCAGAATACTTTTTTACAAAGTAATTTGATACTAAAGCTCAAAAAAATTATATATATTATTCTACTATTTTTATATATTACTTTTACTATTCTCCTCTTAAATGCATTAGTTAATTTTGTCTTCTTCCGTTTGCCCGTTCATGCTGCGATTCGTGTGAGCACACATGTTCTAGTTATGAAAGAATAGTTATTTCTCGCATCGTATTATAAACAGCTTTCCGTGGATATAGAATGTACAATTATAAGATTAAAACCAGTTTTTTTAGCCAGGAGTTGCTGAAGGCACGGGCTGAAAAAAACTGGTTTTATTCTTATGATTGCAAATTTTTATATTCGAAGAAAGCTAGATTTTTTCATATGGATGAGAACCGGATTCGAATGAATAAGAGAAAATTAAGTAAGAATCACTTAAACTAATATTCTAATTTGCAGATTTGCACAATTTTTATTATTCCTTTTAGCTAAAAACTAATGCTTGGTTAATCAGACAAAAAATTTTGTTTAAATTTTAAATATTTTCATATCCTACTATAAAAGTAACACGATGTATGTCTGTCTGTCTGTTTGTACTTCATCACTGAGCTGATATTGTTCTCCTTTACAATGTAGTTCTCATAGGTCCTGGAAAGCTTTATAACTATTTTTGAGGACGGTACCATTACTCCTCCAAGAAAAATAGTACCTATTTCTTTTCTTTTCATTTAGAATGAAGGATCGACTTACCATCCTCACCATTAAGTGCCCCTAGAGGTCTAACGGGGGGCGTAGCCACTAGTAATTTATATTTGAATAGAGTGCACTAGATAATAACTACTTCTGCGAATATTTAAATACCGTTCATACAGCTTTGCGAACAACTAAGCATCTCCTTAAAATAATATTCCAATAAGAATATCATTATCTTTTTAAGATATATGGTTTTGAAAAGAAAAAATGAAAATATATATCAAATAAAATGGCCAATGTAAGCACCATAAATCGAATCTAAAGGTCAACCATAGGCGTCCAAGGGGGGGGGTAATGGGCCATTTGGCACCCCCAAACGATTTTGGGGGTGCCGTAGGCACCCCCAAAATTTTGTGAACAATACCCCCCCCCAAAAAAAATTACCCCTACCTTGGGGGTGCCGTAGGCACCCCCAACGATTTTGGGGGGGGTAAATACTCCCCCCAAAATAGAAAATCTTTAACAAAAAAAATTTTTGCGCGCTTCGCGCGCATTTTTAATACTAAATTTTTTATAAAATTTAAATTACCCCCCCAAAAATTTTACCCCGGGGGTAAATTTTGGGGGGGGTAAACAAATTTTACCCCTGCCAATAGATTTCAGGGGGGGTAATTACCCCCCCCAAGCAAATTTTACCCCCGGGGTAAAAATTTTGGGGGGGGTAAAAAAAATTTGCGGCGCGCTTCGCGCGCCATTTTACCCCCCCCAAAACCAAATTACCCCCCCCTTAAAAAAATTTTACCCCCCCCAAAATAAAAAGCTTGGACGCCCCTGAGGTCAACAACCGTTTTTTTTTATTTTTAGACAAAATGTGCTAATCTTTTCAGTAGTCCAACTGGGTCAGAGGGTGTCTAAGTATTAAAATGTTTTACGAAAAAAATTTTAAAAACTTTTTACAGCACAATTCATATTTTTCTACCATGCATATATGTATGTATATACTTTTTTATACATACATATATATTTTGCTACGAATATACTTGTTCTTGTACATATCTTATTGTGAATTAACTTTTTTGATGAGAATTTGTGTTGCCAACTTCACACATTTGAATTTGTTATGTGTCTTCTTTACAGGGCTCGGCAGCCGTAAGTCGGCCGCCTGTAAGCCTCGAGGATCGTCCTTTTACAACTTTAAAAATCAGCTGGAAGTCTAAACCTGACCCTCTTTTAAAAGAAAATGTCAAAGCATCTAAATGAGTTAAAATTTGAGGCTTAGTTGCGGCTGACGCGCGGCTTCCGAGCTTTGATATATCTTCTTTATTTCTTTTTGCCAAATCAAAATTTACATAATATGTACCGATAATTTGTTGTTAGATTTATGACTTATTTGAATAAAAAAAGAAAAGGATTGTTGCAAAAACGACATTTTTAAATAGAAAAAAACATTAAAATAGCCAAAAACTATCATTTTACTTCTTGCTAGAACATTGTTATATGATTAATCACCACAAAGACAAAGCTTTTCTTATGTAAATAAAAATCCGGCAAAATTATGATGTCGTTTTCCTTATGCAAAAAGGTAGGAAGTAAAGCGAAAACCTTAATTCTTGTATTATAAAAACATGGCTCGCGAGTTTTGGCGCCTGATAATTAAGAAAAATGTGTGCCTTTAAATACCTACTTTTTGCATACAAAAGTTTACTTATTTTCAACAACGTTTATTCAAGTTTTTATCATTATTTTGAGTCGTGCAATCAAAGTTTATAATTATCATATTTACTTTGATACAAAAATGTTTTTAATTATGTTTCATTCCCACACACAACTCAAATTAAACATGCAATGTAACATTTAAAAAATAATTTACATGTCATTTTTTAATTGAAATAATCTGATTAAGAATAATTATTTATCGCACCTTATTATAGACAGCTTTCCGTGGATATCAAAAATGTAACTTCATAAGATTAAAACCAGCTTTGTTAGCCCCGATCAGCTGAAGGACCGGGCCAACAAAACGATGACAAAATAAAGAATATTGTCATTAAATCTTGTACTTACGGAAGAAACAAAATTTGCATAGAAATCATACTTGCTGCATGCAAGCAATTGAACACACGACTAGCGAATTTATAATACAGCTCTTTCCGTCTTTCAACTGGTTTTTCAATTTTTGAGCACTATAATTCTTGACTTAAAGATAAAGAAACAAAATATGTTGAAACTTAATTTGATCTTTTGAAGAAACTAACTGAATTAATCTGTATAATACAAAAAAGAGGTTAGATGTCTATATATGTTTTTGAGTGTGTATAAAAATATATCTTTTTAACTGTAAAACTTTTTTTATGTCCCTTGAAGGTTTCCCATTTTTTGGGGGAAATTATTTTTCATTATGACTTCGAAAACCGATTTTAATCCTATAGTTTTTATTTTAATATTCTCGGAAAGTTGTCTGTAATACGATGCGATCAATAACTATTGTTGAATCTAAGTAACTATATCATTATATGTATAAGATGATAGTAAATTGAACTTTAGAAGTTAGTTTTATATTTTATGATCTTAATTGGAAAAAATAGATAGAAAACACTTAATTATTAATAATTAATTTCTAATTTGGCACTTTAGAAATAAATAATAATAACAAGAACTAAAGATAATTATCTATATCTAATTATTATTTTCTAGAAATTTATTTGTAACTCTTTAGTTTAATTTCGAATTATATGTCTTGACTTAAGCAAGGCGTTTGACTAGGATTTTACTAAACATTTGACTTTTATTTGTCAATCAATGGATATTGGATATAAGTGAATATATTGACAGGAGAAAATTTATCCTCACTTATATGGACAGCATTTATTATCCAGTTCGTTCATCTAGTAGGAGGAGAGGAGATGACTTATAGGTGGTGGATAGGGGGTAGAGTTATTATAGCCAACTGCGAGCATTACGTTATCAGAGTACATGAAATTCTAGTGCAACATCCAAGTAATAATATATAGAATTTTCAATTTTAGTGGTTATAAAATGTAAATATATATCTAAGTCAAATATAAAGAAACAAACAAATGAATATAATCTCAGACTGCGGCTGTAATCCTAATAACCTGGCAAGGGAATTATTTTTAGACAAACAAATATCATAAACATAAAAAGTTAAAGCCATAAAAGCACTCCAAGCAAAAGGGGTAATGAAGGTAATACACCACAAAATTCTAAGGTTGCTAAAAGCGCCACAAAAAATTTGATTTTATCATCCCCCAAAAATATTTCAAAAGCTTGGAGGTCCTTTGAGCCCTGTGTAATTGTGTTTTATTCTCCACATTTATTAATTTAAATCAATTCTTAATAATTATACAATTATTTAAAGTTAAGCTCTGACTGCCATTGGACGTAAATATCCTTATTCTGAATCATTTTCTCCTACCCTACCATGGCTATAAGTTTGTAAAGTAAACTATTCTACTTTGTTGTATCAAATGCTCCGTTAAATTTGATTTATTAGAACCAAAGTTACTCTAAAATTTCCAGAGTTTGTCTGTCTATCAGAAACGTGATTTTGCGCCATTAACTTTAAAACTGCTCGCTTTTCTTTAACATTATATAATGATAATAGGATTTTTTTGGAATTAAAGCTTTTTTGGGATGTTTATATGTAACAAAATTTAAATTGGTACCGAGACAAAGCGTCTCAAAAAATAAGCCTTATGACGTCATAAAGATAAAGGATTATCCATCTTTTTCAGGGATTTTCTTTCCCACTTCTCCTACTATCTCCCTTATTTTTATTACGTCACATGGCTGATTTTAAGATACTTTGTCTATTTACTTTGATTGTGCTTTGTACCTTAATAATTTTGTTATCCTTGTTTAGGAATGGTTGGCTGGTAACTTCCAGGGGAAGTACAGACATGAAGGATTGATATTTAAGAAGGACAATGTACTCACTCCAGAGGCCATAAAACAGGTTAGATTATTCATGTAGCGCAGCTGTATTTATATTTAGGATATCTACGTCCCTCCGCCTATCTCAAAGAATAAATTGTATACAGCTTTTTTTTATAACGGATAATAATTCTGATTATTTCATACCTATATTTGCTACAACTTTTACTACACTGAAACTGCTCATTTTCAACAAATTACAAAAGATCCCTCCCCCCTCTTGTGTAGGTTCTAATTGGTAACATACGAGTAATGAATCCATTATTCTGAGGTTAAGCTATGAGGGACACTGAAATCTATAAGTGAAAAAAGATAAATACAATATACAATATTTGGCAATATCCTGTTAAGAATTTTTTTTTTCCAATTTTGAAAATTCGTTGTAGAGGGGGGGGGGGTTGGTACTCAAATTTTCAAAATTGACAAAAAATTCTAAGAGGAGATCGCCCAATATTTTACAAACATTTTAGATGTGGGAGATCCATAGGAAGATTGAAGATATTACTATCCATGGTTTTACCTACAGAGATATCTGTACACATATCCCTGTGGGAGATATTTTTCATTCAGGTACAACAGTTTATTTCCCATTGACCTGTAATATAAAAATTCTTGAAGATATGATATTACACAAAAAATATAGTTTATATTTATTATTTATATAAAAAAAAGGTTTTGTGATTTCTATTTATTCCTTGATCTCTCTCTCTCTATATATATATATATATATATTATATATATTTTAATGACCACTGAACAGCAGCTCTAAAATTTAAGGCTTATGATAAAATAGCCTTGCAGAAGCCACTTCGGTTTTCAGCCATACTGCAAAATCATGTATAGTATTGCATTACAGTCAATTTTCAATAAATGCTAAAAGAAAAATCATAATATTAATACCAGTTTATTAGCTTGGGCCTTTAGCCCCTTATTACTAACAAAACTCGTTGTAATCTTACAATCTTTAATATCTGCTGAAAGCTGCCTATACTACAATGCTATAAATAACTATTACAAAAACAATTACACATTTAGACAACCCAACTACCACATATATCTGCGATGAGGAAGAACCAGCAGATGCTAGTGGCGCAGCAGAGAAGGTTGAAAGAGAGAAGGATGATTTATGGACAGATTATTATGATTATGGTGCACCTAAACCTAATGAGGTACAAAATAAATCTTATATAAAAGATATGTCTGCTTTTTGAATTAATTTTTTCAGCGGTATTTTTTGCGCTAATCCTCAAAGTCTTTAAATTAGCAAAAAAATGAAAAGTTGCATAGGTTCTAGTAACCAAAGTCACAGCCAGAAATTTTAATTGTAGACCCATTGTCCCATCCTTAAGATTAACAACCCTAACCTAATGTCTATTTTGTTCAATTACAATCTTGTGTTAGAGGAATATAATAATGTTTTCCTAAACTTTTTACATGAGAATTTTATTGAACTTTATATGTAGGAAGTGGAAAGTGAAAATTTTTGGACAGACTATGAAGAATATCCGGAGGATTATGATTATGACGGTCAATCCTCCACCTCAAGGAGTGCAAGATATATTTGATCAAATCGTTCTATAGATTATAAAATCTGATAACCTGAGAAATGTTTCTGTTTTTTTTTTTATTTTAGGGAAGCAAAACGTACAAACAGAGGCATGTAGATGGATCCACTCCCATGACAATAAAATAACGACCCATTTGTTGTCTGTATTACACCCCATTAAAAATAAATCCCCCTTTACCCCGATTTTGCTTTAAGTTCAATAAAGGTAGAAACTTAGGCTCAATAGTAGCTGAGTATCCACGAATTCCCCAACAGTGGCTGAGTATCAACTCATATTTCTCAAGAGTAGTTAAATATCCACACTTTTCCTCTATGGTAGTTGAATATCCACAATAGTTTCCTATTGGTATTTTTATAATATCCTTTCATAATGTTGATTCCCATGACCAACATCATTGGGGAAGAACGTCAATTTATCTGCCATTGTGTTAACGCTATATCACAAATATATATTTACTGTCCTCTACTACAGAAAATGTAAAACATTCACGCCAAGAATCGACTTCTCTGTGTTTGGTAAAACTATTGAGAAACCTGAACCTACAACCACAACTACAACTACAACTACAACAACAACAACAACCACCACTAGAACAAGAACAACATCTGTCCAACAGGATTCCATCTCAGCTGCTTCCCTAGTTGTATCCACTACAGGTAAATATTTTTTTTGTTAAAAAAAGAGACAGTTTGATATACTTTTACCTTTATATAAAATTTTTAATTCTTTTGAAATGAACCAAAAGTAAAAAAAAAATATAGGAACAATTAAGAACAAGTACGTGATTATCTATTCTATCAACTCTACTGTGTTTTATAGTCTATCCCAGGATTAGAAAAAATCAATGTAATCTATTCTAATAAGTCTATTATATTAAATAGATTTACTTAAATGTCAAGATGTTATTTACATTTACATATATATATATATTAAATGTCTATCTAATAATTCTATATAAATATATTATTTAGCTCGACCTAAAGGGCAAGAAGAGACTCGGGACAGTGAAGATGAACTACCAAGAGATGTTAAATGCAGTATTCTTAAGTCTTTACAGGCAATTCAAAATTAGTTAAATATGTCAACCATGAAAATCATAAAAAATATCATTATGTTGTCGATCAACCTATCAGTTTTTTTGTCGATTGTTTTGTGACCAATAAATCTCAAAATTGAAAATAAATTTTGAATTAAAAAATGAATAGGAAAAATGTGCTCAATTTAGCTTGCTAGAAATCTGGAAGTACAACGAAACTCTGATCATGTCTACGACCCAACAGGAGATCATTGACGCCATCAACCTGCTGGAACGCAGCCCCTGGGACTCACACAAGGCCAGCTATATTGGCAAGCTGGGTGGTAGGAAAAGAAACAGTACTGGTCATACCATTGCAGCTGAGTCTGTGTTCATGTATTGGCAGGTAGCATTTAGATATGAAAATATTGGTTAGCATGGCTTCGAAACCGATTAATATCCGCTGTATTTTAAGCCATACTGAAAAATCCTGTATCGCATCGTATTATATACAATTTTCAACGAATAATAAGATAAAATAATATTAAAACCGAAGGTCCTGGCTAACCCAAGAATAGCAATAATAAGAAAGCTAATAAAAAATTTGGGTATAGTCCTTTCCACGACATCCCTCCATAAGGAGCGATTCTTCGTATTTTTCACAGTAGCTTTTCTCCTATTTCTAGCCCCTGCGGGGGGCTCTAACCCTGCGGGGCCAATTACCTAACCCTGTGGGGCAATCACCTAAAACAATATAACCTAACCTAACCTAAAATAACCTATAAAAAGCCATTTTAAAAATACGAAGAATCTCTCCTTATGGAGGGATGTCGTGAAAAGGACTATACCCAAAAATTTTAATGAAATGACATAAGTAGAATCTAGATAATTAGATAAATACTATCAATCAATACTGACAATCTTGAAACCAATCAACAGCAAAAAAGAAAGTTAAAGTAATTGTATGACAATGCTTACTAAAAACTTGCATACGTTCAAGCCTAAATTTGCATTTTCTTCCATTTATCAGGATTTTATCAAACACATTTTTACTTTTAATGATATTCTTTCTAGAGTAACTTTTTCCCAAGTATTGCTTTGAAGCTCTGGTTTATAACCGGTTTTCAGCAAAAAAAAAAACATGTATAGCATCGTATTGCAGACAGTTTTTCACGAAAATTAGTTTTAATCTTTTATTTTTTTATTTTCATAATCGAGGAAAGCTGTCTATAATACAATGCAATAATTAACTATTCTAGGTTAAGATCCCTGACAACGCACCGCTGGTGAAGGACCAGGGCAGCGGCCTGGAGCTGGAGCCTGCTGATCAAGTCACCCTCGACTGGGAACAAGCCTTTGTCGACATAATCCTCAACACCACCCTGGACGGCGTCACCATGTACCCGAACGCGGCGCGTAGCTACAGTGACGTCAGCACGGACGCTATCTTCTTTGACGCCATAAAGATGGCTAGCGGCTACATGCTCATGTTCATCTACACCATCTTTATGTTGGGCAAGCTGAACAGTGTTGAGATCAAGGGCTATCTGGCTATTGTTGGTATCGCTAGTGTTGGTATGGGATTGTTCATTGGTCTGGGTCTCTCCTCAGCTCTGGGTTTTGACTACACCCCCATGCATGCTGCTATGCCCTTCCTTGCTTTAGGTGAGTTTATATCGTGTTATATAAAGTAGTAAGCTTTTCGTCTGTAGCGAAGGATCTCGGTAACCGCTAAACCGATATGGTTGTTGTTTACTGTTAAGCTTCTTATAGGTCCATGGAATATTTTTGATACTAATAGCATCGCTAGTTAAAATATCGTCAATGGTTAACATAATCAAATATGAAGGTTATAAAAATAAAATAAGAAAAGGTTTATTTAAACAAATATATAACAAAAAAAATTGAAAAAGAAAATGTAAAAGTAAAAAGTCAGAAAGTACGTATAGTGTGCGAAAAAATAAGTTTTAAAGGAGTGTATGTGTTTGCTAAACAACATGACTCAAATGTGCACATTTCAAGAGGGAGGAAGAGACATTGGGCTGTTTATTATACTAGTCCACAAAGTTTTTTAATTGCTTTTTCTTATTTGTTGCCTAACAGCTTCATTATTTTTTTTTGTTAGTTCATTAAGTATTGTGTCCAAACTTTTTAACCACTAATTGTAATCTGGGGATGTACTTAATTTACTTTACTTAATTTACTTGTCCCTTTAGATCAAAATAAAATCTAGACAAGTACTTCTTTAAAAAAATAAATCAAAGTAAAAAAACTTTAAAAAAAATTTTGGTACAGTAATTTTTCACTGTTTACGTATAAATATTAATATAGCCTTGATTTACGTAAAAATGCATTTATGAGAAAAATGCACCAAAATTTATACTTTTTCATAATTTCTAAATCAATCACTTTAATAGAGAACAGCGACAAATTAACACTAAAATAAAACTGTCAGAAGTCAGGAATAAAGGGCAAAGTTAAACAAATGATTTTATTCTAAAATAGTTATTTAAATCATCGTGTTAGAGACAGATTTCCGCGGATATTAAAGGATTTAACAAAACTGGTTTTAATTTTATAAATTTTATTTAAATATTTTTGGAAGGAAAATTGTCTATAAAAAAAACAGTATGGCTGAGAACAGGTTCTTATCCAGCGGATATTAATCAGTTGCGAAGCCATTCTGGAAAATATTATAAAATAAACAATCTAAAATTTTGAAAGGTGTAATTTAAAATAAAATTCTTTGTGCTTTTCCTCTTGGCTTTTACTTATACCTTTTTCGAAAAAATAATAACTATGTTACGCTCTGGTAATTCTATACAGTGCAGTGTACTGTATTATTTTCAAGGATCTAAAGGGAAAAGACAATGGCCGATAAATTGATGTACAATTACATCCCCAATCATGATACACAAACTTACCCCTTCTGTAGATTTTAATTGGTGGTTAAATACTTAATTTAATGAATCAACTAATCAAAATGCAACAAAAAAGTCCTCAAAGTTAATAAAACGAGGAAGAAAACTTTTTATAAAACTTTGGGGGCTAATGTAATAAACAGCCCAATGTCCCCTCCCTTCCTGATTATTTGATTTCTGTAAGATTAAAAAATAGTTTAGTAATAGTTGATATGATTTATATCTTTTCTTTGTAAATGCTACTTTTTTATGGCTTAGTAGTTGTATTTACTTTGAAGAGGGAAACATATTATGAAAAAAAACAAGGATGCAAACATTACAAAGTAAATTATAGGGTAGCTTCGCTGCTGATAATTTTTTTTTTACTTTTTAAATCGTTGAATAAACTAATAGGATATTCTGGATACTGGTGCTGCTCATAGTCTAATGTGTTATCAAGAAAATTATTTTTTTTTTTCGGGGGGTGGTAAATTTTCATTTTTGAGGGGGTTGGAGGTGTCCCACCCCCAAGAAAATAGCTTAAAACCACCACAGGACCGATGGGTATATACCCTGAAGAGTAAAATCCAATCGGTTCAGTGGTTACCGAGATCTTAAGCTTCAGACGGACGGACAGACGGACGGACGGACAGACATCAAGCTACTTTGTATTATAGATTACATGCTATATTGTCTGCTAGATGCCAATACTTCTAGAACAAACCATTACAAGTTGATAAATTGCGCAAGTTGAAATTCTCTTTGCAAAAGTTTAGCTCATAAAGAGACTTTTCTACCACAAAAACACATGTAATACTCTTTTTCTTACACTTTTTACACCCCGGGATCAGCTTCCTAGACATTTTTCTGTTTTTTGTAAAGAAATATTTTTTCATTAGGTTAGCTGTCTGCCTTTGTGTCGCAAGGAATGTCTTTGCTTTTTTTGTAATATTCGTTAAATGAGTGCTTATAAAGGTTTCAGGGGGGTAATGTAATGCATTTTCTTTTATTTAGAGAGGGGAAAATTCAGTTGTTATTCAATTGCATATTTGTCATTTATTATACAGATTTACTTTTTCTGTTAGTCTTTCTCTTTTTCTATTCCTTATTTTTTCTGAAATATTTCAAAAAAAAACTTTCAGTTTTAACCTTTCACCTTAATAATTTATTTGAATATTACCTCTCTTTAGAATATTCAGAATATTTGATTAGATTAAAAACATTTAGATACACCCAATTCAATTTCCGCTTTCAAGATTGAAAATGTGTTTTATACTTTGTGTCAAGTGGTACAGTCTCTGTGTTTCTTTAGTAGAGGTTATAATAACTAGAGTATCTGGGAGGGAGGAGACATTGGCCAATTTATTACACTAGTCCCCAAAGTCTTGCAACTTTTATTGCCTAGCAACTTTTATTGAATTTTGATTGGTTGGTTTATTTCGTTGAGTGTCCAAATGTTTCAACCGCTAATTGTAATTTACACAGAGGTTAATTTTGTGTATGTGTATCATCATTGGGGATAAAAATTAATAATTTATCGGCCATTGTCTTATCTCTTTAGAGTATGCCTAATTCATTTACAATTAAAATTTTATAAGAAAGGTTTTTGTAAAAAGTAAGGTGTCTTATACACATCTTACATCTAGGAAATCTAAATCTTTTTATTCATAATTTATATGAAAATACAAAAAAAATTATTTTAATTTACATGATTTGTTTACTCTTTTTATGTCAAGGTCTAGGACAAAGGTTTTTTTTATTTGTTTTCATAATTTAATATATATTTTTATAAAATATTTTTCCATTTATTTTCCTTCTTTCTATTCTGGGTAATGATATAAGAAAAACAGCATTTACTTGTAAATTACCAGTACATCACAATGAAGTAAACATATTGTAATCACTAATTAATCCTTAGAAATTGCTCACCCCTTACATATTAAACTCCTACCAAAATTCAAGTCCCCAAAGTCTTGCTAAATCCTTAATCACTTAGATTTTTTATGAAATTGTATATCTGCCATACAATTCACTTTATCTGTTTTCCCATTCATTATTTCTGTTCTTCGCTACTTTTGGATGTTGTCATCCTTGTTTATAATGACTTAGAAACGATTAATATCCGCTGAATTAGAACCGGTTTTTAGCAATTCTGAAGAAAAAAACATTTATTACATCGTATTACAAACAATTTTCCACGAATATTAGAATAGGATCATAAATTTAATACCAGTTTTGTTAGACCCTGCGACGAATAACTAAAAAATATTAATTATTATTTATTTTAGGTATTGGTATAGATGATATGTTTGTCATTGTTCAATGCTGGCAGAATGTTAAAAAGGTAATTTACGCACAAAAATTTTTAAATTATTAATTTTTTATTTTAATCATATAAAAAGCAAAATTTAAGTAATAAGTTTTTTTTGTCTGTAGCAAAGGTTTTCACTAACCGCTAAACCGATATGGTTCTCCTTTACAGTAAAGCTTCTTATGAGTCCTGAGATGGTTTTAGGTTATTTTATTTTTATAAATAAGTCTGATTATTTATTTTCCTTCCATATATATGCGAATATGGAGCCCCTAGATGTTAGGGGCGCCGCCGCTAGTTCTTTAAAAAGCAGATGCAAGCTTCTATTTAAATCTGTTACTCCCATTTAGCAAAGTGGTGGATTTACAATGAAATTAAGCGGTACAATATCACTAGGCCTTAAAGCCCACTGGTCTTTTGGTTATCTTGATTCCTCTCTTTAATTTTTTCTCTGTGTAATTTACGTAATAAAACTATATAACAATATTTTTTTATGTTAATTAATGAAGTCATCCAATGGTTACAGATTTATTCACAGAGCTAATATAAAGTCTTTAGAGCATTGTTTAAAAAATTAGATTAAGAAAAAAGCATATGTTCATTAATAATATCCTTATATTTTAGACTTCTGATGCGAACATCCCTATTTCTGAAGCTATTGGGCAGGGGTTGAAGCATGCCGGAGTTTCTGTAACCATTACCACCCTCACTGATGTGTTCGCATTTGCTATTGGTTCTATTTCGGTAAGTATAATAAATCGATATATTATTACTTGGATGTTGCACCAGATTTTCATTAGCTCTGATGCTCGCAGCTGGCTAAAATAATTATACCCTCATTTACCCCATTCCCTTCCCTCCTACTGGAGCCAAACCGTGTCAAACTAGAGACGTTAAAAATGGTACAAACGGGGGGCGTTGAATGAATAGTCAGAGTAGGGGTTTGGCTGCGGCTGAACAGAGATCTTTTATATCTAGCTACCAAATTAACAGCTGATACAGTCTAATATAGTACAATTGCTTACATAGACGTCCAAGCTTTTTATTTTGGGGGGGGGTAAAAAAATTTTAAGGGGGGGTAATTCATTTTTTTTTTTGGGGGGGGGGGGGGGGGGGTAAAATGACGCGCGAAGCGCCCCGCAAATTTTTTTACCCCCCCCCCAAAATTTTTACAAAATTGTTTGGGGGGGGGTAAATACCCCCTCCTAAATGTTTGGTGGTGCCTACGGCACCCCCAGGAAGGGGTAAATTATAAATGGAGGGTGTAAAATGAAAATTTTTTGGGGTTACCTACAGCACCCCCAAATTTGTTTGGGGGGGTAATCACCCCATTACGCCCCCCCCCCCTTGGATGTCTATGATTGCTTATTTTAATTGGTTAAGCAGCTTAGTCTGTTATGTTAATTTAACTTTTTACAGTTATTATAAGTCAAACATTCATTAATCTCCAAAATTTTAAAACCCTAGTTGTCTTTCTTTGATTTTTTAATTTCTTTGTTTATTTTATTTGATTATTACAATATTTACAAAACTTTTATTTGATAGTTAATATTTTATGGTAATAAGAGTTAAAAACACTCTTAATTTTGATTCATTTACTTTCTTTGTCCTCTTACATTCTAATAGTACCAGTGGCTACGCCCCTAGCATCTAGTGGCTTTGTATTCAAAGTGGTAGAGAAAGACAAAAAATAACCCAAACCCAAACTAAGACCTAAATGTAAAAGATAAAATAGCCTAAATCCATCCCATAACTTATAATAGGATTCCCTGAACTGGAGAAATCAATCGGTTCTGTAGTTATCGAGATCTTAAGCTACATAAAAAATCCTAATTACTTTAGATATCTTAAGCTACAGTCCAAAAAATCCTTACTACTGAATACAATTGGAAACAGAGATAATTTTTTCATTGGTGGCTAATCACCGCAAGAAAAACGGGGAAATATGGGCTAGGAGGATATTCTAAAGAAATTTCAGAAGTCGATCTTTTATAGCAACTAAGCAAATCCCAGATTTAAAGAAACCTCTTGGTCAGATATATGGACAGACGGATGGATAAAATACCAAATTGAGCTATAGAATTACTATAATTATTAATTATAGCACTACTAAAAATTTAAGTGATAAAACTTGATTTTATAAATATTGAAATGGAAACTGTTAATTTTTAATAGATTTGCTGAGAAAGACTAAACTACATAACTTTTGAGGAGGACGATTCCCTTTTCTCCCATCTCTTTTAAAGAGATTTTCTTCCCCCCTTCCCTTTTTCTTTTCCGAAATGTATATGACGTCACAGGAATCGTCTTTCTCAAAAGTGACACAAAAGTTATGTAGTTTAGTCTTTCTCTTTGCCACATGCTTGTTTGATACTTAAAATAATATTATATGTGAGCTACGGTGTTTGAAAGAAAATATTCTATATTTGATAATTACATATAAGCCTGACTGCCTGCGGGCAAATATATGTCTCGCTTTGTCTAACAATTTCTCTTAGAAAAAATATATTTGTCATCGAAAAGTCAAAAAAAATCATGAAATCACGAAACAATCGATTTATTGTAGCGTAGCTACTCTAAAAATTAGGTCTGTCTGACCGTCTCTAAGTCACAATGTCAGTCCGTCCGAGAAATATAGCGAAACTATTAATTAGAATATCCCTTTTATTTCGAAAATGTTTTACTTTACATTATAATGGGTATTTTTATTGGATCTTACACCAGATTTTAATGTTCTCTAATAAAGTAAAACTCGCAGCGGTCTAAAACACCAATTCCCTCATTCACCCTCTTTACCCAATTCCCTGACCACCTACTGAACGAACGAACTGAGCCAGGGGCGTCCAAGCTTTATTATTTGGATGGTGGGGGGGGGGGGGGGTAAAATTTTTTTAAGGGGTAAAAAGACCGCAATTTTTTTTAACCCCCCCCCAAAAAAAAAATTGTAATTGTTTGGGGGGGGGGTCAATACCCCCTTCTAAATGGGGGGGAGGGGGTTAAATGAAAAATATTTTGTTTGGGGGGGGGGGGGGTAATCACCCCTTTACCCCCCTTCACCCTTGGACGTTCTTGAACTGAGCAATAAACGAGTTAGCAAAAGCAACCCAAATTGACGACAGTTTTTTCCATGTCATAATATCCAGGCAAATTTTACAACCATTAACATTATTGTTATTTTTAACTAATATTTCTGGATATACTAGTCCTTGTTCTGATTAAAATAAGTTTAGTGAAGCAGAAACTTTTTACACCTTACAATTAAACTTATGTAATTAAGTGATAAACAAAATCATATTTGAAATTTTTGTAGTTTTAAATTTCTTGCACATTTTATAAACAAAAAATTGGATGTAATTACAAAATTAAAACATTTTGTTGTAAAATATACTTAATTTGATGCACTTAAAAAAATATCAAACAAATTTCAAATTGGAGAAAAGAATTTTGCAATACATTTGTTTTAGTCTGGCTCAGAACCGGGTTTAATCCAGCAGAAATTAATTGGATTTGAAGCCAAACTAGAAATATTTCCAAGTTGAAATATTTGATTTCAGTAAATAAATTGGACATTTTAATGATTTGAAAGATATACCTGCTTCATAAGGACATAAATGATTTATTTTTTTAATTGATATATTATTACTTCGATGTTGCACCAGATTGTTATGTACTCTGAAAAAGTGACGCTCGCAGCTGGCTAAAATAACGCTACACCCTATCCACCCTATTTACTCCATCCCCTCGAACCCGGTAAAAGTGTCTGACGTAAGAAAAAAAATTAGCCAATGAGAGGCCACTATAAATTTTACAATTGGTCAATTACAGTGTATGCTGGCCTCTCATTGGCTAATTTTTTTTCTTACGTCATAATCAGTCAGACACTTTTACTGGGTTCCATCCCCTCCTCTCCTACTTGATAAACTGACCAATAAAGATTCAATTGATAGCAATTAAACTGACGGAAATTTTGGCCCTATCATAATATCCACGTATATTCTATATCCATTTACCTGATAAATAAGAATATAAACATTTTGTTTTATTTTAGAAAATGCCTGGATTATCTTCCTTCTGTGTTGCCTGTGCCATTGCTCTTGCTGCCATCTATATTCTACAGGTATAGTCGGGGAGGGAGTGGACGTTATCTTATTCGTTGGGGCAAAAACTTAATTGTTTAATTGTATTTTGATTGTGTCTTTCGAAACTAATAGTGTTCAAACATTTAATGATACATTATCTTAGGTGTTTTGTAGGATTAGACCATTGTAATTTAGGTCTTTTGTAGGATTAGGTCTTTTGTAATTAGGTCGTTTGTAGGATTAGATCTTTTTAAGGATTAGTCTTATGTTATTTAGGTCTTTTGTAATTAGGCCTTTTGTAGGATTAGATTTTTTGTAAATTAAATAGATCTTTTGTTGGATCAGGTCTTATGTTAGTTAGGTCTTTTGTAGGATTAAGTCTTTTGTAAAGGGTGTGCAAAAAAAAATGCGGACCTTTTTAAAATTATAATTGCTCAGCTTGTGTTAATAGTAGAAAAACGTTATGCATACCATTAGAACCGCTATGAAGTCTATTATTTGGAAATATGAAAACGATTCCTGTGCTACATATAATTTATGAGCTATGTGGTAGAATGTCCCAACTGACTTAAAACTTGACTTGCGAGTAAATCATTAAAGATTAAATTTTCCACTTTTCTCACATTTATAAATACAGCTCCTAAACTAAAAATAGCACAAAAATCGTACTTATATTTCCAAAAAATAGAGCTTATGACGGTTCTAACGATATACATAGCATTTTTCTACTATTCACACAAGCCGAGCAGTTTGAATTTTAAAAATGTCCGCATTTTTGCACACACTTTTTTTTATCTTTAATGATTTACTCTCAAGTCAAGTTTTAAGTCAGTGTGGACATTCTTCTACGTAGCTCCTAAACTATAGGTAGCACAGTAATGGTTCTTATATTTCCATAAAATAGACTTCATAGCGGTTCTAACGGTATGCATAACGTTGTTCTACTATTAACACAAGCCGCGCAATTTGAAATTTAAAAAGGTACATATTTTTTTATATACTTTAATCTTTAATGATTTACTCGCATTCAAGTTTTAAGGCAGTTGGGACATTTTACCACATCGCTCCTAAACTATACGTAGTACAGGAATTGCTCGTATATTTCCAAAAAATAGACTTCATAACGGTTCTAATGGTATGCATAACGTTTTTCTACTATTAACACAAGCCGCGCAATTTAAATTTTAAGAAGGTCCGCATTTTTTTGCACACCCTTTATTTAGGTCGTTTGTAGGATTAGGTCTTTTTGTAGGATAAGGTCTTTTGCAATTTAGGTCTTTTGTAGCAACGCCAATTTATACAAACAAAACTCGTTTTGAATTTTTAAAAAATATACAAATTAATTTAAATTTAATAATTTTAGTTGTCATGGTTTGTAGCCTTCCTAGCTCTGGACGAGAAGAGAATAGCTGCAGGACGAGATGGAATCATACCTTGTATTGTCAGACAGAATCATACTCCTAAAGATATCATTGATAAACAGGCCATATTTGAAAAGTTCATGAAGAAATATTCAAAGTAAGTTTGTAGTGTTACATAAAAGTAACAGGATGTCTCTGTCCGTGTGTCTGGCTGTACCTAAGGATATATCGAACCACTGCACTGGACCGATATGGTTCTCATTTACAACATAGTATCTCTTAGGTAATGGGAAAGTTTATAATTATTTCAAGGGATGGTACGACCACCTTCTCCATTTTTTTTCTTTTTAAATTAGAATTGAAAGAAGGGGATGAAGTCTACCTCCCCCCCCCTCCCTCTTCTATCTGTAGTGATCTTAGAGGCCTCAAGGGGCATAACCGCTTGTTTCAATCAAAGAATATAAATATATCCAATTAATAATAAATATTTGCAGGCTAGTGTCCTACCCTGTGTACAAGGGAGTTGTATTCGTGATCAGCTGCATCCTGCTAGGCTTTGGCATCTGGGGAGTTACCGAGATTGAACAGAAGTTTGACCCAGTTCTGCTCTTGCCCAAGGATTCTTATCTCAGGTGACATTTTTGATTCTCACTTGGCCTGGCTGCGATTTTTACCTTTGGGTTTAACATTATCAATTTTTTGTTTTAACAATTCCCATTAAGATTAGGTTTTTTTTTTGTTGTTTTGAGATTTCAAATTTATGTTTTATTTATGAGATTATTTATGACAGACACAAATCCTATTACTTTAACAGATACAAGTAGCTGTGCCCTAGCATCTAGGCGCACTATATGTAAAGAGCAAGAAAAAGCTTAAAGACTTAAATCTAAAAGTGAAACCATTACTGGACAAATGTGAAAATTACCTAAAATCGAGAACCCAATCAGTTCAGTAATTATTGAGATCTTCAGCTTCAGACAAACAAACCTTACTACTTTATATTATAACCACCCAATGAATCAAATCTATTAACAATATATTTCCAATAGGAAATGGACTGATTTGAACTATGAGCTGTATCCTCAAGATGGTTGGTCCAGTGTTGTGTACACGGGCAGGATGAACTACACACACCTACCCAAAATGGAACAATTAATGGAGGATTTACAAGTAGCCGAGATAGATAGATATATTGCTGGATGTGTTCTTAGATAGATAGTTGTAGTATAGGAAGGATAAACAGACATATATGTATATAGAAGTATAGATTATTATATAGAAAGTTGATAGATAGTTAGATATATCAAAATATTGTTGATAGTTGACAGGTTGAGAAATCGTTAAGTAGATAGATGGATACACAAATGAATGGATAGATACAATGATGAACAGCTAAAATAGTTTTATAAATAGATTAATAAACATGTATAAAGTTAGGTGGGTTAAATAAAATAAATTTAAAGTTTCTTCTAAATTAATATTATCTCGTATTCATTCGAATCCGGTGGATAGGAACCGGTTCTCATCCATACGAAAAAACTATGTCTAGCATCGTATTATATCCAGCTTTCTACGAATTATGTACAATCATAAGATTAAAACCAGTTTTTTAGCCGGTGCCTTCGGCACCCCTTGGCTAAAAAACTAGTTTTAATCTCATAATTGTACATTCTATATCCGCGGAAAGCCGTTTATAATACGATGCGAGAAATAACTATTATTGTATTTTTCCTGTTACATTTTCTTAAATATTTTATGTGACAATTTTTTGCAGGGAATTAGATGACAATGTCCATATAATTAATCTACAAACCTTGCTTCCCCCTATGCCCCTAATATTTATCAGCTACCCAAGGCATACATGATCGGGGTTGAAAATATATTCACCATAATTGCCCTTTCCTTGTAACCCTGCAATTTATGATGTCATAAATAGTTTAACGTAAATAATAAATACTAAAGTTTTTCTTTGTTGTAGGAAATGGTAGACGATAAGAAATATCTTAGGTAAGGTGTTTTCCTTTCCTTATACATCTATTCATATTTTGTAAATCCTATTATATAAAGTAGTAAGCGTTTTTTGTCTGTACCGAAGGATCTCGCTAACCGCTGAACCGATATTGTTCTCCTTTACAGTGAAGCTTCTTATAGGTTCTGGAAAGGTTTTAAACTATTTTTGGGGAGGGTGTCTTTACCCCCCTCCCCCCAAAAATATTTTTTTATTCTTTTGAAACTCAAATTTAATATGGGATGAGGTCGACTTTTCCCCCTCCTAACTTAAGTGCCCCTAGAGGCTTCTAGGGGGCGAAGCCGCTAGTAGTAAATATGACAACAACTTTAAGTAGCGACGCACAAAATATCACGGAACGGAAAAATAGACAAAGTGGGTTATAAAGCAGCTATTCAGTTTTCATAAAAAAAAAGAAAGAGAGCTAAAATGCAAAATATCAAAGACAATCACGAAACACCTAACACCATCTTATATTTCTTTAATTTAATTTCCGCGGTAAGCTGTCTATAATACCATTCGATAAAAAAAAAATTCCAGATGGCGCAACTCGTGGTGGACTGGTCTGACAAAATGGGCCTTGAAGAAGGACAACTACACCAAGGTGGAGGACATCATGAGCAAGTCCGAGTTCTCCATGGTCCTATCCGACTTCCTGCACTCCTCCGAGGGGGCAAAGTTCAAGACAGACTTTGAGTTTGACGGAGAGCTGGTGTGCGGAGAGCCGGCGCCACCGATCAGGGTGTCCAAGTTCAGCGTTGGGTTCTACCAGTTCTACGGTCCGTCCGAGCATATTCCTGCCAAACATGCCCTCGAGACTCTCGTCAATAGTTCAGGTAAATGCTTTTCCAGTATCGCTTGGAAACCAATTAATATCCGGTGGATTAGAACTGGTTATCAGCCATACTGAAAAATTATGTATAGCAACGTATTATATCCAGTTTTCTATAAATATAAAAATATGTATAATCATAAGATTAAACCCATTTTTGCCCGTACCTTCGGCATCTCGGGGCTAAAAATATCAAAACTGTATATTTTATATCCGTGGAAAGCTGTTTATAATACGATGCGAGAACTAACTATTATAAATGTGATATGATCTCTGTCTGTGTGTGTGTGTCTGAACCAGAGGATCTTGCTTATCACTGCATCAATATGGTTCTCCTTTACAATCTAGCTTCTTAAGGTCCTGGGATGATTTATAACTATTTTAAGGGAGGGTACAACCACCCTTCTAAGAGAAATCGCCCCTTAAAAAATTAATATATGAACTTTCCTTTCTAATTTTGAACTATCAATAAACAAGATGTATCTGTAATGATAAGTTCAGTTTTTAAATTATTATTGCTGTGCTACTTATGAACAATATTATCCTTTTTTGTTCACTTTTAAAGAGTAATTTCAAAAAATGAGAAAGCAAAAATATGTATTTCCTAACATTATGATGATTTTGATTTTTACATGAAGGAGTTTTAGAATTGAATTTGTCATGGCATATGTGTTTTTATAATAAAAGCTCTGCAGGATAAAATGTTTTCTAAATCATTACATTGCAAAATTTGGGCACAAGACGTGAAGAGGAAAATTTGCAATAATACCCTGTAAATTAATTAACCACAAAATCATGATGAAAATAGTAAAATGTAATTTTGTTGGTTTAAAATAATAGGAATTCTGGTTCTTTTCTTTAGAGCTAATAGCCTACCCCCCCCCCCCTCCCCACTTCAAATTTTCAAAATAAACTGAAAACGATTTGGGGGACGGGGGGGAGTGGGGATATTCTTTTTACTCAGCCAAATGGAACCTAACCTTACCTGACCAAAAGTGAGAAACAAACATACGAAAAACAACCCCGCCACTCTTGTAATGAGTTTTTGGGCAAAAGAATTCTTCTTAGTCCTACACTTAACGTCATCTGCCTAACAAAGCAACGAAAAGCAGATAATTTTCAGCATTTTTAGCTTGAGCTAATAATCAAACATTTAACCTCAACAATAACTATAGGTCTTATTATATTTTTTAAGCATCATATTTGATTGTCGGCAGGGTACCCAATCGAAATATTATTACTCGGATATTGCACAACATTTTCATTTACTCTATTAGCTGGCTAAAATAACGACACACCTCATCCATCCTTTTTACTCCACTCCCTCCCCTTCTACTGGACAAACGAACTAACCAATAAATGAGGTCCATATTAGGAAGATAAATTTAGGACAAATTTTCCCCTGTCAATATATCCACGTATATCATAAATCCATTTGTACACTTTGCACATTTATTTGCACACGGCATAATAATAGTGTGGGGAGGTGAGTTGGAAATTGTGACTTAAACATATTTTAGGCTTAGGTACCAGGATGGAAAGGACAGGGAAATTTGTTATGTCTATAAAGTTTGATATTTATTTCCTTAGGTTACAAAAATAAAGGTAAAAAAACATAATTATCATGACAAATAATCAGTGTTATTACTAATGAAATATTCTAATTAGCATCTCAAAAAGTATTATTTTGAACATAATTTCTTTTAGATTGGCTTATGCTTGTGATATACCTAAAAAGTAATTAGGTTTTCCCAAATGAATGCCATAGAAAAATCGCTGATATCCCTTCTCCTTTAAAAAAAATTTAAATTATGGGAGAGGGTTAGTTTTTTTTCGTTTGTTTATTTATTGTCTTAGGGTTAGGTTAGGTTATATTGGGTACTGGGAAGACCCTGAGAGTAATCACCGCTGGTTTAGGTCATGCAGGGTTTGGGTTCCCCCGTAGGGAATAGGCATAGAATAGAACGCCCTCTCCCCTTATCTATAATTATTGGGGAATGGGTCTATGATTGCTCAACTGATAACGTGTGGTAAAGCACCAAATATCCATATATAATTTAAACCATATTCTAAATATTGTAATTAGAATGATAGAATCTGCCTCTTCCTTACCCCTTGGAAACGGAACTGTGTTAATGAATAGAAACCTTGATTGATAATTGCGTTAACTATCTTTGTAATACAATCGATATATAATTGTGTGGAAGTTGCACCAGATTTTCATGTACTTTTATTATGTGATGCTTTCAGCTGGCTAATATAACGATACCTTCCATACAATTCATTTACCCCATTCCTTCCACTCCCTTTTGGATGAACGAACTGGCCAATAAATGAGGCTCATATTAGCAATCTAAAATGACAAAAAATTCCCTGCCAATATATCCACGTATATGCAATGTAATACCTTACAGGAAATTCTACAGATAATACCTTTAGTTGTCATTCGCGCATTTTTAATGCGTTTTGCATCGTTTTTTTTTATAGAAAAGTGAAAAGTAAGGAGGATGTTTTCTTTTCTTTGGTTACTAATGTGCCGTGAGTGCCGAGCCCTGTATATTAAATACTTATGCCAATGTCATTAGATAGAATTATAAAAATACAGTCTTTTCTTGGAAATATAAATTAGCAATTTTTGCCTTCCGCATGCATATGAATTTGCAAATTGCAAAATGTTTAATTAGATATATTCAAACAAGATATGCGCACAATAGGAATTTTATTGTCATTTCTTATATTTTTAGATAAACTTAATACTAACAAGGACAATTATGTCTTCATACAGCGCAGCAGAAAAAGGCTAAAAAATTTTATACAAAGGCCATATTTATTTTTATTTTTGGTAGGAGGGAGGGGGGAGGGAGGAGGAGTCAAACTTCCATTTTTTGGAGAGGTCATTTTTTCTAGAGATTACTTCTCATGTTAGGGTTGTGATACCCTTCCCCGAAATAATTATTAACCTTCCCTAGACCTATGATCAGCTTTACTAAAAAGGAGAACCATATTGGTTTAGCAGCTAGTGAGATTCTTCACTTACATACATACACAGACAGACATCCTGTTACTTTTAAATGAGGCTAGAGTAGACTGCAGGTGTACTCGCTCAAAACCCACTGTACTTCCTTATTTATTCCAATAGTAAGATGACTAAAATAAACAGTTTTGAAAATGACATCAGTATTGATTCATATAATGTTAACGCGTTGTAAAACAAGAATAAACAAATTGATAGTACCTAGTTTTTTTTTAGTAAACTAGAAACAGTTCTTTTTTCTATCCTTATACTAAAGTAACAGGATGTCTCTGTGTTTGTGTGTTTGTACCGAAGGATCTCGCTAACCGCTAAACCGATCGGGTTCTCCTTAACAGGGTAGCTTCTCATAGGTCCCGGGAAGGTTTATAACTATTTTGGGGGAGGGTACCACCACCCTTCCAAGAAGAATCGCCCCTAGAAAAAAATACCCCTCCCGAAAAAGAGACTTCAACGAAACATAAACCAATTATTTCTCTAATTAGATATTTTAAATAAAAAAAACATTCAAAATGCCACTAGAGGCCTCTAGGGGCGTAGCCGCTAGTCCTTATAATAAAGTAACAGGATGTTTGTGTGTTTGTATGTTTGTATGTTTGTATGTTTGTACCGAAGGATCTCGCTAACCGCTGAACCGATCGGGTTCTCCTTAACAGGGTAGCTTCTCATAGGTCACGGGAAGGTTTATAACTATTTTCTTGGGGGGTGGGACACCCCCAACCCCCCAAAAAAATATAAATCCTCCCCCCTATTTTTTTTTTTTTTTTTTAACTAAAATTAAAAATGAGGGGGGGCAACCCCCCAAAAAAAAAAAAAATTTGGCCCCCCCCAAATTTTTTTTTTAAATTTTTCTTTTAAAATCCAAAATAAGAAATTTAATTATTAAATTCGACTCTCTCCTCCTCAAGTGCCCCTAGAGGCCTCTAGGGGCGTAGCCGCTAGTCTTAATAAAAGTAAATACATAAAATGTTGTAAAACAAGATATATTTGTAGGTATATCTGACCGTGTGTTCTCCCACGTCAAAATCTACGCCGCCTGGGAGACAGATGAAATTATCGGGTATGAGCTGATCAGAAATATTGGCCTGGCGCTTGTGGCAGTAGCAGTTGTCACTCTCATTTTACTCACTAACCTACAGGAAAAAAAAACAATATTTCTTTCACTATCTGCTAGTTGTTTAGGATGTGGGTGGTTTGAATCTCGGCCCTCTAAAGACATTGAAAGACGTGCTATGTCAGATATGCTACATTAATTGATTAGACTATGTGGATTGCCTTGGCCCAAAACAGGCACAATATACATTACTATGCACAGTTAGGACTATGGGACAAAGGTTGTGCAAACAAAGGGTTGGTTGTCTGCAATATTTGGGAATTTCTATAAATTTCTGCAACTAAGATGTAAACAAATGCCCCCAGAGGTATACCATTGAACTTAGTTTCATTAGAAACTGGGTCAAAAAATCCAAAACTGTAAATAAATTTTAGCAGCAAATTCTAGACATCTAATTGACAAAATAATTTGTATATTATCTTCACAACTATGAAGTAATGCAAATAAACGTTATTTGATTCTTTTCATCAAATACTACTTTTTTACGCTTAAACGATTTAATATACAAATTTTATAATGTTATCATTCAAATAAAGTGTCATGTATTTCTTTTGAATAAATAGGGTAAAATTACTGTTTTTTTTTATAATACGCATAATTTTCAAATAGTTTAAAGTCATTGTATACATTTTTGTATTTTATGTAAAACAAAGCTTCCCATTACAAAACTTTTTAGAGGAATTATTCCAGTTGTCTCCGAGATCTTAATATCAAATATGATAGATATAACTTAAATATTAACATGAGGACAGAAAAGAAATATTTTTTTTTGTAAAGATTTGTGGACTTGTGATTGCCTGTGTGATCCTGACCCTCGTAGAACTTGTTGGATTCCTGCACTTCTGGAACATGACCATTGATATCATTTCCTGTGTATCTATTGTTCTGGCTATTGGTCTCTGTGTAGATTATTCTGTTCATATTGGCCATGCATTCCTCATAGCTCCAGGTAAAGAGCATCTGTAGCTTCTCTATAACTAGGGTCTGTCGAAATATGCATGTCTGTATGATATCAAAAATTGGATATATTAGCTTTTATGCATGTAAATTGGGCTAAAAAAGAATCATTTCAATTTGTCGCAACAAATAACTGATATAAAAGAATGAGTCAAAACAATGTTTTCTTGACCTACACTTTCAAATAATATTTTCTGTTAATTGTTATTTCTTTTCTGAAACATATCTAAACAAAAATTAATAAAAGTATAAGTAGAGATGTATATTGTATAACCCACTAGACATCTACCTGATCCAAGTGGTGGGGACCTTTTTCGTCTGCTAGCAAATTGCTTTTCTGCCATTTTGTAGCGACATGGCTGTGTTTTTATTTCCAATGCTATTGGCTGAAAGTCGACACTGGGTCTCCACCCTGTGGGTAGAGTTACTTATAGTTCGTGCCCCCTCTATTCTTTTATTTTAATACAAAATTAACTCTCTTAGGAACAAGATTGGAGAAGTCAATCTTTGCTATAGAGACAATAGGACCTGCAGTGTTTAATGGAGGCTTTACAACCTTCCTTGCTCTCTCACTCCTCGCATTCTCACAGTCAATCATTTTCATCACATTTTTCAAGGTAAAGTTATTATTAATATAATGTGGAAATATTATTACTTGGATATTACACCAGATTTCCATGTTCTCTAATGAAGTGAAACTAGCAGCGGGCTAAACTATCGTTAAACCTTATCCCCTCCCCTTACATCGTACTGGATGAACGAACTGAACAATAAATGAGTTTCATATTAGCAAGCTGAATTGACGACAATTTTTCCCCTGTCAATATATCCTCTTCAAGTTATTATTTTATTCTAAAAAAGTAAATTTTAAAAGAAATAAGTTAGAAGTTTTCAAGAAAAGCAAAGAGTATCACTCTTAATTTAGAAACTAAAGATAGGACAAAAAAGTCACTTAAATCTTATAATATAGACAGGCAGACGGACAGTCTAACAGATGGACAGAATTGGAGCTTACCTCTTTTACGTTGTGGTAGAAAGCTAATTAAAAACTACGTTTTTTTTAATCACTATTCTACATATATCTTTTAATAACCTCTTTATTATCTTTTTTTGAACAAACTTCTCAAAGACAAAGTTATTACAAGGAGGATAACATCCATAAAAGTTAGGTTCAACAAATGGTACAAAGTTACAAGCTATCGAATAGGAAATTGGCAACGATTGCTGTACATTTGTTAAACAATTAGTATGACCATACATAATTGTCCATGGAATCAATATTTCAGTTTATATCAATAGAACGATTTTAAGTGTTGAAATTTGGTTTTCAATGATAATTATGAAGTAACAGTGCTTTCTGAATTAAACTTATTTTTATAGATAAATGGAAGGTTTCAAATTTACAGAGCCATTTTAAAACATCTTATTTTACAATGCAAGTCATGCGGACGGACATGCGCAAACATCTACTGTGTAAAAAAGATTTGCTTTTTTAGAGAAGAAAAAAAATGAAGAAAATATTGCTCATTTCTCAGAATTCTCACAAATCCTGTTGCAAAAAAAATTGAGGAACAAAAGAAAATGTTTGCTCGAAACATAAAATTTGAGTGTTCATACATAATAACCAACATATTTCTTATTTTTTTAAATAAGACATTTCACTTTTAAAAATTGAGTTCAAAAACAAGGATGACACAGTCATACAAGTAAAGTTCTCAAGTAAGAAGGAAGAACAAACGACCAATAACTATTGTACACACAAAAAGTGCTTGACAAAAAGGTTAAAAATCAGCATGTTCTAATTGGACGTCGATACTCTCTGGTAAAGATTATAGAATTGCTGCGCTTTTAAAATGGTGCCTAAATGCTATAGGAATCATCATGAAAAGACTGAAATCGATAGGACAATTCTAACATGTATAAATTAACGAAAGGAGCTATCCATTACGGACCGGCGGACTGATCCAAATAATAGAAAAGCTTTGTTGTTAAAAGTAAGAAAATAAAAATATATATATTTTATTTTGTTCTTGGTTTCATGATTATATTGTGAGATTTTTTGAATAAACACTTATTTTGTTCGCAATTTGTTTCTAGTTCATTGAATATAACAGAAAGAACATTCAATAGAAATTTTGGTCCTTAAGTCTTTTCAAAAACTCGATGGTATTCTTTTAAAAACTTTTCCAGTATTGCTTCGAAATCTATTTATATCCGCTGGATTAGAACCTGTTCTCTGCCATACTGAATAATCATGTATTGGATCGTATTACCGGCATTTTTCACCAAATATTAAAATGATTACCAGTTTTGTTAGCCTGGAACTTCGGCCCCTCCATACGTTGCAATAAATATCAATTACCAGAATGTGATTCTTTCATCTAGAATTTGACTTTTTTAACGTGTTTGATTTAAAACTCTTTAAAAATCCATAAAATAATAATAAATACTAAGAAACCCACCTAATTTTTAATTTGTACATAACACTTTCATATATTTTATTTCTTAATATTTGAGCAATCAATAAAATAGTAAGTGTTTTCTTTCTCTCATAATTATAATAAAATTTTTCTTATAAAGATATTTAATCTACAGTGTTACTTGGATATTAGACCAGATTTTCATACTCTCTAATAAAGTAAAACTCTCAGCGGGCTAAAATAACGATACCCCTACAATCTGCTTTACCCCATCCTCTACCCTAACACTGGATGAACTAACTGACCAATAAATGAGTTCCAACTAAGCAACTTAAATTGACAATAATTTTTCCCCCAGTCATAATATCCACGTATATTCTCTATCCATTTATTATTTTAGGTGTTCTTTTTGACTGTGGTGTTTGGACTTTTTCATGGTCTTGTTTTCTTACCAGCCATGTTGAGTGTTATAGGTAAAGTTTTAAAAATTCTTTTATTACGTGGTAAAATGTATACATTGGTTTGTTCTTATGTCTGTGCTAAAAAAGATGTAAACGCTATTCTTTAATAGTTTCGTGATTTTCTTGTTTTTGTTGCAAATATGCTATTCTCTCCGTTTTTTCTCTGTAATGGGAAATGAAAATATGCTCTATAACTCATTTTGTCCGTTTTTCCATTTCATGATTTTTTGTGCTTTCTACTTATGGATGATGTCATATTTGTTTTTAAAATTAGTCCAACAAAAAAATTCTATGGATTGGCTAGGATATTTTAATTTTAATTGATGTCGCTGAAACGGTTTTTTTTATGATAATTTATTTTAGGCCCCCAGAACCTTGATGAAGTGGGGTCCAACGCCCCAATTTCCTCCCCCACCTCCTCAGTGTCCCCCGCCCCCTCATCCCAGACATCGCCCGGCGGCCAGTTTGGAAAGCAGGGACAAAGAAATCTGTCTTATATTCAAGGTAAACTATTTAGGCATGTTGAAAGGTATTGTCTAAAATCACTTTTTTTTTCTCGGGCTCGGCAGCCGCGCGTTAGTCTCAGGGAAATTAACTATTGACAAATTTTTTACATCAGCAGGAAGGCTAATCCTGACCCGAATATGGCATTCAAACTGTTTTAAATTTGAGCAGCTGCCGAACCCTAATTTTTGGTTTTTTTAAAACTAAAATCTTTTAAGCAGCCTTGTCAAAAAGCAAAAATAAGTTAATTTTGCCCTTAGGTTATTAAATAACACCTTAATTTTTGATAATCCTAAACATTACTAATCTAAAGAATAAACAAAGTAGCTTTTTTGCCACGAATAAAATTTTTAGAATTTTTGGTTTGGAAATTATAATCTTAATTTAACCTATGATTCAAACTTTTATAGGTCAAATTACTAACAAATGATTTAATGTATGTTCAAAAATAAAACAAAAATAATAATTATTAAACAGAATAAAAAAACATGAAATAAAGGTTTATTTCTCCTCTAGCTATTGGTATATTTCAGAAAAAGAAAAATCTTGGAAACATTACATAGAATCCGGGGAAGAATTTGAACCTTTACTTTCTCAATCAGATGATTAAAATAATATAGAATAAAGTACATTTAAATTTCACCAACCCAGGATTGCAGCCATAAAATGGGTGCTTTCCCTCAAAGTGCCAGGCTATAGTAACACCACCTTCTCTCCTTATTTAAAAAAAAAAACTGAATAAATCAGGGTTCGGAAGCCGCGCCTCAGCCGCGCATAAGCCTCAGTTTTAAACCTGCTTGTGAGCAGAAAAAGAAATTTTTGAAAGAAGGATTGTCTACTAAAGAGACAGTTTTATACATCCAGCTAAATTTTATAGTGATAAAATGACAATTTCACTGAGGCTTACACGCGGCTTACGCGCGGCTTCCGATCCCTGGAATAAATGATTGGGGGTATATTTTTTTACTATGCCTTCTAACTGCGATAGGTCCCTAACTCTGCGTGCCTAACCTGCAGGCAATGTAACCTAACAGAAACTGGCCCAAAAAAATATAAAACCTACCCCTTCAATTTTTTTTATAATTTATTTGGCACTTTGAGTGAAACTGCCTATAACATACCAATTCCAATATAGTCATTATTAATGGCATGTATAATTTAATTTTACATAATAAATTGCAAAAACCAGACCTAATATACAATAATACATTATGTCAAATAGGAATGCCATAAATTTCGCTTGCTTTTTATGTATAAATCATGAGCTCGGCAGATGCGACTAAGCCTTAGATTTAAACTTGTTTAAATGCTTTGAAAAAATGTTTGATAAGAGTGATTAACAAATGTTGGCCAGATTTTGACTTTCAGCTGATTTTAAAATTATAACAGGTGGATTTCTCTTAGGCTTACAGGCGTCTGACGGGCGGCTGCCGAGCCCTGCTTAAATCATTTGTCTGAAATAAGCAAACATAAGCTTTCACGTTGCACTGTAATAAGCTCTAATTAAATGGCCCGGTTTTTGGTAAGCAAATATTGAAAAATAATTGCCATAATAAATAAATTATACAATGATATAATAATTCAATAGGTGCGTTGATGGGATATTAAATTAAAATTTAACTAATATATTTTTGTCTGATAGAAAAGAGGGCATTGCAAAATGGGACTGGTAGTTGTCTGGAGTATATAACCCCTCCCCCCCCCTCAAAATGTAAAATTGAGGAACTTTAGCCAGTGTAAATTTATTTTCAGGAAGTGTAATCAAAATACTTTGGGGCGATTTAAATGGTTGCATCACTCCATTTACATTTTTGCAACCACAATACTTCAACTTTAAATACGATGAATTATGTGCACGTAAGCCGTTCTATTAGCCGTTTGGCCGCTTGTATTAAAGCCTCTTACTAATTTATTATTTCAGATAACGTGATTAATATCATCGCTGCTGGAAGCTTAGGTAATATCTTTTTTTTTCTCAGTATACTGAGCAATCATGTTTAGCATCGTATTATAGACAATTATTCACGAATCTAAAATAAAAATCATGAATTAGAACCAGTTCTATTTTTTTCTGGACCTTCGGGGATAACGAAACTGGTTTAAATCTTATAATTTTTATTTATCATCTGGGGAAAGCTGTCTATAATACGATGAGATAAATAACTTTTCAATTGCCAAAAACTGGAGAGAAAAAAATTATTTTTAGCATTAAAAATCACGAAACCTCAAACATATACAAAAGAAGTTTGGCGATTATTGAACAGTCTCATACATCATACAAACACAAGAAAGAAAATATTTGTCATATTTAATATTTATATTAAATTGTTTTTTTTTTAGATGAAGAGAAGGGATCTTTCTCCAAATGAGGCCAACATATTGAAGAATAGTTTCTAGCATTTATACAAATAATTGTTAAATCATATTTTTATATTTATTTTTGCTACAGTAGTTCAAGTCTTTTTTTTCTAATATTTTTTATTTAATGATTTGTGTCAACCTCATGAAACTTATGGCAATTATACAAGAAACATTACATATATAATTTAAATTAAAGGTAAAAAATATGCAGTATCCCCCATTTCCATAGACGTCCAAGGGTGGGGGTAAAGGGGTGTCAACCCTAATCAAACTTTGAAACCCCTCAATTTACCACTCTCAATTTTAAAAAAAATGGATTACCCTCCCTCCAAAACCTTTGAAAACCATCAATTTACGCCCTCAAAATAAAAAGCTTGTGTGTCTCTGGCCATTTCATCAATTAATTCAAAGGCTCAGGCTCAGTCCTTTCCTTATTACAACAAAGTCAGCATAAAAAAGTCTAAAATTTTTCTTAACCAAAATAGAGTAAAAATGAGAAAAAGCGCTTTTGCATCTGCCGCAAATCCAGGGGATACTGATTATTTTTGTCTTGATTCAACATTTTTTGTGAAATAATAATGAAATTGAAAACATTAATTTATTCTTAGCTCCAAATGACCTAGAACCTAATAGTGCATTTATATTCCATTTATTACTGGTGAAATTTTCAGCATTGTCATATATATATTATTATTATAATATCAATTTGTGAAATACATGTAATTTTTATTTTTATAATTTTACAGTATTTTAAGAAAAATGTCTATTTAAATGTTTAAAGTCTACAAAAAATAATGAATTTTGGCTTGTGTATGTTGAAAACTTGAATAAAAAAGGCAAATTTTTAGTTTGAAAACTAAATGTATAAGAATAATTAATTTATATTTTTTAACTTGAAAGCCATATACAAAATCTTTATTTGAATTTAATTTTTTTCTTATTGTTATGTGATAAAAATATTGTACCTGTATAAATTCTTACCTTTTAATAATACAATAAAATATAATATAATATACATATAATTGTTTATTGGTTAATATAAATAATAAATAATTTTCTCTATGAAAAAATTCACCCAAGAACTTTGTGGACGTTGTTTTGAAGTCCTAGATGAGCTGAGCATGGTCTTGCCTATTTTTGGTACAAATCATCTCCATTTTTAGAAAAGAAGATAATATACTATTTACCTTGTCTGTCCATCAGTCTGATATAGAGGAAATTGGATTTTCTCAGCTGCTATTTAATACAGACTGCTTAAATGTTTAGTGAAGATTCCTATGACATGTTCGCACCTAGTCTATACTTTGCTTTTTTTCGTCTGTCTGTCGTTCATGCTTTGTAAGAAAAAATACTTACTTTTAAAAGATTTCGTGATTTCTTACTTTTTTTTTGCATATTATCTCTATCCATTGTTTTAAAGACAGCTAAACATCTGCTGTATAACTCATTTTGTCTTTCTATATTTATGTGCTTCGTTACTTATGGATGGTGTTATCCTTGATTAATAATAATTGTATTTTATATATTAGTCTTCAGTTTTGTCAGGGAAATAGTGAAATGACTATAAAATTCCCCTCTGTTAATTTAATTAGTTAACGAATGAGAAAAGGTGCGGGGTATGTCTATTGACTAGATGATGAAAATCTGGACTTTAAAAATTCAGCAATTCGTCTTTGAACTGTCAGCAATATTAAAAATCAGCCAATTTCAGACTGTAACCGCTGATTAAAGTAAAATAATAGAGGGGACATAAGCTATGCGGATTTGAAAATGTTGGGCAACTTGTAGAAAGAATCAGTAACACTGGCAACAGTGTCTGACACCTTCAGCCACAACTTTCAAATTTTAATTTAACTTCCCTTAACCGCAGCCACCCTTATTCAACCTCAGCCACACGTATACCCAACTTTGCATTAAGGCGCAGCAGCAACCTTGTATTCAGCCGTAGCCACGCACCATTAGGCGCAGCTGCCGAGCCCTTAAAAAATAATAGTTGTGGATTGTCCATACAAAAGTTTGCAGGACTGTAGCAGGTAGCTACTTGAGTCTGTTAAAGCTGTGGCTGTAAAATAATGTAAATTTTGTTATGTGCCTTGTATGTCAATCTCAATGCTTCATAGTTAATATTGGAAATAAAATGGATATGAAATATACGTGGATATATTAATAGGGGAAAGTCGTTAATTTAACTTGCTAATATTGACTTCATTTATTGGTCACTGCGTTCATCCAGCTTCGTTGTCGGGTATCGTTTAGCCAGCTCCGAGCATCTTTTAATAAAATCTGGTGTAACATTCAATTATTAATTTATCAATTAATCTGTATCAAATATTTGAAATGGATTTAGTATAAGTGGATACATTGCCAGGAGAAAATTTAGGTTGCTAACATAAAAGTAAAACTCAATTATCGGTCATTTCGTTCATAAAGTAACTCAGGGAATGAGATAAAATATTCATAATTAATCTGTATTAATGTTGCAAATAAATACAAGAAATAAAACTAGTCAGTCAAAGTTACTTATATTTCAAAAATATATTAACGTAAAGGAAACTTAAATATGGATAAAGAAGTATAACAGTTATAACATCTAAAAATATTGTCAAACATTTTGATTTTCTTATTCAGAATTATTGCATTGTTCAGCTTTTAATAAAATTTACCAATACCAATAAAATAATAGGACAATTTTATAAAAAAAAGTAGCGCTGCAATAAGAGTAAAAAATAAATTATGAAAAAGTTTTAAAATATTCAGAATATTTAATGATTAATTTAAAATATTAAAATTTATTGGATTAGAATATAAATAAATCAGGAATAGTTACTTATAGCATCGCATTATAGACGCTTTTCCGTGGATATTGAAATGAAAGAAAAATATAAGATTAAAACCAGGTTTGATAGACCTAAGGGGCCTAAGGCTCGAGACAACAAAACTGATATTATTTTATGATTTTTTCTTTTATTTAATACTCGTAGAAAATTGTCTGTAATACGATGCTATACATAATTTTTCATAATGGCTGAGAATCGGTTCTAATCCCGCAGAAATTAATCGGTCACATAGCAATACTTGAAATTATCTTCTTGTATCTTGAAATGAAACAAACATTAAAGAGATACAGCTAATGCTGAAAAGGATTTAAGGAAGCCGTTGGCAAACAGAAGGACTGCCAGATACATCTCAAGTTATAGAGTAGTACATAAAAAAATCAGGTACAATATTGTTCATTACACTTAATAATTTTGAGCAAGAAAATTTTAAAAGAATTTACATTACTAAACAAAAATGTCCCAATGTATTACATATATAAATAAGAAAATCAAAATGTCTTAATAAAAAAAACTAAAAATGGCAAATTATAAATAAATGTTATGGCGTGGGTCCAAGGTCCATGGATCCTGTTTTCTTTCCAAAAACTTTGACAAGGTTGCTGGTCCTCCAGGTGTCGCTGCTGGTCTCGCTGTTCTTGTCCTCTGGTTGGCTGTTGTACATGGTTTCTTTGTTTTTATCATCCTCCAGTTCTATAATACAAATATAACGGTCAACTCCATGGCTAGATAACCTAACTAAGACAAGGATAAAAAGCCGATATTAGACAAATTAGAAACTTACTACTTAGACAAACGAACATTAATAAAAAAAAGAGTGACATCGCATTATGAAAAATGAAATATAATTCGGAAAAAAATCGATGTTACAATATGGGTATAAATATATTCTGTTGGTTATAAAACTAAGCTCGAAAATTATGCACCCTTTTGAACAAAAAATCGAGGGGGTTGTAAGGAGGTGTAATTTAGACAACAAGCACCCTTTGACTGGTAAATTTAAGCGCGAAGCGTGCAAAAAAATCCAAACACCCCTTAAATGAAAAGTGTGTATTACTTTAATATCTTGACACCCCTTGTTGCTGTTTTATGGGGGTGTAACAGGGGCTCGGACACATTAAGGTGTAATTTTGAATAAAATCCTCTTCTGCATGCCTCTAATGCTATCCTATGCTATTGCCCAATCGTCCTCAGAATCACAGTTAGAGAGAGAAGTTATAATCCTTACTAACCTTTGATATAGGCCAGGTTTGCATGAGCTAGGCCTATAACTGAGGGATAACTGTAATATAAATAGTGTAAACAAATTTGGCTTTGAAATTCATTGGACATAGAAGATATTTACTTTTAGCGTTTAAATTTAACACTTTTAAATAAAACTAAATTAGAAATTAACAGGAGGTCAGTCTGTCTTGCTGACTGCTAAACAGATATGGTTCTCCTTAAAATGACATCAAAGCTTTTTATAGGTTCAGGAAATATTTATATCTACTTTGGGGGACGGTACCTCAAACCTTTCAAGAGAAATTAAACCTAAAACAAAATTTATGTGGCGGATAGCTCCTCCCCCCTTTTGAAGTTGCGAATAAAGATCTGTGTGCCATCGCAATTAGAGAGTGTTAAATAAAAAGGGAAAATTGATTTAGTAGAAATTGTTATTTATCGCATTGTATTATAGACAGATTTCCAAGGATATTAAAATAAAAAAAATATTATTAAAACAAGTTTTCTTAGCCCCGAGGGGCTAAAGGCCCGGGCCAACGAAAATGGTATCAATTATATTATTTTTATATTAAAAATCGTGGAAAATTATCTGTATATGCTTATAATCGGTGTCAGTCATGCTGGAAAAATAATTATAAATGTTCTAATTTGTGTACACTAAATTCCTGGGTGGTGAGGATGAGCCACTGGAGGTGCCACTTGTAGTTCCAGATGTGGACTGAGAATTCCCAGACACGGAATCTTTGTCCTCAGGATGTCCTACTGGCCCTAAATAAACAGATTGTTGCTCATAATATTCAAGAAGGCTTTTGACTAGAAAATTATGAAAATAAAAAAAATAAAAAAAATAGGTAACCTTATAATATAATCTTACTTAGTGTTCTATTGAGAATGTAATACAGACAAAGTGATTTAAAAAGAAGAAGTTAATCAATTATAGATTTATATAAAAATCACAAAACCTCACTATTTGCTTTTATATCAGTAATTATATTTTGTATCGTGACTGTTACAGACAGAAGAAATAAGTAAATTATATACTGGATGTTCGTTGGTATAGGGAATCTTCAAAAATAATTTCGGGCCGTCTAGACTAAGACCAAACTACATTACTTTTGCACCACTTTTGACGTCATATTCTCCATCTCTTTTTTAGGTTTTTTCCCCTCATCTTCCTAATTTTATGACGTCACAGGAATCAAAAGTGACACAAAAGTAATGCAGATTGGTCTTCGTCGCCGTCTATCTTAAACAGCAGTCGTGAAAAAATCTTTTTCCCCACTGCTACTGTCTAAAGCCTGAAGGACGGACGGACAGAAATAAAAGTTAATGATATAGTAGATTCGCTACTAAAAACAAATTCCATAATAATTTATTGAACTTACCCAGTACTGATAGAATGACCGGAAGCAATATAAGGCCGTGGAAAAGGCCAAATGTGACTGTGAGAAAGAAAACCTAAAACAAAAATAATATTCATGTTAGAAAAGCTAATCTTTATAAAAACCAGAAATGCGTGAAAAATTCAGAAGATAAAACACAAAACCCTCTTTTTTCCTTTGCTGCAACTGCAATGACTTTTTTAGAACTAGGCAGCCGCGCTCTCAGCTGCCCCGTTTCCTTCCGGCTAAATTCAAACTTTGCGGTTGTGGTAGGCTTAGTTAAGAAAGCCGATTGATATCCGGTGGATTAGACCTGGTTCTCAGCCCGTGCCTTTGGAATCTCGGGGCTAAAAAAACTAGTTTTAATCTTATAATTGTACATTCTATATCCGCGGAAAGCCGTTTATAATACGATACGAGAAATAACTATTATAATATAAAATATTTTATGCTATATTAATAAACCACTGTTTGGTTAGTTTTTGTTCGTATTGCTGGTAGTAAAAACAATATACTCGATTATTTAACAGCTAAACCATTTTAATGTGTATCTTTATTTTATTTTTGTGATTTTTATGGATCTCGTGGAAAATTTGTTTTAAAACAAGGATGACAACATCCATAAGTAGCGAAGCTCAAAAATTATGAATGGATATCATGAAAAAAATTACTATAAATGAGTGTCATACAATAAACATTAATCTTGGTAATATAGGGATATCATCAAACCTTTAAAATCACGCAACCTTATAATCATGAAAACTTAGAAATCTAGGAATCGATCTAGCACCCCAATTCATGAACAAATCTTAATAAAACTTTAGGAAAATATGTAGAATATAAAATTAAATATTTCCTGAAAATTTCAGCTCTGTATCTTGAAAAGGAGTTGAGAAAATCACGAAAACTTGAAAATCTAAGAATCGATCTAGTATAGCACCCCAAATAACAGACAGATGGACAAAATTAGATTAGCATATGTCATGAGAATATTCACAAAAAAATTCAGCTGTCTATCTTGAATAGGAGCCAAGAAAATCATGTTTCCCCCATAGCGTTACGGACTGACTGACAGACTAAGTGAATTTTAGAGAAGCTTCGCTAATAAAAAGTTAAAGGATACAAATTTTAAGAACATTACTGTGGAGTGTCTTCAATTTATTTTTAGTGGTGGAGCTACTCTATATTTCACTTTGGTTGTACAATGTACATTGTATTTAGATACATTATATTTTCATTTTCATTATCGTAATATTTTTTTATAGTAAAATGCATTTTGGTTTAAGAGCTAATTACAGAACTGATATGGTTCTTCTTTAGAATGTAGCTTCTTATAGTTCCTGGGAAGGTTTTAAACTATTTTGAGGTAGGGTACCACAATCCTACATAGAAAAATCACCCCTAGAAAAGAAAACTATATTTTATATTTTTCCCTCTTTCTAAACCTTCAGTTTAAAATATGGGAGGGTAGACTTACAATCGCCCTCCCCCCCCCCCCCATCCCCCAAGGGCCCTAAAAACAACCTTTGGCCTTGGTATGATTAAAGTATTCCAAAAAATATTTACCTTAAAGAAAGTGAGGAAGACTGAAGATTTAGAGAAAGCCATAACTATGACAGCTAGCAGAGTTGTAAAACCACCATTAAATACAGCAGGACCAATTGTTTCCAGTGCGTTCATTGATTTCTCCAGTCGGCTTCCTAGATATATTGCCAATTCATAAATCAGATAGAAAGGAATGGGCAAAAAAATATAAATTATACTTATTCTATTATAATTCAAACCCCTTTTTTCGGATAAGATTAGGGGATTTTTAATTTTACTGAACATCATGTACATGCCTATTGAGTATCCAAACTAATACAGTCCAATTTAAACTAACTTATTGTCTATTATGTTAATCCGTGTAATCCAATAAACTTGGAAATGAAAAAAATCCTTAATACCTACAATTGAAATTTTTTCTGTCTATATAACTTTACCAAAACCCCTGTTGTTCTAAATCCATTTTATATGTTTCCAATCTTAAGAAATATGTCTACACTACACAATCTTTTTACACACAAATATAACAAATATAGAAATATACACATATTGTAAATATGTCTCTTTACTATAATGATATGATTTCACTAAAGATATGATTACATGGATGTTGCTCCAGATTTTCATGTACTCTGAGAAAGTGATGGTTGCAGCAGGCTAAATAAACCTATCCACTCCCCTCCCCTGCTGACCAAAAAATGAGGTCCATATTAGCAAGCTAAATTGACGACAAACATTCCCTGTCAATATATCCACGTATTTGCTATATCCTTTTTACTAAAGCTTTTCCAAATTAAACTCACATTTTCAAAAAATTCACAAACATAAGTAATTTGATTTAAAAATAGACTGTTCTTTATCAAAAATATTTCATCATTAAACCAAGAAACACTTAACCTTTTTTTAGTATCAGTTTTAGTATTCTTGCGTCAACTAATTCTTAGTATTACTATACAAGTAACAAAGAAGAGGGATTAACTATTTATAAGGTTATCCTAACTTATAATTTGCTGCTTATTTCATATCGAACTTTTGAATTGATAAGCAATTTACTATTATTAGGACTAATATGTTTTTGTTAAGTTAACTGGGAACACAGTAATAGTGTCTGACTGATTATGACGTAACAAAAAAAATTAGCCAATGAGAGGCCGTTATTGACCAATGGTAAAATTTATTGTGGCCTCTCATTGGCCAATTTTTATTGTTACGTCATAATCAGTCAGACACTATTACTGTGTTCGTTAACTGGGCTTTTACAAGATATAAAATTTGTAGACATTTATACATATGTACATATACAACATATTTCTTCACACCATGATCAAATGTATTTATTATATTAAGAGAAAACATCAGTAAATAGCTATATTGCATTGTAAGTCTCGACATCAAGCAATAATGATATTGACTTCAAGCGGCTGTAAAAATGGTCATTAGGAACGTGTAGGGTTAGAAAAGAAGACCCAAGAAGCACATAAGAGATGTAGAGTAGCTTAGCTGCTAAAGATGAGACTAAGAGAGCAAAATATTAAAATATTTTGATACCTGGGGCGATTAGGAATGCATGGCCAATATGAACACAGTAATCCACACACAAACCAATAGCCAGCACAATTGACACTGAACAAAATAAATTCTTTATGAAAAAACATTAATTATAGTTCTCTCCCTCAAAGTGCTTAGCTTGCACAAATCCTTCCTTTTTAAAAAAAATTTATTGAAATAATTTTTAAAGATTTAGTTATTTGCTGTTTTTATCTATAATACAAAGTAGAACGATGTATATCCATACATCAGTCTGTCTGAAGATTTAAGATCTTGGTAACCGCTGAACCGATTTGGCTCTACTCGTAAGGGAATATAGATACTGGTCCTGCGGTGGCTTAAAGCTATTTTGGGAGAAATGTGATACCCACACCATCCAAAAAAGAAAAATGCCCTTTACATAATGTCATTTTAGGAGGACCTTTCATTACCTTTTGGAGGCGCTTCGAAAGTATAATATATTTAACCTGCAGAAATGATATCAATGGTGATTCCCCAGAAGTGAAGGAAGCCGACAATGTCTGTTAAGGTCATAACCACGCAGATGAACGCCATGGCGCAGATCCGCAGGTCTGTCAACAGGATCAGGGTGATGATGGAGATGACGCCCAAGGCCAGTCCAATATTTCGCAGTAGCTCATCACCTGGAAATTTAAAAAAATTCAAATCAGGGATCGAAGTCATAAGGAAAAGGCCGATAAATTGATGCACATACATTCCCAATCATGATACAAAAATACGCCTTCTGTAGATTACAATTAAGGGTTGAAACGTTTGAATACTCTCCTTAATGAATTCACCAATAAAAATTGATAAAAAGCCCACAAAGCCAACGGATAAAATAACGTTAATATAAAATTTTGGAGACTAGTGTAATAAACATCCCAATGCTCCCCAATTTTAAACAGTTAAATAGGCATGATAAAAAAAAATAAAATTAAACTTCTAACAGTTTTTGCAGCTTAAAAAAGGTATCATTGGAAAGTTTTTATTTGTCTTAAGCTATAGATTTCAATAAATGCTGAACCGTTGAGTTCTTCTATTTAGGGAAGCTAAAATGTTAATGCTTTTTTAAATTAAAGTTTTGGGATGTTTTTTGCTATAGCATAAGGAAAAAGGATAAATTTTATTCATTTTCTGCGTTCAGCTAATCTATACAAACCATGGAGTTCAAGGTTTTTCTCAAAGTCTTTTTTTTTACCTATAATTTCATCAGTTTCCCAGGCAGCATAAACCTTGACATGAGAAAAAGCCACGTCGGACACATCAGATGCATTAATAACTCTCTCTATAGCTCTCCTGTTGACCAGTAGTTTTAAGTCAAACAAATTATTTTTTTCTTCAAATGGAAAAATTTACTCCATATGGGATTTTTGTTCAGAAGGAAGTTCTGTCAAACTCTAATTAAAAAGTATTTGCGTAACTAGACCATTCGGCATTTTTAAAGAGAAAAGTTATTTCTCGCATCGTTTTATTGGCATCTTTCCGCGGTTAAAAAAATAAAAGATTAATAATGGAAGATTATTTGAAATACGATGAAATACATGATTTTTCAGTATGGCTGAGAACCTGTTTTAATCCAGCAGATATTAATCAGTTTCGAAACCTAACTAGAAATAGTATACAAAACGTATAATTGACGAATAACTACTGTTCCTGGCTGGAATATGAGTATCAGGTCCCTTGAACACCTTCAGGTTGACCGTAAATTTGGTGGCTATGACCGGAGGTGCTGGCTTACCACACACAAGCTTTCCATCAAATAAAAAGTCCTGTTGAGAAAGTTAGGATATTTATTTTCTTTCATATTTATATCAGGTATCTACAAGAAAAAGACAATGGCCAATAAATTGATATAAATTCTTCATACTATACACAAAATTACCCCTACTGTAAATTAGTGGTTAAATCTTTTGGACACTCAAATTAATGAAACAACCAATCAAAATTCCATAAAAGTCCCCAAAGTTGCTGAACCAACGAATAAGAAACGTAATTATAAAACTTTGCGTAAATAAATAGCCCAATGTCCTCTCGCTCTCCGCTATTAAAATGCTGAGAAAAAAAAACAAAAAATGGAAATATCCAAACTTTCCTTTTTATATTTTCCTCCGTCAGCGGAGTGTAGGAAGTCAGAGAGAAGCAACGGAAACAATTCCGGAGACGAGAACTCAGAGATTGTCTTATAGTTTTTGGCATCGGCAGCATATTCTTTCAATCCATCCCAGAATCCGTCGTAATTCCTGATACAATCAAATGGCCACATGTTAATAGGCTTCTTTAAAAAAAACAAATAAAATATTTAGCAAAAATAAATTCTTTATATCTAAGGCAGAAATGTATTTACTATTTTTTAATCATTTAACTACAATTGGAGAACTATTGTAAAAATAGACTTAAATTTTGCATGTGATGTAAGTAAATCACTGAAGGATTTTGTTAGGTTGTTCGTATATTTTTTTTATCTCTCAAACTGAATATTTTGATAAATGACATCAAATAAAGTTTTCTTATACAATATTTTTAAAATAAATTGACAATAGGAGGTAGGAAGTTTACTTTAGGTCAGGTTAGGTTAGGTTTTATTGGATACTGGTTAATCTCGCAAGGGTTTGGCAGATAAAATTTCCCCTTCCTTTTTTACTTTTTATTAAAGTGAAACATAAGGTAGGGGGGGGGGGGTCATTGTTTGACTGACACTTTTTGGAAAATCAAAAGAAAACCAAAAAGTATTATAAAATAGTACAAACGAATATTCGTAGCTTACCTAATATAAACTCTCTCGTCTTTTAGTTTTGCCATTCCATTGTAAAGTTTGTCAATATTATCAAGTTGGGTATAGTTGATCTTTCCAGTATACACTAGACATATTTGAGTTTTCAAATAAGTTAAGAAATCATGAAAGGATAAAGGGATGTCTAAGCTTAAAATATTGAGGGCGGTAAAATGAAAGATTTCAAAGGTTTGAGGTGGGTAATCTTATGTATTTTGATATTTTAATGGGGTTATAATGAAGTGTTTCAAAGTTCGAGGGGGTAAATTAAGAAAATAAGGAAATCTAGGATAGACGTACTTGTGTACTTTTTCAGCCATTTGTTTTTTTTTTGTTTAAGATGATTAGGTACACTTCTATTTCTAATATAACATAAAACATGATCCATAAAAAATATATAATATCGTAAAGTCAAATAAAGTCATATTGTTTAAAGAAATGTAAGTATGGATCCTTTAAGTAATGATGTAAAGATTATTTTACTTCAGAAATTGTTGCAAATCGCCATTAGATTTCCGTCATTTTACAATAATCTTCAATTATTTGGCTAAACTTGATATATATTTAACTTTTTTTCCATTTGAAAACTAAAATTCCTGAAGTATCCCATCCGTTATCAGGGAACAGAGTTTCAGCAAAACCAAGATATTTTCTGAAAATAATAACGATAATAAAAAAGATTATCGGATTTTGGTGCTAAGTTAATTTTTTTCTCTAATATACAATGTAATAAATATATGTAGTCTAAAATAGAAATAAATTAATTAGAAAACTGAAATACGATTTTTTAAAATCATATAATATTTTATTTTAAAAACTACTTACTTTTTAGTATCAACAATTTGACTTTGCCAAAGCGTTTACGAGAAAATGTTTTTAAATTACAATCAACAAAAAAATTTATTAGATTTTGTTACCGAATATAAAACTTTTTTTATACCTATTGAACAATGTATGTCCCCTTCCCTCTACTTTTTATTATTTACCAATTTACGAAAAAGAATTTCTGTGAAGAATTATGAATAGACTAATCCAGTATTGATTCGAAACCGATTAATATCCTCTGGATTAGAAGCGTTTCTCAGTGAAAAATCATGTATAGTATCGTATTACAGAAAAATTTTATATTAAAATAAAAATCATAAAATTAATACCAGTTTTTTTAGCCCAAGACTTCTGCCCCTCGGGGATTAAAAAACTAATTTTAATCTTATAATTTTTCATTTTAATATCCACGGGAAGCTGTCTATAAAATTATACCTTAGGTATGTGTCCAGAGGTAGGAGAAGATTAGGATCAAACTTCTGTTGTATCATGCTGGCTCCCCACCCTGATACACAAACAAGTCCAATACTGGCCACAATAATAAATCCTCTGTACGCTTTAGATTCTAGTACCCTAAAATAGTATGGCTTCAATCAGATATCAGTATAAAGTTTACAGTATGGCTTCGAAACCGACCAATATCCGCTGGATAATAACCGGTTCTAGGCCATACTGAAGAATCCGGTATCGAATCGTATCGTATCTTATTTCAATATCCGGTTTTCTACGAATATTGAAATAAAAATTAATGTTTTGTCCACTTAAATGATAATTTTTAAAAATAGACCTTCACTTATTTAAATGTGAACGGAAAAAAAACAATAAGATGATACTTTTACAAGTTATTAAATGCACTTTAAGAAAAGTTACTAAAAAATTACAATTTAACTCACTTTGAATAAAATTTAAGAAATTTTGATGAATTATCCTCAACTTCAGATGGTTTGTTTACTTGATAATGTTCGTGAACAATACATGGCACTATCGCATTTCTCTTTGCCATTATTCTGGTATATTTTCATACATGACATTATAGTAATTAACAAGGATTGCAACATTCATAAGTAGCGAAGAACTGGAAGTTTGAGGGAGGACAAACTGACAAAATGGATTAAAAAGAAGTTATTCAGTAAACATCACCCAATCGAAAAATGTGTCGAAAATATAAAAACAGCCAAATCACAACAAAATAGCAGAAAGCAATTTGCTAGCAATTTTGTTTATTCAATACATCTATACTAATACATTTATTGTTGTATGTATGATAACAATCCTGCGCTGATCCAGAGCCAGGAAGGCAGAGAACCAGGAGATCTGGAGGAGGTAGATGGAGCCAAGGGCTATGGCGGTACACACACAGAAAGATTCCAGCCCAGGCATAATCTAAATTAATGGATATAGGACATTAATGGTTATATCATTATTGACAGGGGAAATTTGCCCCAATTTAGCTCGCTAAAATGTATATCATTTATTGGTCAGTCCGTTATTATCTATTGTAGGAGGGTAGAGGATGGGGTAATATGAGGGGGATATGGAGGATTCAGAAGCGTCACTTTATCAGAGAACATTAAAATATGGTGCAGCACCCAAGTTATAATACATAGATATTTAGATTTTTTATTTGTTTGTTTGTGCTTTAACTAAGTAATAGATACACTTATAAGTGGGCAGATAATGTTTCCTTATTGTCCTATCAAACAATTGTGCTGTTTTTATGTCAACAAAAGTATATATGTAGTTAAAATATAAATAGATGGAGAATATTTCATTATCATGTCATCTATTTAATCGATGTAAGTATTGTCAAAAAAAATTTACTTAAAGCTAAAACAGTCGACAATAACCCTTAAAATTACCCATAGGTAAATGAAACCCAAAATGTTTGACAGGATATTTAACAAATAAACCTCACTCACTATTTTGTACATACTTTTGGACAATTCAGGGACATGGGACTAGGATTCTGACAAACAAATTGAAGTTAAAATTTCCCCACTCCCCCTCCCCGTCTTACCCACTTCCCTTTAGTTATAGCAAAAATGATTTTTACCCCAACATTACGCCAAATCTTCAGCAATTTAAAATGGAATTAATTGGCAGAATTACAACTCCAGGGCAAACTATAGAGTCGTAGCACTTTCAAGTTCCCTACCGTAATGGCACCAACTGCAAAGGCAAACACATCAGTCAAAGTGGTAATTGTCACGGACACTCCTAGTAACAAAAAAATGTTGTTTAATTTAGCAAACAGAAGTCTCTTATGCATGAATGTAATGCAATAAAGTGTTTCCACTTTATAAAACACTCATAATCCTCAATATTTTAAAGTATGAGCCTAAAAAATAACAATAGTAGTGAATCGAATAAAATTTTAAGTATAGATGTATTCACCTATATAGACATTAGAGAAAAATACTAGAGGGGGAAAGGGTTAAAAATAACTGTATGTCCCCATCTCAAGGACCTTGTGCCGACTCTCAATTAGGTCTTTGAAAATAAACCATTAGTGTCACGAACATTAACACAGCCAAGTAGCAGAAAACAACTTGCTAGCAGACAAAAAGGTCCTTGGAAAAGGGAGGCTGGTAATAATCTGTATATAATCTATACTATAGATCTATAGAATAGACATCTTCCTCCTTGATTCCTTATTGGCCCCTAATTTTGCAGAAAATTTTTCTGCCTCCACTAAGCATAAAAAGCTTGCAATTAAAAAATGAAAATTTTTTTCGAAAAAAGGACACGCTGAAAAATTTATATTGATTTAAAGACAATACCTGCATGTCTAAGGGTATGTCCCAACGCCAGGGGCAGAGGAATATCATGAGGTTCCTGTTTCTTCATGTTGTACCAGCATTGTACAATCACAAACATGTCGTCTATACCTATGCCTTAACATATTAAAATGTTATATACTAGCGGCTATGCTCCTAGAGGCGTCTGGGGGTATCGTGGTTGGGGAGAGGGGTTATGTCTATTGGTCAAATTTTTAATTTGGTGAATCATTTTTTTTGCTATGATCGATTTTTTGGGGGGAGGGTGGTGGTACCCTAACCTAAAATAGTTATTAACCTTCCAATAAATTGTAAGGGAGAACCATATCGGTTCAGTGGTTAACAAGACTCTTCGGTACAAACAGACAGACAGACAGACACACATACATTCCTTTACTTTTATATTAGGATTACTTGTGGATCTTAATCTATAACACAAAAATTCAAATTACTTTTTGTAGAACTAAGAAAATTAAATATGCAGATGAATTTTAATTTTCATCTGCGAACAACTGTCTATAACTTAATGTTATATTTTAAGTTGTTCAACAATCTTTATATTTATATAATGGCATAACTGCTGTTGCACTTATTCATACTTGTTTTACATTTTATAAGTTAACTTAATGAACTTTATAACTTTAGATTTTTATAATTAACTTGATTACAAATAAGAATTACTTGTATAATGATTTAATTTAAAACCCAACTTATGGACTAGTAAATTGATACTCCCCGGATCCCCTCTCAAATTTTCTTTACACTCCGTTTATATCTTGCCAATGTTAACGTAGCCTAACATTACCCCAAAATATCATAAGGAAAGTATTTTTTTCTAAAAAAAGATAAGGGAGGAGGGGTTGAGTTTTTCCACTGAAGATTAACGTTATTTACTATTAAAGTTTCTCATATCATTGTCCTATAGTTTTACTTCCACTTCTATAGAAATTAATTGCAGACATTTCTAGAAGTGCGTCTATTCTACAATAAGGGTATTTTCCTGTTTGTCTTTGAAACCGATAAATGACCGCTGGATAAGAACCGATTCCGAGCCCTACTGAAAAATCATGTATCGTATCGTATTGTAGACAACCTTCCATTTTTCCCCTTTTTTTATTTTTCGAAAAATTGCTTATATTACGATGCTATACATAATTTTTAATTACGGTGCAGAAACGATTTTAATCCAGCAGCGGATATTAATCGGTTTCAAACACATACTGGAAATTGTTTTAAGCTTGTTGGGAATAATTGTCATTTTTAAATAATACTCTAAAAAAGAATTCGTGAGCAAATAAAAAAAATAAATAATCTTTAAATATCCAAAGAAGGTGTATCAACTTTTTTTTTATAGCTAGCCGGTTCTTTTAGTAAGTAGTAGATGTAAAATTTTTCATAGAATTCAGATATGCAATCGGTTTTTTTGTAGACCTCTTATTTTTTAAGTAATTTAAGTTTAAAAAAAAAAAAATTAAGTCGATTTTAAGGTACTAAAATGCAACAAAAAAAAGAAAGAAAATGGTCATTATGAACAAAAATAGTAAGATCTTTAATTTGACACCTTACTTTTTCAATTCTGTCAGGTAATTATTGAAAAAATCGATTTTTTTAAACCCACGAGAATAAAAACTTTGAACTTAATTTTATTATTTCACAAATAAAAAAATATGGGTTCATATATACCATTAGAATCAGAAAAATATTACGAATCCATTGTAAGCAAAATTGAAAAAAAAAGTTTACAATATAGTATATAAACTACAATAAAAGGAATTATATGAAAATATCATATTATGTTGTACAGGCAACGTCTTAATTCTTCAATTGAGTATAAAAATGGGAAGGGGGTAAAGAGGGGGTAAAAAAGGGAAGACAATAGTGTTGTCTGAACAAAAAAAATAATTGGCCATTTCTGTAATTTTTTAATTTTTTAATTTTTTTCAATTTTGCTTACAATGGATTCGTAATATTTTTCTGATTCTAATGGTATATATGAACCCATGTTTTTTATGTCTGTTTGAGAAAATATTTAGGTCTAAAGTTTTTATTATACCGAGGTTAAAAAAATAGATTTTTTCAATAATTACTCAACAGAATTTTAAAAGTAAGGTGTCAAATTAAAGATCTTACTATTTTTGTTCTTACTGACCATTTTCTTCTTTTATTTTGTTGCGTTTTAGTACCTTAAAACCGACTTAATTATTTTTTTTAAAAACTTAAATTACTTAAAAAATAAGAGGTCTACAAAAAAACCGATTGCATATTTGAATTCTATGAAAAATTTTACATCTACTACTTACTAAAAGAACCGGCTAGCTATAAAAAAAAAAGTTGATACAACTTCTTTGTAGATTTAAGTGAAAATGCTAAACGGAATTTCTAGGAAAATCCTTTTGAAGTATAGCACATCATTGCGAGCAAATTTTGTGTTAAGACTTCAAGCTTGGCTGAATTTATATCAACAAATTTATGTAACATTTATCATTATTAAATTGGCCGTTTTATTGAGCATTTTCTTGTTGACAGCACATTTATCTAACCAAATTTTTTTTGAATTTTTTAGACAAGGTGATTTTATTTTATTTTTCAGTATTACTTCAAAATCAATTAACATCCGATGGATTAGAACCGGTTCTCAACTTTACTGAAAAATCATGTATAGCATTCTATTACAGATAATTTTACACGATTAATTTTAAAAAATCTAATACTAGCTATGTTAGCCCGACCCTTCGGAGCTAGCAAAACTGGTTTAACCTTATAACTTTTCATTTTAATATAAGCAGAAAGCTGTCTCTAATACGATGCGATAAATAACTATTAAGTTTGCTTTTTCCTTATGCAAGTTTGACATGATGAATTCTGAAATCTGGCAGCGAATTAAGGTTTTAAGTAAGATTTTATAACAAGAGCTGGATCTTTAAATCATTTTAATGGTGATTTAGATCGGGGTGCGCCGAATTTTAGCCAATCACAGCGCGGCATTTTTAAAAATTTAAAATTTGGCGCACCCCGATCTGGTTCACCACTAAAATGATTTAAAGATTTAATCTTAGAACACTAGGATAAAAACTGCACTATTTAAAATTCAATGACTGAAACTGAAAAAAAAGATAGATTGTTAAATGATTAAATTATTGTGCGAATTTTTTTTGGCATATGTTTTTGCAAAAGAAATTTATCACCCAATGATTTGAATATTTTTTTAGTGGCTGGAGTACGAATAGTTGCTGGTCTTGGTGGGGCCTTTTTTAATGATATCTGTCTTTTTCAAAATGACATATGACTTTAGAAGAAAAAAAGAAGACAAGTAAACACAATTTCACATGTTCTTAAAATCATCGCGTAAGTTTTTTTCTGAATTTCTGTAGCGAATCTACTCTATAGAGTTGGTCTGTAGGTCAGTCTCAAAATTTAGAAGTTATCTATAATACAAAGTAGAATGATGTCTCTCCGTCTGTCCGTCCCTTAAGATCTCGGTAACCACTGAACCGATTGGATTCTACTCTTCAGGGTATATACCTATTGGTCCTGTGGTGGTTTTAAGCTATTTTCTTGGGGGGGGGGGGGGATTGTCGCTAAGTAAGCTTGCTAATGTGGGCCTCATTTATTTGTTCTTTTTTTTTCATTTAAACGTTAAACTTATTAAAGTTCATGATAATCTAGTGTAAGATCCACTGATATTCTATAGCCTTTTGTAGCTATTGAAAATAAATATGTATTTACCTAGACACAGGAAGGGTAGAGCAGAATGTATAGGTGTGTATGGATATCCGAGGAGGGAGGCTAGACCAACTCCCATCACTATACCCATACCAACACTGATGATACCAACTGCGGTCAGGTACAGACGAATTTCAAGCTGAAAAAAAATACAATTTAATCCGTAGATAAAGGTAATAGAGTGGTTGTCTGACAGTCTGTCTGTCTGTGTGTGTGTGTGTGTGTGTGTGTGTGTATGTATGTCTAGCTAAACAGCAAGGCAGATATGATCCTTCTTTGCAATGAAGCTTTTTATAGGACCAGGAAACTATTTGGGAGATTGTACTTACTCCCCTCACTCAAAACATATTTTTTAAACTAAAATTGAAATAGGAAGGTCGATTTACAAACACCCACCCCCACAATCAACAAAAATTTTAAGGTCACCCAATTTAATGAATCAACCCCAACAAAAAAAAAACAATTGGGCCAACGAGTAAGAATGCGTTATTATGAAACCTTGAGGGCTAGTGTAAAAATGGCCGAAATTCTCCTGTTTACACTTATGTTTATTCCAATGTTATTAGATATGTATGACAAATGAGACGAAGATTTCTTTTTCTTCCTTTTCAAACTTGAATAAATAAATTACCTTGTTGATACGCCCCAGCATAAAGACGGTGTATACAAACATCATGATATACCCAATCACAAGCTTGATCACGTCAAACAGGATGGCCTGCTCGTTCAAATCACCAAAACTGCGCACAGCATTCGGCAATATGTTGAATCCTAAATAGAGTGTTTAAAAAACTAATAAATTATTTAATTTAAAAAAAGACAATTTGGTAATGATAATTTTAATACCAGATTGTTATTAATAAGTTTTCTTTTCTATTGGTAACTTCAAGCATTTTTATTCATCAATCCATCCTGTTTTCAAACAAACTTGATAATGAAAAATGGATACGGGATATAAGTAGATATATTGACAGGGAAAAATTTGTATTAAATTTCTCTTGCTAATATGGACCTCATTTATTGGTCAGTTCTTTCATCCAGTAGGAGGGGAGATAATAGGGTGAACGGGGGTATTGTTATTATAGCCAGTTTCGAAAATACTTCATAAGAGTACATGAAAATCTTGTGCAACATCCAAGTAATAATATATTGATTACCTGGAAAGTCAAAAGCTAGAGCTGTATCAATGAATCTAGTTTCCCACTCCAGAGTATCCGCATCTGCAAAGGTAATTTCCACCCCACCTCCAACACTATAAAACATTTATTCTATAATAGAAAGTAGGGCTCGGAAGCCCCCAGTCTCATGGAAATCAACATTATACAATTTAAAAATAATCTGGAAGACTAAACCTGGCTAAAATATGGTAATCCCTCTATTCAAAACATTTTTCAAAGCATCCTAACAGGTTTAATTTTAAGGCTTGATCGCAGCTGAAGCAAGCCTGCCGAAACCTGGTAGAAAGTTTAATTTTTTTTGTTACCTAACAGGTGAATTGACCTTTTTCTTTTTCTTGGGTATTAATACAATATTTTCAATCCAACGAATAGATGAAAGTAACCACTTAATTAATTGTACAAAAAGTAACCTTTGTTTAAAAGTTCTAACTGCGGATAGTTATTGGTTAGATCTGTGGTCATAGATAATCACTGGTTTTACATTTAATTATTTACTGCAAAAATTTCACATATGACCTGGCCGGGGTTGAGACTCGAACTAAGCATTGTTTGTCACTACAACTAGCAAAAAAAAATAATTGCTTACCCATTAAAGTAAAAGAGAGGGACATGAACAATATGTAACTCTTTCCACGGGGACTTTCAGTTGGGTCTTCTGGCCAGGTAGTTGTATTGGTTATACATCTATACTTATACATTTATTGCTTACCCTGTGATGAGTTCCACATCGTCTGGTACTTCAATATTCCAATAAAGCTGGGCAGCACGTGCTCGCACAACATGACCGCTAGCATTGCGCTCAACTCCACCCAATTGCTCAGTAAAGTTGATCTGAAGAAAAATAATTGTAAAGCAGATGTATCACAAAAAAGGATAGTAACATCCATAAGTAGGGAAACCAAAAAATCATGGATTGACAAAAAGTGAATTAACAAACAAATGTTTAGTGATAAGAAGAAAAAGAAAGAAGGGCATACGAATTAAAGATATTAGGAATTATAAAAAAAATTCGAAATATTAGTTATATATCGTTTGTTGCATGACTGGCAGACTGACATACTGGATGATTTTATGGACAAGGTATCCTAAATAAAAAAAGCAATCTATCTGTATGTGAAAAAACAAAAAAAGCTTTCTAAGTGCATTTGAGCTAGGGGCGGGGTATTGAGTAAACACCCGCCACCCGTTATTTCATTTTTAGTTATAAAAAGTAGGGGACATGTGGTAATTTTTTTCTAGGGGCGATAACTTGAAAGAATGGTTGTATCCTTCCCAAAAATAGTTATAATCCTTTCCAGAAACTCTGAGAAGCTACATTGTTAAGGAGAACCAGATCGATTCAGCGGTTACCTTATGTGATGTCCATGGACTTCTTTCCAGCAGGTTAATAGCATCAATAATTTCCTGTTGTAATCGATATATAATTACGTGGATGTTGCACCATATTTTCGTCTACTCTAATAAAATTATCCTTTCAGCTATCTAATATGACTAAATTATAACCTAAACTACGACAAAAAATTACCCTGTCATAATATCCACGTTTATTATATCTATTTTTCCTGTTGTGTGGTGGTGTTAATGAGCTCCTCCTTGTATCTCCAGATCTCCAGCAGGCTCGTCATCAAACATTTCTCCCTGTATAAAAAATAGACTTTTATTTCAGATATCGACCAATATCGAACCTAATAAAAGTGTGTGATTATGATGTAAAAAAATTAGCCAATAAAAGGCCAATATAAATTTTACCATTGGTCAATTACAGTGTATGCTGGCCTCTCATTAGCTAGTTTTTTTTACATCATAATCAGAGTCAGACACTTTTACTAGGTTCGATATTAGTTTATACTACAAACATTTCAAAATTTATTTTTCCATTTTCTTGACTTTGACAAAACAATTGATTGAAATGCTCTACAATTAAATATCATGAAAAATGACAAAATAAGTTATGGAACAGATGTTCAGTAATCATTAAAAAAGGGATAAGAACAAGAGAAAAAAGTAGACTTAAACCCTATAGCTCCCGGACAGCAAGCAGGCACGCTACCATATACGTAATGCCGCGGGTAAAAAACTTACTGTAGAGTGCTAGTGACACCACATCTAACATCAGGTGGAAGTTCATACAGAGGGCTACTATAAGATAAATAACTTACTGTAGAGTGCTAGTGACACCACATCTAACATCATGTGTAAGTTCATACAGAGGGCTACTATAAGATAAATAACTTACTGTAGAGTGCTAGTGACACCACATCTAACATCAGGTGGAAGTTCATACAGAGGGCTACTATAAGATAAATAACTTACTATAGAGTGCTAGTGACACCACATCTAACATCAGGTGGAAGTTCATACAGAGGGCTACTATAAGATAAATAACTTACTATAGAGTGCTAGTGACACCACATCTAACTTCAGGTGGAAGTTCATACAGAGGGCTACTATAAGATAAATAACTTACTGTAGAGTGCTAGTGACACCACATCTAACTTCAGGTGTAAGTTCATACAGAGGGCTACTATGAGATAAATAACTTACTGCAGAGTGCTAGTAACGCCACATCTAACATCAGGTGTAAGTTCATACAGAGGGCTACTATGAGATAAATAACTTACTGCAGAGTGCTAGTGACACCACATCTAACTTCAGGTGTAAGTTCATACAGAGGGCTACTATGAGATAAATAACTTACTGTAGAGTGCTAGTGACACCACATCTAACTTCAGGTATAAGTTCATACAGAGGGCTACTATGAGATAAATAACTTACTGTAGAGTGCTAGTGACACCACATCTAACATCATGTGTAAGTTCATACAGAGGGCTACTATGAGATAAATAACTTACTGTAGAGTGCTAGTGACACCACATCTAACATCAGGTGGAAGTTCATACAGAGGGCTACTGTCCTGTTGTTCTTCAGAACTGTTTTCAGGATGTTCATTGCATTTCCAGCGATTCAAAACAATTTGGATTCTCAATTAAATGGAAATAAGAAACAAATTAACTTGAAAGAGCTTAAAGGCACACTACCTAATGGGGTCAGTAATATTTAAAATAAAATAGATTCATTTCAAATAAATTATATTTTACATAAAACTTTATGTCAATTGAGTTTATTTGAAACGTTTTTATGTGAATGTATCTTTATGTCAAGTACATCCAGATAATAATATGTCGATAAACAACACAATGTTCCATTCCTGTCATCACTGTCTTCATCCTCGTTGTCAAAACCAAATAGTTCATAGTTAATCCTTGGCTCTGGCTTGTAGTACTTGGGATCATCCTTGCTTATCTCAACATAGTTCTCATAGTCATAATCTTCGTAGTCATTCCAGAAAAAGTCGTCCCCTCCCTCTGCTATTAAACAATATGTAAAAATGACTAAAAACACAATAATCTAAATTGCTTAAAGTAGTACCTAAACTTTCAATTATATGTCAAATTTAGTGATTTAATGACAATATTTGCTTAAAATTAAGATTTTGTTCATAATGAGTATTATAATTATTTGTATGTATAATATAATACTTGCACTTATTTAATAACTTTTCAATTAAACTTTTGTTCTTAAATTTTTTCAATTATTTGTTTACTTATTTATGCTGCATTGCTTATGGAAATAGATATCCTTATTACAGCTTAATGAATCGTCAAAAGGTAATCAGACACTATGTATCAATAATGACAACATCCATAAATGAGGTGCAGCGTTTTTAGAATTATGCCTAATGGTATAAGAAATTACTTTGCCAAAAATAAAAATTTATAATAATTTCTAATAATAATTAGTTTCTCAATAACGCTTATAAATTATTTTTTTTTTAAATTGACATACACACCTTCTGTTAATAAATATACAGTAACTACGCTTTCTTAAATGGATCTAACTGTTAAAGGAATCATCAAACCAAGTTTGAAATTAACGATAACAGCTTTTCGTTACTACCGGATGGACGTACAGTCGGACCAACCTTAATTGTAAAAAATGAGATGTGTATCAATTTCATCTTTACATATTCTGTGCCTGCTTCGCTAGAATATTCATCTTCTTCATCATAATTTTCTTCAACTGGCAGTTCTTTGCCTAATATAGAAAGAACAATTAAAGTGGCAACAACCATAAGTAGCGAAGCCCAAACAAAAAATTGATTAAAAGGCAGACAGATAAATTTAAGGACAGACACTCAGTAGTAATAAATCAAGAGTAAATATTTAGTAAAAAAATAACGAAAACATTTACATATGATTTTGCATGTTTGAAGCATGGCTAAAAGTCCAAAGAAACAAGTAAATTATAAACTGGGTGCATATTAGTATTACATCATTCGACATTAAAATAGTTAAAAATATTATTACTTTTTTCTTGATTGTAGTATATTCGCTACTTTTAGACATAATGTTCCTTGTTGTAAAAATAATTTAGTTTTACCAGATGGATTGGAAGCAATACTATGCTCAGTAGTATCTTGATAGTAATCATCATCAGTATTAATACCAATGGTTGTGGCTTCAATCTCACTTCTTGATAGGTTTAAATTTCTAAAATAAGTTACTTTTCACAATAACAGTTAATAATAGTTGCAATCTAAATAGTTAATACAATTGCCGTTAAATTGATGTACATCCCAATGACGATACAATTACCCCGCCTGTAGATTCAATTAGTGGCTGAAAAGCTTTAACACTAAACTTAATGAACCAATCCCTTAAAATTAAAATTAAGTCAACTAATAAGAATACGTTATCACAAATCTATTGGGACTTGTAATAAACAGTTCAATGTCCACGTCCTCCCTGATTGTCATTAGCCTCTATGGATTTAGTTTCTTTACTGAGCCATGTCCTAATAATCTCAAACCTTCAATAAGAATTGTAATCTGAATAGTTCAGACATTTATTAAATCTTACTTGACACACATATATAGCCCTCTAAGAGCTTTTGAGGGAAGAGGGGGGGGGGAGTTAATTCGAACATCGTCTTTCAGTTTAAAAATAATAAGAAGGAGAGGGTGGGATTAGGCTTTTTTCAGGGGTAATTTGTCCTTGGATGGTGGAAGAACTCGCTCCAAAATAGGTAGAAAACGTTCCTGAACCTCACTGTAAATGAGAACCATAATGGTCCAAAGCTTACCGAGATCCTAAGCTACAAAACTATTTTTTACATAGTAATAACAAACGTTGATGATTCTAATTGATATGTGTGTACCAATTAGTGTAAAAGAATAGAGGGGGCACGAGCTATATGTAACTCTACCCATGGGTTTGTAGACCCTGTGACGCCTTTAAGTGAGGTCTTTGAATATCAGTCAATAGCGTCGGATATAAAAACATAGCCAAGTCGCAACAAAAGTTACGAAAGCAATTTGGTAGTAGACGAAAAAGGTTCCTACCACTTGGGCCAGGCATTTGTCTGGGTTATACATCTATACTTATACATTAAATGTGTACCTGATATTTCCAAATGTTGGTCCCAAGATAAGTTTTTCCAAACTTGTGTTATTTTCATGAACATGTGGTCCTGAATTTAGTGTTCATGCAAAACAACTTTGTTTAGTAGAAGGTTATGTCGAAAAAACTAATTGAACGTTCTTTATCTCATGTAAGTAAGGCTGAATTATAATAAAACAAGGATGACAACATCCATAAGTAGCGAAGCACAAAATCATGAAAATCAAGAATACAATTATATTGGAGAAAATAAAAACAAAACCTTTCTCCCGTATTCTTATATTTTTTAATAACTAAATTTTGTAACATGACTAACAGAGGGAAAAAGTAATTATACTGAATGCTCATTAGTCGTCAGCCGTCAATCCTGAATAGCATATGTGAAAATAAAATTTTCCCCATAGAGTTCAGGACTGACTGACTGACGCACTGAGGGACAGACAAAGTGAATTATATAGCATCTCTGTTACTGAACAATGTCATTATTTCTTTATTTTACCCATTATTTACTAAGTATATTTGCGATAACTTTTATTTAATGAAATCTTCCAATTTTTAACCTGTACAAAACGGCCTGCTTAATTGCTTCAAGATCCATGTCAGATCTATATAGGAAATAAATGTCTATAAACGAGCTCAAGTTTTCCAAGGACTATTCGTTGGAAACTCATAGTGCTCCAATAATCCATAATAAACTCTCATTGCCCAGAACGATAAGACCCATTATTTTACTTTATTAAAAACAAATTCATTTTTTTTCATTTCATGTTGCTATTTACATTATAATGAAGTATTTAATTTCTAATCATAAAAAAGAAAATTTAAATTTATGATATAATAAATTTAAGAAAACTCTGTTTTAAAAGAATTCGATTGTGGCGACACTTTGTGTGTTCAAATATTGAACTAAAATTGTAATCATATAATAAACCCTTTGGTGATGGTAATGTAAAGAAAAAAATATAATTTAAAAGATCTTTTTAAGATCATTTAAATTATTAAATATTTACTTCCGTTTAAATAGTAATGCCGGGTGAGGAAAATAGATTTATTGAGAAATATAAATGCATATAGAAAACTAGCCAATAGGGAGATAGTTATATCGAGCCAACTCTAGTGAATTTATATGCAGTAAAATTCATTTTTGTGTGCACATCCCTGGGTTTTGACCTATCTCAACAGGGTCAGCAGTCCGCCTCCGCCGCTTAGCAGGGTCAGCAGCTTCGCGCCTCCTACGGTTAACAGGGTCTGCTGCATTACGTCTCCTACGCCGACGTTTTTCTGTATGGAATATATTTGCAACTGGAACCTAAATATAATACATTTTATCATATTTTTTTCATTTTTCTAAAATTTTGTCGCACTGCAACTACTAGCTAACAATATTTTGATTAAATATTTTATTATTCATCCCCTCCTTACACCCCCCTTACACAACCCTGACAATAAAAAAAAACACCCTGCTTGTTGTCTGAATCAAACCCATTAAAAGCTCACCCCACCCCCCTATAACACTCTCTTAATTGGTTTAAGGTGCGTTTTAATTTTTGGGTATGGCAACTCCTAGAAAAACCCTGTGCCCGCCAATGTATTCAAGTCTTCAAAATAATGCAAAGACCTTGGAACCAATTTATTTATAATGATCATTGAATGGCCGTCGAACGAACATATAAACGTGCCTTAATTACAAAGTATCTAAAAGTTATATCTTTTTTACTTCAGCTACAAGTTTGGAATTTATAGGACGTTTATTTCAAGTCAACAAGTACTTGCCTTGAAACACATATCTTTGAACGTTTTCCCGTTCACTTCAATTTCAGATATTTTCTTGTAAACTTCGTACATCTAAAAAAATAACGTTAAACATTTTTTAGATCAAAATAAGCATAAAGTTTGACAACATCCATGCATAAGTAACGAAGCACAAAAAGTGAATTAGAAATCAAATCACCGGTGTCTTGGATAGGAAACAGGTTTTTTTTGACATACATCTCACAAGACCTATGTAGTCATGACCGGGAGACAATGAAGGTTCAGTACATGACTTTCGTTAAATCACAGCTGATCATTTTTGTGGAGTTTTTTGAAAATTACTTTTTTACCCAAAATTTTATAGTTTTTTCCAAAAAATTTCAATTTTCTCACATTTGCTGCTTAGTTAGCCTAAATTTACGCAAGAAAAGTATAATAAGTAACAGCTGTACTGAAAATTGTGCTATCACCTATAACAAGATCTTTCAAAATCAATGGAATAAGATTTGTAGTCTAGAAATTGAGTAAGAGTTAATTAATTTGAATTAATGTTCAACAATAAATTTGCACATCAGAACTGCTTCTGGCCTCCATAGGCTTTCACCTGGCTTTAACATGATTTAATCTATCTGACTTTGCCTTTGACTACACAATATAAAGTTATTGCCCTCAAAATTCTTTCACAAAAACATTCTCTCCTATCAATCCACATGTTAAAATTCTTGTTTAAAGACGTTGAAGTTACTGTCCCTGTCCTTCAACTTTAACAAGTATTCCTCATAATACTGTCCACTAAACATGGTACCTCTCTACACCCTGGTATAACCAGAACTCTATTCTAGCTGGCTGACATGTTTCACCCAGCCTATAAATCTTGATGGAAGTCAGTTTAGAATTCTGACCTTGTTTGTTAAACAACAATTTCACACACTTTTGACTCTTTCTTCAAAGTTCTTGTCAACTTTCCGTTATGGTACTTGTTTGCTATTGAAATTGTGGCTTGACTTTTGCTATATAAAGGGATAACCTCAAGATTCTGAATAAAATATTAAGTATTCTTACTTCCTCTGGTTTCTTATGAACCAGCTACTGTCATGAGAGATCTTTCCATGGGTGATATCCTAGACTGCCATGCATCTAGCTACATGGTCCTTTGGACTCCCTTTCCTTAGTTACTTTAGCTAAGAGCTCATATCCTCTCATTCTCTATTACTCAGAAATTCACCATGGTTTCTGACTACTCTGCTGATTGAAAGTCAGGTGGGTCTATGATTCCAAATTTAACACCACTTTATAGACAAACTGCCCTTTATTTTTGCTTTGCTAATCCTACATTTTGGTCTTCCTGTTTAACACCTTCCTAGGTCCCTATACTACTGGTAGCTTTTATGAAGGGTAGTATTGATCTGCTTAGGACAAAGAACTTGCCTGTGTTTATTTTTAATATTGGATTTTAAAGTTGCCATTGGAACCCACCCTTGAATAAAATCCAGTTGTGATCATGTAACCAGCATTCACATTCACTTTAGTAATAAGCTACTATTATTTTCTTGAAGCCAAGTGCTTTCCTGTCAGTTAGCTGCTCTTACATTTATGAGTCTTATCAACATAATGATTGAATACACTAACTTGCAAATTATCCATCCAGCTTAGAATTCAATATGTATCTATAATCATTCTGTAGGTTCACCTATGAAAACCTTCCATGGTTCTCTCTATGACATTTAATCAGTAGTAAAGACAAGCAGTGTGTACAACAGGCAGAGACTCAATCAAGACTGGTCTTTACAAGGATTCCAAGTTCATGTCAAACACTTACAAGTGATAATCCCATATATAAATTATTATCATATATTATAAAAATAAATATATTAACCTTGTGCCAAGCTCTTTTGAACCAGGGACTGGTTGTATATTTAATTGTAGCCTGGTATATATGGTAATATAGGACTTTGAACATGGCAACTGTGGTTATGGATATATGTTATACCCCAAGCAGATATTGTTTGATATTGAGACATCAAATCAGCCAGAAACCAATATTGAGCAGGATAACTTGTTAATATTTCAAGGAAAACTTGGAACAGAATCATTAGTGTTCTGAATCATGTTTGTGTTAACTTCATTAGGAACCTCAGAGGGAGGTCTTTTCACAGTCTGAAACTATGTTTTAACAATATAATATGTCATGAGGCATGCAACTGGGACATGAAATATTTTTTTTAAGTTAATTACAAGAGCTGTTTAGATATCAATTCAAATATTTACTTCAAATATTTTATTTCTAGACTACAAATCTTAGATTATTCAAGATTCTTAAAGATTTTGTTATTGATGATAACACAGTCCTTAGTTCAGCTGTATTTATTATACTTTTCTTGCGTAAATTTAGGTTAACTAAACTGCAAATGTGAGAAAATTGTGATTTCTTGGGGAAAAACTATGAAAATTTGGGTATAAAAGTAATTTTCAAAAAAATCCACAAAAATGATCAGCTGTGATTTAACGAAAGTCATGTACTGAACCGTCATCGTCTCCTGGTCATGACTACATAGGTCTTGTGAGACGTATGTCAAAAAAAACCTGTTTCCCATCCAGGACACCGGTGAAATGTTTAGTGAGAAGAAAGAGAAAGAAGTAATTAAGAATTAAAGATATTACGAATGAAAGTTAATAGCGGCAAAACGCAGCTTAAGAGCAATCGGACAGCCATGTTACATACGTTAATGTCTAGCTTTAATAGCAGCTGAGTAAATCTTTATTTTTCCCATAGCGATACGGACTAACGGACGGTCATAGTGAATTATAGATTAGCTTCACTACTAACATTAAGCAAAAAGGTACAAAAGCTTTGTTTGATATCGCAAATTTTGATATGAAAACACTACATTTCATACAATTAATAGTCATTGTGTGTGTGTGTGTTTGTGTATATTTAACATTATTTCAGGGAATTCCAAATTGAAATGTAAACGTTTAAACAAAAATACTAAAATTTTTCTTTTAATTCAATAAATAAGACCTATCAAAGGGTATTTTTTGTGAGCATTTACATGTCAACTGAATTTACGAAAGGATTTATCACGAACAGGTTTGTACATCCAGCTGATTTTTAAGGTATAGTAAGTCGTCAATTTTCATATAGCTTACAGGTGGCTGACGCACACGAAAACTGATATAATGCCTAAAACTATAGAAATCATTTCAGATGTTACTTTGTTATTCTGATTTTCTGCTTCCCTATTTATGGTTGTTTGCATCCTTGTTTCTTGTTTAATTCTTAATTGTGAATGAACATGTCCAACAGAAAGTGGACAGCTAGTTATTGTTTGTACAACAACAAAACATAATACTATGGAAATAGATATATTATTACTTGGATGTTGCACCAGATTTTCATGTACTCTCATAAAGTTATGGTCACAATTGGCTAAAAGAACCCCAATCCTCTCCTCTCCTACTGTAAGAATGAACTAATCCATAAATGAGGTCCATATATAGCAAGCTGAATTGAGGACAAATTTTCCAATGTTAATATATCCACGTATATCCTAAATCCATTTCTATGTAGGAGTTTTAAACTCAGACGAACAAGCAAAATTTGAATCTGCTGCATATTGTTAAAGCTATCAATTTCTTCAAAATTAGAAGAAAATTTAGCTAAGAGAATGTTTTCAAAATAATTGATCAATAACAATTGAATTATATTTCAAACCGAAAGATTATTGTAGGGCTCAATTAAACCGAGACTGCTTATTAGGAGACATATACGTCCAAGGGTGGGTAAAGGGGTGTTTGTTTACCCCTCTCAAACACACACTTTTTACCACCCACAAAAAAATTTTGGAAATACATTAAATTGCCCCCTCCAAAACCTTTAAAAATACTCATATTATCCCCATCAAAAAAAGGCGTTTCTAATAATTGGTTAAACGAATTCTTAAACATTAATTGATAGTCTGTAATACATTGTTTATTTTTGCTATCTTAAAATTTTAGTAACATTACATAAATACGACAGTTAAAAATTACACAATTAAATATTTATTCTTTTAAAATGTATTAATTTATCAAAATCTATTCTATTCTTTTACTTCTTTTCAAACTTGTCTTCCTTATTTAGCCGAAGGATAATAGTTAGTAAAAGATTGGTTTCCTACAACTAAGTAATTATACCTACTACAAAGCCCCCCTAGTTGCATTGGGCGCAACTTTAAGTAAACATATAAAACAGAAAATTATATATTATGATTAAAAATAAAATGGAGATTATTCATTTCAGACTAGCTGACCCCAAATCAAAAGATATTTAAGATACTTTACTCCTAAGGACGAAATTATGGAGTAGCTGCTCTACTAAAATGATAATCAAGAAACTCCAATGTAATAGGAAGAAGGATCAGGTTCAGTTCCCGGTAAAATGTTTCCAGGATCGAAAATCTTCAAAATACGTGACTTTAAATGCTGCTTGTGGCTAAACGGCTGAACCCATGTAAATTTTAACCGAGAAAATAAGATCTACAAACAATCGGGAATAGCAATAAATCAATAATGCACAGTTATCTCGCAGTACACGTCAATGCGCGGAAAATACATATTTGTACGCATGTTTTCTTCAGTAAATTTTTCACTGTGTATCATTAAATCTTGGCTTTTTCAGATTATTAATAGGCCTTCTTATGCCGCTTATACCGATGTTCTGGCATTATCATGCTTGACAGCTAGAGGCCTCTAAAGTTCATCGATTTTAGAAGATAATCGATCCTAGGAACATTTTATCGTGAACTGCACCAGATCCGAAGAGAAAATAGAAGACATTGGGCCTCTGTGACTTGCTGTTGTTTATGCTGTACAACAATATCATTCCTATTTTATTTTTCTGTGGAAAAATATTTTCGGATATAGTCCCTTTCGTGGAAACGCACGTTAAGGGGCGATTCTTCGTATTTTTCACAGTAGCTTTTCTCCTATTTCTAGCCCCTGCGTGGCCAATTGCCTAACCCTGTGGGGGCAATCACCTAACCCAAAATAACCTAACCTAACCTAAAATAACCTCTAAAAGGCCATTTTAAAAATACGACGAATCGCCCTTTAGGGGACTATTCCCGTATTTTCAATAGTTCAATACAAGACAAACATTTTTAGTTATCAATTGATAATATTTCATTTCTCTGTCAGATAACCAAGATCTTTTGTCGAGCAATGGAAACAGTCTCTCTTTTGAAAAAAAATCAAATTAAAAAGGAGGGATAGGAGGTAATTTTTTACTATGCAGAGGCGTCCTAACCGTACGGGGCTATCCAATACACAATATAACCTAACCTAACATGGCCTAAAGTAATGTACAAACACACACAAAATAAGAAATTCTTAATAAATATTATATGATTTTTAGCTAGAATATAAAAACATTTTCAATTACACAATCGTTGTGAGACTTTATAGAATTATCTTATAGAAAAGACAAATAAAGTAAGTGCAAAAGCTTATAGAAACAATTTTCCCATCTTTCTCTCAATTGATTTTATGATATTACTACAATATTACACATATAATTTTCTTTTTAAGCGATTTCGACCCTAGCCATTAACTTAACCTCTAGTTAAAGGAAAATATAAAGCTTTCATAAAAAATGACCAGCAATATTACTTTTTTAAGATCTTTTTTGAGCTTTTTTTATATCTTTAATAATTATTAATCGCATCGTTTTATAGACAGCTATCTGCGGTTATTAAAATAAAAATTATAGGATTAAAACCAGTTTTCTTAGCCCCGAAGGCCAGGGCTTACAAAACTTGTAACCAACTTATGATTTTTGTTTGAAATTGTTTGTAATACGATGCTATACATGATTTTTTAGTATGGCTGAGAATTGTTTCTTATCCAGCAGATATAAATCGGTTTCGAAGCCATACTGGAATAATGTTGGTTGTTAACCTTTTCTGTTAATTATTTCTATAAAACATGCATTACATGGCTTATCTTTACGGTTTAGAACCGGTTTTTATCTTGTTTCCCGCGTTAGAAAATCTAATTTCTAGTTAATTAAAAAGTCTAGCTCTATGACTTCGCTAGTTGAGTAAAGAAATTAATTTTTGCAACCTGGTATGAATGTAAAACGGAATAGTTCACCAACAAAAAAACAGCATTTAATAAACGCGACAAAAAATTATCACAAAAGCCACTGAAAATCGCACTAAAGAAAAAATCAATTTGGTTTTAAAAATGAGTCAATTATAAGGAACAATAAAGTAAATTTTCTGTCTTATCTTTTATTAACCATCGAACTAGAAAATATACTATTTTAAAGTAGTTTTGCAATTTTTTTGGATGATAAACCTCTACACCATGCAAACCTTAGCGCGGCAAATCCTAAAACTTTCTTAATCAGTTTCCCAAAGTAATGTTTGTTTATATGGTAGTAAATTGGGAAAAATCTAGAATTTTCTTTGGTCAATGTTTATCAAGCATTAAATTCTTTTCGTGGAGACCCGACAGCCGCCCGCATTGTTTTTCGCCCGCATAAAATCCGCAGCCCTAATCGTGGTGATTAAACAAATCGTAATATTTTCATACAACTGCCAACGAAGCTATAGCATTGAATATATCGTAGACATTGTGAAAGGGAATTGCGAATACAGTCCTCAGATATTGGTCAAAACGTTCCTCCATGATCATGGTAGGGGATGGGGTATGAAGAAGAGGGTTAACATCAAATTTTACATTCCCACCCAAGTCACAACCACAGCGGAGCCGCACTAATCACGAGCGGCTGCCAAGCCCTTGTTCTTATTCAACAGAAGTAAAAGAATGGATATACAATATATGTGGATATTATGACAGGGTTGCTAAGGCGGGTACCGAAAGGGATAAAGGGGGTTGGATATAATGGATAGGGAAGAATCGTAATTTTAGCCAGCTGCAAGTTTCGCATTATTAAATCTGGTGTAACATCCAAGTAATTATATATCCATTAGTAAATGTAGAAAATATTGTGGTAAAAACTCATACACAAACACATAATCTTTACAAATACAACAATAAATTAAGGGTTGAGCAGAATAGACTTTTTAACACACAATTTTCTTTGCAGGATGTCTGTCTGTCTTTGTCTGTGGGTGTGTGTGTAGACAATGACACTGCTGACCGCTTAAACATTATGGTTCTCTTTTATAGTAATGCTTTTTATAGATCCAGGGGTGAATTATGCCCATTCAAGATCAAAATGTCATTCACTAGTTCTTTCTAAAACTAAAATAAAGTGGAGGGTTAACTCACCCCTTCTATTTAATGCCTCTAAAAGTTTCTCAGGGCTTGTCCGCTGGTTAATACTAAAGTAGCTGGATGGGTATGTGAAGTTTAAAACCAGTTTTATTGGCCTCCAAATGTATTTTATCATTCATGGAAAATTGTTAGTGATACACGATGCTATACATGATTTTTCAGTATGGCCAAGAATCGGTTATCAAGGCGGATATTAATCGGTTGCGAAGCCATACTGGTCTTTTTTGCGTCCGTCACAAGCCCATTATTATTTTGTACCTTAAGAATAGATTGTGGAGTAAGAACATTGTCAGTTTCCATCAGGATTAACTCATCTCGCTGGCGAGACTGAAAATTCTCTGTCAACCATTCCTGAAATACAATAATGTACAATTATTAAAAGCAAGGCTTTTTTATATCCCCACGGTCCCAGAGAAAAAGCCACATAAAAATACTGAAACATAAAAAATCTTCTCTTGTTAAATCTATTCTTTTCAGAACACGAATATAGATAATCTAGAGACAAACTCTCTAAATCAGCCAATAGGAAAACAGTGGAGAAACAACCCGGTCATACCATAAGTTAAAAATTGTACAGATTTTAAAGAGAAAGTAAGTTATTTTTATTTTATTTCATTCGCATAATGAGTCAGCTATAAATATAGTCGCATTCCTTAGGATTCAGCTTTTCTTAGGTAAATTTATAGTTATACTGTACAAAATTTCTCCGCTCTTGTAATGTAAAGTATATATCAAGTATTTTAAGTTAGCTATAAATAGTTGAATTTCTTAGGATAGAAGTAGCTTTCTGGTAATTATTTCCTAGAAAAAATGAAAGAATCGTATATAACAAATATAAATAAAGGCGTTTATCTGCGAGAATTTCCTTTTTAAGTTTGATGAATTTCGGGTCAGAAGTATCATGTAGAAAGATTATGTTTATTAGAACAAGCTACTTTTCCATTGATTTATTCTAAAAATTTGTAAATGAAACAAATTTGCACGACCAAACTAGAGAAACTTGTAAGAAGCAAAGTAATGATACTTAATCTAAACAAATTAGATGATTTAATGGAAGAATGAAATGGCTAAAAAAACTTTGCATATCATGGCAAAATAAAGATTGCATTTGCTAAAAAGTAAACACGGATAATCGATATATTATTACATGGATGTTGCACCAGATTTTCATGTACTCTAATAAAGTGATGCTCGCAGCTGGCTAGAATAATGATACATCCAACAGCCCATTTTCCCCCACCCTCTCCTAATGGATGAACGAACTTAACAATAAATGTGGTCAATATTAGCAAGCTAAATTGATGGCAAATTTTCCATTGTCTATATATCCACGTATATCTTATATTAATTACACGGATATATAATAGCTAGGTAAAGTACACTTTTTGAGTAAATATCATGTATAACTAAATGTAAAGAAAAATACAAAAAAAACAAACTCTATAGCGGAATGGACGAAGAGGCAAAGAAAATGTGCTTTACAATAGAAGCTCTTTGTCATGGGAATCTTCACAAAAAATAATAGTCTATGTCAAGTAAACACAACATCCCAACTAAAATTATTGGGACGAAATCTTTCATTCTATTATATATTCTATTTTGTGGCATAGTTAAAATATATATGTACTTTAATTGTCAAGATAATCTTAACAAATAATTGATTTCTTTAATGGGATTTTTAATAATATTAGAAAAAATAAGATGTTTTAACAACTTAATTGATTTACTTATTTACGTTTTTTTTCAATTATCTAATTTTTAATGCATGGTTGATTTTTGGGGGAATTTTCTGTAATTATTTGAAAGTTAGATTAGACAAAAGATGTGATTGTTATTAACTACGCCCCCAGCCTTTATATCTCGCCACCTAAAATTACAAATTAAAAAGAAAGAGAAAAGAAAATTTGGTTAATGCCTATGATCTATAATACAAAGTAGAACGATGTCTGTCTGTCTGTCTGTTTGTCTGTTTGTAGCGAAGGATCTCGCTAACTGCTGAACCGATCGGGTTCTCCTTTACAGGGTAGCTTCTCATAGGTCCCGGGAAGGTTTATAACTATTTTCTTGGGGGGTGGGACACTAGAGGCTAGGGGCGAAGCCGCTAGTAATGGATAAAATACACGTGGATATTATAACAGAGGAAATTGTGTCATCAATTTAGGTTGCTACTTAAGTCCTAAAATAAAAGTCCCCAATTGTAAAGCCAACAAAAAAACGTAATTATAAAACTTTGGGGACAAGTGTAAACAGACAATATATCCCCTCCCTCCCTGTAGCTGGAAATCCCTAATGGGGAAAGTGTTAGGAAAGTGTACACTTTAAACAAATTAAGTGTAAAAATTAAATCTATTCAAGGAAGTGTTCAATGCAGGGATATAAAAGACAGTTGAAATGATCTACAATTCTTTCTTTCCCCTGTTTTCAACATTTACAACTTTTTCAGAGGGAGGGTGGGGTTATTGGTTTTTTTTACTATAGTACCCAAAATTTTATAACAACGTTTTATTAAAGGGTGTTAAAAAAAAACCGATCGCTTCACTCTTTTCAATATAAACCCTACAGTTTTGGTCAAAAACTAACAAAAAATGACCCAATTCATGTCCAAGCAATGACAATGAAAAAAAACTATTGAATTTTGATTTCTACTCACCTCTCCTGAGCACTACAGCTTGATTCCTAGCCCTTGTGGAGAATTTTTCCTTACATGGAGTGTGCATATTTTATTACAAATTTTTACAGTTTTGTCTTTTTCTAAAAAGAATTAATTGTCTAAAGTGTTTGAAATCTTGTAGATAGACCCCACAATGTTCAGAGTTTTTGATGGGGCATATAAAGACCTTTCTAAAGACGCCTTAATCAGATTTCTAACTCAATCCTTGCCAATTTGGCATCAATAAGACAGACCCATCACACATTGAGACATGACGGCTCTGTCTTAAAAAAAAGAACAAACCATCTTGAGTACTTAATATCTTGTAGATAGACCCCATGTTTAGAATTTTTGATGGGGCATGTCAAGATCTTTCTATAGACACCTTAACCAGGTTTCTAACACAATCTTAGCCATTTTGGCATCAAAAAGAAAAATATGTCATACATCAAGGACTAGAGAGACCTTTCATGTCTCAATGTTTGAGAGGTCTGTCTTTTTTATGCCAAATTGGCTAGGATTGAGTTAGAAACCTAGTTAAGGTGTCTATAGAAAGGTCTTTACATGCCTCATCAAAAACTCTGAACATTATGGGGTCTATCTACACGATTTATAGTATTTAAGACGATTTGTTGATTTTTAATCTCCATGTAAGGAAAAATTCTTCACAAGGGCTAGGACTCGACCTGTGGTGCTCAGGAGAGGTAAGTAGAAATCAAAATCAGTGATGTTTTCTAATTGTCATTGCTTGGACATGACTTGGTTCAGTTTTTGTTAGTTTTGAACCAAAACTGTAGGGTCTATATCAAAAAGAGTGAAGCGATCGGTTTTTTTTAACATCCTTTATGTGTTGGGGACTTTAATTGAATTTTGATTTGTTGGTTTATAAAGTTTAGTATCCAAACGTTTTAAGCAATAATTGTAATTTGCATAAGGAATAATCTTGTGTATCTTCATTTGGGATGTATTGTACATTAATTCGGCCATTGCCTTCTCCTTTAAATCCCTGGATTTTACACATGAATATTCATGGGAAGATAAATATATGGTACATTGTCTTATCACTTGATCCCCCCTGGTTTACACCCATTCTTTCTTTTAATTCTCACATCAAACAATACAAAATAATTAATCAATAATCACTTTTCCAGTATGGCTTCGAAACCGATCAATATCCAATGGATTAGAACTGGTTCTCAGCCTTACTGAAAAATCTTGAATAGCATCGAATTACAGACAATTTTCTGAATATCAAAATAAAAGTCATAAATTAAGACAAGTTTTGTCAGTCCGGGACTTCGGCCCCTCAGTGCAAACACAACTAGTTTTTGATTTATACTTTTTTAATTTTGATGTCCGCGGAAAGCCATCTGTAATACGGTACGTTAATTGCTTTTTTAAGAATGAAATATACCAAAAAAAGCATAATTCAACATTGCAAATGTTTGTAAAAATAATTGAAATGAAATCTCTGTAAAGAAAAAGTCCTTGGTAAGCTTGATGGGTTGACGAATCAAATGTCATGCACATGAGTACATGTGTGTGTGTGTGTGTGTGTGTGTATGTATGTTTGCGGATTTCATAGGTAGCAAGGATTGCAAATCTTGCACAAAAAAATTAAACAAAGATGACAGCATCCACAAGTAGCGAAGCACAAAAATCATGGAATGGACAAACGGACAAAGTGAGAAGATATTCAGTTCTATTAACAAAGAAAAAAAAAGAGAGAATATACAAAAATTCAAAGAAAATCACAAAACCAAAAGGTTTATGTCTTTTGAAGCATGACGAACAAAGTAATGTAAATATATATTAAATGCGCATGTTTCATGAGAATTTTAGCTGTCTATCTTCAATATTAGCCGAGAAAATTGCATTCTCTAAAATGCGTTATGGACTTACTGTCTTATAGAGTTGCTTAATCTTAAAAAAAAAATCGCAACGATAAATGCATAGACAAAGTGACATGTAGATTAAAAGTAAGATTTAAATGATCGACAGTAAAAGACAGACTAACATCCATAAATAGATTGACACAAGATAATTATCAATCAAATGTTCAGTGACAAGAAGAAAAAGAAAAGATGTAAGAATTAGGATATTAGAAATAACGAAACCTTCAAATAAATAATTTTATGTCTTTTGTTGCTTGACTGACGGACTGACTTACAAAGTAATTTGTATACTGGATGCTTTACAGAAAAAAACATCAGAAATTTGTTTTAAATATCAGTAGATAGAATATAAAAATATGTGAAAAATAAAAAAAAGGTACTTGTTCTTTCATCAATGAACAGTGAACACACAAATTCCTTAGAATGACGGGAAATTTAATTTTAATAGTACTAATTTGGAAATCAGTAAAAAGAATAAAAGCATCTAAAAATATGCTTAAGCAGTCTTGACAGCCATTGATGATATATACTTCAATATACTCCATGTTGCTGGGAATGTTATCAAGAAAAATCAGAGGTCTAGCTTTAATAACTTCTGAGTAAATCGCATTTCCTCTATAACGTTACGGACTATTGGACGATCAAACAAGATGAATAAATGCGTAGCTTCGCTACTAAAAAGTTACATATGAAAGTAGATTATTGTAAATTAATAAATGAGCTTTAGATATTAAACAAATTTCCCTATATGTTTATGTTCCTGATGATTTTAATTCAATTTAACGTATGTACACTTTGAAATTAAATGTCATGCAGTTTTGTAACTAGAAAAGAAACAAGGATAACAATATTAGTAAGCAGCCATCAAAAAAATCTACTTAATGTCAAGAAAAGAAGAAACAAGGAAGTTATAGAGGTTTGGTTAGCAGGTAGAACATTTTTCTAAATATATATATTTCCCTAATAAAAATTCATCCTATAGCATAGACAGATATTTTTAAGAGGGAGGTTGCCTTGAGGGAGTAAAACAAGTCAGTCCACCTACATTTAAATTTTTGTTCATACATCTTCGCCGCTTGAATCTGACCTAAGGACTAAGTATGTTCTAGAGTAGATGTGCAGTTTTTATAGATATCATTTAAACAAGACAAACATATAAAGTCAGGTACAGAGTGGTCTCACTACTTAAAAAAGGAAAATTTAATTCCTTTTTTCACTTTTCCACTTCAGATTTGATAACTCAGCAAAAATCTCTCTTCTGAATCTTTTATTAGTAAAAAAGAGTTGAAAAACAGAAAACTTATGACATAATCTGAAATGATTTTTATTTGTTTTTTTAAATCTTATTTTTGTGCATTAACTGTGCTTGATTATAAAATTTTAAAAAGTTGTAATTTCTATCTTAAATAATTTTCATAATGTTTCATTTCTGGGACATATACAAACTTCACTTAAATGGAGAACCTAACCGTAAACGTTCCACCGCGGTGGAACTTTTAGCGATAAGCTTTTATAAATTATAGAGGCTTCTTCTGTTTTTTTGATAGGTAAAGAATAAGAGAATATCTACAAGTTAGGGACGCAGCCAATAGAATAAAGAAGAGAATAAAAATATCCAACTATACAAAACATTAAGAGTCAGCAAACCTTTTGGCCACACCAATTAATACATAACACATGATGCTTTCCCACAAAGTGCCTGTAGAGGATTGAAACCTCTAACTTAAAAAAATATAATTTGAAATAAAAGAGGAGGGGGGCACAGTGGAATTTTTAGCTGTTTTGGGGAATCTTTAACTTTACAAGTAAAAAGTGCCAACAAAAGATTCCTCATTATTATTTTTTTAATAAGGAGGATGGGAACATGACACTTGAAGGAAAAACGCCTAACACATCTCGAGGACCAATTCTTTATTATGAAATAGTTCCTGCAGAAATAAACAATAATATCATAAAAAAAACTAATCCTATTATCAAAGTAACACGATCTCTGTGCGTCTTCACCGAACCGATTTGGTTTTCCATTACAATTAAAGGTCCTGGGAAGGTTGATACCTATTTTAAGGTGAGTACCACGCCCCTCCAATAGAAAAAAAAATAACACCCATCGAAATATTTTTTTAAAATTTTTCTTTTTAAAAATAAATCATAGATGGGGTTGTTCGATTTCCCCCATCCACCCAAACAATATGACCCCCCCCAAAAAAAAATTTGATTAATATTATTCCTATCTTAAAGATTAGTTTATTGAATTGTATATATTTTGACAATAATGCTTTATTTATTGCTTTGTTTTTACAAAATGAAGGTTAGAAAAAGTAAGCACATAGAGTGATTTCTACACAATATATTATAGGTAAAGCATGTACTATATTTGAAATGGGAACTATGTAATTTTAGTAGAAAAGCTTCTCTTTTTAAGGTTGTTCCTATGTGTTTAGCTTTGGTTATAAAAATTGATTCCTTCACGCACTAACCAATAATATGGACGGTTTGGTCCTTCACTGTGTTCTAATAATAAATGTATAAGTATGAATATGTAATCCAGATATCTGTCTGGTTCCAGTGTCGGGACCTTTTTCGTCTGCTAGCAAATGGCTTTTTTGCACTTTAGTAGTGACTTGGCTTGTTAATATTAGCGACGCTATTGGCTGATATTCAAAGACTCAATTGAAAGTCGGCTCTGGGTCCACGGGGTGTAGACATGGAGTTTAACCCCTTCCCTTTCTATAGTTTTACTTTAATGTTCTAATTGGTCCATTTCATTTATTGGGATCTACATCTACCTGATTTTTTCTATAAATATTATTTGTAGAATTTATCGATTAGGCATCTAGACCTACTGCGTTTATTCTATCCACGTTTTACCTGATGTGTATTAAAATTTGACCAAGGAGGAATCCACAATTTATTTGCTTGTTGCTCAATTCTATAAAAAAAATAGTCAAAATTGTTTTTAAGGCCATTTTTAGGAAGAAGAAAATGGAATATAAGTTTGCCATCTAAACCCATATAACATAATTATAAAATTATTAAGTAATTAAATAAATGTTCAACGATGTTAAGCTGTGCTTCATTTGGTCATTGGTGCCCTTTTATGCCTATTCATTTTTAAAATAATGCTTTTAAACAAAATGTCTTTTGAGCCCTGATAAGTGTGAGTGTGTGGGGGGGGGGGGGATCTTAGGGCTCAACAGATACTTTGTGTAAAGCACTAATGTTTTTTACTTGAATACCTGAAGTAAAACATGCCAAGAGAAGCCAGGCCTGTGATGAAAATACTGGACAAAATAACTCTCCATGGATATAGCCCTACCAGTTCTCCCCATCTATAAAAAAAAAATTATAAAATTGATTTATATATATATATATAGCTATAATACAGAGTAGAAGGATGTCTTTCCGTCTTAAGCTGAAAATCTCGGTAACCGCTGAACCTATATGGCTCTACTCTTCAGAAAAAAACGCTACTTATCCTGCGATGGTTGGTACCCTTCCTCCAATTAATAGCTATAAACCTTCCCAGGACATATGAGAATCTACATTGTATAGGAGAACTATTTCGGTTCAACGATTAGCGAGATCCTTCGATAAGACAGAGATCCAGTTGTTTTATATAAAGATAAATATGTTACCTATTTTTTTTTTAAATATACATGTAAGAGAAGAGGCATTTGATATGAGATGAATGGAGGATATGGATATAAAATACGTGGATATATTGACAGGGGAAATTGTCGTCAATTTAGCTTGCTCATTTATTGGGCAGTTCATTCATCCAATGGGAGGGGTGGGGTTGGGGTAAAGGGGTTGATAAGGGGTATCGTTATTTTGGCCAGCGGCAATCATCACTTTATCATAGTTTATTTAAATCTGGTGCAATATCCAAGTAATAATACATCGATTGCGAGATTATAAATTTGGAATGTCATATTATACGTATTGGAAAATATAACAAAATTTTATATAAGCTATGAGTCTAAAAGTAAATAGGATAAGAAAATAAAGTTTTGTTCAGTATTTTCAGTTTCTAAGCTACTCTATATTTCACCTTGTCTTTCCGTCCGTAAATCAGGCCGAAACGCTTTGGGGAAATGTATTTTTTTTCTCAGCCCCTATTCTAGATAAACGGCTGATTTTTTTGTGAAGATTCCTTGTAACAAAGAGAATCCAGTTTTTAAATTCGGAATGTCAGTAACGCTGAAGGATGATACAAATATTGGAAATAATAAGGATACACAAGAAGATTTCGTATTTTTTCTCGAATAAATCTAATCTTAATTTTAACAAATGCTCTTTAACTTCCCTTGCCCATTAACCCATTCACGATTTTAGTGCTTTGCTACTTATGAATGTCTTTTTAATAGCGTGAAAGGTATGTGATACTTAACTATTTGAAATAATTTCTTATTGCTGTTTATTAATTCCTATTTCAAAAGACAATTTATATTTATTATGATTAGAAAGTCAGAGTAGATTCGCTACTATAAATATATTTACCTAAAGAAAGCTTTTTCCATGGACCCAATGATGAGGTAACTTGCTTTCCGAAGTTTATTCATTTTTATTGTATTTTCTTTTTCAACAAATCATTAACAACCCTAAAAAAGAATAGTTATTATTCGCATCGTATTATAGACAGCTTTTGTGGATATAAAAAAATTAAGATTTTAACCAGTTTTGTTAACCTCGAGGTGCCGAAGGATCAGGCAATTTTATGGTATTAATTGTATGATTTTAATTTTAATATTCATATAAAATTGTCATTCGATGTTATACTTAATTTGTCAGTATAGCTAAAAAGCTTTTTTTATCCAGCGGATATTTATAGGTTTCGAAGCCATGCTGGAAAGTATATTAAGTGTTTTTTTATATTCTAAAACAAACAGTAACAAGCCCTTTCCACTCCACAGGGGGGAGCATAGGCCGCTGACAATTTGTCAGTGTTTCTGTAACAATGTGGCTTTTTTATGGATGTGGGATAGGGTTGTCAGCCCTAAGCTCTATGATTGCGGTGTAAAGCGTCCATTTGCCCATCAGACAACCAACCCTTTGATTACACGACCTTTGTCTGAGAAGTCCTAACTGTGCATGGTAGTGAGTTGCGCCTGTTTTGGGCCAAGGCATTCCCCCTACTCTAACTATTTATGTCGCGCACCTGACATAGCAGCAGTAGGAACCATTTTAACGTCTTTAGTTATGACGCGGTGTCGGACCGAGATTCGAACCTATCACCTTCCCGACGACGAGCGGATGCGCTACGTGTTGAGCCACGGTCGCGGGTATTTTATATTCTAATGTCATTAAATAATTAAAGTTTGGGCGTAAAGCAGTTATCCTACAACGACCTTACCTAATACTGAACTAAGTTTTACCTGGAAGTTTAAAATCTCCTCTCTCTCTACACTGTGATCAATATATAATAATAATATATGAGATATAGAGTGGGTATGCTACTATAAGATCCTTACCTATTATACTCAACTAAGTTCTACCAAGAAGATTAAAATCTTCTCTCCCTCTCCACTGTGATTCTATTTAGAACTCTGTGTTAATAAACCTGAAAAAAAAACATCATTGATAATTCATAACAAAAATAGAAAAAACAAGGATGACAACATCTATTTTTTCTAAGAATAGCGAGGTGAAAAAGAACAATCAAACAATGATTTGTTGACAAAAAGAAGAAAGCATGCAGAATAGGCGGGTTTATCTTCTCACCGACAAAATTAAGGATAAAACTACACGCCCGCTATGACAGTATAAAGTTTGATAATTGTCTATTAAATAATATATTTTAAAAACCCTTTGCTTTGCTCCGAATATGTTTATTTCCTGTGTAATTTTGATACCAAATAATATCCACTGAATTAGAACGGGTTTTCAGCTAAACTGAAAGATCATGTAAAGTATCGTATTAAAAACAATTTTCCAAGAATATATAAATAAAAATCATGTAATTAATACCTTTAATCTTATTATTTTTTTATTCAAATATCCGCGGAAAGCTGTCTGTAACACGATGCGATAATTTTGCTACATCATAAGCTTAATTTTATGAAGAAAAATTTACGGATAAAAAATTTGTTATATAACTGCATTCAACAAATACAAAAGACAATAATTACATAAGTTATGTGGCTTATGGAACTGAAATTAAAAATAAAGTATATATAATTTATATTTTTATGCTTTTTACTATAATCGATTTATAATTACTTGGATGTTGTACCATATTATCGCCTTATTCTTAATAAACTGGTCCTTTCGTCTGGCTAATAAAGTGTTACCCCCTATCCACCCCTTTAATCTAATCCCCTAATAGAGGAAAGTACTGATCAATAAATAAGAACTAAAGTAGCAACCTAAATTTACGATAAAATTCCCCCTGTGACAATATCCACGTGTATTATATCCATTACTTTGGGAGTGTCCATATTTATGCTGTTGAGCTGCATTTTTATCAATTATACAATAATAAAAATAATTATTCGAGCATTTTACTTCCTTTCATAAATTTAAAATAAAAAGGATTATGGAATCCATATAAGCGAGACTTCAAGAAATAATTTAAGTTCGATGCTAAATTGGGTTCCTTACTATCAAATAGTGGCAAAAAAAGAGCGTTTCATTAAAATAAACTTTATTTTTATGAAGAATATTGCCATACGTCATTTTCATAATCGATCAATTATTTAAGCATATAATTAAATTATTGCCTTGTTTCTGACGTTCAGACATTGAGATATCTAGATAGACGTTCAAATTGTAATTATGGAAAAGGTTCACTTTTAATAATTGAAATGTTAAAGTAATTACAGTGATAATTTTAGAGAAGACAATTAGCTGGAGTTTAATTTCTTAAAGAAATCTTTGTTCTTTAAATGATTAATTGGAAAGGCGGCTATTACTTCACCAATAAAAAATTTAGAACCATTACATTTTACACAAAGATAATTTTGTCAATTCTTAGCAAAACAGAGATAATTTTCAGGGCTCGGCAGCCGCGCGACAGCTGCCTGTAAGTCTCAGTGAAATCAATCTTTTACAATTTTAAAAACCATCTGAAGTCTAAACCTGATCAAAATATAGCAATCCCACTTTCCAAAAGCATAAATTTGAGGCTTAGTCGCGGATGACGCGCAGCTGCCTAGCCCTGATAAATAGACTTGCGCATCAATAACAATCTACAACGTAATGGGAAGTTTATCAGGGAGGGAGGGGTCATTGGGCTGTTCATTGCAATAATCTCTAACGTTTTATGATAACGTTTTCTTAACAACTTTAGGGACTTGAATTTCGATTGGTTGGTTCATTATAATAGTGCCTAAACGTTCCAACCACTAATTGTAATCTACAAAAAGGGTAGTTTTGTGAATCATCATTGGGGATGTACATCACTTTATCGGCCATTTTCTTATTCCTTTAGATCCCTGGACGTCTATATTTTATCTTAACTGCACAAATCAACACACGTTAAGGCATAAAATAAGTTATAGAGTAGCTGCGATGCTTAATTACTTGACTTACAAGATAATGATAAAATAAAACTGCAAGCTTTGCCCTCAAAAATTCATTTGTAATTGTTACTTCTTTCAAAAATTGGTATAATTAAAGTTAGAGATATTATATAATACTAGAGTTGGCTCGATATAATTATCTCCCTATTGGCTAGTTTTCTATATGCATATCTATTTCTCAATAAATCTATTTTCCTCACCCGGCATTACTATCTAAAAGAAAGTAAATATTTAATAATTTAAATGATTTTAAAAAGATTTTTTAAATTATATTTTTTTCTTTACATTGCCATCACCAAAGGGTTAATAATGATGATTACAATTTTAGTTTAATATTTGAACACACAAAATGTCGCCACAATCGAATTCTTTTAAAAGAGAGTTTTCTTAAATTTATTATAGTATAAGCTAATATTTTCTTTTTTATTATTAGAAATTAAATACATCAATATAAGGTAAATAGCAACATGAAATTAAAAAAAGGAATTTATTTTTAATAAAGTAAAATAATGGGTCTTATCGTTCTGGGCAATGAGAGTTTATTATGGATTATTGGAGCACTATGAGTTTTAAACAAATATTCCTTGGAAAATTTGAGCTCGTTTATAGACATTTATTTCCTATATAGATCTAACATGGATCTTGAAGCAATTAAGCAGGCCGTTTTGTACATGTTAAAAATTGGAAGATTTCATTAAATAAAAGTTATCGCAAATATACTTAGTAAATTAAATAAAATTTATAAATAAATAGCACAGTCAAAGGAAGCTAATAATATTTAAGAAAAAAGAAAATAGACCATGATACAGTAAAATAAAGAATATTTAGAAAATATATTGTCTTATCTTTTCACACAAGATAAACTATTATTAGTAATTTAGCAGTGAGAATAATGTACAAATCCTATAAAGTAGTAAGGTTTTTTTTGTCTGTATCTTAGAATTACGATATTTACCCAAACGATAGAGTTCTCCCTTTTTTACAGAGCCTAGAAATGCTAGGAGCGCAGTCACTAGTTCTTCCTATAAAGCAGCTTGAACTTGAATCTGTCAAAGTAAATTTTGTGTAATTATTGTTTGAAAATGAAATTATAATACTAGAAATAAACATCCAATATTAGATTTTAAATTAAGACAAGTAATCCTTAAAGAAAAGTGTTAGGACGTATTTCTGTCTCAGTAGTGTGTTTGTCTGTCTGTCTGTAGCCCAAGATCTTACTATCCGCTGGATCGACATGGTTCTCCTTAACAATGTAGCTTCTTATTGGTCCTGCAAATTATTAGGGTGGAGGGTACCACCCCCTGACCAAAAGAAATTGCCCCCAGAAAAAATTAGTGATACTGATATACAAATTCTATCTATATATATAAAGAAGATTAAGCTTGAACTTTAAAACTGTCAAAGAAATTTGTTAAATTAGTGTTTGAAAATGAAATTATAATACTAGAAATAAACATTCAATATTAGATTTTAAATAAAGACAAGTAATCCTTATTTCTGTCTTATTAGTGTGTTTGTCTGTCTGTGGCCCAAGATCTTATAATCCGCTGGACCGACATGGTTCTCCTTAACTAGGTAGCTTCTTATTGGTCCCGGGAATTATTTCCCAGAAAAATAGCCCTAAAAAGAATTACCCCCAAATTTAAAAAAAAAAATTTCTTTAAATTTATTTTTTTTAAATGTAAATCCAAATCCTTTTGATTCTTAATAAATCTGGCAACTAAAACTAGAAGGCACTTGGCACTTTGTTTATGTGAAATCATGGAAATCGATAGCTGTGTTTATACAGTTCTAAATAATTGCTTTCACAGTAGCAATATCAAATTCTTTAGAAGTGATAAAGTAGCAAAGCTAGAAAATATGTCTTTTTACTGTTTTGTATCAATAAATCAAAATCAAATCTATTTTCTGATGTTGCATAACTTACTAGCGGCTACGCCCCTAGCATTTAGGGGCTCAGTATTTGAAGGTAAGAAAACAATATGTTAGAGTAATCCCAAGTTTTTACACTGAAAAATAAAATAGCCTTAAACCACTTTGGTATCTATGTGAAGCCTCTCCTAAATTGAGAAATTAGTCGGTCCAGTAGTTAAATTACAGAAGAAAAAAATAACATTCCCGTAAAGATTTTAGAATTATAAATGAGGAGATTATAACCAATATTGATAGCCCCTAGGGTCCGAAGGCCAAGGCTAACAAAACAGGTATTGAGGAAGGGAGCGGTTGTGACACTTTTTGAAACCAAAACTACAGGAATTTAACTTAAGAAGAGTTACAGAACTGAAATTTGGAATGAAAGAGGTACAATGTGGAACTGTGAAGAAAAGTTGGTGAAACCGCCGCTATCGCCGTTTCCCACCTAAAAACAATTCAGCGATAGCGGTGGTTCTTCCACCGTTTCTTGACAGTTCTACATTGTACCTCTTTAAAGCACTGCCATACCAAATTTCATTGCTGTAAATCTTTTGTTTAGTTAAGTTCCTTTGACTTTTAGTTTTGGTTTCGAAAAGTGTTACAACCGCCTCCCCCCTTTTATAATACATATATATTAATATTCGTGGTAAAATATCTGTTGATGATACATATTTCAGTAAAGCTGAGATACCTGTGGATATAAATCTTTTAAAAAGATTTATTCCATTGACCCAGTCCTAAACCCCTGGGTAATATATATTTGATTTTAGAACTAAATTAAAGTTCTTAGAAGAAAATCTTAAATTTTGATTTTTTATTTTTGCAAATCAATAAAATCATAAAATATATTTGCATTATCATGTAATTCTAAAATTATTTGGAACGATTATAGACTTTTCTAAGTAAAAACTAAAAAGTTTTAAATGAATCTGACAATTTCATCGGCTATATAATAAATATTGTTAAATAGATAAATAAAACAAATCTTTAATACCAAAAAAAAAATCAATCATTTCTCTCCCAGAATGATAGCATAATTTTATGAATGGATTTAATATCACTTGGATCTTACACCAAATTATCATAAAAATAAAACTTGTAGCAAGCTAAAATAACGATCCTTCCATTCAATCCCTTTACCCCATCCTCCCCAGGCCTACTGAATGAACGAACTGACCAATAAATGATGTTCATGTCAATGTGGCCTAAATTGACGACATTGTCATAATATCCACGTTTATTTTACATCCATTATTTATGCAATATTCACAAAAGATTAAAAAATTAGACAGATAATATCTAAATTATTACATCTTGCTATAATTAAGAAACCAAAAATAAAATAAAGTTCTAGGAGTTTAAACTTGAAATTAAAATCTGCTAATTTTTTTATTGTTATATTTTTAATTTTGCAATTTTATTCTAAAAATAAAAAAAATAAAAATATTTTTAATGAAAATAAATCTCTTCGGGAGTTGCATCCCAGCAAGCATGTTATAGTTATACACAATCAAAATTTGCATAAATCTGATTAATAGATTTTTATACCTTCCTATAGCTGTAAATAAAACTAATATTTTATTTACCTAGAAATTGTTTCATATATCCCTTTTTGCATTAACTAAATAGTAAAATTTTATTTAACCAGAGTTAAAGAAATGAATTGTAAATTATGTTCTAGAATTTAGAGATTTAATGAAATAAAATAATAACTATACAAAAATTCAATTTATGAACTCAACATTAACCAGGCAAAAATTTCGAACTAATGATGTTATTATTTACAGGAGAAAAGTAATAAAGAAGGATGACAATATCCGTACACCCGAAGCTCTGAAATGGTGAGACAAATAAACATTAACTCTTGTAGAGTGTCAGAACTGATTAAGCAGAATATAAATATATATGTTATAACAAAATTGTAAGTAAACTTGTTGCAAAACTGTTAAACACAGGATCTAGTTTTACTTACTGAATGAACAACTATAACTTTCAAAATTCCCAACTATTATAATTTGCAAATGGCAACACTCTCTAATTTGGCAATACCGACTGAACTATAGCACTTACCCGAAAAATAGGGTGTAGTGATGAGTGCAGAACTCTTTTGTGAATTACATGCGAGATTTTCTCTAAATTTGCATTTGCATTGTAAAATTTTCACCCCGAAACAGTTTAGCCATGCAATGTACAGAGGATAGGCAGTTTTCAGGGCAGCGAGGAAATTGTTGTAAAAAACCGACCGCTTAATTAATAAGTAAATAACCAGGTTTAGCCTGTAAGGTACGAGATCTTATTGAAGTGTTTCTCTGAAACAAATCTTGCTTACTGATGTGCAAGAACATGTGGAAAAAAGACAACCAACCAACCTTTGTCTGAAAGTCCTAACCGTACATAGTAAATAGCTGCAATGGTTTCTGACCTAGGTAATCCCATCCTCTACTCTACTATTTATATCGCACACCTTATTAATAAGAACCATTTTAGTTATGAAGCGGTGTTTAGTGTCAAGATTCGAACCTTTTACCTTCCCGACAACAAGCGGTTACGTCATGTTTTACGCCAAAGTGGCGGCTGCCAAGTCCTGCTTTCTAGACCCAAGAAAGCGGAAGGCATTAAATATACTGCAGAGCTTCATTCAAGATGTCAAACTTTGACATGCTTCAGTGAGATATAATTTTCTAGTTTTCTATAATGTATATTAGCAATATTAAATAAGATCTTCGTACGTCTATACTTAACAAATCTTCTCCCCTTTCTTTCCTCAAAATATTAGTTACAAATTAAGATTTGTATTGATAAACGTTCACTGCCAATTGTCCTATCTTTGACTTTGTAGTGATAAACAAACTTAATACAAATAAATGAAAGCTTGGCTGCATTTCTAACGTTTAAATAGCGCACAATATGACTGCTATACCATGTATGGTTTCGCTTCAATAAATATTGTCATTCTTGATGATTCGTACTTTATTCAGGTATATAAAGGGATAAGACAATGCCAGAAAAATCCCCAATGATGTTACACAAATTTAGTAGTTGAAACGTTTGGACACTCAAATTAATGAGCCAACCAATCTAAATTGAATAAAAATCCACAAAGTTGTTCAGCCAACGAATAAGAAAATTATACAACTTTGGGGACTAGTGCAATTTACAGCCTAATTTCCCCTCCCTCCCTGACTTTATCTCAGACAGTGAGAGTCCAATCAAGTCTACAAGAAAATATTATTGTTTTCAAAATGTTTTCAATAAACATTTTGATACAGTGATACTAGATGATAAATTAATCTCCCTCACTTATTTCTAACTTTAAAATTATGCCAATAGGGTCAAGTAATTATTTGAAAAGGTTACCGATTAGTTTTGAAAGGATAATATCTACTTTTAGGAAAAAATAACCTATTTACATAAAATAAATATAAAATATAATACTATAAAACCAATAGAAATTTTGTGAAAATGAATAAACGCTAAAATTATTATGTGGCGTTGCACCGTAAACATTTTCCCTAGATTTTTGTTCAAAATTGCAATATTGGTATGAATGCAAAATGACAAAAATGTATCAAATTTTGTAAAAATTTTAATAAATGTAAAAAAGTGTTTACAAAGTATTTATATCTTTTCTTATGAGTTTCGGTTTATAATTTATTGGGATGAAGAAATGGATGGATCAGTAATATTTGACATAATATCATTTGACATAAATTCATTTCACATAAAACATTTGGCATAAAATCACTTCACATAAAGGTACATTTGACATAAAAACATTTGCCATAAAGGTACATTTGCCATAAAGGTACACTTCACATAAAAACGTTTCACATAAAGGTACATTTGACATAAAGGTACATGTGATATAAAGTTACATTTGACATAAAGGTACGTTTGATATAAAGGTACACTTGGCATAAAGGTACATTTGACATAAAGGTACACTTGGCATAAAACGTTTCACATAAAGATACATTTCAAAGTCTACCCGAGGTTGTCATTTTTTCCCCCGAGCATGGCAACCGGTGAACAGAATCTCAGTTCTGCACCACAAGCCTTGCACGACTGAAGTTCCCATGTCTATACAGTCATATTTATATGAAAATATTTTTAGAAGATTTTTGAATTTTTTTTTGAAGATTTTCTTTTAATAATAAATAAAAATTTCTAAAATCGTTTAAAAAATGGAAAATCTTCAAAAAAAAATTCAAAAATCTTCTAAAAATATTTTCATATAAATATGACTGTATAGACATGGGAACTTCAGTCGTGCGAGGCTTGTGGTGCAGAACTGAGATTCTGTTCACCGGTTGCCATGCTCGGGATACCTTTATGTAAATGTACCTTTATGTCAAGTGTACCTTTATGTGAAATGTACCTTTATGTCAAATGTACCTTTATGTCAAGTATACCTTTATATGAAATGTATCTTTATGCCAAATGTACTTTTATGCCAAATGAGTTTATGTGAAACGTTTTTATGTCAAATGTACCTTTATGTCAAATGAGTTTATGTCAAATGATACTTTATGTCAAATGTTTTATGTGAAATGAATTTATGTGAAGTGATTTTATGTCAAATATTACTGATCCGAAATGGATAAGGATTAATTAGGCAGCAGTGTTCTCTCCCTCATTAAAAAAAATAATGTATTGTTGTATCGTATGCATATCTTAATAAGAAACCCTCCGGGCAAATTTTACAAAGAATGGGAATAAATGCATGCATGTACAATTACATTTACCAGGACTCGACAGCCGCACGCCAGTCACCTGTAACACTTAGGGAAATCAATCTTTAGCAATTTTAAAAATCAGACGGAAGTCTAAATATAACAATCCTTCTTCGTTAAAAAATTTAAAGCTTTCAAACAGGTGCGAATTTGAGGATTCTTCGCGTCTGACACGCGGCTGCCGAGCCTTGACTTTTACTGTCAGATATTAAATTCTGAACAGAAAGATGAAAATACCTGCAAGTAAAGTTAGAACTTACAGTAAAAGGATTTAAATTTGTTATATATTTAATTATACTTTTTAAACGAAAAATATATATCTTGTGCCTAACTACACTATAAATATTTACGGCACACCTATATTATAGAGAAGACGCGCTTATAAAAAAGCCTCCCTTTCCATGTAAAAAACCACGAAAAATTGTACTATCTACTTTTACACATTCATAGACCACAGCAAAGTTCATAAACTGGATAAGGGCAGATTTGTGAAAATAGAGAAATTACAATGTTGAAATGGATATATTACTACTTGGATGTTGCAACAGATTTTCATGTACTCAGATGTAGTGATGCAAACAGCTGGCTAAGTCCAAGATACCCTCCTTCAAGTCCTTCCCATCCCTTTCCCTATCACTGGATGAACGAACTGACCAATAGATGATTTCCATATTTGCAACCTAAATTTATGAAATTTTTCTCCTGTCATAATATCCAATATTCATTGAAATTACAATCTGCATCAAATTAAAATTATGCAATTTCATTTTAGGGTTAAAATATTGTGATTCTATTAGGTAATAAAATGTGGTTATATATTACTACTGGATACGCCCCGAGACTTTAAGGTTTTTTTTACAGATTAGGGGAGAATTTTTTAAATTTATACTTTATAACTTTACATTTTTATATTTTTAAACATATTTTTTTATCAATTGTTTTGAAAATTATCCAAACACCCTAAAAAAAGCCTAAAGCCAACATAGGACCTGTGTCTATGTATATTCCCTGAAGAGTTGAGCCAAATCGATTCAGCGTTTACTAAGATCTTAAACTTCAGACGGACGTACGGACAGACATCACTAGTGTAGAGAGGTGAACACCTAAGAGGGTGTATCCATAATTAATTTGCCAGAGGGTGAATAAACCCCCCTTTCTGCACGCCTCTAAGTTAATGATAAATTAAAACTTGAAAATGAAAATTCCTACATTTCCTAAAAATTTAAATTAATTATGTGCATAAAATATTTCAGACAAAGTAAAAGATTAATTTCTATGATTGACACCCATGATATAAATTGTGGTTTTAGTTAAAACAGACTAGACACCCTAAGCTTTAACTTAGACATTTGACGGATAATTCATGTTTCATGTCTCAATCTTAATTAAACATTAACAAAGTAATTAAAATATAACCAGCTAATTGAAATAATAGAGAGAAAAAACTATTGCTAGAAATGCAAAATCGTGTACATGATTAGAAATAATTTTACATATACCTCAAAGATAAGTATTACTATCTTAATTTAAATAATTTGCAAGCTGAATTGACTTCAAATTTCCCCCTGTCCTAATATCCACGTATATTCTACATCCATTTTCAAATCACAGATGGGCTTAAATGAGTTTAATTTGCGAATAGAAACTCATCGTAATTCATTGACAATAACAAAGATATATTTTTTATCATGATTTTTCAAAACGTATTTTAGTCAAGGTTTTAATCAACAATGTCTTCCAAGTACAGCATGTTGACTTAGCGGTTGCGCCCATAGAGTTCTCTAAATGCAGGGGAAAATGAGGTCTCCTTTGGTATAAATAGGAAAAGAATCTTTTGGAGAATGGGGGAATTTTTTCTATGAGTGATTCCTCTTCGAGAATGAAAAAAATCTTCCGAGACCTAAAAGAAGCTTTATTGCAAAGAAGAGCAATATCGATAGAGTAAGTTTTTTGATTGACCTTTACCCCTGTGACTATTAATCTAACCCTCCTGTAATTAGCGTTAAACCTACCGCGGTATATAAAAAATCACTACAGATTTTTAGATATCTTAGTGGTTTGAAAGACAGATTAACACTAACACACATTTCTAGCTTATTTAGAACATAGGTTATTAATTTATGAAAAATAAACTTGCTGTCCTTGAATTTGTAAAATGGGAATCACACCCAAGTGAAATGTTGACCCGATCTCTTCCTGCCATAAATCATCTTTAAAAGCGAATCTTATATATAACTAGAATCGATCCATCCGTCCGTACGTACGTAACTGTCAGCTCTTTTCATTAATTTAAACATGCAAGAATCATCCTATCGATATCAAACTGGCATGCTGATTCTTAGAACAATAAGTTACGATTCAGAAAGCTAACCGTTACGGATGTACGGACGGATTGACCTATAATTATAGAAAAGCTTTGCTTTTAAAATGAAAGTATCCCCTTTTACTGTATCCAATATTTACGCAATTTTGCAACAAATTTGTGTACAATTTCGTTTAGACTTAAAAATTATGCTCTGCTTATAAAGCTCTGACAAATTACAAGATTTATCGTTCGTTTGCACTTCCCTCTGATTTTAGAACTTGCATTTATGGGTGTTGTCTTACTTGTTAAAAAATCAACTCGACATCCTTGAATTTGTAACACGTAAATGCAATTTTAACCTAGTTTCTTCCTATAATAAATCTTTTTACAATCTAGATCTTGTGATTTACCTTTCTAGATATACGATAACAAGGATGAAAACATTCATTAAAGCAAAGCGCTGAAATCAAGCGGTTGAACAAACATGAACACTTGTAGAGTTTTAAATCTTGATAAGCAGAAAATTTATTATTTAAAGGTTTAAACTTGTTTATAAAATTGCGTAAATACAGGATTCTGTTTCAGGACATACTTACATGTTTAGAACTTAAATTTAGAGATGCTTCGCTTAAGATATTGTACCTTGTTGTCCTAGCAATCATTATTCCAAAAATCGATGAATATAATAATTTTAATACCTTTAAAATATTTGTTAAAAAAGTTAAAGTTAAAGATTTACTACGCTTTCTAAATCGTACCTAACTGTTACAGGAATTAATTTACACAGTTTGAAGTCGATAGGAAAATTCTAAAATTCGAACATGCCTAAATTGACGATAATAGCTGACTATTACGCACTGACGGACGGACACTTATTATGATTATAAATAGAAAATCTTCGCTTTAAAAAACAAGTTGGCCTTTAGCATTATGACCTACTTAATAAGCATTTCATCGAGCTTTTCAGAGTTTTGCATTTGTTAAGAATAATTAAGTTTAACTTTAACTTTCTTATTTTTGAAGTTATAAGAACATTTTTTTCAGAAAATGTTATTTTTATGTAAATTTTGTATTAGAAAACTCAAAACATAAAATGCGACGGCGACAGCTGTAAATGGCAGCTGCACGACGGGACAACAGCAGGCGATGATAATTCTATGTGTTACGCCACAGTTGTGGGTAATTATTATCTTATGTTTTAGTTTCGAAAATATTTTGATTCTTTTTACATTAGCTCTTAATAATTACACAATATTTTCTTTATAAATATTTAGATATTGGTTGACAAATAATTCCAAAAATTAGCATATCATTTTGACTAATTATTGAACGAAGGGAAATCCCCTCAAGGGTAAAATTTCCTACCCTAACACTTCATATTAGATGAATCATTTTGTATTAAGTAAAATGAACATATTATGTACAGATTTTCTTTGGAAATTCCAACATAATAAAACTTATGAAACACTAAAAGAAGGTGTATCAACTTTTTTTTTATAGCTATCCGGTTCTTTTAGTAAGTAGTAGATGTAAAATTTTTCATAGAATTCAGATATGCAATCGGTTTTTTTGTAGACCTCTTATTTTTTAAGTAATTTAAGTTTTTAAAAAAAAATTAAGTCGATTTTAAGGTACTAAAATGCAACAAAAAAAATAAAGAAAATGGCCATTATGAACAAAAATAGTAAGATCTTTAATTTGACACCTTACTTTTTCAATTCTGTCAGGTAATTATTGAAAAAATCGATTTTTTTAAACCCACGAGAATAAAATCTTTGAACTTATTTTTTTCATTCCCCAGGCATAAGAAATAGGCATTATATATACTGTTAGAATGAGAAAAGTATTACAAATCCATTCTAAGCAAAATTGAAATAAAAAGTTTACAATATAGTATATAAACTACAATAAAAGGAATTATATGAAAATATCATATTATATTATACTGGCAACGCCTTAATTCTTGAATTGAGTATAAAAATGGGAAGGGGGTAAAGAGGGGGTAAAGAGGGGGTAAAAAAGAGAAGACAAAAGTGTTGCCTAAACAAAAAATATAATTGGCCATTTGTTTATTTTTAATTTTTTTACTTTTTTTCAATTTTGCTTATAATGGATTCGTAATATTTTTCTGATTCTAAAGGTATATATGAACCCATATTTTTTTAGCTGTGAAATGATAAAATTAAGTTCAAAGTTTTTATTGTCGTGGGTTTAAAAAAATCAATTTTTTCAATAATTACCTGACAAAATTCAAAAAGTAAGGTGTCAAATTAAAGATCTTACTATTTTTGTACATAATGGACATTTTCTTCCTTTTTTTTGTTGCGTTTTAGTACCTTAAAATCGACTTAATCTTTTTTTTAAAAACTTAAATTACTTAAAGGGAGTGTGAACGTAAAAATTTCTCATCTGATTATCAAATCTTAACATTTACTAAGCACATTTCACTACACTGATCAACAAAAAATGTCCTATTCACAAAAATATCCAGAGATAATGCCTTGATTTTATGGTATTTTGAGAGGGAAAAAGGAAAAAACAGGGAAAATCTGAACGTTTTTGTTTCTTATAATGTTTGTAGTGATATTTAACTAGTCATATATAGTTGAAACAATTTACTTACTGTTAAGGATTTATTTTATGCTATAAAATTGCCAATTCGTTTTTTTATAACGTAGTAATTAGGTAATAAAGACATATTTTAAATTCGTATTATTGACAAAAAAAATACCTCACTGTCTACAAAGGGTTGAATCTCATAGGTTATATAAAATAATAATATCCTTTTTTATTGTGTTGAACAATAAATAACCCACTTTGGAGAATTAGTTTACACTTTTATCAGACTGTTTATAAAGAAATATTACATCTTTATTATTTACAAATTTGTAATTAAAGGTGGGCGAGAGATGGGCCATTTAAAGTTAATTGGATACTAATAAAAAACCTGTTTTTGGCTTTGTTATTGTATTTGGTTTTCAATAAAAAAATATTGCTTATTTTATCAATTTCTAAGTAACTATACATTGGATTAAAGCAAGGATTATGTTAAAAGTCAGCTTAACTGTTAGGAAAAATCTAGAACTATGTGAAAAAGTTTAATTTTAACTATAATGGGAGAAAAAAGCAATTTAATGCACATTTTATATAATAAGGAAAATTTCTTCCTTTCCCCGTACCTTATAAAAATCGTCAGAAAAAGCCGTTTTTTAAGCAAACAAAAGCGCGTTTTGCTCTATCTGTGAGATATTATGAATGAGATAATGTTAAGATTTGATATTAAGATGAGAAAAATTTACGTTCACAGTCCCTTTAAAAAATAAGAGGTCTACAAAAAAAAACGATTGCATATCTGAATTCTATGAAAAATTTTACATCTACTACTTACTAAAAGAACCGGATAGCTATAAAAAAAAAAGTTGATACACCTTCTTTCTCAAATTGTTACACTCTGTGTACTTTACCAAATCAAAAGATACAAAATAAATTAGAGGAATATTTCAGAGATCTAAAGGGATAAGAAAATGGCCGAAAAATTTATGTAGACTCTCAATGATGGCGCACAAAAATATCCCTTTTGCAGATTACAATAAGTGTTTAAAACGTTTCGTCACTTTATGAACCAACCTTTCAAAACTCAAAAAAATTCCCAAAGTTGTCTAGCCAACAAATAAGAATAGTTATTTCTCGTATCGTATTATAAACGGCTTTCCGCGGATATAGAATGTACAATTATAAGATTAAAACTAGTTTTTTTAGCCCCGTGGTGCCGAAGGCACCGGCTAAAAAAACTGGTTTTAATCTTATGATTGTACATTTCTATATTCGTAGAAAACTGGAAATAATACGATGCTAGACATAGTTTTTTCGTATGGATGAGAACCGGTTCCTATCCATCGGATTCGAATGAATACGAGAAAACGTTATTATAAAACTCCCTAGGAATATTCATATAAAAATAAATCTTAAATCAACCGCTCTGACATAAGAAATATCAATCACCTTTGTAACAGATTTATGAAACAGTTATTTATATAATTCTGTCTGAAGTTTGAAATAGCCTTAAAACAAAAGACAGCATCCTTCAAAGCACAATTAAAATAATTAATATGTTCTGCCTTAATTTGACATGACAACAAAAACTAAAACAAAACTGAATAGAACAATTTTAAGTAATAACAACATTGATATAGTTTCACTATTCAATGGTAAACAAGCCACCCCCCCCCCCCATTCTATTTTCTTGCACTTGCCATTAGGGTTCCTAAATCTTACTTAACCTAACCTAAATTTGCATTACAATTACATTTTGTAAATAAAACATGGATTAGATGGAGGTAGGGTGGGATTCTAGGGTACCCCATTGGTGATTGGTAGGATATTGCCATAACAGTTAGTAATTGTATCAATATGTATTTATCAATCGTTACAATTTCATTCTTAAGACAAAGAAAAAGTTTTTTATTAGAAAATGTCATTTCTAAATTGCTTTTATTTTTGACGGGGATTTAAAAACTCTTTTATATCATAAATTCAAAAACTGTTATAGAAACAAACTGTACTTTTTTTTAGAATAGCGTTACAAACGGAATATAAAACACTGCATGTCAGCAGTGGTCACTTTTATTGAAAACTTGTGAATCGGTGGTGCAGGCACCACCTAAAAAATTTTATTCTACGTTATCTCACTTCTGAATATTAACCCTATTCTTCCATTGACCTATCCCCGACTATTAACCTTTTTTCTTCCATTGACCTATCCCCAACTATTAAACTTTTTTCTTCCATTGACCTATCCCCGACTATTAATTTTCTTTTCTTCCATTGACTTATCCCCGACTATTAATCTTTTTTTCTTCCATTGACCTATCCCCGACTATTAATCTTATTTCTTCCATTGAGCTATCCCCGACTATTAAACTTTTTTTCTTCCATTGAGCTATCCCTGAATATTAACCTTTTTTTCTTCCATTGACCTATCCCCGACTATTAACCTTTTTTCTTCTATTGACCTATCCCCGACTATTAACCTTTTTTCTTCCATTGACCTATCCCCGACTATTAACCTTTTTTCTTCCATTGAGCTATCCCTGAATATTAACCTTTTTTTCTTCCATTGACCTATCCCCAACTATTAAACTTTTTTCTTCCATTGACCTATCCCCGACTATTAATTTTCTTTTCTTCCATTGACCTATCCCCGACTATTAATCTTATTTCTTCCATTGAGCTATCCCCGACTATTACCTTTTTTTCTTCCATTGACATATCCCCGACTATTAATCTTATTTCTTCCATTGACCTATCCCCGACTATTACCTTTTTTTCTTCCATTGACATATCCCCAACTATTAACCTTTCTTCTTCCATTGACCTATCCCTGACTATTAATCTTATTTCTTCCATTGACATATCCCCGACTATTAACTCTTTTTCTTCCAATGACCTATCCCCGACTATTAACTCTTTTTCTTCCATTGACCTATCCCCGACTATTAACCTTTCTTCTTCCATTGACCTATCCCCGACTATTAATCTTATTTCTTCCATTGAGCTATCCCCGACTATTAATCTTATTTCTTCCATTGACCTATCCCCGACTATTAACTTTTTTTCTTCCATTGACCTATCCCCGACTATTAACCTTATTTCTTCCATTGACCTATCTCCGACTATTAATCTTATTTCTTCCATTGAGCTATCCCCGACTATTACCTTTTTTTCTTCCATTGACCTATCCCCGACTATTAATGATTTTTCTTCCATTGAGCTATCCCCGACTATTAATCTTATTTCTTCCATTGACCTATCCCTCAATCTCTCTCTTTCTCCGAACCGTACTACAAATCAAGTTACTCATAAAGATTACTACGACTTTTATAGTTTCGTTTATTCATCATTTTTTAAAGATTTAATTTCCCTCTCTCTCACTTCCCTTTTCTTCCGTCTTTATTTTAATTTCATTATTTTTATTTAAACCGTATTTATAATTTTGTCTCTCTTTCTTTAAAATATTTTAGGATCCTAATGTTTTTTGTTTAAAATTATCGTCCTGTAAGGGTTAAACTATTTAGCTGAATGTTAAATTTTAGTTTAATATCTGAACACATTCGGGCGCGTCGCTAGTATCATATTACATTAAAACTTAGTTTTCCTTGATTTACTACATTATAAACTTAAATTTTCTATTTTATGAATAGAAATTTAATACTTCAATATAATTTGAATAGCAACATGAAATAAAAAATTTAATTTATTCTTCATAGAGTAAAATAATGGGTCTTATCATTCTGGTCATTGAGAGTTTATTATTGATTATAGAACCAGTAGGAGTTTTAAACATCTGACCTTTGGAAAACTTGAGCTCATTTATAGACAGTTATTTCCTATATAGATCTGTCATGGATCTTGATGCAATACAGCAGGCCGTTTTGTAAATGTTAAAAATTGGAAGATTTCATTAATTAAAAGTAATCGCAAATATAAGTATTAAATAATATATCCAGTATGGCTTCGAAACCGATTAATATCCGCTGGGTTAGAAGCGGTTCTCAGCAATACTGAAAATCGTGTATAGCATCGTATTACAGACAACAATCCACGGATATTAAAATAAAAATCATGAAATTAATATCAGTTTTTTCAGCCTTAACCTTCGGCTTGAGCATTATAATCAAAATAAATATTATTTAGTAAACTCCTCAAAACATCAAAAGTTTTTAAAAGTTTTTCTGGAAAAATAATAGTAAGAAAAAATATAAGATTAATGTCTTGGTTTTAAAAAATGCAACGTAATAAAAAAACCAATAAATCAATCATTACTGTTTTGCAGTTGATGAATATTACAGTCAAAATAAATCAACAAAGAAAAAAGCATTAAATAAAAATACAAAGAAAGATAATAGAAAAAGGTATTATGTATGTATGCCTGTCTGTTTGTTGCTGATATCTGAACCTATTATGTTTTCATTTTTAGGAAACTTTTATATACATAGATCATGGAAAAGTTTTTTTTAAAGCTAGTTAGGTTTTAGTATATCAATCATTCAAGAGGTATATCATTAAAAATAAAAATAACCCTTCCAACCCCCTTCCCCCCTTGACCAAAAAAGTTAACATTTTATTTCCAGAACTGAAATATATGCGCTTGAACCAGATGCAGAGGTAAAATGTAAAATCAAAAGCCTAAATTCGCTCGTTGAAACAAAGAAACACTTCTAAAAATACATTTTTAACTTGCACTTGTATAATTTACTAAACAGATTCAGGGAAAGGAAAGTAAATGTATTGAAAAAAGTAAGATACAATTTTTTTTTTGAAAATTAGTAAAGGATAGCACTGATCCGCTGAATTAGCCTATTTGTTTTAACATATAGGCTTGGTGTCAAGAAAGTGTCGTAGTCGAGTCTGTACAACACTTCGTTATTCTAGAGACGCATAAATTAAATTGTTAAATTGAACCTCATTTATCGGTCAATTTGTTCATTCAAGAGAAAGGATGGGTTAAAAGGGGCGGGTGAAGTGTATCCTTATTTAGCTAGCTGGGAGTATTACTTTATCATAGTACATAAAATTCTGGTGCAACATCCAAATAATAAAACATCGATTAAATTAACATGATTTAATTTATAATTGAATTTAGTGTTTGAGAAGGGTGTAATGAAGGAAGGGATAATAAAAGGATACTAAAATTAATAAGAATTATATATCTAATAAATTAAATGCTCTAGCATTTTTTCATAAAAATATTATAGAATACAATTGTATAATTGCTTAGATTACTAGTTTATAATATGAAAGTAATTTTAAATTAACTTTTTTAGATTTTACCTTAGATAGTTTGAATTTTGGGTGATGATTAGAGTAAAATTAATTTGATTTTCTAATCCCTATAGGAAATTTGACCACCTGTGCAAATGTATTGATGTTTAGTAGGGAGCATCTTGAGAAAAAGGGAAGTAAATAGGGGGCTAGTAACTAATATAGGGCAAAAAATTAAAAACCTTTACATAATGTACAAAATCTAATTAATTGTAAATAGATATTCATATAAATTAATCTTGATGTATATTTGCTAGCTTTGGATGTATTTATGACATATAATTGAAAAAGTATGGATGTGTAAATGCCAGTGTCAGATGTATGTTTGACAGATGTATAAAAATATTGGATGTATTTTTGCCAGTATTGGATGTATTTATGGCATGAGAAAAAGTAAACATTTTGCCAAAAATACATCAACTGTAAATTTGCTGGATGTGTAATTGCTATAGCCCCGATTTTTTCTGTGGATTTTCTTCTCTGTCCATTCGCAGGACCACATTTTGGTAGTACACAATACACTTCCAGGGATAAAGGACAATAAACATTTATTTACTCTCCCTCTCCTCCCTGCCATTTTAATATATAATTTCTACTTTTGGAATATTATAAAAATTGGGGTGAAAGAAAGGTTGTATATTAATTAAAAATGCAGTTGTCCTGTCCATTTCCTCACTGTGCGTGCATGCCCTCAGCGCTCCTGTTATAGTGGACGTATTCAGGGATGAAGGAAAAATCATGGTTCAATTATTGTTTACCCTTTTTCTTCCTTAAAATATCTTTATAACGATTTTAAGTCTGAATTTCAAAAAATATGAAGAAGATAAAATTATCCCGAAATTTTCTATCGTTGCATCCCTGCGTCGTATCTCTCCCAAATCCGTTAACTAAATTTTCTGATTTGCGCACCAACAAAAGAAAATTGTAAAATCATTGCCATATAAAATGTTGTATGCTAGTCGCTCTTGTCATACTTTTTGTTTCAAAGTATAAGCATATTTATTTTGGTCAATCTGAATTTTTTTACATCAAAATTTAACGAGCTGTATGTAACTCTACCCACGTGGTAGGGACCTTGTGCCGTCTTTCAATTTTGTCTTTGAATATCACAGAAATACACAGCCAAGTCGCTGCAAAAGAGCAAAAACAATTTGCTAGCAGACGAAAAAGGTTTTACTACTTGTGTCAGTTAGTTGTCTGGGTTATAAATCTATACTTATTCAGTTAATATCTATAAAAAAAAAATACTAAATACAATTAAAGACAATTAAATAATCCAAGAGACGGGAGATGGTGCCCAATGAATACATGCCCCCTCCCTTTTCCAAGAAAAAATGGAAATAATAACCCCCATTTTTTTCCCTAAAGATGCGATATATCACTCCCCTCCCTAAAACCTAAAACTAATTAATTGTTCTATTTCGTTTTATAGAAGGATCCTAAAAAATTTAAAATCAACACACTTTATTTTTTTTTGTATCAAAAAATATTTTAAAATTGTCCTACCTCAATTCCTTAGAAGCACCACAAATTAAGATAACTTAAAAAATGTCACATACTAATAAAACCACTGATAACATATACGATAACTTCAAAACCATTGAACTCAAATACTAAACTAACCTTATATTAGGACATTTTAGTATTATTTAGTTTATTAAATGAAGGGTGGGTGGAGGGTGGAGGGGTGGGGGTGTAATACTAATATTAGTATTTATACGTTTATGCAAAATTCTAGTAAAAAAAATAGGCATCACCCCGGAAATTTAATTTTACTGAAGCAGCATACATAAATGCGATTTATATTTAAAAGTAACAGAATGTTTGTCTGTCTTTACGAAAGGATCCAACAAATCACTGAACCGATATAGTTCTCCATTATAAAAAAACCTCCCCCACTCCCTTCCCCCCATATGATAATATATTTTTATGTATTCTATTAAAAACTTAAATTGAAAATTTTGGGGGGGGGTCATCCCTTCCCCTTTCCAAGTATCCTTAGTAGATGCGTCCAGCTGCGTAGCCGCTAGTTTAATATTATATTGCTAAACAAACTTAGCGGTCTTACAGCTCTTAACTCAACCCCCCCCCCGCCCGGCCCCCTCCGCTATCTAGCTTGATAAAGTATAAAGTTAGCAAAGTGTTAAAATTACATTTTTGTATTTATACTTCAAGGGATTATGTTGACCTTTCTCATCCCCGTTTCAATTATCATACAAATGGATTTAGAATATAAGTGGATATTATGACAGGGGAAAATTGTCGTCAATTTAGGTTGCTAACAAGAACATCCCATTGATCAGTTTGTTCATCCAGTTGAAAGGGTTCGGGTTGGGTAAAGCGGAAAGATGGGGTTGGGGGGGGGGGTCGTTAGTTTAGCCAGCTACAAGTTTCACTTTATTAGAGTACATGATAATCTGGTGTAAGATCCAACTAATAATTGATCAATTATTCTACCCTATGGCAAAACTTCTGATTTGCAGCGCAGTAACTCTAAAAATAGACACTTTACATGTTTAATTTCAAATTTTCATGTTCGTCATTGTTTTATTCTTGGATGCTTAGTATCTCTATAAGTCTCTCCCTAACATGATGGAAAGACTGACTAGTGGATTAATTAATTAACTTCCATAACAAAATTTCGTCCTTTTAGTGGAGAAATCTACTTTATATCTCAATTTGCCCAAACAAAAATTTATAACTACACAGCTTAATATAAAAAAATATGTTACATAAGCTAAAAATATTTTATAATTGATGTTGAAATGGTTATAAAACTTTACTTACTTTCTTTTCCCACTTTCGGGCGAAGGCAATGGATAAAAAATATACGTGGATATTATGACAGGGGAAAAATTGTTGTAAATTTAGGTTTGGAGGGAAAGGGATAAGAGAGTGGATTATTTTAGCCAGCTAAAGTTTCACTTAATTAGAGTCCATGATAATCTGGCGTAAGATCGAAGTAATAATAAATCTATTGTTGAAGGCTATGGTCCAACAGATATACAATGACAAACAAAAGAGAAGTGACAATTTTAAAGTTTTTTTCTTCATATAAACTAAAGATGTTACAATTTTTAAAAGTGAAGCTTTTTTATAATTATTTTCGATCCGTCCGTCCGGAACGGTTAGCTCTTTTCGTAAATTAGACATGTTAGAATTGTCCTATCTATTTCAAACTTAGCATGGTAAAATTAACGGAAACTTATGTGACCTACTAATGGATAAAGGATATACGTGAATATATTGACAGTGATTTTTTTTTGTCAATTTAACTTGATAATATGGACCTCATTCATTGGCCAATTGGTTCTTCTAGGAGGAGAGTAGAAGATGGGTTAAAGGGGGTGGACGAGAAGTTTCGTTATTTTAGCCTGCTGCGAATATTACTTTATCAGAGTACATAAAATCATCGTACAATATAAAAGTAATAATATAACGATGATCTACTGTGTAAATTATCTTTAATACTTGGGGGGTAAATTTTGGGGGGGGGGGATAAAAAATTTACCCCTACCAACAGATTTCAGGGGTGGTAATTACCCCCTCAAGCAAATTTTACCCCGGGATAAAATTTTAATTTTGGTGAGGGGAAATTTGCGGCGCGCTTCGCGCGCCATTTTACCCCCCCAAATAAAAAAAGCTTGGACACCCCTGCCCGCAGCATTTAGTGGCTCTCTATTCGATGAGGAAGGGTTAAAATTGTCTTTTGCAATATAATTATCTAGGGTCAATGTTAGGCCAACTTAAAATGAAGAACACAATCGGTTCAGTGGTTAGCGAGGTTCTAACGGATCTTTATTAAAAAACATAGTTCTTTTTTTAAGAGAATGGCTTACTGGCGAAATTTGTACACATTTTATAAATGAATGAAATATTTTTATGTAAACATTGAGAATTACACAAAAGTAGAAAGGGACCAGTCTTCAGAATAAAAATAATATTGCCTTATATAAAAAAATAAATATTCTTTTTTCTTCTTTTTATTGTTAGTATTTTGGGTGCATTACCTCCACCCCCCCCCCCCCCGCAAAAAAAAACATAAAACAAACCCAAAAATGTCGTGTTTTACAAATCAGATAATTTTTAGACATTTTAGACAAAATTCTCAAATTACAGAGTGGGAAATTCACCCCCTTAAATGTTACCCCTTACAGATAAATTGTCAACCACCCTATCAGCCCCCCTTTAATTTCAGAAAAAAAAGCTTAAATGAAGATGTCCTTCGCTTACTTATACCTCTAATCCTGAAGTTTATTGTTCTAATGCAAATGTTGCGCATTCTAATTCTTTCACAGAGTTGACAAATATTTATAGAGAGACAATGCAATTAGAAAATTATTAATTGTTGGTGCTTTTCCTTGCAGAACCTATCGAGCACTGAACTCTTCATATTTCGCAATGTTTTCGATCTAAATTCAAATACCAGGGAATTCCCATGCTTTAAACCAACTTAACTTCGTCATATGCAGTGTGTTTTTTTTTCATTAAAATAAAAGTATTTTAATTTTAATCCACTTATTTTTTTCTGATATGAGAATCCCCACGTCATTGAGAAATTTAGGTATTGATGATTAATTTTTGATAGGGGTAAGTGGGTTAAATTACCCAATACTTCTAGTTAAATTAAAAAGCACACACTATAGTATTCATCCACCTATTAAGCATATTATGAAATATTTTAAACTTATTTTATGCAAATATATCGGTAGTTTTTATTTTTTAAAAGTCATGAATTCTTTTATTATGCTAAAAATTTTTATGGGAAATGCAATGCTTTTTATTTAAAACTAGATAACCATGAATAAAATAATTTGTGGAAAAGTAAGTTTTTGCTGCAAGAGCAACTAAGCAAGCAATATTTGGGAGAAATTTATCTTTAAATGCATTGAATTGAAAGTAGTTATAAGGATGGTATTACACTAATTGGTACAGCTAGATTTTGTCAATAATGTCTATAAAAATGCAGGAATCTAAAGAGATAAGACAATAACCGAAAAAATAATGTACATACGCAATGTTGATACACAAAATTAGTAGTTGAAACGTTTTGACACTCGACTTAATGAACCAGCCAATCAAATTGCAATAAAAGTCCCAAAAGGTGTCAAGACAACGAATTAGAAAACAGACTTGTGTAATAAATATCCCAAATCCCCTCTCTCCCGAAGTGTTGGTTTGACAACTGCAAAAAAGCCGCGAACAAGCCGCAAATTGTATACTGACCAAATAAAAAAAAATAGTTAAAAGCTAAACAGTCGGAATCCGTATTGCCCTTAATCTTTGCTAGCATCCTGTGTCCGCCAGAATGGAGATATTCCAAAAAAATTCAATCCATTTATAAAAAGTCAATTAATTATATTATATTAACACAGAGAAAAGAAGATGAAAAAAAACGAAGACGCCTCCTTTTCCCCGATCGTTAAGGGATAATAGCTTAAGAAGTACTATAGTTAGAACCAGTCCTTTTGACTACTCCCTTTCTGCACGCTAATGCTATTTAATAATTGGGGTGTCCCATAGAGTAGTGGTTAGCGCACTACGCTGTGGTTGGGAAAATCCGAGTTCAAATCCCCTCATAGATATTGCACTTGGATGACAAATGCTGTTGCAATTTGTCAAAATATAATCACGCAACCTTCCCTGTGATGCTTTTAGGTTGTAAGGAGGGAGATTTGTAGGAAGTTAGAATCCTACCTATCAAGCAACTGTAATCGTGCTTTCCCTCGTCCATGCTCCTCATTTATATGAGAGTACCATTAATTAGGGTGGCTTAATATGGAACACCTGCCAAAACTCTAGGCCAGGGTGATGTAATAATTGAGTAGCTTCCACGAGAATTGCGGGTCAGCTTGTCATGTAACATAGAATACACTCAGCTGTGCGCGAAGCTCACCAATCTAGGATTGGTCAAAGGATTCTCACCTCCAATCTCCTCGTGCATCTGAATCCTAACTTCAGAGAATCAAGGCTACATACATACATACACATTTAATAATTGAAAATTAAACAAAAATTAAAATTAAACATCGAATTTAATTTTTCGATCAAAAGACAATTTCATTAATGTTATCTAGCTGATGAGACCCTAGCTTTAGTGGCTTTGCATTCAAAGGGATAAGAAGAAGGAAGAAAAAATAGCCTAAAACCATCTTAAGGCTTAAATCTTGAAATTAAATAGTTTAAACACATTTAGATAGAGACCTATGTGAAGCTTCATTTAAAAGATACTCTCAATCAGTTTAGTATTTATTAAAATCTTATTGAAAGCTACATATAAACATAGTCTTACTTCTTTGTACATAAGATTCAATTTTTATTCATATGTTTGTTTGTTGTTTGCACTAAAAATAATTTTTAACTGAACAATAATAACTTATGTAAGTGTTGCTAACCGCTTGTTTAGGCGCTGAAAAAAGCACGTAAACAATCATATACATAAAGCACGCTTTAAAATGAGCGTTTGAAATATACAAACCATAAACATACATTCAACGACTACTGCAAAACTGTCAAGATGATGTTTAACTTTTTAATAAATCATACATAGTAAATAATACATGCACATTCCAGCATGGCTTTAAAACCCGCAGGATTAGAACCGGTTCTCAGCCATAATGAAAAACCATGTATAACATTGTACTGTATACAATTTTCCACAAATATTAAAATAAAAACCATAGAATTAATACATGTTTTCTTAGCCCGTGCTTTCGGCCCATCTTTATAATTTTCATATCCACGGAAAGCTGTCTATAATAAATAACTATTATATTATTTACTCACTTCTAGCTTATGAACCAGCTACTGAGCAACTGAAAGCCACTTATAATCACCTAGAGAGTTGGTACAGAACTGTTGGGGAGAGGGATACAATTGGTCGGAGAAAAACCATGCACCACCACCGCTGAAGTTTACTTAATTTAAGTGACGATACTACGCTAACACTGATTTGGGTGTTTGTACGTAACAAAAAAATTAGATTTAAATTTTCTTTTTTTTTCTGCTATAAAAAATATAATTAAAGCACATTGCTAATAAAATGATCCATGTAAAAGTGAAAAAATAATTATTTATTTTCTAATTTTAATTTGAGCATTACATTAAGATTTAGGCTAAATTCCCAATAAATTGTCAATTATTTCGTTAATTTTTAAGTGCACCGATACTTTTTCAACTCGATCTTGTAAAACCATTCACGCATTGATTGCTTATGATGAAATCAATCAAATTTCAAATAATTATTTTTTTATACAAATTGAAAATGTTCATTTATTGTACAAAATTGAGCATAATTAAATAATCATTTGAACAGTAATTTGTATTTTTAAAAATTAAATTACAATAAAAAAACTCAGTAAATTAAATTTCTTTATATAGTACTAGCAGCTGCTCCCCTAGCATCTAGTGGCTCTGTATTTGAATGGGTAGGAAAGGACATAAAAATAGCCAAAAACCATCCTGATACTGAAGAATCCCTAAAATGAAGAAATGTTAATGAAGAAATCTGTAGCTACAGACATTAAGACTACTTTAAGTAATATGAATTCGGTTTCAATAGTACTTGATTTTACACGATTTCCCCAATGGTAGTTGAATATCCACACTTTTCCCTAATGGTAGTTCAATATCTACAATAGTTTCCTATGGTATTTTCAAAAGAAAAACTTCTCTATGAACATCCCACGTCCTTAATGGATATCAAATTATTGTATGTTAGAGTTGTCCTTTTAATTTCAAACCTTGCATAACAATTACCAGAAAGTATTACGTTTATTTCAGTTTTAGGCTGTCTTGGCAAAATTTAATTTTTTTATGATTTTCATTTAACCCTTTTACAATGCTGATTCCCAGAATAATTAAGAAGTTAATCATCCCTATCAATTTGATATAGATTTTGATATAGATTTACAACCAACTATTACTTTTTTGTCTTAAATATATAAGATGTGCAAACAAGCCGGAAAATCTCCGCCCACTTTTTGCATCTTAAACGTAATCACTTTAAAAACAAGGACATACTAACGTTTTCTAAAATTTGATAAAATGAGATGCTTTTTGTCCAAGATATCATTATTCCAAAAATAAGCTGTTTATAAACTATAAAAATATGTGGTAAAAAAGTTAAAATTCAACTTTTCTTTCATTAACCTACGGACTTTTGGTAATGATAATAGAGTTGCTACGCTTTCTAAATCGTGCAAAACAGGAATCATTAAGGATAATTATATCAAGAAAATTAATTTATATTGCAAATAACTAAAAGGGTACATGGCAGATTTACCACTAGCAAAAATACAGTGATATTACTGTCATAAACACAGTGATTTGCTGTCATAAACACAGTTTTACTGTCAAATTCACACCTGCACTTTTAGGGGGTATGACAAAAATACAGTTATTGCACTGGCATATTCACAGTTTTGCTGTCAATTATACACCTACATATTGACAAATATACATCTATTAAATTTATAATTTGTCAATTATACACCTACATATTGACAAAAATACATCTTTTAAATTTTGTACTTATTTATCCAGTTTATTTATTACATAGGTATACAAAAAAAATATGTTTGAATCAATGTTGTAGCATTACACCCATATTGTACAATGTAACATACTTAACCCTTAACGGTCGGAGGGGGGGGGGGGGTTAAATGCCCCCCTTCCGGTTTTTTCTATCTCATTTTCTGTGTGTGAAAGATAAAGAGCCCAAACTGCGTGACTTTTTAAGTATTGGTATGACACATAACTGAGAGTTGGAATTTTTTGAATATCTCCCTCCTGGTGGGCACAGGATGCTAGCAAAATATTTTTTGACTAAAACAAAGAATTTTACCATACCAAAATACTAAAATATCCTCTAGTAGTACATCCTTATGTGAAATACAGGTTCCAACTTGGTTAAAATACCTAATAGTAATATGAAAATAGGTGTATTTTTGTCATCAAAACTGTGAATTTGACAACCTCATTGAATTTCATGGGTGTGAAAATGACAATAAAACTGTGTTTATGACAGCAGTGAAGGTGTAATTTTGACATTGGATAAAAAAATATTGCCAAAAACACAGCTATAATCGAAATTGACAAAAACACACCCACTTTTTGTCAAAAACACAGTGGCTGTATTTTTGCTAGTGGTAAAAGTGGCAGCACCCCAACTAAAATATCATTATGTTTTAATAATGTAAATGATCCTTAATGCAAAGATTTTAAAGAGTTGTTGCAATTTTAAAATTAAGCCAAGGTTCAAATATGACCTCAATATCACCTATTACTTTTAAAACTATTTATTTTGGACAAGTTACTGTGCCCCTAACAGAGGCGTGCATAAAGGGGATGTTTTACTCCCCTGGTCAAATTAAGGGGGATTAAGGGGGGTGGATACACCCCCTAAGAATCCACAACCATCAATCCCATATTGACCAGGGAGCACTAAATTGGTTCAGTAGGTTAGCGAGATCCTAGCGGACTAAAAAAAACGGTACTACTCTATTCAATAAAATTTCAAAAGCTTACAAACTGCAATGTAAAAATATGAACACTTTTAGATGTACAATGTACATACTTAGTTGGATATGTTTTATTAAAAAAATATCTTATCTTTTTATATTTTTACAAATATATCTTTGAGATAAATGTGTTTTTAATTAGATTTGGAGCGGCTTGTATATAAACTTATGGGTAATATAACAAATCTGAGTAAAGGAAAGAAAAAATTATCTTCTTCCTAAATAATTTAAATCGGTAAACAAAGGAGGAGAAGGGGGAGGCTAAGGGTGTTTTTTCTTCATTGGTTATAAGTTCAAAAGTTTTAATTTTCTACTAAAATCATTTTAAATATATTATTAGTTTACAATAGTCAAAATTGTGCTTAGTTATTATTTAAGTTATGCCAAGGAGAAATTTAATATAAAACCTTAAATAGACTAATATCTAATTAAACCAGTGAGTTTGATAAATCTATAGAACACATCCATTATTTCTTAGATGAATTGCATTTAATTTTAGTTTTAAATACTAGTTTCACTAACAAGATGTTATTATAAACATAAAGTGTATAATGTGTTATTTAACAAAAAAAATCAGTTAAAGTGATTAAAATCTTTTTGTAAATGTCTTTTGTCAATCAATAATAACAGCCTATTATTAGATCAGTGAAGCCGAATAACTTTTATGTAAGAAGATCCAGTCTACTGACAAACAAGGATGACAGCATTTATAAACGCAAAGCTCTTAAATCAGACGATAGGACAATTGAACATTAAAGTGTCAGAACCTAATATTCAGAATATGAATCTAAGGTTGAACAAAATTGTATGTAATTTTTATTTCAAAATTGCGCAAATACAGGATTCTGTTTTATAGGACATACTTATATTTTAGGATTTGATTACACAGGTGCTTCGCTAATAACAATAACATAGTACCCTGTTGTCCTAGGAAGCAAAATTCCTAAAATGGATAGTAATGTCTTATACAAAAATTTGTCAAAAAAATAAGAAAAGCAACAAGTAAAAATCGATAGGACAAATCTAGCATACCTAAATTAGCGATAAGTACTGTTCGGTTGGATTGGAAGGGCGCACGAACCTACTCTAATTATAGAATATATCGTATTTAATTCATTTACCTGGCCTTTAGATGTTTTGGAATGATATCATCATTTCTCTGATTAAAGGGGGTTTCCCTTTTTGTTTTACTACTTGATATAACCAAATCCAATAGAAGAATGGATATAGGATATACGTGGATATATTGACAGGGAAAAATTTGTCGTCGATATAAATTGCTGACATGGACCACATTTATTAGTCAGTTCGTTCATCCACTTTCAGGGGATGGGATGTGATAAAGGGGATAGATGTAGTTTATTGTTATTATAGCCAGCTGGGAGCATCACTTTATCAGAGTATATGAAAAACTGGTGCAATATCAAAGTAGTAATATATCGGTTATTAGAAGTTTGTTTAATGTTCAGTTCTCAAATATTTACTTAGCTTTTTAAGTTAAAGTCATTCTATCATCTTCTAATAGCTACTTACTTATACTAGAAATAGAAAGAAATATATTCTGAAAAATTAATGAGAAAATAAGACTATGTTACTTATTAATTGTGCGGGCAGTCATGGTCCTATGAATACTTTGGTCAGGCTCAAAAGTCTAAAAAAATGTTCTCTTTTCTTTTCTATTAATCAAGAAATAGCACCCTGGGACGTCGATGCTTTTTATTTTGAGGAGGGCGGGGGCCCGGGGGGGGATTCGATGAAGTGTTTAAGGTGTTTGAAATTGGGTAATCTGTTGTATTTTTTTTAAAATTTTGATGGAAAGGGAGGTTAACACCCTTATATCCTACCCTTGGATATTTATGATATGAGCACCAATATACTTCCAGTTTTAGTGGCTCTTATTTCAAAGATTTGTAATCCTAGCTCGAACCTGATAAATCATTGACAACAGAAGGATATGATACCAATGCTTGGATTTTCCTTTTTAATTCTGTATTACAGTTTACTGCATTTGAAACATTTCTGTTAATGTGTTAATCATGAAAAACATTGTCCTTGTTTTAAAAATTTATTTTTCTGTGCAGACTTGTACGCAGTATTAAACAAAATATATTTAATCAATGTTTTTAATAGCGAAGCTACTTTTTAATTCACATTGCCTGCCCTTCCGTCCGTCCGTAACGTTATGGGATAAGTGAAAATTTCTTGGCTGCTTTTAAAGAAATTTTTAGTGAAGATTTTCTGTTCTGATGCGCATCAAGTATATAATTTACTCATTGCTTCAAAAGAAATAAAAACTTTTGTTATATAAAGGATCTGTGAATTGAATTTTTTATGATTTATCTCTCTTTGTTATCTCTATTTGTTTTTTTTATGATAATTGAATATCTACTCTAAAATCACTTTGACTGTTTGTCCATCCCACGAGCATTTTTTTTTCTTCGCTACTTAGTGATGTTGTCACCATTTTTTATTGAATTTTTTTGACTTCTTTTTTTCAAAAAATGTAAACACAGAATTTTACCAACTTTGATTGTTTGGATAAATTAAAGAATGGAGTAAAGGCTTACAATAAGGCGATTTGTTTTGGGTTATTTTACAGTTAGGTTGCACAGATAATAAATTCCCATATTGGTTAGGCGCCGTGGCATTCTTCCGAAAAGGGGTGTATCCAGTGCCACCCCTATGGAAAAATTAAGGTTACTACCCACCTACATCCCTCTTGAAAAGGGTATACAACCCACTAATGTACCCCTATAATATAGCTAAGGGAGGTATTTTGATTTCAGGCGGATGTCAAGATTTTTGGGGTGGCAAAACCCTCTGCACGCCACTGGTTAGACCTCCATTATTGACTTAGGGTTTAATGCCGTTTTGTTAGAATTCAAATTGAACCATTCAATATAAATGTAACTCAATTTTATACTTGGCATTATAATTGTTCCTTGGGAAATCTAAGACTTATCTACCACTAATACTTGTGTATAAGTTAGTGAAATCTAGTGCATACTAGATTTATATAACGGACGTACAATAAAAACAAAAACTGAGAAAAAGTATACATATTACTAGTACATACTATTTTACATCTTTCCTTTAAATAGGAGAAAATACTCAACGGAGCGGAGCTTCATATCATATTTATATAATATAAGCATTGCTTGTAAGCTACCCATTTTTATTACGACTTGACTTAAGGCATTGGTTCCTACTGCTGCTATGTCAGGCTCGTGACATAAATAGGAATGCCTTGGCCCAAAACAGACACAGTCAGGACTTCTAGATAATGGTCGTGGTCCGAGGCTATACATAATACACAAACAGATGTATAGAGTATCTTCGAAAGCTAATTGGAATTGATAACTTTCCCCAGAATTTTATGCTTTACTGCTTTCAATTGACGGAAGAACGTACGATAGAAAAAGGGAAAAACTCCCCATGATCGAAAATCAGAAGCTAGAAAAATGATTAAAGTAGGTGTCAAATTTAGGTATGTTTTGTTTTGTATCTGAAAGACCACTAGTATTTAAATATAAGATTTGCAACACATACTTTTTCTTACATGCAAATTTCTAGACAGACCAACAGACAGGGTGGATTAAAGAGTAGCTCTAGGAGCAATAAAAAATACGGGCAATGGACGAAATGTCTAGAAATACATAGCGTTTAAGAAAATGCTAAAATGGACACTCTTACACTTAGACTTTTAGAAAGCTTTTTCCAGTATGGCTCCGAAACCGATTAATATACGCTGGATTAGAACCAGTTCTCTGCCATACTGAAAAATTCTTTCTCGTACTTAATCGAATCCGGTGCATAGGAACCGGTTCTCATCCATACGAAAAAAACTATGTCTAGGATCGGATTATATCCAGCTTTCTACGAATATAAAAATGTACAATCAAAAGATTAACACCAGTTTTTTAGCCCGTGCCTTCGGCACTTCGGGGCTAAAAAACTGGTATTAATCTTATAATTGTACATTCTATATCCGCGGAAAGCCGTTTATAATACGATGCGAGAAATAACTATTATAATCTTTTTTCGAAAAATTTATACTAAATAAAAAATCAGTTATCCCATGCCTAAACTTCAAAGTGTTTTATTTAAGCCAGAAAAATTGTACATAAAGATACATTTTTAAGTGGTAAACATTTAACAAATAAATATTAGAGTTGGAGAATTTCCATTTAATTGCAGCATAAATTCAACCCTTCAGCCACCCTTAACAGTTATAAAGTACGAGTAATAGAAAAAGTTCACCATATAAAAAATCTGTACTATGAAGGGTAGATTTATATGGGTATACTAACAGTAAAGTGGTAGAATAGTTCTTTATCGCATCGTATCATAGACAGCTTTCCACGGATATTAAAATGAAAAACTATAAGATTTTTATTCTAATATTCGTGGAATATTATAATACGTTGCTATACAGTATTCAATATTACTAAGGTCTGCTTCTAATCCAGCGAATATTAATGGGTAAGTTTTTAACTGAATATTTGAGGAGGGTTAGTCAAACCCTCTTTAATAAAAGAACAACGGGAAATGTTGAAAATTATCACCCCCCCCCCAAAAAAAAAAAAAAAACCCAATCAGTGTCATATATATTAATATTAAAGGAACCATGCAAGAAATTTACCGCTTTAACTGCTTAAAGACTACCACAAGTAGACCCAATACCCAAAATTTGAAGCCTGCAGCTTCAATAACAAAGAAGTCATAGACATTTCAAAATCATATTTTTAGTACAATGAAAATTTGAAAGTTTTTCATTGCTAATAATAGAATTTTCATTAATAAAATAAGTCACCTAGAAAGAAAATTATAAGCTTATTTATGGCAGAAACTTAGGATGCCAGTAACTGATAACATTTTTACAATAAAAACACTCTTCTTTATAATCAAAATCATTAAAAAAAAATCAGTTTAATTTGCGTTGTATTGAGAGTACTGTAGCGTGAGAATTGGGATTTCCACCCAATCAGAAGGCTGAGTCCGCGCTAAGTCCGCTGAACAACCAATCACAGCAGAGCATCTGTATTACTTACATTAGTTTAATTTTTTCCGGCTATGATTTTACGCTTTCAAACGTAATTTAAACCGAATTTTTTAAAGACATTTTGACTATAAAAAGTTTTTATTGTAAAAATGTTATCAGTTACTGGCAGTCTAAGTTTCTGACAGAGATAAGCTTTTAATTTTGCTTCCAGAAGACGTAATTTGATATTGAAATTTCCATCATTAGCAATGAAAATCTTTCAAAGCTTTCATTGTACTAAAATAATCATTTTGAAATGTCTGTAACTTTTTTTTGTTATTGAAGCTTGAGGCTTCAAATTTTGGGTATTGGGTCTACTCGTGCCAGGCTTTCAGCAGTTAAAGCGGGGTATTTCTTGCAGGGTTCCTTTAAAATGTTGTCTAGGCAAATTAAACGCCTTACAGCCGTTTCAAAGATCTGATTATAACTCTTACAATTTTAAAATATATTCGTTTGATTATTTTGTTTACAAATCACGATTGATATTTAAGCGACTAATTACAATTTTTGTTGTCCCCTTTTTCCTCTTTTTAAATGAATGTAGCTTTTCTCAAAATAAGTTTAACGTTTTTGTTTGTTGGAATGTTAGATTTAAAATTTCTAACATGCTTTAGTCAAAAATTGCAGCTCGTCGCGTCTGCAGAATTTTCAAAAATAAAATTCCAAACTCTGAAACCGCATATAAGCAGCCCTTTTTCTAGAATTTAGATTAGTAATTCTTTTTAGGGTAATCTAAAGCCTTAGCCAAAACAACCTTAAAAATGAGTGGATTTGCAAGCCATAGAAAAAAAACCTTCAACATTAATGTCCATTTAAAAGATATTTATTCGCAATGGCAATTATTTGTTCTTGTTATTCTTGAATTTCTCGCTGAGTCAGGTTGAAATCTGACAATTTCTTTACAGAGTGTATTCCAGGGCTCGGCAGACGCGCTTTTAGAATTTAATCAATCGGCTAGAAGTCTAAATCTGACCAATACATAGCAATCCCTGTCTTCAAAAAAAAATTTCAAAGCATCCAAACGGATTTAAATTTAAGGTTTGGTCGCGGCTGCTGATCCCTAGTTTATACAGAGTGCCTGATATCCATGAAAATTAAAACTTTCAGGATCTGGGAAAAGAATCAGGGAACAAGGGAGAGGACATTGAACTGTTGATTACGTTGGAAACACAAAGTTTTAAAACCACTTTATCTTATTCGTTGACTAAAAAAAATTGAATTTTTGTTTATTGGTTGTAAACTAACAGTGTGCAAACTTTTTTTTATAATTTTTTATGTATCAATCATTTGGGATGTACATCAATTTATCGTCCTTTGTCGTATCCCTTAATGATTCCTGGAAAAGAGAACACCAGGAATAAAAACTGTAAGAATGATGAAACAAAACTACTCAACCGATTCTAGGGCTCGGCCGCTTGACTCCGAATGCGGGTTATTGAAAATAATTAAGATGTTTATCAAAATAGTGTGGATAAAGCTATTTGTCTTACAAAAATCAGTTGTCATTATTAACATTGACAACGTAGGATTGTTGTCCTATAAATCTTCACCAAATCTTATTTGGTGCAAATTGATATAGGATATGTGGATATGATGGCAAGGGAAAATTTGTCTTTAAATTAGATTGCTAATATTGACCTTATTTAATGGTCAGTTCGTTCATCTAGTAGGAGAGGAGGGGATGGGGTAGAAGAGTTCATTGGGGTGTATCGATTTTGGAAGACAACTGCGAAATTTAAAAAAAAAACTGTTTATGCGAATGCTGCCGCCGAATCCCTTATTTTTTTTGACAATTTGTGACAACCCGCGACCGTTGCTCAACACGTAGCGCCTCCGCTCGTCGTCGGGGAGGTTATAGGTTCGAATCTCGGCTTCAACGCGTCAGAAGTAAAAAGGCGTTATGTTAAAAATGGTTCCTACTGCTGTTATGGACCTGACATTAGAGTGTCATGAAAGCAGCTTCGCCCGTATGTGTTAATTGATAGGTAATGTCTAGGAAGTAGGCAATCACATGCACATTTTCAAGAAATAAATTGGTGTGGTATTAATTTTTTGCAAAAAATGTGGGAAAAATTTTGTTAGCTTTAATAATTTGTTGGAATATCAGTAGATATATAACTCTGAGAAAAAAGATAGACAGACATTCCACTTCTTTTATGAAAGGATATGTATGTTATTAACTTTTATAACTTATATTCATGATAGTAACTAAATGAGTTATTACTATCTTTGTGTACAACAAACAATCAGATATCCCACTTCTTTAATACATTTCTTGTTTAACATAATAGCTTTATTCCTGATAGCAGCTCAATGAGTTTTACTTTTTAGTTACGCAATATTTAGTCATTTGCTGAAATTAGAATATAAATTAAAATTTATTCTATATTTTTATTTTTTTTTTTTTTTTTTTTTTCTGAAACAGGTTCATATTTCATGTTTGTATTTGAAGATACAATTTCCGAATACGGAAATTAAAGATGGTTCATACTCCAATTAGCGATAAGGTGGCAATGATGTTATATTATAACTGAATAAAAAGACTAAAAGAAGAAGCCGAGGATCTTTCCTCCCAAGTGCTTTTTCCTGGCCTCCTCATGGTCCATGATACCCCCAGATGTGGTCATAACAACAAATCCGAACTGTCTGGAAGGCAGAAGCTTGGAGGTCCATCCCTCAATGTCCCTGATACCAACGTCGAATCTGGGAGAGATGACACCACACTTGTTGAGTCTACCAATAAGATTGACGACGATCTTGCCAGCACGGTGATCATCAATGATCTCAAACTCTCCAATGTAACCGTGCTTCATCATCACGGTCAAGAATTTAATCACAACCCTAGAACTGGGTCTCAAAATGACCTGGCGTTTACCGCCCTTCTCTGCGTTGTTTAGGGTACGCAAAGCGTCCGCAAGTGAATTCATACGAACCATCTTGTCTTCTCTTAGTGAAGTGAATCAAGCAAATTTAGCTTGGTATTTTTAAAATGAATTTTTGTTTATAATTAATGAACTAAAGTGTTCAGATCGGTTCAGCGTTTAAGATAGAAATACACACAAACGCACACACATAGAAATCCTGATACTTTTATAAAGGAATTAATTACGATTATAATGAGAAAAAAATAATATCGCTAGTTGTTTGCAGTTTGTAGAAATTTTAACATTTAGTTATGCTTAACAGCTGCGACTTTTAATAAGAAATTGCAATGGACGTAGAATATACGTGGATATTATGACATGGAAAAATTTTCGTCAATTTAGGTTGCTATGGATAATATTTGTTGATCAGTTTGTTCATCCAGTAGAGGGGAGGGGATTCGGGTGGATGAGGGAGGGTTTTATTTTGGCCAGCTACAAGTTTTACTTTTTTAGAGTACATGATAATCCAAGTAATAATATATCCATTGAAATTGCAATTGGGGAAAAAAAAATGCTGAAGCTGCTGGGTATGAAGTCTTAATGGCAGCAGAAGAGCTTAATAGACTTAGAAACAAATTGATTATTCTAAATATCCGTATTCAATTGTTCAGAAGCCCAAATTGTAGCAAAGCTTTTTGTAGATTTTGTCATTCATTATTTAAGAATTTTAAAATTATAAGCAAAAAATCAAAGATCAATAGGGCTAGGACAATTGCCGATGAATTGTTATACATCCCCAATGATTTCAATTAGTGGTTGAAACGTTTGGACATTCATGGACCAATGGACCAACCAATCAAAATTCTATAAAAGTCCCCAAAATTGTTAGGTCAACAAATAAGAAAACATTATTAAAAACGTTGTTGACTTATTTAATAAATAGCCTTATGTCTCGATCCTCCCTCTTTGGCAAAGATTAGAAATAACAAGAATAAAACACAATAAATACACAAAAGTGAATCTCTGAAACTTTAGCAAAAACGAACATTAAGAGTGTCACAACTGAATAAACAGAATATAAAGTTTAAACAAAATTGTAAATTTGTTGCAAAACTGTTTATTTTCAAATACTGTTTAAGGACATTCCTACATTTTTAGTACTTGATATGGAGATGCTTCGATTATGATATTGAATTTGTTATCATAGAAATCAGTATTCCAAAAATCAGATTAAATAGGATAACTAAATATTTTAAAATATTTTTCTATTCTGTGAAAAATGATTTAAATGGACGTGAGGATATTCTTGTAACGATTAAGAGTTGCTACTCTTTATAAATCGTGCAAAACTACACAGGAATCACCATGCCAAGTTTGAAAGCGATATTCTAACCTAAATTGACGAAAAGAGGTAACTGTTACGGACGGACACTTGGAATTATAGAGTTGCTTTGCTGCTAATAAAATGCTGAAACATAAATACACGGAAATGGGTAATTTGTGTATTACATACATGCAATTTAATTTAATGCTTATTTCTTTAAATTGCCTCTAAAATTAGACAATTTAATTTTTTATTCATGCACAATCAGCATAAGTAATTATGTTAATTATAGACAATTAAACAGAATGTGGCAGCTATCGCCACTTGAACCGCAGTTTTCAGCAAGGTGATAAAGACCAGGGAGGGAGGCTGTTATTACACTAGTCCCCAAAGTTCTATAATAAAGCTCTCAATCATCGAACCCAAAACTTTGAAAACTTTTATTGGATTTTGATTGGTTGGTTGATTCAGTTGAATGTCCAAACGTTTCAACCATAAATTATGATCTACAGGAGGGGAAAATTTGTGTATCATCATTGGGAATGTACATCAATTTAACGTCATGTCACTTAATATTCCTGGAATAAAGACACCCCTCGTAGACGCAATTTACAGACGCAGTCAATCTGCAAAATTATGTACAAGCTGCACAGCCGCATAATATTATATTCATATTTTTGAAAATTAGCAACTAAAACCGAGCCGGTCTTAGGATGAACAGCTGCCGAGCCCTGATAATAAAGAAATAAAAATGTACAACGATGACACTTTCCAATATATATAATTACAAATTAAAGGCTTATTCAAAAATAATTTTGTAACATGATTTTGAATTTTAAGATTTAGATAGATCTGGACATTTCCTTAGAATGGATTTGAATGCTTATTTAATGCCTCAAATATAATTTTATAAAGGAAGACAACATCAATAAAAGCAAAGCTCTAAGATATTAAGAAGGGACAAACGAACAATAACTCTTTAATAAATAAAAACCGAAGTAAAAATAAACATTTTATCAAAAAAAACTGAAAAGATATTGAAGCCTTTATATTGAAATTGAGAACTTTATTGATATAGGTATTACTTGTGTGATCATAGTATCTGGACTAGTATTCTGGTAATTTAAACAATAAGAAAATTGGTCCAGAGTATGTTGATTATAGAGTGGCCAGATTGGTGGTAGAATAATTACATAATTTTCAAATCAGGGCTTAACAGCGCGTCATCCCTCTGTAAGTCTACTCCCTTATTGCTTCAATCTTTTAATTTTTCATTTTAATATCCGAGGAAAGCTGTCTATATTACGATGCGATAAATATGATACTTACTTGAGATAGTGCTGTCTAACTTGAGGGAAGATGAAGGTTGTAAATCTCCCCAACAATTGAATTTTAGAAACTACATAGACTAAGTTTCCAAAGGCAGGCCAGTATACATTTTAAGTGACAACGGTTAAAATAAATTTCCCACTACCAAATATTTAATTCCCAAAGATTTAAATGAACTTAAAACAGATCTAAAAAATATTAGCAAAAAATTTTTGTTTTTAAAATACAATGCCATACCGGAAGGCCAGTATTACGTCATTTTTTTCGATCAATATTATCCAGTATACAACTTACTTTGCCTGTCAGTTCGTTGGCCATTCAACAAAAGACATATATAAATCCATATTTTTAAGGTTTTGTGATTTTCTTTTGTTTATCAAATATATTTTTATTCTTTCCTAATATACATTTATTATCTTTGTTACTATACCTGAAATAAAGTTAAAGAGGAAGAGGAATTTATGAATACCCCAGGGACAGGGGAGAGATATACACACAAAATTAATCCAGGGCTCAGCAGTTGTAGCCATATCCAGCCGAGCCCCTCAATCTCTAGACAATAAATATAGATGTATAATTTAGACTACTACCTGGAGATCCTTTTCTTCTGCTAGCAAATTGTTTTCTGTTCTTTTTCAGGGACTCAGATGTGTTTTTTTTCCGACGCTATTAGCCGATTTCAAAGACCCATACTAAATGGGGACAGGGTCCCCACCCTGTAGATAGAGTTACATTTAGCTCATCATGCAGGGGCGTCCAAGATTTTTTTTTTGGGGGGGGGGGGGGTAAAATGAAAAAAAATTTGGGGGGGCTAATCCCCACTTTAATCCCCCCCCCCCCTTGGACGTCTATGAGCTCATGTACCATCTATTCTTTTACTTTATTCTCCAGTCAAGGACGTCCAATCTTTTTGATGGGGTTAAATTTAGGGGTTTCCAAGGAGGTAAGGAGGGTAATCTAATTTATTTTTTATTATTTTTTTTTTGAGGGGGGGGGGGTAAAATGATCTTTATTAAAGTATGAGTGGTGTAAACACCCCTTAACCCCCCCCCTCTTGGAGATCTACGCCACCAGTACCCTAGAGGCATAATAACTGCTGTTAAAAATATTAGATAATTAACCCAATATCTAATATTAACAAGACGATTAAAGGTCAATAAAGACTTTCTATTCTGCAAACTAAGCAAAAAAATGTTGTTACGCTAAGGCCAATAAATTACATGCTTACAAATTCCTTGGCACGAACCTTACACCATTTTCACTTTTCCGTCTCATAAACCTAACTCAATTTATTCTTTTCCTTGATACTATTTACGCTTGTAGCACAAAACTACAGATATTTCATACTGCAAAATTTATACTTTTTCAATGCACTTTCTCTCTGTCTGTTTTAAAAAATCTTACATACATAAATAAGGACAACTTAATCGTTTAGGCAATGAAATCACAAATAGACATTAAAACTTTTTAGATCAGTAAAAGCCTTCAACTCTAGGGATGTCACAGAATAAAAAGAGATGTGGGGAAGGGAATACCACTACCAATCAGTTCAGTACCATAATCGACAACAAGAAGAAAAACTAGCAGATAACCTTCAGGTTCTAATGTTTTCTTCCTTTTTTTCAAGACAGAAAAAACACCACATTATCTCTTTGCAGCTCTATAGGGTTGGAGGATGACAGGATAAGAAACAGAAAAAGATATTCATAAAAAATATTTGAATATTGTAGCAGCTACGATCCCAGACGCATCAGACCTTAAAGAGTAGAAACGGTAGGGGAGGAGGTCAATCATTTTTCAACTTTATTTTAAACAAAAAAATATAAAAAAAAATTTTTAATTGTGGAGGGGTTAAAATTTTCTAGGACTAAAATTTTCACAGTAAGTAATAGTATTTAGAATTACTAATTTTTCTTTTCAATTGAACGTACAGACACGATATTTTAAGCTTAGCGAATCTTTTGCTGCGACTGTAAAGGCAAATATTTATAAATAAGGTATCATGTATTTTAAACAATTGTAGGTTATTTGTAATTACTTTTTTCTCTATCTGTTTAAACACATTTTTTTTTGATTAAACATATCTCTATTCCTTCACAAGTGATAAAGAAGGGTAAAATTGAGTCTGGATGCCTAGGGATACATTTTTACACCATTATTTACACTTTTATACAAAGAATCTATAAACACCTACATATACACCTCTCCTTAAAATATATTTTTACATTATTATTTACACTTTTATACAAAGAATCTATAAACACCTACATATACACCTCTCCTTAAAATAAATTTTAACACCATTATTTACACTTTTATACAAAGAATCTATAAACACCTACATATACACCTCTCCTTAAAATATATTTTTACACCATTATTTACACTTTTATTATTTACACTTTTATATAAATAATGTAAATACTCTTAATATGTATTACTCTAGCGCAAATTAAGTTATTTAATACTAGGGTCGGGCCGGATATCCAGCAACATTATATACAACTAAAATCAATGCTTTTTTAAAGTTTTAAATGGCTGTAATTTTCTTATTTTGAAGCTAGAAATTTTTTTCAGAAAATGTTTATCTTTATGTAAATTTTATATTAGAAATCTCAAAACATAAATTTACCTTTCATATACGACTTACTTACTTTATTGTGTCAATGTCCATTGCAGATCTATGTAGGAAATAAATGTCTATGGTTGAGTTATCCAAAAATTAAGTATATAAAACCCATAATGATGAAATCAAAATAACTTTACTCCCATTGACAGATAAGATAAAACCCATGATACTATTATTTTAAACTGGGTGTGACGTTTATTTTCATGTTGATATTGCAAATACCATAAGAAATATAATTGTATCTTTTTTGATATCGGCCAAGAAATATACCTATAATCATTTTACTTAAACCAATAAATGTTATTTTTTCGAAATGGGAAATTTATATTAGCAAAATATAATTTTCAGCTGCTTTTAAAGGTTAATGTCTGATATTCTTGAGCGAGGCTTAGCTCATAAAGGATGTCTTCATCCTTATATCTTGATACATTTGGAATATGTTAAAGAAAGGTGCGTGTATTATACACCTGTAGATAAATATACTAGAAGGTGTGGAGCTACATTTTGTGTTGTATAAGAGAACCTTTGATCTGTGTGCAAAAACAAAAGATAGGCCTATGTTTCTTTCTCATGGTCGACAACCATAAATACTTCTTAATATATTTTGTAGTATAGCTTTCAAACTGGATTAGAACCGGTTCTCGTCCAATCTGAAAAATCATTTATAACATCCTTTTACAGACAATTTTCCACTTCCACAAATATTAAAATAAAAATCAAAAAATTATATATACATCTATACTTATACATTTATTTTGTCTACTTAAAAGAGGGGGAATGGAAGTTGGTTGATAAAAGATAGATCTATGTGCAAAAAGCGACTGAATGCGACAGCGGTTGACAAACCATCACTTCATTGGTCAACTTCTTATTCCACTGGTCTTCTTAATTTGTTTCTGTTATACACTTTAATCGATATATTATTCCTTGGATGCCGCACCAGATTTTCATGTACTCTGATAAAATGCTGATTGGAGCTGGCTAAAATCACAATACCTCCCCCCATCCTCCCCATCCCCTCCTCTCCCCTGTATGAACGAACTGACCAATAAATTAGCAAGCTAAACTGACGACAATTTTTCCCCTGTCATAATATCTTCTATGTCCATTGTTATTCTACAGGTCTTCTTAATTTGTTTCTGTTAACCACTTTAAATGCAGCAGTTGATGTTGCGGGATTTTCAAACAAGAAATCAAAATTAAAAAGTGTTTGATTAGTAGAAATGCATCTTAAAAAGTTATGTATCCCAACGTATTATAAACAGCTATCCGCGGGTATTAAAATGAAAAAAATATAAGATTAAAACTGGTTTTGTTGGCCCCGAGGGACTGAAGGCCCGGTCTAAGAAAACAGATATAAAGTTTTAAATCTTTTATTCGTGGAAAATTGTCAGTATTACGAAGCTATACTGGAAAAGTAAATACATATACATTTACATGAGTTTTGTATATTCCCAGTGTGTATTAAGACAACTCTCTTTTATTGTGTCATTTTCTATATTCTAATCTAACAAATATCAGCCCTTCTCAGATATAACTGTTTTCTAAAAGATTATAGAATTCAAATTTTCAATATTTTGCAGTGATCTAAAAATTGAAACCAGAATATCATGCATTTGACTTATATAAAAATGTCAAAATGCAATGATTAATAGCTAGCAGAGTGTAGATAAATCATCTTCACTTTATGAAAAATAGGAAATAGAAATATGTATGTAAAAAATCGCGCAACCTATCTTGTTACATTCTTTTAAATACTAAAAAGATTGAGTTTTCAATTTTGGTGAAGGTCCTTCGACAGTTTTAGGCTATTTTTTTCAAAAATAAAGTCTATAGATGAGTATTTTCTGCCGTAGTCCTCATAGATTATAGATATCCTAAAAGATAAGAATTTACTAGTTATCATATAAAATGCAGGATAGTTTAAATATTTGGCTCTGTGAATCTGCATTTTAATTACAAATTTAATAACACTTATAATAAAGTAACAGGATCTGTGTGTGTTCTCCTTTATCATATAGCTTACCCTAGGTCCTGGGAAGGTTTATAACTATTTTGGGGAGTAGTACCACCACCGAAATACCTAAAAATATTTTTAAGTGTCGCTAGAGGCCGCCTTATGTATGACTTATTGGGCTTCCTTTCTTATTGGGTATTGATTTTTTCTAAACTACAATTGGAAGTGGGATTTCGAATCCCCCTCCCAACCCTTCTTCAAGAGCCCCTAGAGCCCTCTAGAGGGTGTAGCCGCTAGCTATCTTATATATTTTGTTTATATTTTATATATATATATTTATATATATTGAAGATTTAAATTTGGCAAAACCTTGCGAAATAAACAAATACCAGAACAAAAATTTAACTAATTAGAATACATAAATCTAAATATTTTGAATTACCTAAAATTTGCTAATTAAAATGAAAGCTTGGGTGAATACATTTTCTTTCTTAGTCTGACCCTTACATGGGGTTACTTTACTCAAGGTTACTAAAATAAATACATAAGTAAATTGTAGTACACCTGATAAAAATATATCCTTGTATTATAGAAATACTATCCTTGTGACCTCTGTAGTATGAACTATATAATTATATATACACCTGATAGTACTATATCCTTGTATTATAGGAATACTATCCTTATGACCTCTGAATTATTGCCCCTGCAAATATTCAAACAAAATTATACCCAAGTGTATTTTAGACCTTGAATATTTCATTTTTAAACAAGCATAAAAGAAATTAATTTAGCGAAGCCGAAGGAAAGATCGTTACGGAGGTACTTAGTATCCTTATACTAAAGTAACAGGATGTTCGTCTGTTTATTTGTCTGTGTGTGAAAAATGAAAAATACCCTCCGCAAAAAAAAATTTGTGTTACATTTTTTTAACTAAAATTAAAAATGATAAGGGGGGCACCCCCCCCCCCCAAAAAAAAAAAATGTCCACCCCCCAAAATATTTTTTTTACTTTTTCTTTTAAAATCTAAAATAAGGTTATCAAATTCGACTCCCTCCTCCTTAAGTGCCCCTAGAGGCCTCTAGGGGCGTATAGGAGAGAATAAAATGGACTATAACCATCCCAGGACCTATGTGGATGACCCCTGAAATGGAGAACTCTTCAATCAAAAAAAACATTCATAGATACACAGTTATAATATGTTAGGAAAGGTTTCAATAAGTCTTCAGAAGGTGGTCGGTAATGCAATTAATATACGGCCAGAGAAAACGGGCGAAAAATATGTCTTAACCAACCATTTAGTTTGTTATTGACCGACGGACAGACACTAATTATGAAAATAGCATCGCTTTGAATGTGTACTTATCTTTCACCACTTGTTCAGTTCAGGCGCGTCTCTCTTTTGGATTGTGGAGTCCAGAGAATACGGCCACCCTGCTCCTCCATGAATTCCTTTTTTTGGCAAGTGCTTCAGCTTCTCCCCATGTTAATTCCAAATTAAAGAGGTCCTTTTCAGTGCTCCGCCTCCAGGTCGAGACAAAATAATCTGTAGTAGGGGGTAAAACTTAAAACAGTTTTGGAAACGAGATCCTTTTAACATTAACCCACTAAATCCAGCACCTCCCACTCCCTTTCCCACGTCTCCTAACCCCAGAAAAAAAATAAACATAAAAACTAAACAACCTTATTTCCCCAGTTTTATTTAGAAAATATTCTTCTTTATTACATTAAGCTTTCTTTCCCTTTCTTCCCCCTGACAAAAAGAAAACATCCCTCCCCCTTATTTCTTAAAAATGAATCCTGACCTATTCTCACAACTGACCCCTAATCCCCTTCTCCACCCCTTAACACCCTTTGTTTTCATACAACAATTCAATACATGTAGATTTTATGTATTTCCACCCCTTTTGTATTTCCCAAAATTTCCCCCTTTTCAGGATGTCTCCCTACCCCTTGTATCTCTCAGAGATTCCCCCTTTTCTCTGGTAAATATTTTTAAATGGGGGTGTTCATACAAGACAGCTAGCAATAACTTTGAAATTTAATTACTAAACTTGATAGAGCTTTAAATAATGGTCTTTTTTAGTGAACTTAGTGATTAAAAATTTATTTTGATCGACTAAAAACCCGAGGGAAATAGAATGAATTTATAGAAGTGGTAAGCCGTTTTCATAAAGTGAGGGTTTGTCAACTTGTATAAAAGTTGGTTTGAATACTCAAAGCATCACTTTGATTGAATCTCCTTAAGGATAAGGCCGCTGAAGTAAGATTCAGATAAAAAAAATTTAAAAATATATAGATATTGTTTCGTTTGAGCTAACCAGTGTATAGGGCTATTTCTGATTACGATTTATCTAAAGAATTTCATTTGTCATAACTACTTAGAAATTAGCTGAAATTGAATGTTTGTTTATAGATATAGAGAATAACTCTGAATTCCCAAGCATCCTTATTCTTTACACTACTCATATCAACACAACAGTATAAAAAAGAACAAAAATGAATGAAATTATTAATTTTTAGTAGAGGAAGAACTGGAAATCTATAAAATTCATCTAAAAATATTACGTCGATTATGGGTGAACAAATAGATAGATATTCTCAATTAGCTCCGCTAAGCACGGTACTGTCAAAAGTATTAAATCTGTTAAAAATAGGTCTGATTAAATAAACTGTATAAATAAAAATAGGCAACAACAAAAATATACTTCAATTATCATACTTTCAGACACCTTTTACTACCTATCATATATGCACAACAAGACATGATTATATTTATTATATTTTATCCAACAATGCTCCAGTGTGATTTCTTATCTACCTTCCATTTCTTTCTTGAAAATTGTTCCCTTTTTCTTGTAGTTGCTGCTTGGCGGCCATCTCAGTCCTAAACTACATATTTATAAACATTCCCTTTCCCCCTCCCCTTTTATTTATTCTCTTGGGGGTGTGCGTACATAAATGAAAATAGATACAATTTGACAAAGTAAATATGATTATTAGAACAGGTTTAAAGACAATTCCTTAATGCTGTGGGTTAATGAAAAGTATGTCTGAAAGACTGCTCGATGTTTTGGCCTACTGGCAGCTAAATAAATAATCTAGCTGTATATAAGATGCGATAAAATTCAAAATTTAATAATCATTTTACGGTCGCAGTTGAAGGATTTTAAAGATGTGAGTATTTGCTGGAAATTTTGGTAACATACTTTTTAACTTCAGCCAATATACACATTAAGAGACTAAGATTTATTTCATTTAGCGTTTATTTGCGTTACATTATATTGTAACTTTACTATAAATACCCCGTTTTCATAAACCTCCTTCTCCTAAATTTCTTTCTTTTCCAAGACATCTCCTAATCCCTCTTTCCTAGCTCCTATGCTAAGCCAACCCCTCCTCCCCCTTTTCCTCCTGAATGATTTTGACTTAGTTTAGTTTTCAAACTTAAGCGTTAAGCTTTCGTTTCGTTTCATTCTAGTAAGTTAAACACAACACAAGTATTTTAGTGATTTTTTTTACCGTAAATCTAACTTTCTATTTCAGTAAAGAGGATAAAATGACTAATATTCTATAGAATTATAGTGAAATCATTTTGCTTAACGTGAACTTTTATATATCAGATTTGTTATCTTAAAGGGTTTAGCTTACAACTTTGCTCAGTAATAATAATATTTAATCTAAGAGCAGTTAATTTCAAATTTGTAAAGTGAGTGAGACCCTACAGTTATAAATGGAAAGTGATCTATGATGCCTTAGATAACCTCTATCAAATTAAATATTGCTGAGACATGTAATTAACTAATTTAATTTAATTACAACATTTTGATGAGTGACAGTCGAAAGTGATTTTGAACGATGTTACATAAAATATTATGAAACCCAGAAAATGAAGAAATTTTAATAGATTTTTAATTGAAATTAAGAATTTAATAAATAATTATAGTGAAGATGGCAACAGTGATACAATTGTTGGTTTTATTCCAATTATTAGTGCAGCTGTGTGTGGGTCAATATCAGCTGGTGAGACAGGACCCATTTGCCAGCCTGTCGGCCACCCTCGTCACCAAACAGAGCGCCGCATGCGACGGAGAATTCGCACATTTACGTTGTCCGGCCGGTGCCCAGGTAAATACGTCCATAATGGATATAAAATACGTGGATAATATGATAGGGGAAAATTTGTCGTCAATTTAGCTTGATGGTATGGACCACATATATTTGTCAGTTCGATCATCTAGTAGAAGGGTGGGGGGGGGGGGGGGGGAAGGAGTATATAGTTATGGAGTGACTGCGTTTGTAATTTCAACAATGATGAAACAGTAAAAAACAAAGATCAGCAAATTAGACAGACAAAAGAACATTGATATATATAAATTAGCATCGCGCATTCAATATTTTATTTTCAACAAAATCTAGAAGTTGAAATACAAAAATTAAATGCATGATTATGATTTTCATGTTCTCTAATAGGTGAAACACGGAGTGGGCTAAAACAAAAATATTCTGATTTGTGTGTAACATTTATAAATATCAAATGATTCTATTCTAACTATTGAATGGAATGACATAACTTTTATTAAAATCAGACAATATTCTATATTAAATTTAAAGCAATGGCCTTTTTAAAATTCTATTATGTGTCGTCTCACACTATATATATATCAGTAGCAAAGCTTAGACAAAACTTACATTGTCTGTTCGACCGTCCGTGCAATAGGGTGAATAGAATGTAAGACTTTCCCTGACAATTGAGCATCTACTGATTAAATATCTCACTTTGGTTATTCGTTTGTCTAAAGGTTATTTAAATCACCATTAAAGTAAAGGTTATTTGATTTCAATTGAACATGCAATTTTAATTCAAAATTCAAAATTTTGATTTCATTGCTATGTTATAAGAGAGGATTCTATAATATATCTTTGACAATTCCCATCACCAATAGGCATTTTGTCTGTCCTTCTGTTGAGTATTCTTGATTTTTATTTCTGCTCCTCGCTGTTTATGTTTGTAGTCCTCCTTGTTAAATTGTGATGTTCTCTGCAATAAAAACTTTCTTTACATATATTTTGACACACAAACAACACATAAATATTTTGTGTATCATTTCATTTTTACACAGACACAAAAATTTGCTTTGTGTGTGTGTGTGTGTGTGTGTGTGTGTATGTGCGACAGTGAGTGGGTAAATGTGAAGTCTGTCTCAAAATAAATCTGGTGTAGTTTCAATTTCAAAATAAAGCTATGATTATAGAGAGCTAACGCCTAGAGAGAGGGGACATTGGACTGTTCATTACACTAGTCCCCAAAGTCTTATAATAACGTTTTCAGATTCTTTGACTTAACAATCTTGGGGATTTGTGTTGAATTTTGATTGGTTGGTTCATTCAGTTGAGGGTCCAAAGTTTCAATCAATAATTGAAATCTACAGAAGGGATAATTCTGTGTATTATCATTTGGGATGTACATAAATGTATCGGCCACTGTCTCATCCCTTTAGATCCATGGAGTTAATGTCTATGCCAAATTTCTTTGATCGACTTTTAATATCCACCAAAATTAAAGACACAACATAACAAAAAAACCTAGATCTGAATGCAGATGTTCCACGTTTTGAAAATCTCAAAAGAATGAGAAGAATAAGGTTGGTCCATGAATAATGAGAAAATGAGAATAGATTCATACCCAGTTGGATTCAAGAGTAGCATTGTTTAAATAAATTTCAATTTGGGTAGTTCAAAGTATCTAAAAAGCATAATCCTGATATGGACATATAGACAGATGGACAGATGGACGAACGGACGGATGAACAGATATTCTGTCCATCATATCTGTTATCTGTATACTTTCAATACATTAATGCAAATTCTTTTCTATCCCAAGCTTTCTTCTTTCTCCGCTGTGTCACTGTCATTGAAAATTTGCAAAACTAAATTTTATTAAACAAGGACGATAGCAACCATATTCAAAATATTTATTTTATTATGTTAGTTAAAGGGATGGGCTCGACAGCCGCCGTAAGTCTCAGGGAAATGGACCTTTAACAATTCTAAAAAAAGCTGGCAGTCTAAACCTGGCTCAAATATGATGTACCTCTTTCAAAAAAAAAATTAAAGCATGCAAACGGGTTTTAATTTGTGGCTTAGTCGCAGCTGCCGAGCCCTGCTTTTGATAGTTTAATTTACACATTAGCTTGTCCTTTAATAAAGAATTTCAAATAAACTTTTATTATTAGATAGTCTTACTAGCTTTGGCAAGTTATACTAATATTTTAAAAATATGAAACTAAATTTAAAAATTAGGTACAAGATTAAGAAATATGATTATTAATACTTGACTCTATGATAATGGATACACTTTAAGGTTGTATTTTGGAATATACAATGCATATCGTTAGAATCGTCATAAACTCTAGTTTTTGGGTGTTTAAAAAATATTCCTGTGCTACATATAGTTTTGGAGCTACGTGGTAAAATGCCCCAACTTACTTAAAACTTTTCAACCTTTCTCACATTTTCCAACGTAGCTTCTATACTACAAATAGCATGAATATGACACATATATTTCCAAAAATTCTAACGGTATGAGTAACATTTTTCTACTATTAACATAAGCCGCGCAATTTGTTTTTTTTTAAATGCACGCATGTTAGCACACCCGTTAAATTGGTCATGATCCAAAAATCTTCTAAAATTAGGTACTTTGGAAAAACCGGTTTTTACGGCATGATTTGTTGATAATCGCCAAGTATTTTTAGTAGCGAAGCTACTCTATAATTCACTTTGTCCGTCCGTCAGTCAGTCAGTCCGTCAGTCAGTCCGTCAGTCCGTCAGTCCGTCAGTCCGTAACGCTATGGGGGAAATGGGATTTACTCAGCTCCTATAAAAGACAGAATGCTGAAATTTTTTGACAACATTCCCATTATTAAGGAGCACAATTGACTATAAAACATCATTTGCGGTCGGACCGATTTTTAGCAGGTTTTAGGCTATTTTTATATTTTTCACATTTTTCTCCATATCTTCAGTGTTTATGGTCCGATTTTCAAAATTTTTTCAGTTACAGATATCAAAATTAAATTTGCTGTCGTTTAAAGAAACAATCATGAAGGCCAGACTGCCTTTTTAGCAGGTTTTAGGCTATTTTTATATTTTTTACATTTTTCTCCATAGCTTCAGTGTATGGTCTGATTTCCAAAATTTTTTCAGTTATAGATATCAAAATTAAATTTCCCGTCTTTTAAAGACGACAACCATGACGGCCAGACTGCCTTTTCAGCAGGTTTTAGGCTGTTTAATATACATTTTTTTTTAACATTATTCTCCATATCTTCTGTGTTTATAGTCCGATTTTCAAAATTTTTTCAGTTGTAGATATCAAAATTAAATTTCCCGTCTTTAAAGGAAATAACCATGATGGCCAGACTGCCTTTTTGGCAGGTTTTAGGCTATTTATAAATATACTTAACACTTTTTTCCACATCTTCAGTGTATATGGTCCGATTTTCCAAATTTTTAAAGTTTTTAAGGATTTAAAAATTAAATTTTTTGTCGTTTTAAGAAAACAACCATGGCGGCCAGACTGCCTTTTATCAGGTTTTTGGCTATTTTTATATGTTTTACATATTTCCCAAGATCTTTGTTTATTTTGATCCAATTTTCAAACTTTTATGGGATATCAGTATCAAAATAATTTTTCCCATTGTCATGAGCATCTTTAATATAATTTACTTTGACCATCGTCATCATACAAAATAAAACAAGGTTTCATATTTATTTTATCCAATAAATCTGTTCTTGATTTTAGTAAAAACCTTTTAAATCTACCTGTACGTATTCCCATCTACGATTTTTTGTGCTTCGCTACTTATGGATGTTGTCATCCTTGTTTCTTATACAAAACTCCCCAACCCACTGAAGAAATTAAGATATAGATTATTGATTTCAGTCAAAGGCAAGTGGGTTATATGAAACAGTACTTTTGTCTTATTAAAAAAAAACCCTAACAATTTTTGCTAGTATAATGCAGATAATAGACCCAATCATGCTTTGTCTAAATTTTTTGGGCCTGCTTTTAAACAAGACATTCCAGCTTTTCTTACATCTAGTACCACGCAGACTGTTAGGGCCGATAATAGAACCAATCATATCACTTATATCTAACAGATGCGTTTACACTTTGAGATAAAGTCATATGTTATTGTTATTTAGGTAAATTATAGAAAAGCTTTGCCTTACAAGAAATGTTAATCTTTAAAAAGAAATAACATTTAGCTACACGTTAGAATTATGCAATATTATTCAAATCAAATGTTTCTTTATATAATCAGAAATTTTATTTATATAAGTAGCAATAACAAACTAAAAATATTTTAAAATAATATTGAATTAGTAAAATATACCCATTTTTTGTCAGACACGCTTAGTTAAAAAAAAAGTTAAACTCACTTTCACAAACAGACCATAGTTCTAGAGTATCTACTCACTCAAAAATTATATTTATAGATAATTTTAGTTTAAATAAAAGCTTCAAATAAAATGAAAGTACAAAACAAGCACTTGAGTTAATTGCTAAAATATTTTGGTAAAATCTAAAGCTAGTTTTAATTAGGAGGCATTTCTAAGCACTTTAAAATTGAATGCGAGGTATTTTGACCTCAATAGCCGGCGGATCATTTCAACAATTTGTCAGCTATTTAGTAAATATTAGAAAGGCTAAATGGAAAATTCAACCTTACCAAATACATATTCATTTGTTTAATGATTGTTTAACCTTTTTTTGATTCAACAAATTGACCTTTTTTTACAGGATTCGTAAGCCGTCAATTCTAATTCCGACTGGAGTAAAATAAAAAAGTGGCAGAATTTTTTGTAACATCTGGAGGGTAACTACAGCTGCCGAGCCCTATTTTTCCCTTTTTTGCTGATTCTTCAGAAACATCTACCTACTCCTTAGCTAGAAATTGAACAAAAATATGATTCATGATGTGTAGAAATAAATTATTCTAAAAGTAATTCTTTAAAGATGCAACAACATTATTATAAAAGAAATCTTAAACTTTTCTTGTTCCAAATTTATGTAAAATTTTATGTTTGCGTTTAGTGTTTGCAAAGTTTTTCTTTGTGAAACTAGGCAAAATTATGCCAAATGAACAATTTTGTTGCTTTTAACTTACACACACACACACACACACACACACACACACACACACATACACACACACAATGAAAAACAAGGACATTTGTATCAGAAGGAGTACTTGATTAACTGTATTTGTAATTGTTTAATAGAAAACCAACTAATTTATAAGATAAAGAATAATAATATATTTTTATTTAGCCATAGGTATAGGCTTTAGATTTCCGTAACTCCTGAACCGATTGAGTTCAAATAGGTCAGAGGATGGGTTTAGACTATTTTTTTATCCTCCCTATCCCTACGAATATATAGCCTCTACATATTAGTGGCACAACTGCTAGTATACTTCATAATTCATTATTCAGATCCAGAATTAAAATTTTCATTTTTCAATATCCAAATGAAACATCCGCCATAACTGTAGATTTTTAAAAGTCTGGCATTTGTATCAATTTTGCAGCCAGAATTGAAAATTTATCGTTCGTTATGGCTGCCGAATATTGTCTGATCATTTTTAACTGAATGGGTCGAAACAAATGAAACATAGAAAAGCTACGGAATCAAAATAATAACACACATACATGGCAAAGTAAAATGCTGTTTTTTTCTCAACCCTTCCTTTCCCTAATTACAAAACTAAAGGTGAATACAGTTTTTAAACATGGGAAAGAATTGAGTTAACACGGGGAATTTAGTTTTCGCACTAATTTTTGTAAGTTTTTGTGTTAGTGTTAGTTTTTCTCCAAAAATTTGGCCCATAGTATTATACAAAATTATCATTTTTAAAGAATCAAAATGGAACGTATATGCTCTATACCCAGGGGCGTCCAAGCTTTTTTATTTGGGGCGGGGGTAAAATTTTGTTAAGGGGGGTTATTTGCTTTTGGGGGTTGTGAAATGGCGCGCGAAGTGCGCCGCAAATTTGTTTTCACCCCCCCCCCCCAAATACTTTACCCCGGGGGTAAAATTTGCTTGGGGGGGTAATTACCCCCCCCCCCTGAACTCTGTTGGCAGGGATAAATTTTGTTTACCCCACCAAAATTTACCCCCGTAGTAGTAGTAGTAAAAATGCGCGCGAAACGCGCAAAAATATTTTTTTGTTAGAGATTTTTTTTGGGGGGGTGAGGTATTTACTCGCCCAAAATTGTTTGGGGGGGTAAAATCACCCCTTTACCCCCCCCCCCCCTTGGACGTCTGTACCCATAATCGCATGGCACAAATAAAAAAGCCATTAGAAAAAAAACAATTATTTAAGAGTAGCAAAGAAATATCATGTTTGCACCATTTTAACAGTATTTTAAAACTGTATAATAGTTATTTATCGCATCGTATTATAGAAAAAATATTAGATTAAAACCATTTTTTAGAACTGTGTATTAACGTTTTCATTTTTATTTTAATATTTGTGTAAAATTGTCTGTAATATTTCTCTATACATAATTTTTCAGTATGGCTGAGAAACGGTTCTAATCCAGCGGATATTGATTGATTGTCTGTTGCTAGGGATATTTTTGTTCTTGTTAAAATTCTAAATAAAATTGTGTCCGGCCTTTTTCTCTAGAAAGATGACTCTTCTTGCCACGTTAGCTATCAGAGTTTGATAAAAAAATTACTGTGAAAAATTCACAAACTTTTATATCAACCAGGGAGGGAGGAGACATCGGACCTTTTATTATACTAGTCTCCAAAATTTTTATAATAATTTTTCATTATTTGTTGGCTTAACAACTTTGGGGACGTTTATTGAATTTTAATTGGAAGGTTTATTAAGTTCTGTGTTAAAAAGTTTCAACCTCTAATTGTAATCTATAAAAAGGATAAATTTGTGTATCATCATTGGGGATGTACATCAATTTATCAACCATTGTCTTATCCCTTTAGATCCCTGCATATCAACTCTAGTTTTTGTTGTCTTCAGAGACAAAAGAAATCAAATATTTCAGTTCAAAAATTTTAAAAAAAATATTTTAGTATATCATATTGATTTTGATTTCAAGGTACCTACTTACTAACATACATCTGTCCATCCAGCTGCACGAGGAAAATAGGAGTTGCCTGGTTGCTATTTGAGATAAACGGCTTATTTTTGTTTTTCTTTCGTAACAAGCTGAATGTCTGCTATTTTGAAAGTTATACATAATACATATGTCCGAGAATTTGAAAATATTCTAAAAAAATATAGCTTTAAGTTTATTTTGTTATCTTTAGACCGAGCCGCAAGGAACGATTTTTTATTTTTATCTACCTTTGAACAAAATCTTTGTATATTATGGAAGAAATGGATTTCAATCACAGTTCAGATTTATTATCAGATTTATTTATTATTATTAAAAAATAATTAATCAGAGACGTTGTGGAATAAAAATATCCAACAATCTGTTCTAATCCAGCGGATACTAAACGGTTTCGAAGCCATGCTAAAAATGTCCTTAGTATATCTCAAAGATTGCATCAAGAAATATACATTTAAAAGATGAATTCAAGTAAAAAGGAAATGTAAACAAAAGTGTTTACATTAATCCTTAGAGAGCTGTTACGTACTGATTAAAATCTTACATTTTTCTTACATTTTAATCAGGATATACTTAAATTCTGAAAAGCAATGCATTGCTTTAATTGTAAATTGGAAGTATGTTAGAATGATCCTATTGATTTAAACGTTTCATAAAGATTCTTAGAATATGTATAATCCATAGATGGATGGGCTATTGGACTCTAAATTAAAATCGTTCATTGGTCAGTTCTTTCCTCCAGTGCTGGATCTTTAAATCATTTTAGTGGTGAGCCAGACCGGGGTGAGCCAACTTTCCACCAATGAGAGCACAGCATTTTATGAAATACTCGCTGTGATTAGCTGAAATTCGGCGCACCCCGATCTGGCTCACCACTAAAATGATTTAAAGATCCAGCTCAGTAGTAGGAGAAGGAATATGGTACAAGGGGTAAATGGGGGGTAATGTTATGTTAGTTAGCTGGAAGGACCATTTTTTAGAGTAGGCGAAAATATTGTGCAACATCCAAGACATTATATATCGATTATAATAACTTTCTTCAATACTTGATTATTTGCATCAAACTTTGTAGTTAAATTTAAAATATATGAAACTAGAACAAGACTAGGGGACACAATTTTGTATTATTATCTCAACCAAAGACAGTTACGAACTTGAAATAAATTGTATGTTGGAGTGTTGAAAATAGATAATTCATATTGTTTTTTTTGAAAATTATTTATGTTAAGAAGGTTAGATTTTACAGTACTTTTATCTTTACTGTCGGTTACACTTCTAGAGCTCTCAAGGGGCCTTGAAGGAGGGGGGAGGAAAGTTGACCCTCCTACTTTTTTTTGGGGTGGGGATTATCTTTCTATGGCGATTTCTCTTGGGGGATTTCTCACAAAAGAGTTACAAACCTTCACATGACCTATGAGAAGTTACACTACAGGGGAGAATTATATCGGTTCAGTGGTTAGCAAGATTCTTCGGTACACACAGACAGACACACACAAATACAGAACTTGTTGCTTTATTATCAGGATGAAGATTATGTTAACGGATAAAAAAAACCTCTTTTTTCTTCTTCTGCACAAATTCTTATATTAGACCTCGACTGAAAGAATAACTTGGGACTTGATTGAGTTACACACAAAATTGTTACATGGTTTACTACACAGTACACACACAAACACACACACATACACACACGCCTACAAACACAAATACATTATACCACTAAAAAGATTATTGTATAATATAAAGTAGTAAGGCATTTTGTCTAAAGCCTGAGATTTCTTTAACTACTGAACCGATCGAATTCTCCATTTTAAGGAAGCTTCACATAGGTTACGGGATGGTTTTAAGCTATTTATTAAATTTAAGTCCTAAGAGTTTTAGGCTATTTTTCTAATTTCGACAACAGAGCCCCTTCATGCTAGAGGCTCAAAAATAGCTGGTATGATTAGGTTGTTCTTTTCTGGAAACCATGGGAAATGCATTCGTTTGGTTTTAGGCTTTTTCAACCACTTTTCCCCTTAAGTTTACTGGCGGAGCAGCTAGTATTTTATAAAGAGGATTTAGATGATAATGTATCCAAATCATGAGTATTTCTGTAATAAAATTACCCTATATTTAAAAACAAAACATGCCAAAATTGCAACAATCTAAAAAATATTGTATATTAAGTTATTCATTGTATAGAAAACTTATTTTTTCATAGTCTGAGTTTAATAAATATTTCCTTGAAAAAAGTTCAACTTAGATTCAGAGAAGAAAATGAATAAAGCACAAGACAACTTATTCAACAAAATTATTTTTATCCTCGATGTCGAGGTTTGAAAATAGACAAATTATTTGAATAATTGTTATGTTGTAACTTAACAAGGATGACAACAATTGCTCTGAAACGGTAGGATAATCGAACATTAACGCTTGTAGAGTGTCATAACCGAATAATCAAAATAATCATACAGGATACTGTTTAAGGACATACTTATATTTTAGTGATACTAAAATTTAACTGCAGTCGGCTATATTTTAGTTGCAGCCAAAGTAACAGCTGCAAGTAAGTCATAGTTGAATGTATCGGCCAAATTTAACGTACGGACGGACCGAACCTAATTATAGGAAAGCTTCGCTTTAATAAAGAATGTACCAAGCCTTATTGCCGTGACAAACTTGGTAACTTGTAGACCAAGAGCTAAAGTGGAAAGATCGGAAGGTACACAACACAGATACAAATTTACAAAACTTTTAAATGAAAATCAAACTTTTGAAATTTTATTTTGTGCTCTTTAATAAACATACTATTTCTTGAATGCGAGAAAAAAAAAATGTTTTTTTTAAATTCATGATGAAAATCTCATTCTTTCTTGTCCAATCTGCTATCTATAATACAAATTAAAAGGATGTATGTCGTTCTGTCTGTCTGATGCTTAAGACTCTGCTTTTAGTGTTTTAGTTTTAGGCTATTCTCTCAAAGAGAAAGAACACCCCCCTGAAAAATGCTTTTCCAATTAAATGATTTTATCTTTATTTCAAAAAAAAAAAAAAATTGCGTGGGATCCCCAATCGTCTCGAGGCTGCAGCTTCTTTGGGCTTAAATGAGGCAACTTGTAGTTATACATAAACTTTAATTAGATCTATATCGCCTTTATTATTTGAACGTTCCGTTTAGTAAAAACATGTTTAAATGTTAAGTACAACGAAGTGTACATTTAGGATTAGTTATATGTTTATTGTATAAATATTATTGCATAGTATATTTAACTAAACATCACTCTTGGGAGTCTACCTATATGTATACCTAGGCAGTGTTTCTTTATTTCCGTAAAATATATCACATTAGTGACCATAAAAACATTAGGACATTTTAGGTATATGAAAATTTAGAAAGTTTCCACACGTCATGATAGAAATTTGAAAATTAGATTACGTCATCTAGAAGCAAAATTGAAAGCTTATTTTCAGCAGACCCCTTTTCATAGTCAACATCTCTTTTTAAAAAATCGGTATGTGAGCGTTACCGGCTTCCTTTAATCATATTTAACTACATATTTCTTTTATATTCGAATATTATGAAAGACTCTGCTTATTTTTATGCTGAATCAAATAAACACGAGTAAGCCCATATGGACAAGGGAATATTACATATTTAAATCTAGGCATTACAACAATTTTCTTTAACATTTTTACATTAGATCATTTTTAGTCTTTTGTTTGGAGATCTTTTATATTTGTAGGGTAAAAACCTGTAAAGTTTTATTTGGCAAAGGATTTCAATGATTAAATGATTGTAAAAAATCTTAAATCCTATGAGTTGATAAGTTATTTTATTAATGTAATCAATCAGACTCTAATAGAAGAATAACTGTGTTATATCATCATTAATTATTCTTTGCTTCATAGCTATTCCTATTTCATTTTAAATTCAATTAAGCTTTGATTTTATAAGTATCAAAATAGTAAAATCTAAAAGATTGTGAGAGTAAATTGAAAAAAAAACTTTTGTTTGTAAACTTGTAAGAAAATATGCAAATCTTTGATTGTGCAGGCTGAAAAAAACTGGAAAAAGTTGAACTGAACAAATTTAGAATTAAAGACAGGAGACCTAGTTTTTAACTTCTACATTCTAAATTGGCAAACAATCAAATTATCAAATTTTTAAATGAGTAGCATTCTACAAGTTTGTTATTTTCTTTCCCTCCAGAAAATATATTAAGATATGTAGTTGCTTGACTAATTTTTCTTAGATAAAAATTACAAATTTTTGTTCGGATAACTTTTAGATTTATATTTTTTAACCTCTTTTTACTCTCTATCTATGACAACAAACCACAATTATAATTTACCCTTTTCAAAAATTGGATTTCACATTTCTAATTTTAAAGATTATAAAACATTATAAAATTATTGGTTTTCATATTGATTTTTTTTGTATTTATTTACCTAGCTACTTGACAAGGAGAAAAAAGTTTGATTTTTATTGCTTTGTGACTGTATTAAAAGTGAAAGGGATGGTAGTTAGTAACATATTGCCTAACCTATAAAAGGTTTACTTTTCTACTCTCTGTTATACTCAAAGTAAGGAAACAAAAAAAAATTTAATTGCTGAAAGGTAAAAAAGTTAGCATTGATTAATGAATAAGTGTCACCCCCCCCCCCCCCCACCACCTTTTTTTTTGTTTAACCTAGAACCTTTCCTAGAAATTTTAAAACTTTCCTGAAAAAATGTACACACAGACAGACAACCAGATGAAGGACGTGTGGACAGACTTTTTTTCTTCATGTTAAAGCTCTTTTTAGTCTGTCTGTCCGTCTGTCAGTACTCATTGCAATTGAGTCTGGAGAAATAGACTACTGTTTTCAAAAGAGCAGTAAATAACTTACTTAAACCATTGGCCCGTCAGTCATGCTACAAAAGACATATATTTACACTGTGAAAGTTTTGTGATTTTCTATCTTCTATCAGTTTAAATTTCTTACTCTTCCTTTTTCTTCCTTTATGACCGTTAAACATTTGCTCTATAATTCCGTTTGCCCGTGTTTGTGCTTCACTAGTTATGGATGCGGTCATCTTTGTTTTAAGATAGTTTGTCCCAACTGCATTTTTTTGCAATACTCTTTGTCCTGTATATTTTTATTTCCGCTGAATATTATTATACAATGTTTTTACTTACATACAGATGCATGGATGTTGGCCATGTACACGGACGCAGGGGCGTCCAAGCTTTTTTTTTGGGGGGGGGTAAAAATTTTTAGGGGGGGGGGTAATTCGTGTTTGGGGGGGGGTAAAATGGCGCGCGAAGCGCGCCGAAATTTTTTTTACCCCCCCCAAAATTTTTACCCCGGGGGTAAAATTTGATTGGGGGGGGTAATTACCCCCCCTAAAGTCTGTTGGGGGGGGGTAAATACTCCCCCCAAATCTGATGGGGGGGGTAATTACCCCCCCCCAAACTAATTTACCCCGGGGGTAAAATTTTTGGGGGGGGTAATTTAATTATGTAAAAAAAGCACCTACCTAATCTATTAAGTTAATAAGTACTATCCTATAACATAAAGTAGTAAGTAAGGTTTATTTGACTATAGCTTCAGATTTCATTACTTTTAATACTGAGTTCTCCTTTTTAGGAAAGCTTCACATAGATCCCATGATGGTTCCACACTATTATAGGTCAATCCTTTGAGTGGTTTTAGGCTATTTTTCTCCTCCCTTTTTACCCTTTAGAAAACACGAGTTCTTAGATGCTAAGGGCGCCACTACTATTCAAATATATAGTAGTATCTCATTCTTTAGTACATAAAAATACAATAATTAACTCACTAACCAATGAACCAATATGATTATACTTTAAAGTGAAGCGTCTTATAGGTCCTGGTAAGTTTTATAACTAGTTTTGAGACACCCTGACATCCTCCCAAAAGAAATCGCCTATAGAAATTCTTTTTCATTATTTAATGAAATATTTAATTTAGTTAGGTATCTATTTTATGGAATCTTCAGTGCTTTACAATTACATCATAGATCCCCGGGATGGTTTTAGCCCTTATAAAGGCCCAAGCAAATAAAACATGATCAAACTATTAAATTTTTTTTTTTAAGAACATTCAATTTGGGGGGGGTAAATACCCCCCCAAAAAATTTTTTTTAAAGAACATTTATTTTGGGGGGGGTAATTACCCCCCCCCAAAATCGTTTGGGGGGGTAAATACCCCCCCCAAAATCGTTGGGGGTGCCTACGGCACCCCCAAGGTAGGGGTAATTTTTTTTTGGGGGGGGTATTGTTCAAAAAATTTTGGGGGTGCCTACGGCACCCCCAAAATCGTTTGGGGGTGCCAAATGGCCCATTACCCCCCCCCTTGGACGCCTATGCACGGACGTATGTAATGTAATATCTGTTCTATGCACACTTGCAGTATAAATAGATGTTATTCAAATAAGGACATTTCTAGAATTAGGTTATATACTGCAAAATTCTTTCCGAACTTGTCAATTTATTCACAAATTTTTTAAAAAATATTTAGTGTAATAATAGTTATTTCTTGCATCGTATTATAAACGGCTTTCCGCGGATATAGAATGTACAATTAAAAGATTAAAACTAGTTTTTTTAGCCCCGAGGTGCCGGAGGCACCGGATAAAAAAACTGGTTTTAATCTTTTGATTGTACATTTCTATATTCGTAGAAAGCTGGATATAATACGATGCTAGACATAGTTTTTTCGTATGGATGAGAACCGGTTCCTATCCACCGGATTCGAATGAATACGAGAAAATACATATCTTTTTTAAAAATCTGTATAATTTATGTTGTTACCTTCTTAAATTACTATAATGATATGAAACATTATTTAAGTTATTTAACGCATTTTCAGCGTTGAGAATGTGATTGTTTATAAAATGTATGTAAAAAGAACACACAATATAAAGTTGATTTCTTTTAAATCAGCTTAAAAATATTTCCTAGTATATTTCCAATAAGGTGACGGGCTACAGTGACCTGAAATTGCTTGTACCAGACCGACGTTGGAACCGGCCGCAGGAGAAAATGTTTTATGTTGCAGAAAACCAGATCAAATACATATTACACCATAATTTTGCATCTGGATAGATAGGGGGAGGGGGTTGGGGTAGGATATAAAGGGAAAGAAAAGGGTAGCATTAGGAATAGACAGAGATCTAAAGGGATGAGACCATAAATAGCCAATAAAAATACACAAAATTACCCCTTCCGTAGATTATAATATATTGTTGAAACGTTTGGACAATCATATTAATTAACCAATCAATCAGAATTGTTGAGCCAACGAAAAAGAAAATATTATTATAAAACTTTGGATACTGGTGCAATAAACAGCCCAATGTTCCCTTCCTCCCTGAGAAACAGTGTAAAAATAGAAAACGTGGTGTGCATCATATGTGCAGTAAAGGCGTCATATTCGAAAATTTTGATTTCGCAAGTATTACAATTCAAACTTTAATGTTAGCAAATATGTGATTGTTAATCATACAATTGCAAACAGGGACGTCCAAGATTTTTATTTTTTGAGTGGGATAAACACCTCCAACCTTGGATTGGAGTCTATGACTGCAAAGTATCAAAATGTTTGCTAATAAGATTTGTTGCACAACTAGAGTGTCTCTTTTTTTGTGTTTAGGTAATAACTTGAACTTCTGAGGTTTTAATTGTTTTTAGTAGCGAAGCTACTCTATAATTCACTATGTCCGTCCGTCCGTCCGTCCGTCCGTCAGTCAGTCCGTCCGTAACGCTATGGGGGAAATGGGATTTACTCAGCTCCTATAAAAGATAGAATGCTGAAACTTTTTGACAACATTCCCATCATTAAAGAGCACAATTAAGTATAAAACATCGATGACGATATGACCGCTTTTAAGCAGGTTTTAGGCTATTTTTGTATTTTTCACATTTTTCTTCATATCTTCAGTGTTTATGGTCCGATTTTCAAATTTTTTTCAGTTATAGATATCAAAATTAAATTTCCTGTCGTTTAAAGAAAACAACTATGGGGTCAGACTGCCTTTAAGCAGGATTTAGGCTATTTTTGTATTTTTCACATTTTTCTCCATATCTTTGGTGTTTATGGTCCGATTTCCAAAATTTTTTCAGTTATACATATCAAAATTAAATTTTCTGTCCTTTAAAGAAAACAACTATAACGGCCAGACTGGCTTTCAGCAGGTTTTAGGCTATTTTTGTTTTTTCTCCATATCTTTTGTATTTATGGTCCGATTTCCAAAATTTTTTCAGTTATACATATCAAACTCAAATTTCCCTGTTGTTTAGAGAAAACAACCATGACGGTCAAACTGCTTTTTTGCAGGTTTTTGGCTATTTTTAAATTTTTTCCCTTATTTTCCATATCTCTGATGCATTTTGGGATATCAGTATCAAAATAATTTTTCCCATTGTTATGAGCATCTTTTATGTAATTTTCTTTGACCGACTTCGTTATACAAAATAAAACAAGGTTTCGTGTTTATTTTCTCCAATAAATCTATTCCTGATTTTAATAAATAAACTTTAAATCTACTTTTACGTATTTCCATCCATGATTTTTTGTGCTTCGCTACTTATGGATGTTGTCATCCTTGTTTATATTATGATTCAATGCTTAGTACTAGGTAGTTTTTTTGCGAATGGTATCATCGCTAGAAAAATAAATAGATGTTTATATAATAATAGTATAAAAGGACAGATAACAATTTCTTAAATATAAAAATGAATTATTTTAAATTATAATGCTTTTAATCCTCAAATATTGTTGATTGGTTTTAATTAAATATTTTATAGAACAACTATCTTTCCCAATGAAAAAAGGAAGAATAAAGGAAACTATTTGGGGGGGGGGGGTAAAATGCATATTCACGGATTTGTATGAATATTCTTTTATGCAGCAGATTTTTTATTCTAACAAGGATTATTTTTAGTAGCGAAGCTACTCTATAATTCACTATGTCCGTCCGTCCGTCCGTCAGTCAGTCCGTCCGTCCGTAACGCTATGGGGGAAATGGGATTTACTCAGCTCCTATAAAAGATAGGATTCTGAAATTTTTTGACAACATTACCATCATTAAGGAGCACAATTAACTATAAAACATCAATGGCGGTCGGACGGCTTTTTAGCAGGTTTTAGGCTATTTTTTTAATTTTGCACATTTTCCCCCATATCTTTGGTGTTTATGGTCCGATTTTCAAAATTTTTTCATTTAAAGATATCAAAATTAAATTTTCCGTCGTTTGGAAAAAACAATAATGACGGTCAGACTGCCTTTTTGCAGGTTTTTGGCTATTTTTATATTTTTTACATTTTCTCCCATATCTTTGGTGTTTATGATCCGATTTTCAAAATTTTTTCAGTTATACATATCAAAATCAAATTTCACATTGTTTGAAGAAAACAACTATGACAGTCAGACTGCCTTTTTGCAGGTTTTTGGCTATTTTATATTTTTTACATTTTCCCCCATATCTTTGGTGTTTTTAGTCCGATTTTCAAAATTTTTTCAGTTAAAAATATCAAAATTAAATTTTCCGTCGTTTGGAGAAAACAATAATGACGGTCAGACTGCCTTTTTGCAGGTTTCTGGCTATTTTTATATTTTTTACATTTTCCCACATATCTTTGGTGTTTTTAGTCCGATTTTCAAAATTTTTTCAGTTAAAGATATCAAAATTAAATTTCACGTCGTTTGAAGTCCCATCCACAAAATTTTGTGCTTCGCTACGTTTGGATGTTGTCATCCTTGTTTTATCAGCAAAGCATTAAAAAAAGTTTTTTTTGCATTTGTTAATTAAACTTGAAAATCTCTCAATGAACAGGTGTACCATGTTAACACAAAGCTAAGAATAAAAGGAAACTGCTGTGATGCTGTAGAGACTATGGAGACTGCAAAACTGCAGTAACGTCTTCTGATAGATACCTATAGTGACTGCAGAGACGCTGTAACATTAATTATTGTTGAGTTTATCAAACTTAAGGACACAAAATTATGATGACTGAACTTCTAAAAATTATGAAATCTTTTCTGTTCAGAAGATAATTCTTTGAAAAAAAAAGATCTTGATTATAGAGCATCAACTGTTAAAAGCACAAAAAATTTAAACATCAAACAAGTGATATAAGAATAGAACCTAAGGTAATAATAAAATTTTTAAGTTTTAATTTATAGTCTTTAAATACAGAAACTTACAACAATTTGGTTAGGTAAAATTTTTACATTTGGATAATTATAAATAAGTAATGGTTCATAAAGTAATATATTGTAAATAAAAGTCTGGGATTGATCACTGATCAGGTATAAATTGCAGACTGTGAAACTCAAATCTTTCAAATTAGTACCAGAATATACAATGCTTGAAATATCTCAATAGAGTTTTTGTCTTATCTAGTTTTGGCAAAGATAAACCAACCCAATTAATCTTTTTTTAAAAATTTTATTCATCTTGAACATAATTGCCTGCTAATGTTTACTTTGATTTTCAGTAAGTTTCGTCTGCTAGAAAATAACTTTTTGTGCTAGTATCCAAAGTTTTAAAATAAGAAGTTGCAATGGATCTAGTGCTTTTATTCAAAACAGATAAAAAAGGAAATTTTAGATCCATTGTCCCTGCATCAAACCCATGGTGAATTTTTAGATTTTCCTTCTACACGTTTCTATTGTGAATTGACTGTGATTAATGTATTTTCACCTTGTGGGACACATTTCACAAAATTGGAAACATTTATATTTGCATGCATAATCACAAATAAAGGTATCGCGTAACAAAGACTTTCTTTAGAAATGTTTTATTGCCCCTAGCCTCTAGGGGCTTTGCCCAAGAGGTAATGAATTGTGTTTGATAAACCCATTTTTTTCTATTTCAGATTAATTTAAAAAGTTATAAAAATTTTTGGGGGGGGATTTTTTTGTGTGTGTTGCGGGGAGTTGTCGACCAACACTCTTTTTTTAGTTTTAAAAGAAAGATTTTTTTAAGGGGGGGAAGTGGGTATTTTCTTTTTTGGGGCGTGTTTGGGGTGTCCCACTCCCAAAGAAAATAGATTTAAACCATCACAGGACCAGTAGATATATTCCCTGAAGAGTAGAGGCCAATCGGTTCAGTGGTTACTGAGATCTTAAGCTTCAGACAGACATCGTTCTACTTTGTATAATAGATTAAATTTTGAAGGAGTGTGACAAAGGATTTTTATTATAGATGCTATACTACTTTATGAATTACAATGTCGTATACCCTAACTTACTTTTTATAACACTTTTTATTCATACTTAAACGATATAAAAAATTATAAAATACAGAAAACATCTAAAAAAAATGTAAACAAATTTTTAAAATTCTCCCCTGAACCTTTAGGAAAACAGCCCCTAGAGGCTAGGGGCGAAGCCGCTAGTATAAAATAAGACAATTAAAAAACTAATTATTAGCATGAGAGTATTTTTTACCTTTTGTACAACTTATTTCTAAAAAAAATATTCCTTTTTATTTCTGACAAAAAATGTGAGAGCGGACAACCTTTATTTGAAAAGAACTAGGTGCCAAACTTTTTTTTTAACTTTGTGTCTTGACTGTGCAGTGGAGGAAAATTTGATGAATAAGGAAAAATATCTAGAAGAACTTTCCAAGCGCAATCCTCAATTTTTAGATTTATAACAAGGATGACAACATCCATAAGTAGCGAAGCACAAAAAATATGGACAACACATATTTTAGATTATTAATATTTGTATTTTTTAGCATGACCAAAAGACCGACGGACAAAATAAATTACATACTGGATGCCCATTATTATAGGAAATTAGATGTCATAGGAATCTTTACTAAACATTTCAGCCGTTTATCTTGAATAGCTGCTGAGAAAATCATATTTCCCCCATAGCGTTACGGATTGACTGACTGACGGACAGACAAAGTGAATAATGATGTAGATTCGCTACCAAAAAATCTTTAAATGCTATGAATTACCTTTCTTACTGTAAAATTTATCTTTTGAGTTGACCTACATATATTAACCATTGACATTTAGTCTAAAAACTATCCAAATCTTCTCTGTATTTATAGACCTAAAGCTTACCTAAACATCAGATGTCCATCTCTCTGTTAGTCATGCTAAAAAAAGACAAGCCCTTATTGTTGGAAAATTTGTTTTTCTCAAGTGCTATTTTAGATAGAAAGCTGCAATTTTTAGTCAAGCTTACTATTATTTATGCGCATCTGCTCTATACATTTTTTGTCCTCAGTTTTAAGAAAACTATTCTTGTTTATTTTGAATTTAAACATAATGTTAAAATTGAACTTGGCCTCCCTGAACACAAAAGGAAAACATTACTTAGGATTTCTCTGAATTTCAATGACTTTGGTTTTATGTAAACAAAGGTACCTTAATTTTAATTCTATTCTAATCACAGCAAATTCAATTTTTAACTAGATTTGTAAGATTTTAAATCAAAATTTTATTTTTATTTAATGGATTTAACCATTATGCTCCATGTTTATTAATAAACATCTTCTTTTTTGCGAGGGGAAAAAGCTGATGACACGAATTTATTAATTAAATAACAACATTTTTTAAAATTGTAATAATACATGTAATAATACATGTCAACATAGAGGTGTGTTTCCTCCCTCAAACTCTGAAAACCCTCATCTTATCCTCCTAAATATTTTTTAAAATATACTAAATTAACCCCCTCAAACATTGAAAATATCCCATTCAAAAAAAAAGTTTCCACGTCGTTGCATGTAATTTTGAAGAAAACGCATTTTTTAACCGCAGTTGAATGATACCCGAAGAAAAAAAACAAGTAAAAAGGAAAAATTAACTGGGACAAAGGAACATAAATAAATCCCCCCCACCTACTTTTCTTATTTTAGTACCCACTACTACTTCTCTATTATTCACTTTGTCTGTAGGTCCATCAATTAGTCAACCCGTAACGCTTTGCGGGATATTTGATTTTCTCACCTGCTATTAAAGATAGACAGCTGAAATTTTTAGTATTCCTATGACATATGCGCATCTAATCTATAAATTGATTTGTCCGTCTACCTGTCGGTCACACTTCAAAAGATGTAAACGTTATTTTTTTGGTTTTCTGATTTTCATAAAGTTTTTGCATATTTTTTTCTGTTGATATATAAAGTAATTAATAAATATTTAAGTTAGGAAAAGATTTTTGTTTGGTGTCCATTGACACATTCCTTTATCTCTGCTGGTATTACAATGAAATATATTTTAAATCCATATTTGATATGGAACCTGGGTATGATATTCAGAAAATACTGTTTATATACATATCTCCCCTTTCTTTCTTTCACACTCATCTGAGTAAATCTTTGAATATAAAGTGTTTATAGGTATATATGTGGTATAAAGTATATATTGAGTAGATTTACTGTATATATACATTATACATACCTGTTACCCTCAAAGTATATTTTAGGTAAACCAAATTTTGATACTTAAAATTACATTTTTCTCGAGACGTTGAGAATATTAACTCCTACTGCTTTAATTGGTATTTATTTTCTTGGGGTGATTTCTCTTGGTAGAGTGGTAGTACCTTAAACCTTCCCATGACCTATGAGAAGCTACGTTGTAAAGGAGAACAATATCGGTTCGGTGGTTAGCAAGATCCTTCGGTACATACAGATAGACATCCTGTTACTTTTGTTTGAAATCTGCTAAGAGCGTAGGAAATAAACACAACCAGGACCCTAAAAAACGAAGCAATTTGCTAGCATAAGAAAAGGGTCTCCACCACTCAGGGCAAGTTGTAGTTGCCTTGATTATACTTCTATCTGATGATCAAGTTATTCTGTAGACCTTTCCAGAAAAAAATGCGCATATTTAGTGAAAATACTTTGCTATGACTTTGTATGGTGTATATGCCGCTGTTGGTTAAACCTGAGAGGGATTATTCTTTTCCGAATCCGCTACCCCGGCCTACCATATTAACAATATTTTATGGATACAGTAAATTTTAACATCAGACAAATGAGTACTAGAGGTTTTAGAGAAATATATCTTTGTTTTAATTTTTTAAAGATTTTAGCGTCACATGTTATTAGAAGGTTACTTAATCTCTTTAACTAACCTTTTTGTTTTTCGATTTATAAAGATTCATAAATTTTATCTATAATTCATAGAAAACTAGTTGCTTCACCTCTAGCCTCCAGAGGATGCTAAGAAAATAGCCTTAAACCGCCCAAGGCCATTTATAAAGATTTCTTGAAAAGTACAACCCATCCGGATCAGAATTTCCAAGATCTTTAGATTTAGACAAGAAAACCTTACTACTCTATAACATAAGATTAATGTAAATTTTATGAAATCTGAACTTGATACCTCTAATGCCTTTACTAAGATCCTTGTACTGTATTTACTGCTTTACTATACTATAATACAAAGGTGCAAGGTTGAATCTGTAGTAATTCTACGAATACGGGCTCGGCAGGCGTGCGTCATCAAAAACAGAAGGATTGCCCTGCTGCAAATACACCACTTTAAATTTAATGTATTAGATGATTGATATATAATTTAACAAAAAAATGATTGGTTGTCAAGAATCCATTTTTTATATCTACGGTTACAATATTACTGCTTAGCTAAAAAAATGTCAAACTTTAAAAAAGTACATTTGAAAAAAATCTACCCAGATTTTTGTTTTACAGTCTGTTTTGTAAATATTTTAAACGCTTTCTTTAATGTGCTAATTTAGAAAAATATGTAGAAATTTATTTTAGATATTTTTGATTTTATCTTTTTTTGGACAATACATTGCGTGTTCTATGTAGACCTTAACATTGAAATTAATCTTTTACTTTATATAAGGGCGGTAATCCATCTAGAAATAGTTCTTTATCTGATCGAATTATAGACAGCTTTCTGTGGATATCAAAATGGAAAATTATAAGATTGAAACCAGTTTTGTTGGCCCGGGTCTTCGGTATTAGTATTACTATTTTTATTTTGATATATATGAAAAATTGTTTGTAATACGATGCTATACATTATTTTTCAGTCTGGCTGCGAAACTAAGTACATCAAAAACTAAGCTACGCTCCAATGAATGTAAAGATGTACATTTTTTTGCAAATCTGCTAGTATAATTGTTGCGGAATTCTATTAAGTGGCTGAGAATTTAATTTAATTATTTAAAACTCAAGGCCGTCTCTTAATGTTTAGACATAAGAGCTTTCAAAAGATTTTTTGTCTGTTCTAAATTTGTTAAAACTTTTGCTTAAAATTGCATGAATAAGATTAGATTTATAAGTATATTCATTGCTTCACCCAATTACCTCTAGACAGATGGACGGGCAGACATCATTCTACTTTTTATAATAGATACAAAACTTTTTAGATTTTTTATTTAGATTTGTTACGAAAAAGTAGCAGGATGTCTGTTTGGAAAAAAATCACACCTTCACTTTTAAAAATTCTTGTCGACCTCCGCTTATTGTGTACAGGGCCCCTAGCGGCTAGGCAATAGTCATAGTCAACAATCAGATTATTAGTTAATTATCGCATCGTTATATAGACAGTTTTCATTGGATAGTACAATTAAGAATTATAAGATTAAGTCCCAGTTTTGTTACCCAGAGGGGCTGAAGTTCCGTAATAACAAATCTATTAATTATTCTTTTATTTTTATTATTCGTAGAAGATTGTCTATAATACGGTTTGATACATGATTTTTCAGTTTGGCTTAGAACCGGTTCTAATGCAATAAATTAGTTTCAAAGCCATACTGGAATAGTTATTTATCGCATCGTATTATTAACAGCTTCCCGCGGAAGTAAAAAAGTACAATTATTAGATTAAACCCAGTTTTTTAGCCCCGAGATTCCGAAGGCACTGGCTAAAAAAATGGTTTTAATCTTTTGTACATTTTTATATTCTTAGAAAACTGGATATAATTCAATACGATAAATGATTTTTCAGTATATCCCAGAACATGTTCACATCCAGCGAATATCAATCAGTTTTGAAGCGGTACTGTAAATAATATTATGAAGTTAATGTTGTTCTTTTTTTCAGATCTCCATCCAGTACGTGAACTACGACCGAACAGCTGACCTGAGCGTGTGTCCTCCTGACCTCCAGTATCCAGAGACACCTCAACAAGGACAAAACTGTAAAGTGGAGGACAGTGTTAGACAGGTAGAAAAAGGGTCATTCTGTAAAGTTTGGTGTTGGGTTGTAGTCAAATGCTCTTATTAAGTCAAAGGGTTCTTAATTATAACCAAATGTATGTATATATTTAAAATGGTCCATAATTTAGAACAGTTTTACTTTATTAGAGCTTTTGACTACAACCCAACACCAAGCACAACTTTACGGATTTAGGCGAAAAAAATATTGTAATTGTGTCAATAAGGTTTAAACTCAGCAGGGCTCAGCAGCTACGCCGGTAAGCCTCGGGGAAATCAACATTTTACAATTTTAAATATTACCTGGAAGTCCAAATTTGGCAATCCTTCTTTAATACGATTTTAAAGCATTCAATCGGGTTTAAATTTGAGGCTTAGTCGCGGCTGAAACGCGGCTGCCGAGCTCTCTTTTATAGTTTTACAATAATTCTATCTTTTGAAGGAGAGAATAATTGATAAATCTTTTATAACAAAGGTTAGGTTTGATTTTATAACAAATACTCTTGTCAACGACGAAATGTCTTTTCAGCAACTTTTTTACATTCAATATTTAGCCAGAAAAGACCATTGAAGTTCTTGTTTAAAGGTGATGCAATTTTTGGAGATAAAGAAAAGTTTTTCTTTCTTTGAAATAAATTAAAGATCTCGGATATGTTTTGAGTTTTAAGGTTGAAAGGCCAAGATGCATTAGAAGGCCCAGTTTTTAAATAATTATTCATTAAAAAAAAATATATTTTTAAAAATCAAAGAAAATTTACATGGTTAAACGCTTTATTCAGTTCAAAGTGTACATATATAAATAACCAAAATGCTTTGAATGAATTTTAGTGAGAAAAGTAGGCCATTGAACGAATTATTAGGCAATTCTGCCTTTGTTAGCTAGTGATTACAAAAAAGGGGTATAGTCCTTTTCACGACATCCCTCCATAAGGAGCGATTCTTCGTATTTTTAAAATGGCTTTTTATAGGTTACTTTAGGTTAGGTTAGGTTATATTGTGTTAGGTGATTGCCCCACATGATTGGGTAATTGGCCCCGCAGGGTTAGAGCCCCCCGCAGGGGCTAGAAATAGGAGAAAAGCTACTGTGAAAAATACGAAGAATCGCTCCTTATGGAGGGATGTCGTGAAAAGGACTATACTCCAAAAAAGACTCCAATTCCCAATTGTCTAGAATTTTGCTCTTAAAAAGTCAGTAATAAGTGACAAGTCAGTATAACCTTATATCTTTTATAAACAGAGATTATTGTTAATTTTCTCTTTGATTTTTGGTATAGCAATATTATGTTAATCAAACCTTTATGATTTTATATGTATTTATACAAAACGAATATAATAAGAAAAAATGTATTAGCAATTAAGCCGAATGTTTTTAACTGTAAGCAGCTGCTTTGGGTTGGACTTTTTTCATATTAGTATGAGAACTAATATACTGGAGAAATCTTTACCTAATTTTCACACCGAACAAGGGTGACAACATCCATAAAAGCGAAGCTATGAAACGGTAAGACAAACCAACATTAACACTTGTAAAGTGTCAGAACTAAATAATTAGAAACAAAAATTATGATTTCGAAACAAATTTTTAAGTAAATTTGTTGAAAAACTACTTAAATATAGGATATTTTTTATGGACATACTTACATTTTTGGGACTTGATTATAGAGATGCTTCGCTGATAACATTGTACTTTGTTGTCCTAGGAATGAGTTATCCAAAAATCAGACCACACATCGAATTTGTTGTTAAAAAGTTAAAAGCAACATGTTAAAAATGGCTTTCTGGTAAAGATTATAGGGTTGCTTCGCTTTATAACTCGTACCTAACTCCTTTAGGAATCATCATGCAAAGTTTGAAATCGATAGGACAATTCTAATATGCCTAAATTACGGATGTAAGGACCGAACGTAATTGTAGAAAAGCTTCGCTTAAAAAAATATTATGAAGGAGTTTTATCTTGAAACCCTAATACACAAGTTCACATGGAAATTTCTAAATTGGAAGAAAAATGTTATAACCCACGATTATAGTCTGATGTTTACTCTTATTTTTCAGGAAATTTTTTTTATTTGGACATCTTTTGGAAAATTTATTTTCGTTTTAAGTGGTCTAAAATTGTTTTATCCTTTGTATGTATTTATTTAGTTTTGTTTTGAGATTGCAGTGCAAACTGCATATACACTCACAAAAAAAACTTTTTTACGTATACATAATTCATACATACTTTTTACCAACTTTTACTTAAACACACACCCACATTTTATCACATAAAAATATACACACAAAAACGAGCAAGCCTACTACCCATTGTTTTACATATGTGTATGTATGCTCGAAAATGCATATAAAATTATACTACAAAAAAATCTTTAGCAAATGGTTAAAAAATATTAAACAATGCTTGCATACCTTCTCAAAGACTGGTAGATCACAAGGTTATTGGCATCATCCTGCAGACAATCAATACTTATTTAAAACTCCTAAATAAGAAATAAGAATAAATTTATTTTAAGACTTCCAGCTGATTATAAAATTTATAAGATTGTGTTCCCTGAAACTTCATGCGGCTGACGCGCGGCTGCCGAGCCCTGAATATATCAATTTGAATTTAACTAAATATGAGCTAAGGAAAACTTTTTAACTCCAAACTTTTCGGCCATCCACTTTCTGGTAGTAATGATAGTTTTTCATTCAAACTGCGGCTGCCTAGCTCTAGTCCCCTGTCCCACCCTGAAAGGATATCATTCATAACTCCATGCATGCTTCTTGGAAATTAAACTTAAAAACTTTTATATGCAGATGTTATAAAATATATTATTGCACTTAAATTACTTTGCTGCACATATATTCACATGAAAACATAAAAGTTGTTTTTAAATGATAAAATAGTGCATTGCTGCTCCGACTAAGTCAAAAATAAATTGCATATAAAAAGAAATTTACAAAGACCTATTAAGTACATATATAATTACATAATGTCATTTCAAGTATGGCCTTGAAACCTTTAATATTCGTTGAATTTGAACTGGTTCTCAGGCATACTGAAAAATCATGTATTGCATCGAATTACAGACAATTTTACACGAATTTAAAAATAAAAATCATATATTAAACCAGGTTTGTAAAGCCATGCCTTCAATCCCTTTGGGGCTAACAATACTGGTTTTAATCTTTAAAAAGCAAATGCGAATTTAACTTATTATTTATAATTACTCTTGGAATTGCGTACAATAACATTTTATAAGCTGTAATTAAAAAAATATCTAGTTGCAATTTAAAGCGTCTTATTTCCAAAAATACATGTCAAAATCTAGTACTACAAATCTGTTTTATTAAATTTTAGAAATTACGCAACTTTGTTTTAATCTTTAAATGTTTTACTATTTTAATATTATTTGTCATGCCCAATTTAATGTTAACTTTGTTGTAGATTGAGGACCTGTGCCAGGGTAAGGAGACCTGTGCTGTACAGGCAAGCTTCCAGGTTCTTGGTGGTCAGCGTGGGAACAGGTGTCCAACCATCAGGTAATTCATTTCATACATAGTTGGAAGTAGGGGCTTCAAAAACAATCATCCTTACATTAAAGTAACGGGATCTCTGTCTTTGTGTGTAAATGTGTGTGTGTTACCGTATGTTTGACAGTTTGATTTGAAAGTTTATCACCTATCGTCGACGTATTTCACACATAAGAAAAAGAAAAAATTTTGCAAATTTATATGATCGCAGTGCAGGTAAATGCCTTAAAACTAATGCAAAGCCCATGGGTATATTAAACTTAGCTAGAATCACCATCCAATCGGCTCAAGCAAGATCTTAAGGGACAGACAGACGTAAATAATATCGTTTTCGTCTTTGTATAGATAAGTGATGATCTTAAAAGTAAAGGTTACATTTTAGATGCTTTATTTATTCAATATGCTTCCATTACACCTAGGGACGTAAAAGTTTCTTTTTTTTGAGGGATAGAGGGGTAAAATATGCGTTTCAAAGATTTGAGGGGGATAATCTAATGTATTTTAAAAATTTGCTGTGGATAAAATAAGGGGTTTTAAAGTTTGAGGGGGGGGGGGGTAAACAGTAAACACTTCTTTACCCCTTCCCTTGGACATTTATGATTACGCCCTATTAGAAATCAAACTTAGCACCTATACTTTATTGGAATAAGTATAGTGCCTATTGGTGTGCCAACAATTCAGCACAGTTTTTATATCAAAGATTTGAAATAATAGAAAGTCTAAAATTTATTTATCTTATTATAAGAAAGATGTGGAAGTGGAAATTCGAAATTCTGGCAAAAATACTATGGGCTAAAAAGTCAAAGCTAAAGATGCTTAAGTTACGTCTACAGAGGACCAAATTAAGTATTTGGAAATTAAAATGAAAATACTTGTCCTTATAATTTTGTAATGAATATTTATTATTAAAAGTATTTTTAAAACCTGTTTTTACATAGGATTAGTTAAATTTAATTTAAGTTAGCTAAAATGAAACATGTTTTATTCAAAACTATTGGGACACCTTGCCTAATCTGTATTGGTTTGAGTGTGCACTAATACCTAATAATATTGCAAACTTTTCAGACTGTTTTCATTGGCAATTGATTTTTTCAAACCTATTCTATAATTATATTTAAATCAATTTAGGTTTTCACCCCCCTAACTGCACCAACCTAACCTTAGGTCTGCACATAAGAGGGATGGGGGTATAGAGGCCTTAATTTTCTATACATTTTGGGGGGTGGGATATATTTCCTCCTCAACAATCCAAAAATGAGAGCCCTCTTTGACATTTGACTTATACATTTAAACTTAAACCTACCAAACTAACCCAACCTAACCTACAGATTAAATTAAATCAATTTCACCATTATTAGGATCACTATTTTTTAGTACAAAGCCTGTTTTGTGAACATTGACTGTTACATGTTGAGAAAACATTTTGGATAAGAGTAGACCTTGTAAAATTATATTTCAATAACTATAAACTTACCTCAGGCTTTAAGGACCTTTAAAAAAATATCAACTTATCTAAAACTGTACCCTATTGAGTCCTAAAAAGATTGGGTTATTAATCAATTACATTTATGTAATAATGCTAATATGTCAACTGAGAGTGGACTTTAATTTTTATAATGAATAAAAGATTAAAACACCAACGCCTAAATGCATGTCTTTTACAATTCTATGCTTTCAATGCTATATTCATAACTTGCGGCTGCGCCCCTATCATCTAGGGGCTCTATTTGTATTGGAAGGAGTATAGAATACTAAACATTAAGGCATCTAAAATTAAAACCACATTGTGACATTTGTCAAGCTTCCCTGTAATGGAAAACTCAATCAGTTCAATGAATGTTCAATTGAAATCTTAAGCTACAGACAAAAAAAACTTACTTCTTTATATAATAGGATATACTTTTTTTTTATAAATTATGAATACCTATATTCTGTTATGGGCCTACTAGAGATATTATATTTAGCAATTATACTTATACACATGATGTATTGATAGTATTTACCAATATCGAGGGAAGGAGTACAAAACATTTACCTAATATGTATATTTCAAAACTATTAGTATCTTATTTGTGTACTGGCGGTATTTCATTAACAATTTTATTAAGATAAACGAATGAAAAATTATCTCATTAAAATAAATTAAGGGTTAATAGTACCTCCACTTAACAATTTAGTTTTAAAAAGAAAAATATTTTTTTTCCTGGGTCGGTTATCTTGGGAAGGTGAAGGTATACCTAACCCCAAACAATGATATACCTTCACTAGACCTATAGAAAACTTTACTGTGAATGTGGACCATATCGGTCCAGTTGGTTAGCAAGATCTTACGCTACGAACAGACGTACATACATACTGTTGCTTGAAAATTATACATTTATGTTAAGTGTATGTATATGTAACAAGGATGACAACATCCATAAAAGCGAAGCACTGAAACGGTAGGACAAACGGACATGAACACTTATATAGTGTCAGAACTGAATAATCAGAATATATAAGTATAAGAGTCGAAGCAAAATTGTAAGTGAATTTGTTGAAAAACTGCTTTATACAGGAAAATGTTTATGGACATACTTACATATTTAGGACTTGATTATAGAGTTGCTTCGCTTATAACATTATACTTTGTTGTCCCAGGAATCAGTATACCAAAAATCAGATCAATCGGATTATTAGATCACATAAAAATTTGTTGTTAAAAAAGTAAAAAAAACAACATGTTTAAATTGGACGTACGGACATTTTGGTAATGATTATAGAGTTGCTACGCTTTCTAAATCGTACCTAACTACTAAAGGAATCACCATGCAAAATTGGAAATCGATAGGACAATTCTAACATGCCTAAATTAACAAAAAGAGCTATCCGTTACGGACGGACGTACGGACGGACCGACCCTAATTATAGAAAAGCTTCGCTTTTAATAATCATTATTTGCGAACTTACATCTCACATTTAACATATAGATGATTAATTGTTCCCGCAAACAAGATATCGAAGGAAAAATGGATATTTTCTAAAAAGAAATGTAAATAATTGTTTTCAATGGAAACCATTTCTATGTTTTTCATCTCAATCTTGTATTATTTTAATTGCAATTTTTACTTATTCATTTTAAGCCACCATTTTAATTATTTGGCGCCATATTTCTTCTCAAGTTTTCTTCCTGTTTAGGCGCCATCTTGAATTGCTGTACAAGTGTAAACCAGGAACATTTAAGAGTAAAAGTGTTTGTGGCAACGATGCTCTTCAGCTCAATTGTGATAAAGGTAAGTTTTGAATATTATTAAACTTTGTATAAACTGAGTTTTCAATACCAATTGAAAGATTAAAGTAAAGAAGCTATACAAAATGTCTAAAAATCAGCCATGTGACGTCATAGGTGCTTTCTTTTCCTCTTATCCCACATTTTTATGACGTCACACGGCTGATTTTAAGACACTTTGTAAAGCTTTAAAGTAAAGCTTTTCATATTGGCTATTTTTGGGAATTAGTCAATTTAAGGAAAAAGAACATAGAACTCATAGAACTTAAATTGAATCTTGCAATACGAGTAACTTTTTTCTTCCTTATTTTTAAATGAAAATTATGTAAAATCTGAGGCTATGCTGCTCTGAGATGCATGCTGAATTTTCATGTGTGGTTTGCAGTTAGCTAAAATTTTGGTGGTTAGCTTACTATGCAGCAAAAAAATGCTCTTAAAAATTTCCTTTTTTGAAAAATGAAGTTTTTCTAAATTAAATCAATTAAGTATTAAAAAACAACAACAAAAATTACTCATTCCAGTTTATTATGGACTTTCAAATTGTGGATGAAATATTGTTTGACTTGAAGAGTAGCTATATTTCACACCATATGTTGCTGTATTGCATTCACACCCGTTATAAGGAGGAAGGATTGTCATGAGAGGAAGAAGGTCTCTTTGCAAATTTTAGACTGTTCACTCTAAACAGCTAAATATTTTTATCGAGCATATTAATTTAAATTTAATTGTAAGTAAGAATATTAATAATTATGTTAACCATTTCAATAATAAAATATTTCGGAATCCAATTATTAAAACCATATTCGCGACTAAAAATTGATTTTTTGTTCTTTTGTCTAAATGTAAGAAGACTCATATTTAAAGTTGCCCAAGTTTAAATCTTTTGCAGTCATTCCATGATGAAAAACACAGGGTTTCTTTCTTTTACCTCTTTTACCAGCATTTTAAAACAGAATAAGGATGCTTTTTCATTGAAGAACAAGGATTGCAACCTATAAAAAAGCTATCCTCAAAAATCAGGAGGTTTGACAAGGAACAATAACTCTTGTAGAGTTTCAGAACTTAGTAATCAGAACATTAATTTCTAAGTCTAAACAAACTGTACATAAATTTGTTAAAATATCATTTTTTGTGCTTTGCTTGTTTAAATGAAATGTTATTATCATTTCTAACTTTAATATGTTAACGTTTGCTTTGATAATTCTTAATTTTAGGACAAAGGATTGCTATTCTGTCAGGCGCGTTTGCCTCTGCCTCATCAGCGCATATCTACTGCCCAGTCGTTGGATTTCAACAGGTAGTTTTCGTAACGTCTCTATTCTTTTTTTTTTGGGGGGGGGCCTTATTATTGGATGAATGAGTTCTAGGCCACAGTAAAAGTGTCTGACTATGACGTCAGAAAAAATTAACAATTAACCAATGAGAAGCCAGTATTCACAATGGTAAAATATATAGCGGCCTCTCATTGGTTAGTTGTTAATTTTTTTTGACGTCATAGTCAGACACTTTTAGTGTTTTCTGAGTTCTAGGACATTAGCCTAAAACCATCCATGGTGAATATACAAAGCTACCTTGATAAGCACAACTTTACCAGTCCAGTAATTTTAGAGATACTTTATTCCAAACAAAAAAACTTACTAATTTATGTTATTCTAGTGTCTGCGCCTCTAGCATCTAGGGCTTTATATTAAAATGGTAAGAAGAGGTGTTGGAAAATAGCATAAAACCATCCCAGTTCTATGTGTAGATTCCCTAAAATGAAAAACTTAGAAAGTTCAGTAGTTATACAAATAATGCGCTTCAGACAAAAAAAATCTGAGGAGTCTAAGAAGCTGTTCTAATCCAGCGAATATTGATTGGTTTTGAAGCCATACTGGAAAATATCCTTTAAAATCATCCAATCACTTGCTTGAAATCTTTAAATTAATCTTTTTTTATAAAAATTTAAAATTATACCTTTTTTATTATCTGTTTCTGATATTTATTTATCTTTAACTTAAAGTTTCATGGTTTTCCATCCTCAGAAGAAAAATAATAATATCAGATATTTACAAAACAATTAGATTTTTATAGAATATTTAATGTTTCATAATAATACAAAATATTTATTTTTTTTATCTCAGGACGCGGACAATTACTACCAGCCCCCCTACCGAACTCCGCCCACCCCTGAACTAAGGAAATGTGAAAGAACGCCCATCACAGACAAAATATTACAGCAGTGTCATGGCAAGGTACACTTTTTTCAGAATGGCTTCGAAACCGGTTGATATCCACTGGATTAGAACCGGTAAAAAATCATGTAAAGCATCGTATTACAGACAATTTTCCACGATTGTTAAAATAAAAAAACATATAATTAATACTAGTTTTGTTAGCCTGGGCCTTCGGGCTGACAAAAGGGTTTTAATCTTATAATTTTTACTTTTACTTTTATGGAAAGCTGTTTAAATTACTATGCGATAAATAACTATTGCTTAATTTCAATTGACAGGACATATTTCTTTGTTATTAAAATATTTTGTTATGCCTTTCTGTGTTTTGACTCACATTTGCCTTGTTTATTAGTGTTCGCCCGTTCGAAGCTTGGACTGATTCTGTATATAAGTTTACTGTACTTTTTTATACAAAAATGGTTGCTGGGCTACTTAAAAAATATAATAATATTCTTAGGAATCCTGTCAGTTGCTGGCAGATCCAGCATTGTTAGGAATCGAACCTTGTGTTGGTCTTCATCTGTACATGAAGACTACCTATGCCTGCGCTGAAATGACAGGTAAGGTTTTTTATTATGGTTTTTATAAACTATTAAATGTTTTACCTACAAGAAACGTAAAAGAAACCCCTACCCCGGTATTTTTAAAATAAGTTGAAAATTAGGAAGGGGCCTGTTGTTTTTTTCTTTATTTAATTCTTAACTAACACAAACACAAGAAAATCAAATTTTTTTTTTGGGGGGGGGGTGGTAGGGTTGGTTCATTATTTTCGAGAGGCGATTTCTCTGGTGTACCCTTCACTAAAACAGTTATAAACCTTACCAGGACCTATGAGAAGCTACCCTGTAAAGGAGAACCATATAGGTTCAGCGGTTAGCGAGATTCATCGGTACTGACAGACAAATAGAAAAGTAGACATCCTGTTACTTTATTATAAGAAATATACAAATTAATCACGAAATCTAGATTTGCAGCTCTGTAAAATCAATTACAAGTTCGTGCAAATACTTGTAATATTTACTCTACGTAAAAATCATAAATTTGATTTCTAGATACTGTTGTGCTGTTATATCCAATTATGGTTAATCATTATTCTAATTTTATTTTCTATCTAAAAGTAACAGGATTTGTGTCTGTCTGTCTATGAAGTATCTCACTAACCTCTGAAGCGAAATGTTTATCTTTTACTATGTAGCTTATCATAGGTCATTGGAAGGTTAATACCTATTTTAAGAGAGGGTACCACCAACCCTAAAAAAAATTATTCCTCTCAAATTTATAGTGGTGCCCCCCTCCCCACACCCTTATGTGCACCTAGATACCCCTATTATAATATGATAATCTTTATAAAATTTAGTATTTCTACCTGAGTATGTATCTAACACAACCGTCAGAGATTCCTTGGATGTTGTGAGAACAACAACACAGACAACAACATCTACTACAACAACAACTACAACTACTCAGTCTTCTTTTGTCAGGTAAATATTATTATTAACATATTGCGGCTACGCCCCCCCAAGAGGCCTCTAGTGGCACTAGTGGTTGGGAAATCACCCCCCCCCCATTTATCTTTTAGAATGCATTATCTTGTAAAAGGTTATAGATATCCTTTTTTTAAATTTTTATCATGAATGACAGACCTACTGACAAAGTAAATTACATACTGGATGCTTATGGGTATAGGGAATCTAAGCAAAGAAAATCTCATTTTCCCCATTTCGTTACAGACTGACTGACAGACCGACGGACAAAGTGAAGTATTAAGTAGCTTCGTTGCAAATAAAACATACATATAAAATCTCTGTGCTTTGATAAGTTTCAGTCGAGAAAGAATTTTATGATTGTTTGACTTTAACTTGTTGCTTTGGTTGAAACTAAAAATGTAATCAATTTTTATGTTGTAAGATGGGTAAAGCATCATTTCTGCATTAAAAGCGTTTGCAGCTATCTCATTATAAGATGAACAGGGCTTATTGTAAAATATTGTCATACACATCAAAACGTAAAAACCTAAATTATAAACAACACCGATTTATGTTATTAAACAGCATAAGGATCGTTCCCTTCCTATATTTTCATATGAGATAAATAGAATTTTTTATTTCAAAACAAGGATGACATCATCAATGAGTAGAAAAGCACAAAACAAATCGTGGATTTACAATTGATATACGGACAATGGGATTTAAAGAGCATATTTTTAGTGATAAAAAATAATATATATAAAATCACGAAACTATTCTTAATATTTTATATATGTGTGTTTACATGTTTGTAGCATTACTGAAAGACCAACGAACCAAGTTAATAAAATACTGGGTGCTTAATCGTATAGGGAATCTTTACACATCTATCTTGAATTTCAGAAGTGATAATCAAGTGATTGACTGACGAACAGACTATACATTTAGAATCATAAAGTTACTACGCAGCTTGAAAGTTATTTTGCTTTTTTAATTTTTCGGTTTGAATAAACCTGACGGAAATGATGGTTGATATCTAAGTTGCCAGGGCTAGGACTTGTGTAAATATTTACCTTTCCTCTCTTATAAATAGAAGAAAAATAATTTCAAGGATTATTTCTTTAATCCTTTTTCCTTCATGATATAAAATATTACTTTTTTTGAATAATCCTATAATATAAAGTAAGTTTTTTTTTTTGTCTGAAGCTTAAGATCTTAATAACTTTTGAACTGATTGGGTTCTCTATTTTAAGTAAACTTCACATTGGTATCGTGATAGTTTTAGGCTAAATCATTTTCTGATTTAAGTGGTGGGATGGTTTTAAGCTATTTTTCTCGCCCCTTTATGCTAGTGGCGTCTCCGCTAGTATTATCTAACTTTTCAGGGATCTTAAGGGATGTGACATTAGACAAAACAAATTAAGGTCCTACCACAATACTTCCAGTCAATTGGGTGCCCTGAAATTTTTTTTATAGGAATTGCCATATTAGCGCCAGGTTTAGATTTCAGGCTTATTTTTAAAAGTTGTAAAGGGTTACAGGCGGCTGCGCACAGCTGCCAAGTCCTGATTAAAATTTGTAAATTATTATTATGATTAAATTTGATTAATGAATAAAAATAAAGAATAAACAAAAAAAAATTCTGTTGACATAGCAACTAATTTTTTTTATGTATTCAAAAAGGAACCATATTATTTTTCTATTTAATTTTTCATGACAATAGAAGTTGACAATATTGTTGAATATTTTATGAAAATAAGTTTATAAATCTGTAGAAAAGACGTCCTTGTTTTTTTTGAGGGGATCATCCTTTACCCCCCCCCCCTTTACGTCTATATCTGTAGACATACTAAATTTTCTAAAATGAAATGTTTAATAATTTCTGCAATTAGAAACCAACAAAGGAAAAATACAAAATCTAAAAAATTAGCTTCAAAAAGATGGTGTAAAATAGTTTTTCATTAGATGCTTTAACCCTTTATCCTAAATTTATTGAAATAAAAATAATAGATTAAAAATTTTATCAATTTTAATTTCTTTGGATATCTTTTAAAAGAAATTATAAACCGTATATTTTTTCTTTTGATTAAACACTATTTCCTCGAAAACAATAGCTGTATTGTCTAATAATGTGCAGAAAACAATACATTTTGTATCAATAGTGTTATGTTTGAATTATAAACAGGTTAAAAGAAATTTATTTTTTGTCTGTGTATTAGATTCAGAGCCCGACAGCAGCGAATAAGCCTCAGATATTTTTAAAAGATGTAAGGCAATATTTTGGTCAGATTTTTAGCATTGTAAAAGTTAAATTTCCATGAGGCTTTCAAGCGGAAGACACCCAGCTGCTAAGTCTTGATTAGATTATAATTTTTCATGTTTCTTTTAGGATACCTGAAGGCTCAAGTTCATTTTCTAACATTGTTGACTATGACACATACGACTACCAGCAGCCTTACTCGCCAGGTATTGGCTCTGGAAGCTGGACAGGTGGTAATTCTGGTTCTTATTCACCTGGAACTGGAACTGTGTCCAGTTATTCGCCTGGAGAAGGAATGGGGAAAGATACAGGTATAGTTATTTATCATATCGCTTTAGAGACACCTTTCCGCGATTATTAAAATGAAAAATTATAAGATATAAACCAGTTATGCCCAGGCTAACAAAACTGGTATTAATTTTATGATTTGTGTTTTAATATTCGTGAAAAATTGTCTGTAATACGATGCTATACATGATTTTACTTGCTTATGCAAATGTAATACCTAATCTAAATAAATAAAGAAATTAAATTCAAATTGACAAATTTATAAAATGAATGTTTTTAGAATAAATGTAGGACGCTAAATTCATCAATATAATGTCAATTTTATATTTTGCAAAGTGACAGCATAAAACATATTTTTATTTTAAATAATCCTTCTAGACATGTTTACCACCTCCAATATGAATTGAGAACAATAAATATATTTGAACTTGCATATTAATTTTGGAAAGTATTATCTATTAATCTGTAAGGCAGATATATTGTATTTCACACAAAGCCTAGAGTCTGATTCATCCTTACTGGCAAATGTACATATCCGCGGACAACTTTCTATGAAACCGTACAATATCCATAATACCAAGTAGAACGATGTCTGTCTGTTTGTTTGTTTGTTTGTCTGTCTGTCTGTTTGTAGCGAAGGATCTCGCTAACGACTGAACCGATCGGGTACTCCTTAACAGGGTAGATTCTCATATGTCCCTGGAAGGTTTATAACTATTTTGGGGGAGGGTACCACCACCCTCCCTAGAGAAATTAATTTTTTTTTAAATTTCTCAATTTTAGAAAGAGAGTTCAACGAAAAACAAACATCAAACGTAATTTTTTTTTACTTTTTCTTTTAAAATCTAAAATAAGAAATTGAATTATTAAATTCGACTCTCTCCTCCTCAAGTGCCCCTAGAGGCCTCTAGGGGCGTAGCCGCTAGTATATATATATACATTTAAAGCATTTTTTTCATAGGTTATGCTACCGGATATGACCGTAGTGATTCTTATTCACCGGATGACCTGCCTTTTGAGCCGCGGGGTCGCATACCTGGCCCCCCTGACCTCTGGCTCCTGAACCCACCCTCCTCAGCCCATAGTGATGTAATTACTACCACAAGTACTAATTCTTTTCCAGGTGCGTGTTTATTCAAGTTCCAAGTAGGGCCTGTCCGTACGAACGTAACGGTTAGCTCTAATTGTCCTTTCAATTTTAAACTTTGCATGGTGATTTCTGCAACAGTTAGGTACGATTTAGAAAGAGTAGCAACTCTATATTCGTCAACAGAAAGTCAGTACGTCTATTTAAAAATTTTTATTTTTAACTTTTTTTGACAACAATTTTTTGTATGGCATGATTATCCTATTCGTGTGACCTTTGGAACAATGATTCCTAGGACAACACAATTTTGCAACAAATTTATAAACTATTTTGTTTATGCCTGATAACTTTCTACACTAAAAATGATTCAGTCTGTCCGTATGTTTATCTGTCTTGGAGAAACTAAATTTTGTACAGAATGTACTCCTTATCCATGTATCCATTATTATTTTGTTAAAGCCATGAAAAATAAAAATTTTAATTCGGTTCGACAAACAGAATAAAATTTAAATGAATAAAATACCATAACTTTAACATTTTAAAGACAAAACAAAAGTTTGCAAATTATTTGAAGAAATGTTACAGGTATACCATTGCCTACCTCATTCCAGTTCTGAAAAATTATAATTTCTTCCAATTTTTTCTGATTAATATTTTGCATTTTTATTGGATTTGTTTCTTATTATGAATAATGTGCCACTTATTTAGCTTTATGTCAATAATTTAATACCATCATTATATGTTTTACAATTTAATTTTATTTATTTAACTTAAAAAATAGTGTTTATTTCCAATTTTATCCAAGTAACCATAGTTTTCTTTTCGATCCTTTTTCAGTTAGCTGGTCTATCTTTTTTTTTCGATGGCCACGGTTGCATCTGTAGATTCAAAATATATTCAGGGATCTGAAGGGATAATACAATAGCCAAAGAATTGATATACATCCCCAACAATGATACAAAAAATAACCCCATCTGTAGATTAAAACTATTAGTTAAAACGTTAGGAAACATAACTTAATGAACCAACCAATACAAATTTCCAAATTGTCAAGCTAACGTCCCCTCCTCCCTCCCTGAAAATATTGCTCGAATAAGAATAAGACTCAAAATCGTTTGTTTAAAATTCCTCCTCTGTATATATTTTTCCTTTTTATTTGAGAAAATGGAACAATTTCCTTAGCTTGACAGCTCAGTAATAACAGGTTAACCAAAATATATAGAAACACATAAAACCACAATTTATATGTTTATCTATCTATACACCGATACTGTTTTAGTCACTTATCGTATCGTATTATAGACAGCTTTCCACGGATACTATAATAAAAATTATAAGATTAAAACTTTTTATTATTTATCCGAGGGACCGAATGCCCAGGATAACAAAACTGGTATTAGTATTTGTTTTATTTTAATATTAATGAAAAATTGTCAGCAATACGATGCTATCAATGATTTTCAGTATGACTGAGAACCGGTTCCAATCCAGCGGATATTAATTGGTTTCGAAGCCATACTGAAAATAGATTTCTTTATCTACCTACCCATTTAGTTGACTTTTCCCTTAATTTTTTCTTGTTTTACCCAATATTTTACTTATACAATACTCCATTTTTAGTAGCGATGCTACTCTAAAATTCACTCTCTGCCTGTCTGTCTGCCAGCCAGTCCGTAACGCCATGGGGTAATTGTGATATTCTCGGCTGCTATTAAAGATAGACGGCTGAAAATTTCGGTGAAGATTCCTGTGACATAAAGTCTTTCAATTGTTTTGTCCGTCTGTCTGAAGGTTATGTTTCTTGATTATCTAATAGTTTTTGCATATTTTGTTCCTTTCTTTTATGACAACTAAACAAATGCGCTTTAACGCACTTTGTCCGTTTGTCTATTCCATGGATTTTGTGCTTTGCTACTTATGGATGTTGTTATCCTTGTTTACAGTTCTATTTCAGGATTCGGTCAAATAGATTTTCCTTTTCTCTCTTTCTCCATAAATTTAGTTTGCCTCCAAACCAATATTCTCAAAACTAAATAAATCGAGTATTATGTAAATAAAAAAAATATCCTAGTTAAAAAAGTATTTAAAAGGTTTTTTGTCAGGCCGTCAACAATTTGCTAACCGCTGAACCGATATGGTTCTCCTTTACAGTGAAGCTTCTTGTAAGTCCAGGAGGGAAGGTTTTTACACTTTTGTGGTAGGGTATCTTCACCTACCAATAAAAGATGACCCCACCTTAAAAAAAAAGATTTTTTGTTCTTATTAAACCTTAAATTGAAAATGGGAGGGAGGTCCTTTCTTAAGTTTCCCTAGAGACTAAGGATGGTTGTTTAGATGATATAAACCCTTAGCTAGAAATAAAACATACTACGTTTCAACCAGTTTAAATCCTTTTTAGAAAAATTAAGGATAACTTAAAATGACTAATACTTTTGTATTTATTTTAAAAATATTTAATTCGCAGTAAAAATGTATTCAATATATTTAAAATTTTTCTTTGCAAAGCTAATCCACAACTCATTTTTCTAACTATCTGTTCATCTTCTATATGTCAAACAGTCCTGGCTTTACTCGACTGCTGTAAGAGATAGGCGTCTGATTTTGGTTAAAGAATATGCTTACTAATGAGCATCTATTCTATAAATAACTTTGTTTTTTATGTTTGGCTTTCCTTTTAATTTAAGTAAGCTTTTTAAAAATGGATATTGAATGCGTGGATATTTTGAGAAATTTTCGCATACCCTGATCAAATATTTCTCTAAGTTGGCTAACATAACGATACCCCCCACTTACCCTTATGACTTTAACCCATACCCCCCCCCCCCTAACTATGCAGGAACGTATTGACCCCTACCTGAGGACTATATTAGCAACCTAAATTGACGTCAAAGATCTCCTGTCACAATATCCATGTACTCATTAATAAATCACATAGTTTTATTCAAAGTTTAATTACATTACAGGTTTTGATATTTTTAGAAGTAGACAGTGCCAGTGTAGAGGCTAGTGGCGGAGTCATAGAAAATTTCCCTGTTGTCGAAATCACTTCAGGCATACTTAATAATCTCTCTTTCTTAAAGGTAATATTTTAAATCAAATAAGCACCATTTATGTGTTAATTACGGTCTTATACACATTATTCTAAAAGAATAGGGTGTGCACGAGCTGTATGTATTGTAACTCTACCTACGGGGTGGGGACACTTTTCTAATTTGGTTTTTGAATACCAATATCATCGGAAATATTAAAATAGCCAAGTCGCTACAAAAGAGCAGAAAGCAAATTGGTTAACAAAAAAGGTGCCAACCAATTGGGGCAGGTAGTTGTATGGGTTATACATTTAATTTATACACAAATTATAGGGGTAATATTCATATATTTAAAAATTTATGTCTTAGTATTCCTTTGTTTCATACACCCTATAACAAGGGTAAGGTGTATCCATGAACACAGTAATAAAGTCTGATTGAGTATGACGTGACAAAAAAAATTAGCCAATGAGAGGCCACTATAAATTTTACCATTGGTCAATAACGGCCTCTCATTGGCTAATTTTTTTTGTTACGTCATAATCAGTCAGACACTATAACAAGGGTAAGGTGTATCCATAGGTCTACTTATCATCAAGCTATAGAAGGTTCCTTGTTTGTTCACAGATTTTAAAAATTTGAATCCACAAAATTGCTTTTATCATTAGAAATATCATTTTATAAGAGAGCTATATCAATATACTAAATTTTTATGGAAATATTTATTTTAGAAACACAAGATGGAAGTAATTCTTTGTTTTGTTCTTGCAGCTGTTTTTGGTATAATTCTATTCTGTATTATACTTATCATTAAACATTTTAGGAAAGTCTTGTCTTATATGGTACTCTTTATGTAAACTATTCATCAAATTTATGGACAGTTTGACTTAAACTTAGCATTTGATAAATGGATAAAGATTACGTGGCTATATTAACAGTATGAAACTTGTCCTCAATTTCAGTTGTAAAATGAACCCTATATACTGGTAAATTCTTTCATCCTGTAGGAGGGGAGGTGATGGGATAAAGGGTGTGGATGGGTGGTATCGTTATTGAGCAATTTGTAAATAACATTAAAGTATAATCATTATTTTTAAAGAAAAAAAACCAATTCCAATTGTTTTACAGAAATTGAAACGATAATTTTTCCTATTCTAATAAACATCAATTTTATAATTAACAACAAAGTAATTAAGACAAGACTTGATTTCTGTAGAAAACCATCAAACGAAGCCGCCAAACCTTCGTGTACAGATCTCGACACAGTTGATGTAGATGCTGAACTAGAAATTGTACCAACTTCTCCTCTGCCGGAGCCACAGTTCTTGTCAAATCCAGATTCTACACCTGTCAAATATCCAACCCTAGGTATGGTTCATTTTTATAGTTTTATAATTAACTTTTTCTATCTATCCTTCAGACAATCATGAAAAAAATGAGATTTTCTCGGCTGCTATTTAAAATAGACAGCTGAAATTTTCCTATTTCTTTTACATGTACGCATCTAGTCTACAAACATTGTTTGTCCATCTGTCTGTCTATCGTTTACACTTCAAAAGACATAAAAAAAACTGTATTTTTTCCCTGAAGTTTTGTGATTTTCTTATTTTTTTATATCCTCTCTTTTTCGTTTTTAATGACAAATAAACATATGATCTATGTCATTTTGTGCATCTATGTTATTATCGCCATTAAAAAGATCTAGCGGATGCTTCCCCAGTATCTTTTGAAAGAGTAGTACAGTAGCCTAAAAACCATCACTTAGAAAATAAAAGAATAAAATAATAGTTAAGGAATTAACGTATACAAGTTATAATTTTCAAATCTTTTCTAGGACGGTCTAGTGTACGTAAAACACGCAACTCTTGTTCTGACTACGGCTATACAACCCATAACACAGCTATGTCACCCAGGGATCAAGTCATAAGGTAAATAGTACACAAAAATTAGGTTTAAAACAAGTTTGTGATTCGATGATTTACTTGATTTCTCAGTATGGCTGTGAACCGGTTCTTATCCACTGGATATTAGCGGTTTCGAAGCTATACTGGAATAGTTATTTCTCGCATCGTGTTATAAACGGCTTTCCGCGGATATAGACTTATAGTTTTTACAATTATAAGATTAAAACTAGTTTTTTTAGCCCCGAGGTGCCGAAGGCACCGGCAAAAAAACTGGTCACAATCTTATGATTGTGCATTTTTATATTCGTAGAAGGCTGGATATAATACGATGCTAGACATAGTTTTTTCGTATGGATGAGAACCGGTTCATATCCACCGAATTCGAATAAATACGAGAAAAATTATTCTTGAGTATAAAAGATATGATTCAATTCAGCTAGGAATGTCACAAAACAAAGAACTTTACTATTCATTATATTGCTCATTGCAGATAGAACCAATTAAGCTTCGTTTACCTTACGTACCTGTCCAACTCTTATTATTGGTCATTCGTTCGATCGGACGTATGGGCATTTGACAAATAAATGCCCTAGTTATAAAATATCCGTGCAACAAAATATATTTTCAGATAAATGATAATATTACTTTACAAAATTATAAATTTTAAACTTTAAAAATTAATTTTAGGTATTCAACTATCGGCCGGCAGAAAGTATCCCCAGGCGGTCTATCTCCCAACGCCCAAATGGCTGCCGGCGGCGGGTTTCCAATCTACGCCCCGGGCAGCACTTATTCTTCTGGCGGGGGCTCGAACCACAGCTACTCAGTATTCAGTTCTGACCATGATAATCCGCGCAGCCTGACACTTAGTCATCAATCTGAGCTGCCTCTCTATGATTAAAATTTATAAATTTTATATCGAATTTAGTTACACTAAAATGAAATGCCTTTTAGATATTCTATGCATTAATAAAGACACTTAAGAAGTGATAAAAAAATGCGGCTATAATCCAAGGACAAATGAAGGATTTATACAAATAAAAATATTCCAGTATCGCTTCGAAAAGAATTGATATCACCTGAAGTAGAACAGGTTCTCAGCCACACCATAAAAATCCCTTATAGCCAATTTTCCTAGAATATCAAAACAAAAATCATAAAATTGATACCAGTTTTGTTAGCCCGGGCCTACTAAAACAGGTTTTAATCTTAAAATATTTATTTTAATATCCTTGGAAAGCTGTCTATTACAATGTTCTAAATTTGTGATAAAAAAATTGAAAAGAAAGATTGCAGGTTTACATAACGTGCTCAGTTATTCAAGTTAAACTGTCGTAAAAGTTTGAAATGTGATTAGTTTCCTATGCAGAAATGGATTTAATATACGTGGATATTATGACAGGAAAAGTTTTGTTGTCAATTTAGGATTCTACATTAGTCCTCATTTATTGGTTAGTACTCCTCCAGCAGGAGGGGAAGGGATGGGGGATATCGTTCTCTTAGCCAGCTGGAAGGACCATTTTATTAGAGTAGGCGAAAATATGGCGCAACATCCAACTGCTTACATATCGATTTATGCAGAAGTGCAATACTAGGGTATCATTTGTTTTATTTTAGTATCTTCTACTATTTCTACTTTTTATAGGTTGAAATTATTCTTTTTTATGGACTTACTTTTAAAATATTATAGTATAATAGTTGATCATAAAAATTTTAAACAAATTTTTTCATAATAATTTATTAAAATTATGATTAATTACTAATTGTATGACAGCCCAAAGAAAATCTTATGGTCAAATTTCGTTTATTTTTTTGCTATTAAAATAAAAAATTTAGGTACTTCGCATGAATTTTGATTGTTTTGTTCTAAACTAGAAGTGTTTAACAGTTTTAATCCTGAGAAGGGTTAATTTGTGTAGTAACATTGGAGACGTATGTATATCAATTATCTCTTAAGATCTTTAGCAGCTCAACCAAATATTTATCACTTATAGCTATTAATAATTTAACTTCTATGTAATCAATTTTGATTTATTTTTAAAACCAAATTTTCCCAACCTAAATGTGTTCTCTACTCTATCCCTGTTGTAAAACTTAACTGGACTAGAATATAAAGTATTGATTTTGTCTAATATTTGGCCAGAGAGTCGCAGCACAATAATAGAAATATTTCAATAGAGAGGGCGATGCAAAATCTACATTTTTTTAGTTTTTCTCTCAGCATAAATTAAGTGTCCTTTGAAATGTTAGATTTGTTGGCTTATGTCTTGCTAGTTATTATAGCGGATGTAGAAATTACTAGGATATTGTGAAAGGGGAAAAATTTTCGTCAATTTAACTTCCAAATATGGACATAATCAAATTTTCAGTTGAAAGGGGGTGGGTCATTTTTTTCCACTCTATTTCAAAAATATGGAGTAACATCCAAGTAATGATATATCCATTATTAAAGTAGAAGTTTGGCGAATGAATACAGAATTCAATGACTACGCTGCTGTCGCGAAACTCTCGACGCTGAATTAGGCTTCGACTGGTTATTTGATCATTTTGCTTTTCTTATACCAAATTGTCTATGTAATCTTAAATCTAATATCCTATTAGTTTAAAAGTCTGCGGAAGTTATAGTTTTCCGCAAAGTGACTTCGATAAAGGTACACTATACTCAACTTTACTTTTCAGACTTTTTACTTCCAAGGGAGGAGGGGGGGGGGGGATTATGAAGATGAAAATCCCCCTTTAGCAATAAAAACCATCTTATTACCGCCCACCTCCACCTTAAAATTTTTAAAAATACAAAATATAAAACCATTCTCATTTTACTATTTACCATTATAATTAAAGGGGAAATTATTTTAAAAAGCTTTTTCACAAGATTAGCCAAAGTACCTATTCTATAGTATTGTCAAATCATATTTTTAAAAAGCGTATAAAACTCTGTAAATATGCGTAATGTATATTATTCTCTACATATGAGTATATGTGCTACTAGAAATTACATCTTAAAGATACACAACAATTATTATAAGTGCAATAATGTTAATCTCATAAAATTAATTGGTTTTCAGTAATTGCGATATCAAAAATATTAATGCAATTTTCTTGCAGGGCAGTTTAGAGTAATTTATTGTAAAGGTTTTTTTTCTGTTTTTAACTTCCTACAAATACAGAGGCGTGCTGAAGGAGAGTGTAGGGGGGGGGGGGTATCCACCCTCTTGTTGTCTGTAATAGACCCCCCCCCCCCCCACCCACACCACCTTGGTTTTTGACTCAAGAGGAATATAAAAATCGTAAAGGAGCGTACAAAATCCCCCTCCCCTACCAAAATTTTTTGCGCTCCCTGTACCATAAGATTTGTTACTGGATATTCTTCAGGGATGCTTTACATTAGTCCTTGACTGTTTTTATATGTTTCAATTCAATAACAAAAAGAAATCTTTAAATTATACCAAAAGTGTATTAAATAGAATTAATTTCTAAAATCTTAATCCTAATTTTTAAATTTTGACAGAATTTGTAAAAATAATGTGTTATCTTAAAAGTAAATGGCTAGCACCAATTTACCCCATATGAAATCCTAATATATATTAGTATAACATAATCGTGGGCATCCATAAAAGGCTTAGCTAGCCAATGTGCAAATTCTTGGCAATATTTGTGGTGGGGGGTTGCTATATTGCAATTATTTGCATGTTTTTCTTATCTCCATGTTTGCATTGAACACACACACACACTGGCCGTTCCAAAATTAGGATGGTTAGCTTTCTTGGGTAATTTTCATATAAATTCTTTTAAGATTTTCAAAAGAAATTATGATATAGATTTTTGCGTAATAATTGTAAAGTTGCCATTTTCTCAGAGTTTTCTAATGCAGATTATACCAACGACCCTTTAATTGTATGATGTGTGCTAGTTGTCCTGAAGTATTCATCGTTAAATCATTCATCTCCCATTTAGAATTTAAATTTTTGGAAAGAAAAAGTAAAATCATTTTTTTTCTATGGGCGGTTTTCTTTGGAGATGTGGAGTTACCCTCCTCAAAATAGTTATAAACCCTCGCAGGACCTATATCGGTTCAGCGGTTATCGAGATCCCTCGGTACAAACAGAAACATACAGATCCTGTTCTTTTTATATAGGGATATTTTTCAATGCTTGTACCTTTACAGACTTTCTTTTTTAAATTCTGTAACAATGAAAATTGGTAAATCAATCTTTAGAAAAAAATTGCCACTCTGTTGAGCCCCCAGCCAAACCACTTTCCATAATTATTGTGAATATTTGCGTTTATGCACTTTCTGGGTATTACATTGTTTACCAAAACACACCAGTCATAACAGAATAAAATAGAATTGCAAATATAGATCAAAACCAGCACACTTTTTAGGCTAATAGAAATTGTAATAGTTATTTATCACATCGTGTTATAGACAACTTTCCGCAGATATAAAAAAAATTAAATCAGTTTTGTTAGCCCCGAGGGGCTGAAGGACTACACTAACAAAACAGGTATTGATTTTGCTATTTTTATTTTGATATTGGTGGAAAATTGTCTGTTATTTGATGCTTTACATGGTTTTAGTATGGTCGAGGGCCGATTCTAATCCAGCGGATATTAATAGGTTTCGAAGCCATACTGGAATATTTCTTCCAAATATTTTATATCGGTTAATTCTAAGATGAAAATCAATTTCAAAATATTATTAATGGGATTAAAAATTTTGCTATCCTTTAGTAGTAGTAGGGATTTTTTGTTTGTAGCTTAAGATTTTACTAACTACTGAACCGATTGAGATCTTAAATTGATATAGTCCTTGCGATGATTTTTGTCTTGTTTTCAGATTTAAGTCTCAGGATGGTTTCAGGCTATTTTATTGTCTTAATTCGGGTTCCAATAAGAGCCCCTAGATGCTGACGTCACCGAAACTGTCCCAATTTTGTATAACTTTTGCGGAACAAGTTCCAATTACGTCATATTTTTCTTTCCCGAAAAAGGGAGGGGGGGGAAGAAAATCTCTTCAAAAGAGATGGGGAAAACCCCCTTTTCTCCCATCTCTTTTTTCTTCCCCCCTTCCCTTTTTTTCTTTCCCCCTTCTCTTTTTCGGGAAAGAAAAATATGACGTAATTGGAACTTGTTCCGCAAAAGTTATACAAAATTGGGACAGTTTCGGTGACGTCCTAGATGCTAGGACTGCAACCGCTAGTTGTTAATAAAAAGAGAAGAATGTTTGTACTAAATGCAAAATAATTTTAGATTGAATTAAAATTATGCTACTAAATCAATTACACGTTCAAAAAACGAAGTTTTGATTTCTTTATGACCAAAGCATAAACTTTTAGACAATATTTACAGGGAGGAGGCATTGGAATATTTATTACACTAGTCCCTTAGTTTTATAGCAACGTTTTCTTATTCTTTGACTTTAACAACTTTTGTGACTTTCATCAATTTTGATTGGTTGGTTCATTAAGTCGAGTGTCCAAAAGTTTTAACCATTAATTGCAATTTACAGAAGGGTTAATTTTGTGTATCATCATTTGGGATGTACATCAATTTATATCAGCCATTGTCTTAACACTTTAGATCCCAACAATATATATGATGTGTGCAATATTCAATTAATAAAATGTGCAGCTTTTTTATACATGTTAATTTATAATATAAACTAAAGACTAAAACTTACATTATAATAATTTACAACTTAAAAATTAATTATAAATTGTTATCTGTGATATTATACTGTAAAAATGTTGTCAATTATATCTAATTTAAAAACAATAAGAATTTGAAATAAACCTAAAATTAGTTAATTATCGCATCGTGATAAAAACAGCTTTCCACGGATATTGAAATGAAAAAAAATATGATTAAAACCAGTTTTGTTAGCCTCGAGTTAACGAAACTGGTGTCATTTTTATGACTTCTATTTTAATATTCGTGAAAAATTGTCAGTAATACGATGCTATACGTGATTTTTCAGTACGGCTGAGTATCGATTCTTATCCAACGGATATTAATTGGTTTGGAAACCATACTGGAAAGATGATTTCGTTATTGTCTAAATGAATCAAAATTATATGTAATTAAAAAAATATTAAAACATTAATAAATGTATTAAAATATTATATTTTGATGTAGTACAAAACTAGATGTTATATGTATTAAATTGTAATCATTAATAAATTGTTTTACTGTTTATATTTTCTGTTTTGTTATATTGCTTGGGAGATGCAATTGTCCTATTTTAATTCACAGTAAGACTAAAAGTTGACATATTATATTTTTAAAAGCGAAGCTTTTCTATGATAAGGGTCGCTTCGTCCGTAATTTTCGTTAATTTAGACATTTTAGAATTGTCCTATCGATTTAAAACTTTGCATTAGACAATATAACAATTAGCAAGCGATTTAGTAATCGTAGCAAGTCTATAATCGTTTCCAGAAAGTCCGACAACAAATTTTTTTGTATGACATTTATTCCATATACTACTCTGTTTTTTTAAAAATAATGATTCCTTTAACAATAAGTACAATATTGAAAGCAATGCATCTCTATAATCAAATCTTAAAAATGAAAGTACGTCCTTATACTGCATCCTGTATTTGCGCAATTTTGCCAAAAAAATTCATTTACGCTTACAAATTAATGTTCTGTTTACTAAATTCTGACACTCTACAAGGGTTCTTGTTCATTGTTCTTCCTTCTTATTTTAGAGGTTCACTTTTATGAAAGTTGTTTTCCTTGTTCTTTTGAATTATTAAGTATGAGCAGATGATGAATAATTTTAGAAAGAGAGGAAGGATTGCAAAAACTTTTAAAGGATCCATCCTTCTTTTAGACAAATGACATATAGACCAAACATTATCTTTATCATCACTTAATTGTGAAAATAATATGATTAAGTTCATTTTACAATTTTAATAAAATTAAATAAATTTTTAATAAGCATAGAAACTATTAGCTAACAGGAAATATAAATATTATTAATACATAATATTTATTTATAAAATAAGCAGCTTTTTTTAGTCTTAGCCGATTTAACTTTACATACCTAACTGTTAAATTTAAACGCCGTTTCAAGTAAACAAGAATTACAACATCCATTAAGCGAAGCTCTGAAACAATAGGACAAACGATCATCAACACTTGTGGAGTGTCAGAACTGAATAAGCAGAATATAAATATATAAGTATAAACAAAATATTAAGTATATTTGTTTTAAACTGCTTTAGGACATACTTTCATTTTTAGAACTTGATTATAGAGATGCTTCGCTTATAACATTGTCTTATACCTTTAGATCCCTGGCAGCTATAATTTATTGATTGATAAAACCAAATAAGATTTTATCAAGGCTTGTGTTGTAAAAACTTAGAATTTAAATTTTTAAAAAGAATCTATCTATGACACAAATAAGTAATGATAAAATAACTATCTGAACACGAGAAAGCGTAGAGGCTAGAGAGGAAGCACTAGAAAGGAGGCATACCATATAAACTCTAGTTTCTAAGTTTAGCCACCTCACTATCATAATCGTAGAATGACGTTGCAACATTCATTAAACTATTTTTAAACAATGCATACAACCAAAAAGTATAAGGTAGATAGATTACTGCTTAGAATATTAAAACAAGGATGACAAAATTCATAAAAACGAAACTCAAAACCTACATGACAAACGAACGTTAACACTGGTATATAGTGTCAGAACTGAATAAGCAGAATATAAGTGTAAAAATCTTAACAAATTTGTTGCGAATCTGTTTAAATACAGTTTACTGTTTAAGGACATACTTACATTTTAGGACTTGATTATGGAGATGCTTTGCTTCTAAAATTGTACTAGAAAAGCTTTGTTTTTAATAATATTGGCTTTGGACTTGTGTGAACTAGGCCAACCATACCTCAAACCTTCTTTTATTAAAAAATTTAAATATAGTATTTTTATATATTTTAGTCATAAAAAGACTAATAAAAGTTTCACCCATTAATATAAAAGACACATTTGCATATCTAATACAACTTTTGTTGAAATGTTTTAATTCCAAGTACAATTACTTTGATGGCTCAAAGTTTTAAAAAGTTAGCTTTATCCCTATTCTTTTAACCTAGCTTGGTAGTGTAACCTACCTCTTTGTTTTATAACGTATTCAAATGATAACATTGTCAAAGTGCTGTTATCAAATCAACATAAGAATAATAATAGAACAAACACCCGTGACACCCATTATGATTTATGTCAACGTTACTGTCAGACCATTTAAGTAAAAAAAATTGCCTTGCTACAAAAGACCTAATCAAAAAAGACCAAAAATTTAAAGACCTAATCCTGCTAAAGACCAAATCCTACAAAAAGCCTAAATTACAAAAGACCAATCCTACGAAAGGCCTAAATAAAATATAACATAAATACAAGTATGACAACGTCCATAAACCCTTAACCTAACCTAGCCTAACCTCTGCGGGACTCATCCAAGCTTTTTATTTTGTGGGGGGTAAAATGGCGTGCGAAGCGCGCCGCAAATTTTTTTTACCCCCCCCAAAATTCTTACCCCGGGGGTAAAATTTGCTTGGGGGGGTAATTACCCCCCCTGAAATCTGTTGGCAGGGGTAAATTTAGTTTACCCCCCCCCAAAATTTACCCCCGGGTTAAAATTTTTTTGGGGGGTAATTTAAATTTTATTAAATATATAGTTTTAAAAATACGCGCGAAGCGCGCAAAAATTTTTTTTATTCGAGATTTTTTGGGGGGGGTAAATACCCCCTCCTAAATGGTAGAGGGTGCCTACGGCACCCCCAGGGTAGGGGTAAATTTTAAATGGGGGGGGTAATCGCCCCATTACCCCCCCCCCCCCCTTGGACGCCTATGTCATCCATATTACCTAACCTAACATAACCTTAATTATACATTGTGGGGGATATGGCATTGCCAAAGCAAACTAAGGGGATAATTCAGGAAAGTTTTTGAATTTGTATGAGGTCGTTGTTTCTATTCATGCAAATTAGAATTGCTCTGCAAGTAATATTAAATCCATGTGTTATGAAATAGTCAGAGCGGATAAAGAAATTTCCAGTATGGCTTTCAAACCGATTAAAATCCACTGAGTCAAGACAAGTTCTCAGCCATACCTTCCCCCAAAATAGCTATAAACCTTCCCATGAGAAGCCACATTGTAAAGGGGTTCCGTATTGGTTCAGCGGTTAGCGAGATCCATCGGTACATACACACAGAGAACCTGTTATTTTTTTATATATGATTTCAGAAATTCAAAACATAAGTTGCATGAAATTCGAGATCAAATCGAAATAATATATTTTCACATTGCTACTATTTCTTTTGACATATATATGTCAATTTTAAAAAGAGTATTTACTTCAATTAATTGATCAAAGAAAAAAAGTAATGGATAAAATTCTGCCTTTTTCCCTCTTATCCAACCATAATCCAGGCTCTGACAAATATTCTACAAGTTTAAAAGTTACAACAAATGCAGCTGCAAAAATACAGGGTAACAGGGAAGTTTATAGAAATAAAAATGATATAAAAATAATGATAAAAATTCTAATATAAAAGTACCAGGATCTCTATCTAGGTGCGAAGAAAGCTGTTAGTATTTAGTCATTATACACTAGTGACTACGGCCCCAGAGGAATCTATCAATGTTATGAACAGTTGTTTACCAAAAAATATCTTGATTGCCTTTAGACGATGCGAGTTTCGTATCATTTGTTCCTTTAATATTTAGTACCATGCCCAGGACCTATGAGAAGATACAGTGTAAAAAAGAACCGTGTCGGTTCAGCGGTTAGAGATATCCTTCGGTACAAACAGACAGACAGACAGAGATATTGTTACTTTTATAAAATGATAAACTTTTCTTTGTAAAACAAAAAAAATCCTTTATCTTGAATTTCTTTTAACAGTCACCACTAACTCTGTTTGAAATCAGGAAAAGTCTCATTTGTCTTCACATAACCTATCCTTGTATACCTGGAATTTGTAAGGATCAACTCTGGCGGTAAGAGAGCGGGATCAGACAAACGAGTGCAGTTTGTTTTCAGTTCAAGGATGGCATAGAAATTTTGCTGAATGCTCAGTAATAAGGTATTTGGGATAGATAGAAAAAAATTATTTGCACTTTTATAATTTTTATTTATACAAAATGTATTTTATTGGTTAAGGAAAGGGCGGCTGCGGTTATAGGCAGTAAAATATTTGAGATCATGGCAAGAAAACGAAGTAGCGGGTTTCCTCTTATTTTCACAGTAGTTTTTCTCCTACTTCTACGGTGCCAATTTCCGAACTTTGCGAGGTATCAGTAACATTTACCTAACCTAACCTAAAATAAATTATCAAAACCTACTGTGAAAATACAACGAAACCCGCTACTTCGTTTTATTTCCATGATCCAATATTTATCTCAAATATAGATTTCTTATCATCTAACGCTTATACTGGCGGCTACGGTCACGGCTTGATAAAAAGAAAAGCTAACAATATTTTTTTTTCGTATTGCTAATCCTTTTATATGGAGAAAGGATGGGATAAAGGTTGTCAGGTTTCTTTTCTTTTTCTTTACACAGGCAACTTTTTTCAGTGCAGTTTCTTTACAATTCCAGGGTTGACAAATTTAATTTCATTCAAATGCAATTTATGAAAAAGTTTTTTAAAAAGGAGTTAAATGGTTGAATATTTATATCCATGAATATTGAATATAATAATGGATACGTGAATTTTGTGATTGGGGACTTTTTTCCTTTTTTTAGGTTGCTATTATATTCCTAGAGTATTAGTAAAAATGTTTCTCCATGGTCTATAGATGGGTTGGTGTAAGGTCACAATGGGGTATCGTTACCCTAGCCAGCCGAAAGAAACATTTTATTAGATTTCACAATAGCCACGTATTCTATATTCATTGTAATAATTGCTCAGCTACTCTTTAATTAGAGTGTTAGGTACGGGTATCTAAAGGTTTCTTAATATTTTTTTGGGAGGGGAGTACCCTAACCCCAAAATAGTTATAAACCTTCACAGTACCTATGAGAAGCTACATTGTAAAGGATAACCATAACTGTTTAGCGGTTAGCGAGATTATCGGTACAGATAGACTGATAGAGGTCCGTTACTTATATATAAGTATTAAAAATCCAGTTTTACAAAGAGAAAATGAATTAAATATGACATTGGAGGCGGATCTAGAAGGAAATTTCCTGGTTGTAAAATTAGAAATTGAGATAATTAGATTTATTTTGCATCACAAATGTTGGGTTTTACAGCCCGAATGTCGATAAACTCACTACTAACATTTTCAATTCTGAATCCTTTCATCAAATAAGGACGATAAAGTTATAAAATGACTGAGCTACTAATTAACAAGTGCCTTCTCAAACGAATTTGAGGGTGCCAAAGGCGTAGCAACTCTATAATATTTACCAGAGAGTCAGTACTTCCATTTAAAATTTCTTACTTTTCTGACAACAACGTTTTGTATGATATTCATCTGATTTTTGAATATTGATTCCTAGGACAACAAGGTATTCTAGTTTAAGTGAAGTACTTCTATAATCAAGTCCTGGAAATGTATAAATATGTCCTTAAGCATAATGTATTTCTGCAAATTTGCAACAAGATTGTTTACAATTTTGTTAAAACCATGTTAAGTTTTGACACTCTACAAGTGTTCATGTTCGTCTGTTCTACCGTTTCATTTCAGAGCTCCGCTTTATTGGATGTTGCCTTGTTAATTCTAATCCCAACTATGCGATAGGCTTTTTGGGTCAAAAGCATTTCAATTTAAAAGAATTGATATGGCGATAAAAATGAAATAAATTGCATTTACCAAAATCTATAGCGTATATGATCAAATTTATATTTCTTCAAGTGTTTCAATTTATGAACAAGGATGATAGCAAACTTAAAAGCATAGCTCAATAAGCTATACAAAGGGATAAAAAATAACAATTTTAGTGTATCTTAAACCCTTATTTCAAGATGTAGATGTTTTAAATATTATAAAAAATTTAAACTTTAAGTTCTAACAACATGTTTAATTCAATAGTCTTATAAACCTCTTAATCATACATTCAGACATTTAGTGATCTAAATTCACGTTGTTACGAAATATGTATAGATATTATGTAATAATATAAATGTTTTAAATTCATGCGGTTTTTCTTTGATATTCAAATGCATATCTTCGCATCTTAAGTTCTGCTATTCTTTACTAGAAATTATGGAAATTAAAACAGGACTTGGCAGACAAGCTACCATCAGTAACGCATGTTCGTAAGCTATGCCAAGTAAGTCTCATTGTCAGCCACGCGGCTTGCTCCGCCATCCAGTAAGCCTCAGCCACAGTTACATAAATTTCAAAATCAGCCACCCTCAACTTCATTTAGCATTATCCGCAGCCAATCACCTTTTTGCATCTTAAGCCACTCTGTAATGACCATTCAAACAGTTTAGACAAAACTGAAGCAATAGCTGCAACAAGCCGTGCGGATTTAAGTAAGATTGGCGGCTTGGAGGAAGAACTAGCCCTCCTTTGTCCCAATCTAAACACATTTAGCAACATCCACCTTAAAAAGGCATAAAAAGTAAAAAAGGATCAAAACTATCATCAAAACATGTAAAATATATTTTTTAAACTTTATTTTATTTATTTGAAGAGAAATATTTCTGCTATTAAATTGTGCATAAATGATAAAATGCATAATTTAGATGCTTCACACTTATACAGATGATTTATTTGCTTAACATGCCATTCCAACTAAACAAGAATAATGATATTCGTAAAATCTGTTCATAAAACGAGTTGACTATAGTACAGATCATTTTGGAATATTTAGATTCAAATAGTTAAAGATCAAAAGAAATCTTTTTCTGAGCTGGATCTTTAAATGTGTAGCCGTTGCCGTAGCCGTGGCCGTAGTCGTGGCCGTAGTCGTGGCCGTAGCCGTCGCCAAAGCCGTCTCCAGTGCCGCCAATAAAACATGGATGCTTAAATGTTTGAAGTTTTTATGTATTATTCTTGTTTTGTTTTCTTCATATTTTTACTGAAAATTCAAAAAGTGATTTAAAGGTCTCATATAGCCGTGGCCACGCGTAGCCAATTTGATTTAAAGATCGCTATTAGGCTAGTGGCTGTACCTCTGGCAGCGGCAATGGCAACGGCTACAAATTTAAAGATCCAGCTCTGATAAATAGTCGAGGGATTGTTGGTACAACTTGGGCCAACCCCTCATAATAGGTCCTACGGCACTATTTATCCTTACAGACAACCATCCCCTTCACGTCCTACATAATTAAGCATTGTATTGAGGAAAGAAATTATGTTAAACAAAATTACCCCTTCTGTAGATTATAATTAGTGGTTGAAACGTTTTAACACACAACTTAATGAACGAACAAATCAAAATTCACAAATTGCCCCAAAGTTGTTAAGCGAAAAAGAAAACATTATTATAAAAATTTAGGGACTAGTGCAATAAATAGCCCATTGTCCCCCCTCTCTTTGAGATTGTACGCATGTAGACTAAGTGTTATAAATCTTAAAATATAGTTGCAATACACTGTGTGATTGTCTGGATACAATAGAGATAAATTAGAGTTATAATACTCTGTTTGATTGTCTGGATACAAAAGAGATAAATTAGAGTTATAATACACTGTGTGATTGTCAGTATACAATAGAGATAAATTAGAGTTATAATACACTGTTTGATTGTCTGTATACAATAGAGATATATTAGAGTTTTAATACACTATTTGATTGTTTGGATACAATTGAGATATATTAGAGTTATAATACACTGTTAGATTGTCTGGATACAATAGAGAAATATTAGAGCTATAATACACTGTTAGTTTGTCTGGATACATTAGAATTATAATACACTGTTTGTTTGTCTGGATACAATAAAAATGTATTAGAGTTATAATACACTGTTAGATTGTCTGGATACAATAGAGATATATTAGAGTTATAATAAACTATTGGATTAACTGGGTATAATACAAGAAATATAGAAGAGCTTTCATACGTGGGTCATCTAGTTGCAATAGAGATATATTGGAGTTTACACACTGTTTGATTGTTTAGATACAAAAGAGATATATCATTATAAAACAGTATAGATTCTTCACACACCCCTTAAGTTATCAGAAGATATGCCTTTTATCTTGACAACCCCCTTGACGTTTTCAAGAGGGATGTTTTGAGATGGACCACAATCTAAATATTGCCAGGGGGGTGAATACACCTCCATTTTAAAAGCTTCTGATACTAGGCTAATGGTCTACATAAAATAGTTTATTTTAGACAGTTTGACTTTAAAATAGCATTTGATACAATTTAAAGGATATTTTACATTTTTTTTATACTATGATATACTGTATTAATAACAGGACAACTGTTTCTGTTTTTAAGTTTCGCCCCGATGATAGATTGAAAACGTTAAATATTGAAATAATTGTTATGTGCTATATTCAAATGAAAATATCAATGGATTGTAATGCATAAAAACATGTAAAAAGATAAACTTTTCTACTCATAAAATAGGTTTTAATGACAAACATGTAATAGATATTGAATCAATTATAGTGTAGCTACGAAGTATCTTAGTGTAAAATTGGTTACTCTAAATTTCCTCAATACTCTACTAGCAATAGTACTGATTGTATGTTAGGAGTTCGTTAAAAACTACAAATTTTAATCAATGTACTTCATTCAAAATTTTAAATAAATTGAAAATTTTTACCTTAGCAATGTATGAACTTATATATAGAATAAGCTTCAACCCTCCCCTACTCAAATACTCTAATGCCTAATAAGGACATTATTTTGTTTGCCCTACACTCCCTTATCTTTTATACCCAACAATATGTAGATGATTATCACCTGTTTATGGTCATACAGTATACTATACATACGCTCTTATCCATCAATTGATGTAAGCATATAACAATGTTAATAATTACTAGAGGACTTGAGGTGGTTGAGGGTTTAATTTGACCCCCTCCCCTGTTTTTTATTTTAGTTTCAAAAGAAAAAGTAAAAAAATATTTTGCTATATGGATGTTTTCGCCCCCATTGACAAAGTATGGGTTTGTGACAATTTAATAACTTCACACACTATTAAATTTAAAGGGGAAAAAGTTTTATGTGCGCTTCGCACACCACCTTGACAAAATAATGTACACTCCACTGAATATTTTAATTGTTTCTGATTTTTATATTTCTGTTTAAACTAGAGAACATCTCCAGCTAGCTAGTGTGTTCAAGATTGATGAGACAAAAAGTTTAACAGAGCTACACAATGTATCAACTCTGGCAGGGAGGGGACATTGGGCTGTTTAAAGTCCCCAAAGTTTTATATTAACGTGTCTCCATTAGTTAGCTTAACAATTTTAGGGACTTTTATTGAATTTTGATTGGTTGGTTTATTAAGTTGAGTGTACAAATGTTTCAACCACCTAGTTTTATCTACAAAAGGGATAACTTTCTGTATCACCATTGGGAATGTATATCAATTTATCGGCCATTGTCTTATCACTTTAGATCCCTAGTATCAACTATACAGTGCAGTGTCTTACAATATGAAAGGGTATTTTTGTTTTTAATAGCAAATCTGCTCTACAAGTTTAAGGATTTTAAGTACGATTGAACCAGGAATTACGAATGGGTAAATGGACTCCTCTTGGTAAATTTTGAAAACCTTAGACATTTATGTTCAATAGAGAGTAAATTTTGTGTTTTTTTAAACAAATATCCCAAAAGAGTACAAACAAACATACAAATGTAAATAAAAAAAGGGTATCGTCATTCCAGGTATAAGGTATAACCAACAAGTGAAATAAATCTAAAATAATATTTGGGGGGCAAATGGAGAGGTCGTCAATTTAACGATGTGTTGCCCCCCAACGACAGCTGAAAAACACGTATAGGTTTCGTGATTTTTTCCTGAATTAATTTCGTTATTGGTATAAGCTGTCGTCATTCATAAAAGCATATCTCGGAAACGGTAGAAAAAACGAACATGAACACATGTAGAGTGTCAGATCTAAATAAGCAAAATACAAATGTTTAAGTCTGAAGAAATTTTAAGTAATTTGTTGTAAAACTGCTTATAAGCATGACACCTTTAATGGAATATTTAATTTTATTAGACTTGGTTATAGAGATGCTTCGCTTATAACATTTTACTTTGTTGTCATAGAAATCACTATTGTAAAAATCAGATTAAAAGGATGATAATAAGGACATTCTGGTAACGATTATATTTCTAAATCACATAATTAATACATAAATCACCATACTAAGTTTGAAATCGACAGTACAATTATAAATTAACGAAAAGTGCTAACCATTACGAATTACAGACCGACCCTAATTATAGAAAAGTGCTGCTTTTAAAAATAAAAAATATATAAGTTATAAAATTTGAGCAAATAAAACTCTAGCTCTTCCTGTTTTCAACGTTTCTTATATCATTTCTATAGGGATGAGACAATGGCTAATAAATTTGTGTACAATCTTAATGGTGATATACAAAATTACCTCTTTGATAGATTACAATTAGAGCTTGCAACCTTTGGACACTCAACTTAATGAACCAGATATGTTAGGACTCATAAATGACAACTTTAAAATATTATTTATTATTTTGCCCGCCTGGGTTAACTAATCCCAAAATTTTCATTGTTTGTGTCAATTAAATTTAAAAAACTCAAATATGAATAGGGATAAAAAAATTTAAGGCATTTTATTATTCTACTGAAATAAACCAAAGCTTCCTCACAAGATGAATGTTCTAAACTGTGTGGCGACACTTAGAAATATATGTTGAAGATCAGTATTGGTTTATTTTTATTTATATATTGGATTTTCTTTTTATTTCACAAAGTTACTAAAGCTAGTAAAAATGTAAAAAAAAAATTGTAGGTTTCTACTTTGAAAGCGAAGCTTGTTTAGAATTATGGTATGTTCGTCCATGCGTTAGTTGGTAACAGATAGCTATGTTTGCAAATTTTACTACAGCGAAAGTGATGCTCGCAGCTGGTTAAAATAACGATACCACCCATCCAACCCCTTAACCCCCTCACCTCCTACTGGATGAACGAACTGACCAATCAATGATGTCCATTTTAGCAAGCTAAATTGACGGCAAATTTTACCCTGTCCTTATATATCCACTTATATCCTATTTCCATTAGCGTAGTTACCAGTGACACGTGGAAAGAAATCAATATGAAATTAATAAAATAACTCCATCCAGAAATATATTTTTTTAATAACATGATTTTTAGCGGTTTGACTTTTTAATCCTGAATTTTATGCCATTTTTATGAAAGATAAACATTGATTTTTTTCTTTAGATTTATAAATAATATCTTTTTTATTAAATCTGTTTGCTTTTATTGGGATTTGCATCCTTGTTACTTTACACTTGTGAGGTTTGTTTGATGTGTTGGTATAGGATGATTTATTTTTCTACAAATATAATATTTTCATAAACTTATTCTCAATATCTTTGTTGAGGGAATCTTGGTTTGTAACACAAGGCCAAATAGTAAAAGAATAATTTTACCAACATCACCAGTAAATTAAAAATCCAACTTAGTTTATTAAAGTTTGTCTTAAATAGGTATATGTTGCAAAAATTGATATGGTATATGCGTTGATATTATGACAGTGGAACAATTGTCAATTTAGATTTCTATTTCCCCTGTCATTTATTTTGTCAGTTCGTTCATGCAGTAGCCTGCTACAAGTTTCACTTTTTTAGAGTACATGATAATCTGGTGTAAGATCTAAGTAATAATAAATCATTTGTGGCAACCAGTGTCGTGCACAGCAATTCATCAGGGGGTTTGAAACCATTAGGGGGTAAAATGGGGAAGGAAAATTTTCTGCACGCCATTAATTGTAAAGATTTAATTATGAGTAGCCCCACAATAAAAATAAAATAGATTTTTTTTATTATCAATCAAGTTAAGTGCGATTTCTTCGAAAAATGCTTTGACAAGGTATTTATTCTTCTTTTGTTGAATTTTTCCTGTAAAATAACTGGTAACCAAATAAGTGAAATGCAAAATCACAAAAATTTTCTGACCTTTCAACTTTGGAAACAATGATTTCTATTCAAAAAGTTTAGACAGATTTTGACAGGGTGAAAACGCATTTTCATAAAATAATGGATATAGAATATACGTGGATATTATGACAGGACAAAAATGTAGGTTGCTAACATGGACATCACTTATTGGTCTGTTCGTTCATCCAGTAGGAGGGGATGGGGTAAAAGGGGTGGATTAGGGTATCGTTATTTAGCCAGCTACAGGTTTCACTTTATTAGAGTACATAATAATCAGGTGTAAGATCCAAGTTATAATAAATCTATTCATAAAATACACATATATATGTAGGTAACATGGAGGAGTATATATAATAATTGCAGAAGCTGATACAACATTTTTACTTTTAAAATAACAATAAAGTATCATACATAACATTTTTATTACAACTAACCTAATTTAGTTTTTTAATTCAGGGAAGCCTCACATAATTCCTGGGATGGTTTTAGGCAATCTAATTTTTGGGTTGATGCCTTACACTCTTCAAATGTTAATGGCGAAAACTCTAGTCTTTTTATAAAGATGCATGCTTTCTGAAGGTTAGAACCTAAATCTGATAGTAGTATAAGCAAAGAAAGAGGATAAAAGAAGGAGATAGGAAGAAAGGCTTTCGAGTTTAAACTTTGAGGTTTTGACTTTGAAAACCATAAACTTTCAACCTACCACAATAAACCTCAAGTTCGTGGGGAAGGGGGGGGGGGGCGGGTGTGGGAGAGGAGGGTAAAACTGATAATTTACAATATTTCAATTTCTCCTTTACAAACAAGTATATTAATCTTGAGGGATTTAGGGTTGATTATCTGTTCTGAATATTATACACATTTATCAAAATAAACCAATTTGTATAATTTTATAAATTTACTCAACAAGACTAACCAATATCCAAAAGTATCAAATCTAATTCTATAATATATAGTAATAAGGTTGCTTGTCTGTAGCTTAAGATTTTGATGACTGATTAACCGATAAGGTTCTCCATTTTAGGAAATCTTCACATGGGTCTTGGGATGATTTTATGCTATTTAATTTATTGGGTTCTAGTCGAGGGATGGTTTTATGCTTATCTATCCCTTTGAATGCAAAGACCCTAGATGCTAGGGTCGCAGCCGGTATGTTATATAAAAGTAAGAAGAGCCAAGCAGATAAAACAAAAAAAGTTATACAGTAGGAAAAACAGACGTCAGGACGGATTGAAATACAAACAGACTAAGCAAGTTATAGAATGGTTTTTCAATAACAAAAAGGTATAATTGGTATAAATATTAATGTTTTTAATTTCTTGCTTTTCATACTTTTTAAAAGCGAAGCTTTTCTATAATTATGGTCGGTCCGTCCGAGATAGTTAGCTTCTATTCGTTAATTTAGGCATGTTAGAATTATCCTATCGATTTCAACCTTTGCATGGTGATTCCTGTAGTAGTTAGGTACGATTTAGAAAGCGTAGCAACTCTATGATCGTTACCAGAATGTCCGTACGTCGATTTTAAACATGTTGATTTTTTTACTTTCTTAATGACAATTTTTTATGATAAAATCATCCGTTTGAAGTGACATTTTGATTATTGATTCCTATTACAATAAGGTACAATATTATGAGCGAAGCATAATCAAGTATTAAAAATTTCAGTATGTCCTTAAAAAGAATTCTGTATTTAAGAAGTTTTGCAACAAATTTACGTATAATTTTGACAAACCGTATATTTTCATATTTTGTATGTTCAGTTCTGACACTCAACAAAAGTTAATGTTCGTCTGTCAAATCGTTTCAGAGCTTTGCTTTTATGGATGTTGTCATCCTTGTTTATTTAGATCAAAATCTATACAATCACATTCTTCTGAACTATTATCTAAAAATAAAAAAAAATTGATAAAAACCAATAGTTATAAAATACTTGGATATATTAAAAGAGGAAAATTTGTCATCAATTTAGGTTGCTTATTATGGATCTCATTTGTTAGTCAGTTAGTTTATCCATTAGGATTTGAGGAGAATGGGTTCAAGTAACGTTATTTTAGCCAGCTGCGAGTATCACTTTATTAGAGTACATGAAAATTTGGTGCAATATCCAAATGATAATTTATCAATTTACAAACTTACACTATTTAACTTAATAAAATCAATAAGCAAAGCCTATAACTTAGATAGGTTAAGCTTTGTCACGTTAATATTGGATTCTCTTACTTAGGTAAGCTTCACATAGGCCGTGAAATGGTTTTAGGCTATTTTATTTTCTTATTTTATTCCTGGAATGGTTTAATCTAGTTTCTAGCCCCTTTCTGCCACTTAAAATACTGATCCAGAGATGCGCTAGGGGCGCAGTGTACACACTAGTAACTAATAGTTTTAAAAAATGAGCATACATGTTACTTTTTTATGATTAAAAGTTTTTAAAAGTACATATATTCAATAATATAAATTTGTTTTTTTACAGGTTTGCATTCTAATTGAAACCATCTTTTTTATCAAGAAAATATAATTTGACTAAAAAATGTGCAATTGGTGTATTGGAAGTAGTTTGGCCAAAGGGTTCACTACTCAGGAGGAAAGAAAAAGGGATTGATTGGGAAGAAAAAATGAGGAAGGAGTTGAAGCATGGGGGAGGGGCCTAGGTCCTTATTAAAAGGGTCAACAGCAGTAACCATACACAAACAGAAATGCAAGTCAGATCTTGAAATAGAAGTATTTTCTACAATCTCTGTATTTTTATTGATAAATAATTTATCGCATTGAATTATAGACTGCTTTACGCTGATGTTAAAATAAAAATTATAAGATTAAAGCCGGTTTTGTGGAAAATGTATGTAATACGATGCATACCTGTTTTTTCAGTATGGGTGAGAACCGGTTCTAATGCAGCAGATATTAATTGGTTTCGAATCCAGTACAGTACATTATTTTTCTTTAATAAGTGATAATATTTATAATTTGTCGATAATGAAATTTAAATCAAATAACAGAGTAATTTCTATCAATCATTTAGACTTTTGTAATGTAGACCAAAAACCTTAAAATCTTTAGGATGCTGGTTATAAGTACGTACCTTTTGCTTAAAATGAGTTCTAAAATTAATCTACAGGGTCATTCAAGAGAAATGATTTTAAAAAAAACTTAATTATGCATAGAAAATAAAACAATTATGTAAAATGCCTTATATATTTGGAAAACCTATTATGGGACATTTATGTTTCAAATATTTAAAAATGATTATTTCAACAAATTATGCCCTACAAACCGGTTTTTTCAAAGGCCTTTTCTTTCAAAGATTTATGGATTTACAGGGTGTGCAAAAATATGCACATTTTTAAAATTAAAAATGCGTGGCTTGTGTAAATAATAGAAAAATGTTACGCATACCGTTAGAATCATCATAAGCTCTAGGTTTTGAAAATATAAGTACCGTTTTTGTGCTTTTTGTAGTTTAGGGAGCTACGTTGAAAAATGTGAGAATAAGGTTGAAAAGTTTTTAGTATTTTGAGTTTTGGAATATTTTACCACAAAGATCCTATACTACACATAGCACTGGAATGGTTTTTATATATTAAAAAACTAGAGCTTATGACAATTCTAACGATATGCATAACATTTTTCTACTATTAACACAAGCCGCGCAATTTGAATTTTAAAAAGGTGAGCATTTTTTAACAACATTTAAATAAATAAATCTTTGAAAAAAAGGCCTTTGGAAAAACCGGTTTGTAGGGCATAATTTGTTGAAATAATCATTTTTAAATATTTGAAACATAAATGTCCCATAATAGGTTTTCCAAATATATAAGACATTTTACATAATTGTTTTATTTTCTATGCTTAATTAAGTTTTTTTTTAAATCATTTCTCTTGAATGACCCTGTATAATACAAAGTAGAATGATGTCTGTCTGTTTGTTTGTTTGTAGTGAAGGATCTTGCTAACTGCTGAACCTATCGGGTTCTCCTTTATAGGGTAGCTTCTCAAAGGTCCTGGGAAGGTTTATAACTATTTTCTTGGGGGGTGGGACAACCCCAACCCCCCCCAAAAAATGAAAATATCCCCCCCCCCAAAAAAAAATTTGGTATTGTCCTCTTAGAATTTTTTTTTCAATTTGAAAATTTTAGTACTACCCCCCCCCCCCCCCACCCTGACAGCGAACTATGAACTCTGGCAGCAGCGCTCGGCTCCCTAGCCTGCCTAACCGCAGTGCTCAGCTCCCTAGCCTGCCTAGCCACAGCCCTTGGCCCCCTTGCCTGCCTAGCCACAGCGCTCGGCCCCCTTGCCTGCCTAGCCGCAGCGCTCGGCTTCCTAGCCTAAAACCTAACCTAACCTAAAATAGTTGTTCGTCGTTGTTGGGGGGGGGGGGGGGGTACTCAAATTTTCAAAAAAATTATTTCAAAGAGGATAACACCAAAAATTTAAATAGTGGATTACCCCCCTCCTCCCCAAAGAATTTTTTTTATTGAAATTTTTCTTTTAAATCTAAGACATGAAAAATTAGTTTTTCATAAATCAGTGACAAAAGTTGTGCAATCATTTTTTTTTTTTTCTTATTGTTCTGAGCATACAGGATGTAACTTACTTTGATCGCGGGTCTGTCAGTCATCATGCAAAAAATTTACGTATCATGTTTATTTTCTCCAATAAATCTATTCTTGATCTTAACAGTTTCTCTTTAAATCTACTTGTACGTATTCTCATCCACTATTTTTCTTGTCCTTTGCTACTTATGTATGTTGTCATCATTGTTTGCTTCCATTTGATGTCAGAGCCTTATTGTATAAAAATAACATTATAAAAATATAAAAGTTAGCTTTAATTATATAAATACAAAGTACTATATTTTGTTCTATAAAATAACTAGACTGATGATAAAATTTGTTGATTACACATCTAGACGGAGTACTTGAAATATGGAGGACTTCCTGGTTTGTCAAGTGCCTCAAAATATTTTACATTTTCTACTTTTATTTTTATTTGATTAGTAGCAAATTTACTCTATAACCAAGTTGTATCCTTACATCTGACAGTCAGACTGTTGAGAGTTATTTCATTTTTTTTAAATAATAAAATTTGATTTTAACAAAGTAAATGTAATTTTGCTTCCTTCACACTTTTATTTAGAAACCTTTGATTTTAGGTCCTTTCTACCTAGAAATTTAAGATTAAAATCTAAGTTAAGCCTTTTATCTATTTAGTGCACATGGGACATTGGACAATGGGAATATTTTTTTGATAGGGTTAGATAACGTTAAGGAATGTTAGATTATAACTCACTTTATCTATTCACCTGTTTGTCTGTCCTTAATTCAATTCCAGATTTGTTAATGAAATGGATGTAGAATATAAATGGATATAATGACATGGGAAAAATTGTCGTTAATTTAGCATGCTATCATGGAACTCTTTTATTGGCAGGTCATTCATTCAGTAGCATGGATAAAGATGGGGTAAAGAGGAAGGAAGCAGGGAATTATTATTTTAGCCTGCTGTAAGTTTCACTTTATAAGAGAACATGAAAATCTGGTGTAAGATCCAAGTTATAATATATCAATTAGCTGTGAGGATATCATTCCTTTGTAACAGCTGTCCACCATATCTGAGTGAATAAGCACACCATCCATGTCAGGTTTGTCAGGGTGCAATTATTGACTTTTCATTATCTTACAATTCAGTGGCACTAGTGTAGAGTGCGGCCATAGTTTTGCAAACCATTCTCAAAGAATTGGAAATGAGGAAAAACTTGGAAGGTTAACAGTTATACTCCTACAACTCAGGGATATAAAGGGATAAGACAATGGAACATGAATTAATGTACATACTCAATGATGGGACACAAAATTACCCCTTCTGTAGATTACAATGAGTTGTTAAAACGTTTGAACACTCAACTTAATAAACCAAAATGCCCCAACATTGGATACTAAACTTAATGAACCAATCAATCAAAATTCATTTGAAGTCCCTAAAGTTGATAAGCCAACGACAATGTTATTTTAAAAATTTGGGGACTACTGTAAAACAGCCATATGTCCCATCCCCTCTTGGTTACAACTAGCATCACATATTTCAGGATTATATTTATTTGCAAAATTTTGAAAAATATGAAAATGAATTGTAATCAAAATACAACAAAATTAAATAAAATATATATTCTTCTAAAAGCAACATAAAGTCTGTCTGTTTTTTCTAAAGGATCTCGTTGACGGCTGAACCGTTAGGATTCTCCTTTATAGTGTAGTTTCTCATAGGTGCTGGAGAGGTTAATAACTAGTTAGGGGAAGGTGCCCTTCCAATAAAAATCGCTCTGGAAATAAATTACCCCTTCCCCTCAAACTACTAAAATGAAAGGGGCGTATCTGCTAGTGAATATATATATTTAGCTATACATACATTTTCTATGTCTTAGACAGTTATCCACGAAGAGGAAAATGAAAAATTTCAGGTGATATATCCCTTTTGTTGGATTATTTCAAAGAATAATTCTGAAACCGTAAATGGTAACTTTAGAGAACATTGGTTTCCAGGTATTTTGCAATGAGTTTATGAGAGCAAAATACTCGCTTAAAACATTAATTTTAGGTTCCCTGGAGGCTATAGTATAGTGAAGATAATAGTATTACAATTAAAGACCAAAATAGAATTGGAAGAGGCAAAGCTCGAAAATCTTCTTAAATGCCAAATTAAGGTTTAATTACTCCTGACAAATAGAATGTATTACCTAAGGAAATTAAGAAAAAGTGTTTCTGTAATTGTCACAGTTTCTCTGTGTATGTGTTCTCTAACAAGCATTTTTAGGGATAAGACAATGGACGATGATGTACATCCCCAATGATGATACGGAAAATTACCTTTTCTGTAGATTACAAATAGTGGTTAAAACGTTTGAACACTTAACTTAATAAACCAAAATTAGATAAAAGTCCCCAACATTGTTGAGCCATCGAATAAGAAAACTTTATTAAGAACTTTGAGGACTATTTCTATACACTTCCCAATGTCTCTTTCCTCCCTGGTTCTCTAGATATTTACTGTGTGATTTGTAAAAAGAAATCTGTTTCTTCTATGATTTAAAAAAATACTTTGTTAGTTTTGCCTATACAGAGTTTAGTGGACCTACTTTCTTAATCACCCTGTATGTGTGTGTGTGTGTGTGTTGCTGTGCTTGAAGAATGTTGCCTATACAGAGTTTAGTGTACCTACTTTCTGAATCACCCTGTATGTGTGTGTGTGTGGGTGTTGCTGTGCTTGAAGAATGTTGCCTATACAGAGTTTAGTGTACCTTCTTTCTTAATCACCCTGTATGTGTGTGTGTGTGTGTTGCTGTGCTTGAAGAATGTTGCCTATACAGAGTTTAGTGTACCTACTTTCTAAATCACCCTGTATGTGTGTGTGTGTGTGTTGCTGTGCTTGAAGATTGTTGCCTATACACTGATACAGAGTTTAGTGGACCTACTTTCAGTTACATTAACTGATTAAACATTTATCAGTTTCCTATCTCATTATCTTAGTCCCTCAAAAAAAACGATAACCATGAATTTGATCCTTATCTTTAGCACAAATTTAAACACGTATGACATTATTTTATGTTTTGTGTTGTACCCTTTATAATTATTGTATCACAAAGAATCTTTAATTTGCATGATTTTTCTTATTAAAGTATCATATCGAGTAATCAATGACAAGCCCTACAAAAGATAACTTTTTGCCTTCTTTTAAAAAATTATTTCCTGTAAAAATACATAATTGGGTTCTTCTTATATTCAAGGGCAAATTTAATTTTCATACTTACATAAATTGATGTCTAATGATGATACACAAAATTACCCGTTTTGTAGATTACAAGTAGTGGTTTGGACACTCAACTTAATAAACCAACCAGTCAAAATTCAACAAAATGACCAAAAGTTTAAAAATGAAAGAATAAGAAAATGTTATTATAAAATTTTGGGTAATAATGTAATAAACAGCCCAATGTCCCCTTTCTAACTGGTGTTATTGCTATGTAAAGGCATGAATGGGTCTGTAATGTCAATGGAGTAGGAAATTGCCTACAATGTTGTGTAGAAAAAGTTTAAGATTAGGTGTATGTATGGAGTTACAAAATGTCCAGTATATTTCAAGTAATATTCGGAATGATGCGCTTTCTAATTTTCTTTATTGAAAATCATGGAGAAAAAGAACTGTCGGCTGCACCACTAGTGTTTAAGGACATATTTGCAATGGCTAAAAACCTGTCCTTATCTTCCGTACAAAGAAGACATCAATGAATTCAGTGTTAAAGAGATGTTAATGAACAAATTAAAATATTGACATAAATAAATTTACTAGATTATATTAGATCTGATGGCTATGTTAAAAAAAACTACCTGCTTTTTCATTCCATCTTCTGTTTTTTATTAAAGTAGAAACATCCAGGGATTTAAATGGAAAAGGCAAGGGCTGAAGAATTAGTGTACAAACCTAATTATGATCCACAAAATCATAGGCGTCCAAGGGGGGGGGGGTAATGGGCCATTTGGCACCCCCAAACGATTTTGGGAGTGCCGTAGGCACCCCCAAAATTTTGTGAACAATACCCCCCCCCAAAAAAAAATTACCCCTACCTTGGGGGTGCCGTAGGCACCCCCAACGATTTTGGGGGGGGGTATTTACCCCCCCCAAAATAAATGTTCTTTAAAAAAAATTTTTGGGGCCTTGAGGTGTAATATATTTTATGTTCCTCGTTTGGTCTCCTAATAGTTAATGAAAAGTATATCCTAAATGGCTTTTGATAGTTTATTTTAGGATAGGTTATATTGGTTTAGGTGATTGCCCCACATGGTTAAGCAATTGGCCCCCCGCAGGGGCTAGAAATAGGAGAGAAGCTTGTGTGAAAAAAACGAAGAAACGCCCCTTAAAGAGCGTTGCCACAACAGGGACTATACCCCAATATAGTCCAACCAGTTAAAACAGTTCTTAACCATGATAACAAAAAATTTAATAGTTTGATCATGTTTTATTTGCTTGGGCCTTTATAAGGGCTAAAACCATCCCGGGGATCTATGATGTAATTGTAAAGCACTGAAGATTCCATAAAATAGATTCCTAAACTAAATTAAATATTTCATTAAATAATGAAAAAGAATTTCTATAGGCGATTTCTTTTGGGAGGATGTCAGGGTGTCTCAATTCTAGTTATAAAACTTACAAGGACCTATAAAACGCTTCACTTTAAAGTATAATCATATTAGTTCATTGGTTAGTGAGTTAATTATTGTATTTTTATGTTCTAAAGAATGAGATACTACTATATATTTGAATAGTAGTGGCGCCCTTAGCATCTAAGAACTCGTGTTTTCTGAAGTGTAAAAAGGGAGGAGAAAAATAGCCTAAAACCACTCAAAGGATTGACCTATAATAGTGTGGAACCATCATGGGATCTATGTGAAGCTTTCCTAAAAAGGAGAACTCAGTATTAAAAGTAATGAAATCTGAATCTATAGTCAAATAAACCTTACTTACTACTTTATGTTATAGTGTGGTAATACGACAACCAGACGGACAGGCAGTTTACAGAATTGCTACGCTGTGACTTATCATAACAAACCCGCTGCACTAATCTTATTATATCACCATTTATCTCATGACCGATGTTGACCCCGCTATCCAGCGGTCAAACTGGCCTGCCTAAATGTGGGGAGGGGCTCAAACACGCAGCTATCACGCGCCCCTCATGCGCCCCTCATGCGCCCCTCACGCAATTATACAACCGGGAGGCGCTGCCTCCCCTTTTACCACAGCTGCCCCCACAGCCTGTCTACCGCCGGGAGCTAAGCCCTTGCGTCCCACACCCCCTTCAAACCTAACCATTGTTATAATCTGTTGTATATATATAGTAAACATTCATTGTAAATATTATTCAGTTAAATATATAATTTCTGTATGACTAAATCCTGCTAGTTTGTTTTGGTAGAATAATTCAAGGCTAAGGCTCGTTGGACTCGAACTCGCAACCCTGTGAGCTGAAACGTTCGGCTTACCACATCTTGGTGTCAGCGTGTTTCAATCGAGCCTTACAGAAATTAGCCTATTCTACCTCTGATTGGACCCTTTGGCAAGTAAGGGGACAATCAGCCGCCAACTGAGAAGCCAACTGACCCGTGAGACGGCCTTTTTAGGTCGAATTTCCATCATTTTGAACGCAATATGTGGGCCTCTGGCCTACGGCAAGCAGATTTAGCCTGCTAAAAGCGCCAGTTAAGACGCTTTTTCCGTACCGTGTAGGAGTAGCGCTAGGTGCGCAGCCACGGTAATCGGATAATTTAGCTCAAACGGCTACAGAACTGAGTCTAAATTGGCAAGTGTAGCTGGGACAAGCCCCAGGACACCCAGGCCAAACCTACGAGACAGACAGCTGGGTGCTGGTCTCCTTGAGAAGGCAATGTGTGGCTGCGAAGCTTCAGCACACAAGTAAGGCCTACCACTGCGACGGATAGCAGAATTTGAGCCACAGGCACGGCAGGACGGGACATTCCCTGCCGCTGCCTTCCAGGATTCGAACCCGAGGCGCTGTAGGACGGGCCATTCCCTGCCGCCATCTTTCGGGATTCGAACCAGCGGCGCTGTAGGACGGGACATTCCCTGCCGCCGTCACCCCTCTGAACCTTGCAGGACGGACATTCCCTGCTGCCAGTGCTTCCAGAATCACACCTAGAGCTCCTAGTGATAACAACACATAAGTGTGTATAAATGTCAACCAAGTGATAAAAAGAAATATAAAATTGTTGACCCAGTGATAATTGATAAGCTCTAGTGATTCGAAGCTACAGGCTAAGCCACCATGGTAAGCGATACCACCATAGCTGCGGTTCGGCCACCACCGAAGTTTCTGCCAACCCCAGCCGAACGGGAGGCCCCCTTGTCTCAAGGGCAGGACCTCCACTTCCCCTGCCATATCAGGGTGAGGTTTCCCACTCCTGACCCTGCCCAGCATGTACAGGTTGATGCCATGATCGATTCTGGCAACCGTGTACCAGGGTCTGCTGTAATTTCTGAACACCTCATGCACGCAATGGGCGTGCAACGCATGTTGATTCCAGACAACACCCAAATCCTGACTGCTAACGAGGAAGGCCAGCCCCTCCAGGTAATAGGAAAATTGAAAGAATTATATATGGCAGTCTCACACACCCTTATACTCCATCTGTACCACGTGACTGTGGTACGGAATCTCTCACACCCTCTGAACCTAGGAGGGTATTTTCTCAAGGAGTTCGGAACTAGGCTCTGTTTCGACATGCAACCCCCTTGCTTGTGGGTGCGTGGGGAGTTCATCCCACTCCGAGGCGTCCCCATCGACCGGGAGACAGCCGAGAGAGAGTTGAGTTACGAGGGGCCTCTGCCAGGCCCACTGCCAGAGCAGCCGCGTGTGGTCGAGAAGGGCACGCACTGGGTGGACACTGCACTAAACGCCCATAGGGGGACCAACCTGCTAGCCATGGGGTTGCCCCCAGTGCCCAAGGTGCCGCTGGAGAACCTGCCAACAACGTTCCCTGAGATTGCCAGCCCTCCAGAACCAATCTTCTCCGCCGACACCTTCATCAACGGCCAGCCGTGTCCACCTGGCCCCCTCTACCTGGGACCCCCAGCCATTCAGCCAGCCAAGTCCGAGTCCAGACCCGTCAAGTCGCGGCCGGACGCCCACGGAGCCCAGGCTGGTCCCAGCGCCCCGGCCTCTCCCAGCACCGAGCCCGTCAAATCGTGGCCGGACGCCCTCGGAGCCACACCTGGCTCCGACACGTCAGCCCCTCCCGAGGCCGAGCCCGTCAAGTCGCGGCCGGTGGGTCACGGAGCCGAAGCTGACCCCGCACCAGCCACGTATAGGCTAAGCGCTGTCACTCCAACTGACGGCCAGCCACCCCAACTCCACACGGCCAAGCGGGTGGTCTTGCCTGGCCGCGGTGTCATGGCTGTCCCTGTTGAATTAGTAGGACACCGTACCAAGGATGCCATCCAACTAGCTGCCCCAGAACAGAGGTTTGGGGAGGATCTTGTCATCCCAGAAGGCCTGTATGCCCACAGGCCTGGCTCCGCCAGCGTGTTTCGAGTGCTGGTGGTAAATGAAGGGGAGACGCCCCTCCTGCTGGACGCTGGCCTCCCAGTGGCTGGGGAGCTAGTCAAGCCTGACATTTTAGAGGTTTCTGACAAGCCTCCCCCTCGTCTCCACTCGTTCCAAGAGCCTGTTGAGCCCCCAGATATGCAGGAGCTGTGGGAGGCCCTTGAGATGGAAGACAACGAGTTCCTGGGCAAGGACCCCTTGCTCAAAAAGGAGGTTTGGACCCTGTTATCAGAATACAGGGACGTCTTCTCCAACTCTACCCCCGGCTGCACGGACGTAGTAGAGCTGCAGCTGCGCCTCAAACCAGGGACCCAGCCGATCCGCCAGAGATTTAGGGATCTGAACCCGCGGCAGGAGGCTGAGCTGGAGAAACAACTGGACACCTGGCTACAAGAGGGAGTCATAGAGCCTTCAGACTCCGCCTGGAGCAGCCCCCTGGTGCCCATCAAGAAGAAGGACGGGAGCACCCGCTGGGCCGTCGACTACAGAGCCCTCAACAAGTGCCTGGAACTGGATAGCTACCCTTTGCCCAGGATCCAGCAGTTGGTAGAACGAGCTGGAGGACACCGCGTCTACAGTGCCCTAGACGCGGTGGCTGCGTACTACACCATCCGTGTGTCTGAGGACAGCCGGCCCTGCACCGCCTTCACCACCCCCAGGGGCTTGTATCAATGGAAAAGGATGCCCTTTGGCCTTGCTACGGCACCGTCTGTCTACTCCAGATTTATTGCAGGGGTCCTAAATCCACTAGGCACAGCCAACCTCCAGTCATATCTTGACGACGTCCTGACCTTCCACCAGGATACCTGGGCCCACCTGGCTAGGCTCCGGGAGGTCTTGGAAGCCCACCGCAGGGGAGGAATCCGCCTCAAGCCAGCTAAGACCAAGCTGTTTCGAGCCAAGGTGGATTATCTGGGCCACACCCTCAGCCGTGAGGGGATAGCCATGCAAGAGGATTATATTGACCGTATCCTGGACTGGCCGGCCCCCAGCACCCCCAAGGATTTGCTGGCGCTTCTGGGGTTCTTTGGATACTACCGCCTGTTCATCCCAGAGTATGCCGACCTCACCTACGAGATGAATCGGCAGAAGACGGCCAAGACCCTAGCCTGGACGCCTGAGATGGAAGCCCAGCTGCTACAGCTCAAGGACAAGTTCCGCCAAGCCCCCATCCGAGCGCCGCCCAGGTTTGACTTGCCGGCGGTATTCCAGCTCACCACAGACTTCAGCAGCCGCGCCATCTCTGCCATTCTGAGTCAATGCCAGGACGGCAAGGAGAGGCTGATTGCCACCGTGGGGCGCAAGACAACCGACCCCGAGACTCGCTACCCGTCCTGGAAGGGAGAGATGGCCGCCATTATGTATGGAATCCGGAAATTTCACGGCATCTTGTCCTACCGCAGCTTCCAGATCAACACTGATTCCTCAGCCTTGCTACAGATGAAGTCGCTGAACACATCCACAGGGATGATGGCCCGCTGGCAGGAGGAGCTAGCGGCCCTAGATTTCACTGTCTGCCACCGTCCTGGCACCCAGAACACCAACGCCGATGCCCTCAGCCGCCGGGAGGACGCCAACATGCCGACAGCTACCGCTGAAGAATTAGCAGAGCAGGCTGAGTACATCCACAACCTTTGCCAGCTAGGGGAGTCCGCAGCTAGCCGGCCCCCTGCCGCACGACTGGACCCGGCACTTCTGGTGGCCCAACCTGTCCCGTGACGTCCGCCTGATGGTTCAGACTTGTCCTGAGTGTGTCCAGAAGGTTACCAAGGAAAGGTTGAAGCTAGGAATACATGTGCCCTCCCGCCAGGGGTATCCACAGCAAGTCCTGTTTATTGACCTGGTGGGGCCGCTGCCAGAGACCCCAGCTGGAAACCGCTATATCCTCACCTGTCAAGACGGGTTCAGCCGGTTTGTCAGCCTCTACGCCATCCCCAACAAGCGCACCCTCACGGTGGCTGAAGCCCTGCTGCACCGCCACCTGGCCACGTTCGGATGCCCCCTGAAGATCCACTCCGACAACGGGATGGAGTTCACCGGCCAGGTATTCAAGGAGCTGGCCTCCAAGCTTGAGATTGGCCTGACACATCCACCACCCTACAACCCGCAGTCCAACCGAGTGGAAAGGTTCCATCGGACGCTCAACACAGGCATGCGTCTGTTCCTAGACAGAGACGACAACAACTGGGAGCCACACTTGCCTGCCATTGCCTTCGCCTACAACACCAAGGCCTGCAGATCCACCGGCGTGACCCCGTTCCTGGCCTACTTTGGGAGAGAGGCCAAACTTCCGGTGGACATGGTGCTCCGGCTGCCCGACACAGAATATGCCTCGGTTCCAGCCAACGTCCAAGCTCTCCTGCAACGCTACCATGCAGTGTATGACGCCATCCAGCAGCGAGAGGAGGGAACCATCCGGAGGAGCGCGGCAGCCTACGAAGGCACGGCCAAGTACGAGGTTGGAGACTTGGTCTGGTACCTGGCCCCCCGCCTGGTGCCAGGGAAGGCAGCCAAGATCACCAAGAGATGGACTGGCCCCTGGAAGGTAGTGCGGCAAGCTACAGATGTCTATTATGTCATCAAACCCGCCTCTCCAACCGCCAGGATCTCGGAAGTCACCGCGCATGTAGGCCGACTGCGCAAATACACTGGAGATGTGACTGCCCACCAGATTCCAACAGACATTCAAGGCGACCTGGACGGCGACGAGGATGCCACCGAGCTGCCGGTCGGAGCTGCGGCGCCACCAGCTGGTGACCCCGGACAGTTCCCAGTGTACCAGCCAGCCGCAGCCGCCCCACAGCCTAGCGGCCAGGATCGTGACCCAGTAGAAGAGAACCTGCAGGATCAACCCAACGAACCACCGCCGCCGCCGCCAGCTCCAGAGCCACCCAGAGATGCCATCTGGAATCCTGATACGGACATGGAGAACCTGCCGGCCAGCAGCGAGCCTGTAGGAGGAGAAGCGGCCACTGCGATGGAAGAGGCAGCCCCAGAGGACGAAGCTGAAGCAATGTGCCCCCTGTTGATGACAGCCATCCCCATCCGGGTAGGAGCTAGGAGGCCAAGCAACCTGGATCAAGCAGGCGCCCCCATGGAATTTTATGCGCCTTCCTCCATCATCATTCCCCCCTTAGGAACCACCAGAGTTAGCCTAGGCCTCCGTGTCCAGCTACCCGCTGAGGCAGAGTTAGTCCTGCAGACGAGACAAAATTTCCAGCGACGGGGCTTGGCCGTCGCCAACCCACGGCTGGAAGCCAACCAGGAGTTGACAATGCTGATATCCAACCACAGCCAGACAGAGCAGCGAGTGTCCCGCGGAGCCTGCGTAGCCCGAGCTGTCCTCCACCGAGCTGTGCCCCAGGAACAGCCTGTCCTGCGCAGACATAGGTTGTCGTATCCCCAGGTTCAAGGCCTGGTGGCTCGAGAGCCCCGCAACCCTTGAAGGGGAGGTTGTGGTAATACGACAACCAGACGGACAGGCAGTTTACAGAATTGCTACGCTGTGACTTATCATAACAAACCCGCTGCACTAATCTTATTATATCACCATTTATCTCATGACCGATGTTGACCCCGCTATCCAGCGGTCAAACTGGCCTGCCTAAATGTGGGGAGGGGCTCAAACACGCAGCTATCACGCGCCCCTCACGCGATTATACAACCGGGAGGCGCTGCCTCCCCTTTTACCACAGCTGCCCCCACAGCCTGTCTACCGCCGGGAGCTAAGCCCTTGCGTCCCACACCCCCTTCAAACCTAACCATTGTTATAATCTGTTGTATATATATAGTAAACATTCATTGTAAATATTATTCAGTTAAATATATAATTTCTGTATGACTAAATCCTGCTAGTTTGTTTTGGTAGAATAATTCAAGGCTAAGGCTCGTTGGACTCGAACTCGCAACCCTGTGAGCTGAAACGTTCGGCTTACCACAATAGGATAGTACTTATTAACTTAATAGATTAGGTAGGTGCTTTTTTTACATAATTAAATTACCCCCCCCCAAAAAAAAATTTTACCCCCGGGGTAAATTAGTTTGGGGGGGTAATTAACCCCCCCCCCAACAGATTTGGGGGGAGTATTTACCCCCCCCCAACAGACTTTAGGGGGGGTAATTACCCCCCCCAATCAAATTTTACCCCTGGGGTAAAAATTTTGGGGGGGGTAAAAAAAAATTTCGGCGCGCTTCGCGCGCCATTTTACCCCCCCCAAACACATATTACCCCCCCCCTAAAATTGTTTACCCCCCCCTCAAAAAAAAAGCTTGGACGCCCCTGCACAAAATTACCCCTTCGGTAGATTTCATTTAGTGGTTAAAACGTTTAAACACTGAACTTAATGAACTAACCAATCAAAATTCAATGGAATTTGTTAAGTTGACGAATAAGAAAACTTTGGGGAATATTAGCGTAATAAACAGCCTAATGTCCCCTCCCTCCCTGAGCAAGATCAGGAATGTAGGATTAGGCAAGGAATCTAAAACTCTTGGAATTTAGGCACATGAACTAATGCAACTATCATTATTTTAGCTAATTTAAAAAAAAATGTTGGCACTAGCAAAGCATTGTTTATCTTCTTATGAGTAGAATAAATCAGTAATATATCTGTAATACATTCTAATCAGCCAATTGTACTATTTGTAATCAAAACCAAATTTGAATTCCAAATTGCTAATTGTCCCATCTCTATATTCATGAGATATACAATTGTACAGTCAAGAAAATCTCGAGTTTTCATTTTCTTCTAGAGCTTCAGCAGCTGGACAATTAGATAAGAAAACTTTGGACACTGTTTCTATTCTTTAACTTTTGCTCTTCTTAAAAGCAGAAGCATTTCTTTTTCATGTAAGTCCGTCTATTTACACTAATTAGCTCTGAACAAAATTTAGCATTTTGTGTATAGATTCTTGTAACAATTAGAAATGTTCGTAAATAACTTTACAAAAGTCCCTTTGGGCTTACAAATCTGGTTTAAATTATATAGTTTTTCATTTTTATTAATTTTATCAAATAATAATGATGTCATAAATAAATGTTTTAACACTTCCGAATACATTTTATTTTTATGTTACTGTTTACATAATTCGTTTGTTATGATTTCTTATTTCTAGAGCTTTGTCATTTTGAATGTTATTATCCTTGATATACTTTTCTATATGGAGGTTTTAAATTCTTAATATAATGTAAATTTACAGTTGCTAAGTACACCAAAACGTTTGTCAGTACAAATGGCGGAAAAAGATAGAACCACTTTTTCGCTGGATTAGAACCGGTTTTAAGCCATTCTAAAATCTTGTATAATAGCATCGAATATCAGACAATTTAACGAACATAAAAATAAAATCCATCTAATTAATACCAGTTTTGTTCGTCCGGCCCTTCGGAAAGCTGTCTATAATACGATGCGAAAAATAATTATTCTTATTTTATCTTGTTGTTGTATTTACTTTTGAATAAATATCTGAATGCCGTTTTCATTTTTTCACTTTGTAAAAAGTTAAACAGTTATACTAGAAAGAAATCTAACTTTGATAATGAAATAATGTTTATCTATGTCTTATATGTCTTGAAATAGATTGAATTGTGTGCAAATTTATTTTTGCAGCGACTATTGCAAATTTCACATAACCTTACATGTTTAAATCAGACACAAGCAGTATACCCAGGGATAAAGAATTGTTATACGTGGAAAGTAGTCTGTAATACAATGCTATACATGAATTTTCAGTATGGCTGTGAACCGGTTCAAATCCAGTGAATATCAATCGGTTTCGAAACCATATTAAAAAATAGTTTATTATTTTAACAACTATTGCAAACTTTATGGGTGAATTTTACAATAACTAATACAATTTACAATTATAAAATAACGCTATTCTTATGATGAAATAATGGCTTCGTTGATGTATTTTAAACACAAAATATCTAAATTATCTAATAGATTTAGAATATACATGGATATATTGACAGGGGGAAATTTGTCTTCAATTTAGCGTGCTAATATGGTCCTTATTTATTGGTCAGTTCGTCCATTCAATAGGAAGGGATCGGATAAATGTGGTGGATAGGGGTGTCGTTATTTTAAATGGATTAATCGTCTAAAAATTTATTTACGATATAACAAATCCTTTCCCCCTGGTACTATGGTATAACGCTGAGAGAACAAACATCAATCAAACTTTATACAATCATTTCTCAGGAATCTCTTCCAGTCATTTAGGGAGTAGACAATGGATAGTAAATTATTATACGTAGCTATAATCTTTCAAATATGTTGAAGCTGTTTAAGTAGACATTTACAATATAGGAAAATAGTTATTTGTCGCATCGTATTATAGTGAGCTTTCCACTGATACAAAATTAAAAATTATGAGATTAAAACCAGTTTTGTTAGCCCCGTTTGTTATTCGTCGAAAATTATCTGTATTACGATACAATACATGATTTTTCAGTATGACCTAGAACCGATTCTAATCATGTGGATATTAATCGGTTTTGAAGCCACACTGGAAAAACTGTTTATTATCGTAATCCTTTATCCATGCTTCCATGAGATTATTTGCTTTCAAATCCTTGTCTATACAAAATATATTTAGAGCAGATATAGTAATTAACTTTCGTATGTAGTTTTTTCCAGTATGGCTTCGAAACCGATTAATATCCGCTGGACTAGAACCGGTTCTCAGCCATTTTTAAAAATCACGTAGAGCATCGAATATCAGAAAATTTTCCACGAAGATTAAAATAATAATGTCACCAACCCTGACAATTTGACCCTTTTAGGATTTGTTTGTTATTAAATTGAGTTACTAATCAATTGGGAGGGGGGGGGGGGGAAAGACTGATTTTCAATTTTTTAGGTCAAAAATTTGTATTACTATGATGTTTGATGATTTAACTTCATGTTTCTGGTAACGAATATCTCAGAAACTCTATGAACGTCAGAGGCTCAAAACGGCCTTCTTATGCCAATTAAAACGTTCAGTTGTTTGGCAGCTGGCAGCTATTAAAATTCATAGATTTTTGGATCAGGTTTAGATAGGTTTTTGTTAGGTTTAGATATAATTATACAATAATTTGTGTTTCTATAAAAGTTTAAATCCTTTTTACAATATAAAAATGAGATAAAAAGTTGAAATATAGGGAAGAAAACAACTTCTTTTAAAACAAAAAAACAATAATGTCCTAAATTTTAATTCTTCTTAAATCCTTTATGTATATTTATGGTTGTTCCCATAGAATATAATATTATTTTTCACCTGAATTCTCTTAAGAATCTTAATCAAAAGAAATATGAGGAAAATATTTTCCTTTTAATTTATATTCTTAATCGATATATTATTACTTGGATGTTGCACCAGATTTTCATGTACTCTAATAAAGTAATGCTCACAGCTGGCTAAAATAAGGATACCCCCCATCCACTCTTTATCCCATTCCTCCCCTAATACTGAATGAACGAAAAGACCAGTAAACAAGTTCCATGTTAGCAAACTAAATTGGCGACAAATTTTCCTCTATATCCACTTATAATCTTTATAATCTATATCTATTTTATTCTTATATAGTTTAGTTTAGTTTAGTTCAGAGCATGGAGCGTACAACATCTCTCTCTCTCCTGCCCATGTGTATGTACTAGTCTGTACAGCACACCCCCCGCTCTTTACTAATTTCCCCTTTACCCCACGTCCGTGGTCCCTCCGCGTGTTGGTACTGGGAAGATATGGTAGCCATGGGCAAACTCGTATATAGTTTTGGCACCATATTTTACACCGCCGTCTAGGTCAAATCGCCGGTGTAAAAACCGTTCTTATGCTATCCTAGTGAAAAATCGCCTAAACAGTGAAAATAAACTTTTTTCCATAAAATTCCGCAATTTTTGTCTATTTCCTAAATCTTGGCCACATTACACGAGGGCCAAAACTGTGTCGCCCTCTCATTGGCTAGATAGAAGGTCGCGTCAATAACAAACCACACCATTGGCTGTTATCATTATTTCCCCGCATCCCATTGGCTAGCTGCATTAAACATTCACCTCCATCTTAGCTTCACAGCTTCACTTGCTTCAAAATGTTACCGGAACACTCATCTCCTGATTTTTGGAAGAAAATGGAAGTGATTTTTGACAGAAAATTCGAGGAATATGATAACAATAAAGCCAAGGTAAGGCATGAAGAAGTTTTTAACACTATCTCTAGCCAAAATAAGGAAATAGACGCGGTAAAAAAACAATTCTCTGAATTAAGTGAAAAAATTTCGGGTATAGTCCTTTCCACGACATCCCTCCATAAGGAGCGATTCTTCGTATTTTTAAAATGGCTTTTTATAGGTTATTTTAGGTTAGGTTAGGTTATATTGTGTTAGGTGATTGCCCCACAGGGTTAGGTAATTGGCCCCGCAGGGTTAGAGCCCCCCGCAGGGGCTAGAAATAGGAGAAAAGCTACTGTGAAAAATACGAAGAATCGCTCCTTATGGAGGGATGTCGTGGAAAGGACTATACCCAAAATTTCCATACTCGAACAAATTGATAGTTTCAAAGATGCCCAAATATCGGCAGAAACATTAAAAGCGATTAAGGATAGCATAGCGGTTCTCCAGAGTAAATTCGAGTCACAAGTAAGCAACGATGACAATTTTAAACGCTTTCAATTCTTTCAGAACTCTTGCCGCGAGCAGCGTTCGAGGTCGTGGAGCTTGCGGGTGACAAATTTCCAGTCACCACACTGCCATGAGAAGATCACGATGCTCAAGATCTACAACACACTGATCCTGCCCTCCCTGAAGATCGCCCACCATAATGGCCTCATAGATTTCGTCCCCCAGTATTGGGGAGACGTCATTGAATACGCCCACCACTTGCCCTTCAACCCCAAGAGGAAGGAGATCCCCCAGGCCATCTTCAGGTTCCATAGCCGTGTCCATCTCCAAGCGGTAATGATCTCCAAGCGCCCAGTCCTTGAGGAGTATACAGCCAAGGTAAATCAGTACAAGTCAACTAGCCAGAGTGTGTCCCCTGCCCCACTATTATTGCTATTGTAAATATATTTATGTTTTATGTATGCTGATATATATTGTTTTTCAGTCGTTCCCACTGGATGATATACTAACTTAAATCTTAACCCGACACTTGACCTCCTAAATCCTATTTATGGCCAACATTTTGATGGATTCAATGACGAATTTGGTATTAACTGTGTATACATGTCCGAAAACAAAGCAATAACTAAATCAAAATCTTTTAAAGAACAACTGATAATTTTATTTTCATTAAACTGTCAATCAATCAACTCCAAATATGATGAATTAGTAGCGTGCATAGACAAATTTCATTGCAAAGGTATAAGGCCCAGCGTTCTTGCGTGTCAAGAGCTCTGGGCAAATACCAATGCAAACTTTGATGTGTACAATATCGAGGGATATAATTGGCACGTCAACCTTAGAAAATCGCAAAGGGGGGGAGGGGTGGGTTTGCTCGTTCAAAAACATTATAAAGTAGTAAGGATGTTTGACAATATCTCATTCAAAGAACGCATATGTGAGTCTATCTGTCTTAAATGCTCATTTAATGGCTTTAAATTCGTTGTGCTGAACACCTACAGACCGCCTAATCAAAGTAGTGCTGAACTTGATGAATTCTTCGAAATTTATCTAGAATTACTTGATAGGATCATGTCACTCAACTTACCGTTCTTTATTGTTGGCGACATCAACCTTGATTTATTTAAGATTGGTGAAAACAACAGTCCAAGTATGCGTCTGCTAGAATCACTAAACTTCAACGGCATTTTGAATACTATCACCAAAGCCACAAGAATCACAAAAAATACTTCAACTTTAATTGATATATTTGGCGTTGGTAATTTTATTCCAAACCTCATGTTGTCTTGTGTCTTAACATCCCAAATAAGTGACCACTTGGTGCTGATAAACGCGTATAGAATTAATGCTAACAAAAAACCAAAACAACCTGATTCCTATGAAAAAAGATTGCTAGGCGATGAGAACATTAATTCATTAAATGACGCGCTTTTCAACACCGATTGGTCAAATGTACTTAATCAAAATGACGTCAATGTTGCCTATGATAATTTTATTGTAAAGTTTCTTGAGTTGTACAACACTTCATGCCCCATCGTCAAAGTCAAAAAAAATTTAAGGATCCAACCCCAGCAACCCTTCATGAACAAGTACCTTTTGCGTATGCGGGAACATAAGCATACCCTTCATGACAATTTTCTCAGGGAAAGGACAAGGGAAAGTGAATTGTTGTATAACTCTTATAGGAACTCTTACAATAGAAATGTTAGACGTGCAAAACTTGAATATTATAGACAAAACATAAGAAATTGCGGCAGATACAGTAAAAAATTATGGCGTTGTTTAGATAGATAAAGATATGTTAGGATTCGATCAAAAAAGTGCTGAGTGTTCATACTTGGAGGTCGGGGACAGAAAGGTAGAGGGTGACCAAGCTATCGCAAACGAATTTAATTCCTATTTCAGCCAGATTGGAACCTCCCTTAAACCTGAAATCCCAACAACAGATAAAAACTTTGCTGAATATTTACCCCCCCCCCCCATCCAGGACTCAATCTTTTTTGAACCTCTCTACCCCTTCAAAGTAATAAACTTAATTAGAAACATAAGGCCCAAAAGGTCCACAGACATAAATGATGTAAGTATGTTCTTAATCTCCCGTTGTGCGGATGTTATCGCACACCCCCTCTCACACATCTATAACCTTTCCCTTCAGTCTGGTATTTTTCCTAATGGCATGAAAATAAGTGAAATTATTGTTCTTCACAAATCAGGTTCACTCAGTCAGACTGATAACCATCGTGGTATCAGTCTGATTGATAACTTTTCAAAACCCCTGGAAAAGCACGTATGTGATAGCTTGGTAAACTTCTTGGTTGAAAAAAACTTCTTCAATTGTAGGCAGTTTGGGTTCCTTAAAAACATTTCAACCTACCACAATGTCCTTGACCTCTCGAATATGATCACTCAGTGCCTAGGTCGAAACAATACATGTATGTCCATTTTTTTGGACATACGGAAATGTTTCGACATGATCCCACGTAATTTGTTGTTTGAAAAATTAAAAAACGCAGGGATTAGGGGGTTGCCGTTTTAGTGGTTCCGCAGCTACTATAACAATAGGCGACAAAAGGTGTACTTTAAGGGGCTGTTTTCATCTACGTTAGAAGAGATACTCATAGGCGTTTTACAAGGGTCAGTTCTCGGCCCAATATTGTTTTTGATTTTTATAAATGATCTTGCAAATTGTAGCCCAGAAATTTTCATTAATCTTTATGCCGATGATGCCCTAACCTTCCTAGAAAGGAATTCATTAGCAGAACTAATTGAACTTGCAAAAATAACTGTCCCAAAGCTGACCGCCTGGTATAACGCAAATGAACTGTTGATACATCCCCTCAAGACCAAGGTTATGGTATTCACTTCCCCCAGAGAAAATCTTACCCCAGAAGAAATTCAACTAAAAGTAGAATTTGACGTCCATATAGACATGAATAACGTAGGTGAAAGCATCCCTGAAAAGATCACCAAATTAAACCTTGTAGATGATAATAATGAGGGTTTTGTAAAGCACTTAGGGGTTAGTCTGGATACAAAATTAAAGTTTTCTTATCATTTAAAAAAAGTACATGCAAAAATCTCAAAAATCATTTATTCTATGCGCGTCATGCGCCACCTATTAGATAAGAAACACTTAAAAATTTTGTATACCAGCTATATTAAGGCAAACGTCGAATACTGCTGCCTTCTCTTTACAGCCTGTCCAGCCTATCTTTTAAACCCAATCTTGAAAGTCCAGAAGGCAGCAGTAAGAATTATAGAAAACTTACCTAGCAGAGCACACACAGCAGAATATTTTAAAAGTAATGGGATTTTGCCCATTAATCTATTAATTAAATTCAATGTTTCCAAATTCATGTATAGGTACCTACATGGCTTACAGCCAGAGATCTTTAATAATACCTGGGAAATCTCTAGAGATCGCCACAGGTATAACACGAGAAACATAAACAACTTTGCATATGCAAACGGAGAAAATAGAAACTTTTTATTAAACTCACCTTTTCATGCATTTCCCACAATATTTAACAGCCTTCCCAATAACATTAAACAAATAGAAAATGAGAAAGAATTTAACAGAAAATGTTTCACCTACTTTCTAAACCAAATTGACTTTACGTAGGTACCTATAAAAACTTTAAATTAACAAACTTATTTTCATAACGGTAAGTGTTCTATTATCTATGCCTTATACTCAAAAATCTAAAAATAGGATCTGTAAGATCCGCCCACTCACCCGGGGGGGGGGGGGGGGACATATAAGTGCTTTACAAAAAATTACACCATACTTTATATTCATATTCATTATATTCATTAAAATTCATCAGAAATTCTTTTTTTTTTCACATCACCATTATCTCAACATTCCATCATTTTTATTTCATCATTTTTATTCCATCATTTTATCCTAACTTGCCCTAATCTTTATCTCTGTCTCTGCCAGCGAAAAAACTTATTCTCAACACGTAAACCTATCAGTTATAGAGTAGCATTGACGTTATTAAGGTATTAAGATCACTTGATATTTTTCGGATTTTTTTGACATATAGAAGCACATACCATTGTAACCTTAAACCGCAACCAAGTGTCTTTTATTCTGTTTCTATCCAAAGTAGATGCAATAAACGCAAAACTGGACACTAATAAATTGTTAATTATTTATTTAATTAATTATTTATTTAAGCAATTCAATCTCATTCAAAAATTTCACACATTTCTTAAAAAAGTTTCATTTATTGCGGTTACATAGGTACATAGGTACAGGGGTGAGTGATTCTAATAGATTCTAACAGACAACTATATAAAAAATGATTGGTTGAAACAATTTACTTAATATTTCACTACTAACTAGGTTGTAACATATGTAGGTGTTCAATTCAATTCAATTCAATCACTCTGTCCCTAGTCTTTAGCTTGCTATTTCTTAATCCTCTTTCATTCTTCTTAGTCAGTCTTCGGTTAAATTATCGGTCAGTCTCTCTTCAATCAATCAATCCTCGTTAGCGTCAACCACTTCTGGTAGGTATTGCGATCGGCGCCGCACATTAAGAATCTGAGCACATCTTTCCGCGCACACAGCAAGTCTTCCTTCGGCGATAAGGATGGCGGCCTGTGTGCGCCGCAAAGTGTACAGCCCGGACAGGTGGCCAGTCAAGCTGCGTGGCTGCCCAACAAAGATAAATGAACGAAGCCCATTTATCTCGTCATAAATCCCGACTAATTCGAGGTAGATTTCATCCTCAACCTGAACTTCCCAGAGATAAAACTCAGCTAGCAAAGAAGCGTTTGATAAACGCTCAGACAGTGCACGCCACGGACTGGCCGCCGCGGACAGCACTCTGGTGCGCAGCCGCCTGATCGCCGTACTCGCCATTCCTGTCCTTGTCCTTATCCTCTTTGTCCTTTCTCTTATTCTTATACTTACTCTCTTTCTCCTTTAAGTATAGACTTATTGTCTTTGGTCACAATCTTCTCCAAGTCCTTAATATCTTTTATACAAGAATCTTCACTTTAAGAACAATAGTACTAAACTGATGTGTTTCTAAAATAGTAGTTTTCATAAATACCTTCTCCTTTGAATTGAATTATACAAAAACACAATCTTAATACCAAACTTAAATAAAAATTACATCCCAAAGTCACAAAGCCACTCTACAACTTACCTAGCCCAAGATATACAACACGATAATATAAAAACTGTCTATGCACGCGTCACTACTTTCATAATAAAAAACTCTCTCTTAAATCAGTTTTTCTTTAATTAGTATCTATAATATTTCTATTATGTTTTCTTTTCAAAAAATTTTAAATTTACCTAACTTGTTAATATTCATAATAGGTACATATGCACGCCTACCGTGCACATGTATTCCTTGTTATTGCAATCCTAAGTCTCGAATGTGGCTAAAAATCCATCAAGCCCTCAAGTTTTTACTTAACGTAAAACACATAATATGCAAATTTATTCTTATTCTTATATAATAACGCCACCAGGAATGTAGGAATAAAGTGTCGGGTCGGAAATAAGTTAGCGGGTACCAAAGAATTGTGGGATTAAATCCCACGGGATTAAAAATACTCAATTCAATCTAATCATTTAATCCGGGAACGCTAGGGCGGTGTGGGTCGCAGTTTATAACGGGAATAAAAACATGGTTAACCTCCATGGCACCGATAACCTAATTGTATTGGTCTTATTTTTGGAAACCCCGTAAGGATTCTAGTGGAACAATTGTTAGATGGTATATTCAGCATACCTTAGTATTGTAACTTATATATGTCTTAATTATGTAACTTTATTCTGTTTGTTACAATTATTTCTATTTCTAAGCTCAGAAACGACTTGGTAAGCGCCGCGCAGAACTGCGGTTCAACAACCCCGGCCGGGGTTAAGCCATCCACTCGCTTCTTAGCTTGCTCAGTGTTCAATTATATATTAATCGTATAGTAAAAAAATAAAATGTAGGTGAACGGGGAAGGAGTAGTTCACTACAGCCCTGAGCTAGGTACATAAATAGTAAAATGTGTTTCGAAACATAAAACTGCTAATAAATTACAACCACTGTAATATATTAATTGTTATGAAAGATATGCGCTAAATATATGAACTTTATTTACTTGCAATCTCTTTCAGGAAGAAACCTAGTACCTTATTAATGTGCATTCTCTTTCAGGAAGAAATCAATTAGTTATAAAAAATTGTAACGTTTATTAGTAACTCGCCCTAATTATATGCACCTTAGAGGAAATAAAATCTTATCTTATCTTATCTTATCTATAGAAAGGATTAAAGAAAAAAAATCATTGTACTGATATTGTCTATCTATATGTAATATATATCTATTAAACCACCTAAGTTCTTTTCCATGATATTGTCTATCTATGTGTAATATATCTATTAAACTACCTGAGGTACTGTCCCTGATATTGTCCATCTATGTGTAATATATCTAATAAACTACCTGAGGTATTGTCCCTAATATTGTCTATCTATGTGTAATATATCTATTAAACTACCTGAGGTACTGTCCCTGATATTGTCTATCTATGTGTAATATATCTATTAAACTACCTGAGGTACTGTCCCTGATATTGTCCATCTATGTGTAATATATCTATTAAACTACCTGAGGTACTGTCCCTGATATTGTCCATCTATGTGTAATATATCTATTAAACTACCTGAGGTACTGTCCCTGATATTGTCTATCTATGTGTAATATATCTATTAAACTACCATGTTGCAAAATAGGTACATGTGTATAAATTTAGCTAGACTATGTATTTTCAGACATCTAGACAATTACTGGCGAAGCTTCTCTCAAATTATATTCAGTTTAACACTCTATACTATTTCAATATTAAAGTAAAAGAATAGAGGGGGCATGAGCTATATGTAGCAATGCCCACAGGGTGAGGACCCTATCCCGATTTTATATTGGGTCTTTGAAATTAGCTAATAGCGTCGGTAATATAAACACAACCAAGAACAGAAAGCTATCCACCAATTAGGCCAAGTAATTGTATAGATTATACATCTATACTTATACATTTATTATGTCAATCATCTAGTTTAGATTACAATAAAAATAAATGAAAAAAAATAGAATTTTTTGTTTTGTTTATGTTATTCATTTTGTATCTTCAGGCTACGCTTTAATGCATGTTTTATTCTTGTTGAAATATGCAAATTTGTAGATCAATAAGGAGCTACTTAAGGTTTCAAAAGCAAATAACGATTTATGTTAAAGCAACTATACATATTTAGAAAACAAGGAAGAAACACATGAAAAACCTGACAAAACGTTGGCAAATTCATTTTGAAGGAAGTGGGGACAGTCAAACATAATATGATATTCAATATTTTATCAATTGGATGTTGCACCTGATTTTCATGGTCTCTGGTAAAGTGATGCTCGCAGCAGGTAAAAATAACGATAACCCCCATCCAACCCCTTTACCATAACCCCTTTTATCCTTCTAAACGAACTGACCAATAAATAAGGTCCATATTAGCAAGCTAAATTGACGACAACTTTTCTCCTGCCAATATATCCACGTATTATATCCTAAATACTTTGTTGTAACCCTCTTACACTATAATAATGTTATACAACATAAGACTTATTTAATCTTGAAATACTTTCAAAGCCTAAAGTTACATAGTTTAATGTTATTTTTTAAAATTGTATTAGATAATTGTTAAAAACTTTGGTAATGTTGTTAAGATTCCAGATATATCTGCTATGAAACATCAGGGAGGAAGGGGACCTTGGCTGTTTGTTACACTAGTCCCCAAAGTTTTATAATAATGTTTCTTATCCATTAGCTCAACAATTTTGGTGACGTTTAGTGAATCTTAATTGGTTGGTTAATTTAGTTGAGTGTTGAAACGTTTAAACCACTAATTGTAATCTAGAGAAGGGGTGAATTTTTATATGATCATTGGATATATACATAAATTTTATTGGCCTTTGTCTTATCCCTTTAGATCCCTGATAAAACACACAAAGTTTAAACCACCACACTTTTACATTTTTAAAGGTTTTCTCAAAAGTTAGTTAAATGAATAAAATTATTTGCTGCATTTGTATTACTAGCGGCTTAGCCCCTAGCATCTAGGGGCTTTGCTTCAGGAGGTGATTTAATAAAAAATTAAGTACCTGTGGTTGTGTGACCACCAAAGTTTTAATTACCTGCATACAAAAAAATGGGGGGGATTTTTGGGGGGGTTTATTGGGTGTCCCACCCCCTTATAAAATAGCTTAAAACCAACACAAGACCAGTATATTTATTCCCTGAAGAGTAATATCCAATCGGTTCAGTGGTTACCGAGATCTCAAGGGACAGAAGGACGGACAGACAGACGGTGGACGGACGGACAGACATCTAGCTACTTTAATTGTATTATAGATTATGTCGAAGCAAGAAGTTTTTTTGCCGTGCTTTATGGACAATTTTTCCTTTTTAGACATTAAGTACAGAATGATCTAAATTAGGTAATCTCTTAAAATATGGGGATTAATTTATTTTTGAAAAACAAGGATGGCATCCGAACTAATGAAGTATACAACTTATTAAAGCTATTTATCATAGAGTTGCTAGTTATAGTTCCCCTTACAGTGAAGCTTCTCATAGGTCCAGGGAAAGTTCCTAATATTGAAAGTTGAAAGTTCTACTTGCCAAGACTAATCACCCCTATAAAAAAATGCCAACTTAAACTTTTATTTACAGTGGAGTGTCTAATTCTCCATCCCTTCATCTTTTACTTAAAGTTTTTATTTTTTCTATTATATTTAAAAACCAAAAGGCTAATTATTTCTAATGTACAGACATACAAACCATAAATTGAAGAAATCTTAGCTTTTAAAATTTGTAAAGAAGATCTTAAGTTGTTTTACGTCAATAATGATTTCCTTGATTTTATTTATTGAGGGGAGCAGAAGCACACCATACCAGGGATCTAAAGGGATAAGACAATGACCGAGAAATTGATGTGCATTTCATGATGATGCACAAAATTTCCTCTTCTGTATACTACAATTAGTGGTTGAAACGTTTGGACAGTCAACTTAATGAACCAACCAATCAAAATTTATTAAAAGTCCCCTAAGTTATTAGGCCAACGAATAAGAAAACGTAATTATAAAACTTTAGGGACTAGTGTAATAAAAAGCCCTATGTCCCCTTTTCCTGATACTATACAAATTGAGACCAAAGTTTTCTAGAGAGTAAAGAATGATTAATGGATATAAATTCTTGTAGGGCTCGGCATCATGAGTTTTGGTAATAAATTTAAAGATTAGATTGTTAAAAAAAAATGAATACGCGACCGAGGTTTACTTTGTTAGCAGTCGCGCTCAGACGTCATTTTTGACAGATGCTGCTGAAGACTTAAAAAATAGCAGGCCTAGCTTTGACTGCTGTTATCTGGCTGTTAATGATGATTTTCCAACTTAAATAATCGGCTGCAGTTGCCATAGTGACATGCTTGTACAAAAATGGATATAGAATACACGTGGATATGACAGTATAGAATTTGTCGTCAATTTGGTGTAAGATGAAAGAAATACTAAATCCAGTGGTCCAGTCCTGAATTATTTCCCTTATCTATCTATCTCTCATCATTAACAAAATCTTATTTTAGTGGAGTCAATAAATTTTCTTCAATGTTTAAGAATGAAATTCTTTCCATAAAAACGTTTTTTTTTATATATAACAATATTTGATAGACATAATATGATTCAAAAGATGACTCCAAGAAAAGCTCTAATATTTCTTTCCTGAAAGGGTCGTTGCCTTGTCGATAAATCTTTGAAGAATCTATTATTGTTTGTTAGAATATAGAAAAATATCCTTCCTTTTCAATCTATTCAAACTCTAGGTTCATAAAGAAGGAGGTTGATTGATGTAAATGTGACTTTAGGGAAGCTTTGTATAGTTCATAGTGGTGCTCAACCTCAGCTCCCCCAAAGAAAAAGTCCAAAATTTTTAAAAGTATTTTTTGTCTCAAAAAATATTACGAAAGTTTATGGTTTATAAATATGTTAAATGTATCAATTTACACCGCAAACACTTTAATATAACATTCATTCTTAAAGTTATAAAGATTACATAATAGTAATAGTAAAGAGTTTATGAATAAGATATCCTTTTTAAGAAATTAATTTAACCTTTAATAATACAAAGTATAACGATGCCTGTCTGATAATTTTGCGTGGAAGCTTTGCTTAAAGGGTGAGCAAGAACTTACTATATAACATTTTAATCAATCCTATTACATAAAATAGTAAGGTTTTTTGTCAGATGCTTAAGATTTGATAACTACTGAACTGATTGAGTTCTACATTTTAGGGAAGCTTTACATAGGTCTGATAATGGTTTTAGGCTATTTTATTTTTAAATTTAAGTTTTAGGATTGTTAAAAGGTATCTTTAGATGTTATTCCTTAATGGAATCCCTAGATGCTGTGGGCGCAACCGCTAGTTAAGCTAATAAACCTCTATTCATATTAAATAAGAAATGTTTCTATGTGCAAAATAACATAAATAAAATTGAATGTTTGAAAAACTATGAATTGTCAAATGATTATGGGGGTCATTATCCACATAAAATGCATGTATGCATTCACTTTAAATTTGATTTTAACAATTTAGGGCAGGCAAGGCATGTCTTTCTTTGTAGGAAAAGCTTAAAAGATTAGAACCGGTTCTCCTCCATACGAAAAAAATATTTCTTAATCTTAATATTAATCTTTTAATTGTACATTTTATAGTCCTATGGGGCCGTAACCGCTAATTTTTAAAAGTAGTAAGATGTATATGGTGCATTATTTGCCAAATGTACCACTTTTCTGCACTACCTCTCCGATTTTGTTAATACTCTATATTTTGGTCCGTTGGGTGATTCAAGGATGCTGGATGGCCAAAAAAAAGTTTCAGAGTCCCTGGATGTCTAGATATCTAGCTATCTATGAAGGTAGGTAACAAAAATTTAAAAAACACCCATTTTTTCACAATTTTAAAAATTAATTTTTTCATCAATCTTACATCCAACCTATACATTTTATACACCAAAATGATTGTTTATTCATGTAAAAAGCGCACATAATGCTATTTTGGCCAAAACTCTAATTTTACAGGGTGTCCAACAAAAAGTGTATTTTGGATATCTAGCATAATACCCAAAATACCTGTCCGAAAAAAATCATTTTTTTTGGCTTAAATCCTGTGTTTTATCTGTGGGCATATGTGGTATATAACGGTTCAGAGGACCCGGGACTATAAGGTTGTCAAATTTCATTTTGGAACACCCTGTAAATGTGATTTTTGTGTCTGTAGAGCTAAAACTTGGTCCAAATTGGCTATTTTTTTCAAATTACTCTAATATGAGTCTTAGTATGTTTGGCCATAGTGTTTTCTGACCAGATCAATATTTTCCTATTTTTTGGACACCCTGTATTTTCAAAAAAAGAGAAAACAAAATTTTGTTTTTATTTAAATTTTTTTTCTATTTTTAAGTTACTTAAAACTGTCATATAGATACAGATTTTGACTAATAACAATAATATTTGCCTATTTTACAAATTTTTACACTTTTGGGACACCCTGTGCATGTTTTTGAAAAATGATGGTTTTTGCCCATTTTTGGGAGGAAGGAGTCGTTTTAAGGCCATAGACTATTTCTTCATTTTTGTAGAACTTTTCAAGATACATCATTTGTTATTTATGCAAAAAGCGCAAAAAACGAACGTTTTGCCGTTATTCACTGCCAAAGGCGGAATTTTTTACGTTTTTTGCCGTTCCCGAGGATTTAATGCGCATTTTAGGTAGGAAGACGTTGATTTTTCAAGATTACTCTGAAATACTTTTATTTAGGAAATTTAATTTTCTAAAATTCATATTAAGTCAAATTTTTTGTGCAGCTAACCGTTTTTCGTCGAGATGGATTTCAATTGGTAAAACAAGAAAATGAAGTGTATAAAATATAAATAATTGCTGTAACAAAAGTAATAAAAGAAACATAAACCATGTGCATTTGAAATTCCTTTTGACAAAAATCGGTTGGATATACAAAATTTTTACTTCACATGAAATTTAGTAAAATAAAATGCCTAAATAAAAGTATTTCACAGTTATCTTGAAAATCAACGTCTTCCTACCTAAAATGCGCATTAAATCCTCGGGAACGGCAAAAAACGTAAAAAATTCCGCCTTTTGCAGTGAATAACGGCAAAACGGTTCGGTTTTTGCGCTTTTTGCATGAATAACAAATGATGTATCTTGAAAAGTTCTACAAAAATGAAGAAATAGTCTATGGCCTTAAAACGACTCCTTCCTCCCAAAAATGGGCAAAAACCATCATTTTTCAAAAACATGCACAGGGTGTCCCAAAAGTGTAAAAATTTGTAAAATAGGCAAATATTATTGTTATTAGTCAAAATCTGTATCTATATGACAGTTTTAAGTAACTTAAAAATAGAAACAAAATTTAAATAAAAACAAAATTTTTATTTCTCTTTTTTTGAAAATACAGGGTGTCCAAAAAATAGGAAAATATTGATCTGGTCAGAAAACACTATGGCCAAACATACTAAGACTCATATTAGAGTAATTTGAAAAAAATAGCCAATTTGGACCAAGTTTTAGCTCTACAGACACAAAAATCACATTTACAGGGTGTTCCAAAATGAAATTTGACAACCTTATAGTCCCGGGTCCTCTGAACCGTTATATACCACATATGCCCACAGATAAAACACAGGATTTAAGCCAAAAAAAATGATTTTTTTCGGACAGGTATTTTGGGTATTATGCTAGATATCCAAAATACACTTTTTGTTGGACACCCTGTAAAATTAGAGTTTTGGCCAAAATAGCATTATGTGCGCTTTTTACATGAATAAACGATCATTTTGGTGTATAAAATGTATAGGTTGGATGTAAGATTGATGAAAAAATTAATTTTTAAAATTGTGAAAAAATGGGTGTTTTTTAAATTTTTGTTACCTACCTTCATAGATAGCTAGATATCTAGACATCCAGGGACTCTGAAACTTTTTTTTGGCCATCCAGCATCCTTGAATCACCCAACGGACCAAAATATAGAGTATTAACAAAATCGGAGATGTAGTGCAGAAAAGTGGTACATTTGGCAAATAATGCACCATATCTGTTTGTATTTACCTAGTTTTCAATTTATAATTGTGACTTACAGGACTATAAGGCGCTCTTTTATAAGCATAGTTTCTCTATATTTCCTTCTTTAAATGCTCGTTTTCTGATTATGCGCTTAGAGATTTTATCTTGTCCGTACACAGGGATAAAATAGGGGGTAGACAAGCATTTCCAATTTTAGTGTTAAGGGGAGTATTGATAGCCAAATTCCTTTCTAAAACATTAAAATAAATTGGAGATAAAAAGACAGACATACATAATATTTTATAACTTTGTTCCATCATGATTCATCTCAAATTAAACAGAATGTTCAATTAAAAGTTTTTTTAAATCTTTAATTAAATTTATTTTCATAACGTTGATAATTTTAGTCAAATATGAATTTGTAAATTTAAAGTACATTAATTATAAAATATATACCTAAAATATCACTGATCTAGACTAGAAGCACATCTGTACGTCATATGTTTGTCCACCTGTTCGTTGTCATTATTTTAAAAATGCTCTGTAGTTTAGTATCAAATCAGAGATTTCTATAGTTTTTATGAATATTTTTACTGTATAACACTTAACTGCTAATTTTCATGAAGAAATTAACTGATATTATAATAGATTTTCATACACTTTTTTCTATATTATTCATGCTTCATAATTCGCACATTACCTCATTTTCTCTTTCTTTTTCTCTCTCTCTCTCGCTCCCTCCCTCTCTCTCTCTCTCTCTCTCTCTCTCTCTCTCTCTCTCTCTCTCTCTCTCTCTCTCTCTCTTTGTATCCTGTCTATTATTTTATGTCTTATCCTGTCTGTGTTTGGTATAAGAAAATGAGTGTAATCCTTTTTAGCCTGTGACAGTTTAATGTTGTGGATTATAAATTAATTTCCTGCCCTATTCTAGTACCTAACAGTCAAGGATATAAAGACCTATAGTGTTTCTTTCAATTTTGTAACATTAAAGTAAAAGAATAAAGGGGCATGAGCTATATGTATCACTGCCACAGGGTGGAGACCCTGTCCCGAGTTTGTATTACTTCTTTAAAATCAGGTAATAGCGTCAGAAATATAAAAACCCCATAAGTCCATACAAAAAGAACAGAGCAATTTGTTAGAAAACGAAAAAGTCCTCACTACTTGGGCCATATTGTTGAGTCCTAGCCCTTGTGGAGAATTTTTCCTTACATGGAGATTAAAAATCAACAAATCTTCTTAAATACTACAAATCATGTAGATAGACCCCATAATGTTCAGAGTTTTTGATGGAGCAATTAAAGACCTTTCTTTAGACATCTTAACCAGGTTTCTAACTCAATCCTAGCCAATTTGGCATAAAAAAAGACAGACCCATCAAACATTGAGACATGAAAGGTCTGTCTAGTCCTTGATGTTTGACAGATCTTTCTTTTTGATGCCAAACTGGCTAAGATTGTGTTAGAAACCTGGTTAAGGTGTCTATAAAAAGATCTTGACATGCCCCATCAAAAATTCTAGACATTATGGGGTCTATCTACAAGATTTTAAGTACTTACGATGTTTTGTTCTTTTTAATTTAAGACAGAGCCGTCATGTCTCAATGTTTGATGGGTCTGTCTTATTGATGCCAAATTGGCAAGGATTGAGTTAGAAATCTGGTTAAGGCGTCTATAGAAAGGTCTTTACATGCCCCATCCCAAACTCTGGACATTATGGGGTCTATCTACAAGATTTTAAGTACTTTAGACAATTAATTATTTTTTTAAAAAAGGCAACTGTAAAAATTTGTTATAAAATATGCACTATCCATGTAAGGAAAAATTCTCCACAAGGGCTAGGAATCGAGCTGTAGTGCTCAGGAGAGGTGAGTAGAAATCAAAATTCAATAGTGTTTTCTCATTTTCATTGCTTGGACATGAAATGGGTCATTTTTTGTTAGTTTTTAACCAAAACTGTAGGGTTTTTATTGAAAAGAGTGAAGCGATCGGTTTTTTTTAACTCCCTTTATATGTATAAGCATAGACATAAAATCCAGATAACCACCTGGATTTAGTGTTGGAGACCTTTTTAGTCTGCTAGTAAATTTATTTCTGCGTTTTTGCAGCGACTTGGATTTGTTGATATTTACGACGCTATTGAAACCCGGCAGAGGGTCCAAGTGATATGGACATAATGTCCATTTAATGATATTTTAAAATTAGATATTTAGAGATTCAATTTGTGTTAACAATAGGTCTTTTAAAGTCTAAACAGTCTGAGCTCGTATGAACATTGTACATCATAATCTTATGAAGGAGTAATATACAATGTACATACGCGAAATATATTAGCATCTCAAATTTAAGGTATAGCATATTTGTTGGATGGAAAAAAATAATTTTTCATAATTATCCTTGTCTAATATGGACTTATGTGACAATTAAGAACTATGGAGAATATGGTAAAAAAAATCATAGTAATAAATGATTTTAATTTTATTTATGAAATGTGCTCTTTTTGTGACTGCCAAGTTACTCGGTCAGACATACGGACAGGCCATATAGTAAATTGGTATTTTAAATCCCTCAGATTCTGGAAATAAAGCCTTTCAGAATTTCATTATGTAGAATATTTGTAAAGAGTTCTTTGAGAATTTAATATAATATGTGAATGGATATAGAATAAACGTGGATATTTTGACAGGGGGAAAATTGTAGTCAATTTAGGTTGCTAACATGGACATCACTTATTGGTCAGTACGTCCATCCAGTGGAAGGGGAGATGATGGGGGGGGAGTGGGGAGATGGGGGGGTCGTTATTTTAGCCAGCTACAAGTTTTACTTGATTACATGATAATCTGGCGTAAGATCCAAGTAATAATAAATCCATTAATAAGAGAATATAAGATATCACATCTATCTTGAAATGGATAAACAAAGTTTGGTTAAAATCAGAACTAATACAGCATTGGATTTGGTGCAGTTCACAGTAAAATGTTCCTGGGATCAATTATTTCCAAAAAAAAACGTTACATGTTATGCCCGCACATGGTTATAAGCAGCATAATAAATCCACTAAAGAATCTGGAATAGTCAAGATCCATGTTCCACAGGAAAAGCAAGAATTAAGAAGAGAGGTGTAAAAGACTTTTTTCGCGCATTTATGTGCGCTGCGAGGCAATTTACATTTTAGATAATGGATACTTTGTAGGCTTTCCTTTTTTATTTTCATACTAAGTTACAGGCACAGTAAGGAATATATGTGGAACATGTTTGATAAAAATAAGATTGTTTGGTAAAATATATATCAATATCTTTTCATTTACCTAAAACTATTTTCTTATATCAACTAATATTCATAGAAAGAATGCTTATAAAGGTAATGTTACCACAGTGATGCGTTGGATATGGAGTCTGAAGTCTTAGCTTTGATAGTACGCCGAATACTTGGTAGCAATGGTAGTAATTTCTATAGTTTTATGTCACCAGAATGTAACAGCTAATTGTGTAACAAAGAAATATTTTATTTGATTTAATACTTTACCACCAGGGAGATTGTGATATCTATCAGTTTGTATGTAGTTCAAAATTCTCCTCCATAGACATAGCTTTTCGCTTTATTGCAGGTATGATCCTGCAGGTTCTTATAATAAAGGTCTAAAGTAAACTTTGAACGGCATTTTTTACCTAAATTTAATGGTTATTTTTTTAAAAATTGCTAGAAAACTATTTATTTCTGCATTTATTACATGCTTTTTGTAGACCTTTTGGGAATAGTCCCTTTCGTGGCAGCGCCCATTAAGGGGCGATTCGTCGTATTTTTAAAATGGCTTTTTATAGGTTATTTTAGGATATGTTATATTGGGTTAGGTGATTGCGCCACAGGGTTAAACTCTATAATCAAGTCCTAAATATGTAAGTATGTCCATGAACATTATCCTGTATAAAGCAGTTTTCAACAAATTTACTTACAGTTTTGCTTCGACTCTTATACATTTATATTTTGATTATTCAGTTCTGACACTATATAAGTGTTCATGTCCGTTTGTCCTACCGTTTCAGTGCTTCGCTTTTATGGATGTTGTCATCCTTGTTAGTTTTAAAAATAATCATGTTGTTATTTTTTAAGATTAGCTTTTCTATAATTAGGGTCGCTCCGTCCGCACTTCCGTAACGATTAGTTCTTTTTGTTCATTTAAACATGTTACAATTTTATATAGATTTAAAACTTTGTTTATTTTGAATTCCTTTTATAAAAGTTTCAGGATCTGTGTCTGCCAGTCTGTACCAAAGGATTTGGCTAACCACTGAACCAATATGGTTCTCATTTACAGTGTAGCTTCTCATAATTCCTGAGAAAGTAGCCGCTAGTCCTATTACTTGGCTTATAACTGACAAGGTTCTAATAATTCGCAAAACGTTACTTACGTGATATTTTCCAGTACTGCTTTTTAACAGATTTAAATTCGCTGGATTAGAACCAGTTTTCAGCCAAACCGTAATCATATATAGCATCGTATTAGAGACAATTATCCCAAATTTTGAAATAAAATCATATTATAAATACCAGTTTTGTTAGATATTTCTTTTTAATATCCGCGGAAACCTGCCTATGATACGAGGCGAAAAATGACTATCATCATTGCTGTTTTATGTGAATATCTTTCTATAAAAAGTGATGTTAATCTTATTTCCTGGTCTTTATCTTGTAATCTATTTATTACTTGGCACATAAAGAAAAGTCTCCACAATACGAATAGGACACAAATATTACATAACTTTATCCTATTAATAGCGGCTACGCCCCCAGCTAGCTTCTGGGGGCTCTGTATTCGAGAGGGCGAAAAGTGTTCGAAAGATGGATTAAAACAATCTGAATTGAACCAAATCTGAAAATGAAATAGTCTAAAACTATCATAGGGCCAATTTGAAACTTACCTGAGATCCCAATCGGTTATGTAGTCTTAGTAGGTTCAGACAAAAAAAAAACTTAAAACTTTATACAACAGGATCGTACTAAATTATTGATTGAGTTCTCCTTTCTAATGAAGCCTCACATAGAATGGTTTTTGGCTATTTTATTTTTGGCTGAATACAAAGCCCGTAGATGCTAGGGACGCATCTTTTGATTTTTTGTAGGTGGTGTTGCCCTTCCCCAAAATAGCTATAAACCTTCCCAGGACCAGAAGCTATACTGTAAAAAAGGAGAACAATATCGGTTTAGCATTTCAGCGGACACACAGAGATCCTTTTACTTTTATATAAGGATTTTAACATTTCCATATAGCTTCACTCCTAGCCTCTAAGTTTCTACAAATGTATAACTGAGTCTTCCATGTGCTATGCATGTCTACGGTGGTCATAATAGCATAGAAAAAAATTAGCTTTTTGACAATTTTATGACAATTCATTAAATACCTGGATTTTATATTGTTTTGTAATATTACTTGCGGTTACGCCCCTAGAAACCTTTAGGGGCATTAAAAGGGGAAAAGGTCGACATTTTCAATTTGAGTTTTAAAACGAAAAGTAAAAAATTTAAAGTCTCCAAATTAAAATTAGTGGTTGAAACCAATATTTAATAATAGTCACCAAAGTTGTTGAGCCACCGAATAAAAAACTTTGGGGACTAGTTTAATAAATAGTCTAATGTCCCCTCCAAACGCAAGTAAAGATTTGGTCATTATAAAAATAATAAATTTTAGAATTAAACTATAAAAATTAATATTCATGTATCATTATTTTTAAGAATTATATTTTTACATTTTTATTATGATTACAGTAAACTTGTTATAGAACATTATTTTCAAAATTATATAGAATATAATTTGATTTTTTCCTCCAATATAAATCTTTCAGTGGAAAGTGTATGGAAGAGCAGGGAGCGACGGGACATTGGGCTGTTTATTACACTAGCCCCCTAAGTCTAATGATAATGTTTTCTTAGTCGTTATCTTAATTATCTTGGGGACTTTCATTGAATTTTCATTTGTTGGTTCTTTTTAGCTGCGTGTCCAAACGTTTCAACCTATGATTGTAATCTTCAGAAGGGGTAATTTTGTTTATTATCATTGGGGATATACATCAATTTATCGGCCATTATCTTATCCCTTTAGATCCCTGCTATAGAGAAGAGTAGGCTGAGAGAGAGGGGTTATTAGTCAATAGTGACATCTTATATCTTATACTCGATATATCGGATATTTTCAATCTGAATATAGAACAATTTTTCACCATCCTTTTTTCAACAACAATGTATGTAAGCCTCGCTTTGTTATGGCACGATCCTAGGATTAAAACAAGAACGACAACGCTCATAGATGCGTATTCATTTATAGAGAGAATGAATTAAAAAGTACAAAATTATTTACACTGGTAAACTATAATAGCGGTATACACCATTTCTTAGTCAGCAGATCAGTGAGGGAACTGGATACTTTATATACATAGATGCACCGCACATAAAAATTCATTGTGTTTTATTTCCAAAATCTAGCATGAAAAACCCAGTATTAGTCAATCATCCTACGAATTTATAGGCAACCAACCCTTAGAATGAATGGCCTTTTTAAAGTAAACTAACATTTCATCATAATAATGCAATAAATTGCACCTGTTTTGGCCAAGGCATTCTCACAATTCTCTTTTTTTCAAATTGTGAATATACCCTTTAATTTACTTTGTCTGTCAGTTAGCCTATAACTTCAAGGGGATATGTGATTATTTATCTTGCTTTTTAGGATGAAATGCAGATTTTTTGTAAGGATACCCCTTGATGTTATAAAATTTGAAAATTCTTTAAATTTATATTCCCTTATTCTTTCCCTGCAAGTGTAACCTGCTACCTGTCGACCGTGTGACATAGCTGCATACGAACTCTAATATTGACACAGATAGTTACCCAATCCCTAATAGTAAAATTCTACATGTAAAGATTTATAAAAACGAAATTATTTATTCGGAAAAATAAAATCTTGAAAGCTAAACTGCTTTAAATCGGCAGAATCATTGGATCGTGGTATGTGGGGACTAACCAGTGCGTGATGTGCAGGCTCAATAATGTGGAATAATATGGTGTGTGTGCCAGAATAATGTCAAGTGGATGCAAATATGGTTCATGGTTGCTAGAGAGACAGAGAGAGAGAGAATATTATAATTTATTTTATTCATGGATAAAGCATTTTAGTTTCTTTATATGTTGTACTTTTAAGACGGTCAGTTCGTTCCTCCAGTATGAGGTGAGTGGGTGGGGGGGGGGGGGTATCGTTATTTTATCCAGCTGAATGTATCACTGTATTAGAGTGCATGAAAAACTGGTGCAAGTAATTATACATCGGTTGTCTTACCCTACTCATACTAAATATACTATTTCCATATATTTTTATATCCAATGAAATAAAAGTCAATTATCTTAACTTGACAAAGTGTCTTAAAAATCAGCCATATAACGTCATAAATCTATCTCTTTTTTAAGAGTTTCCTTTACCACTTATCCTCTCATCTCCCTCATTTTTTCATTTTTATTTCGTCACATGGCTGATTTTTTAGACACTTTGTCCAGTTACCATTTATCCCACTGTATTATTAATAAATATTAGTAAATTGTAGTCAAGTGTCACTCTTAATAATTATACTATATCCATATATATTAATATATCCAATGAAATCATAGTCAAGTGTCACTCTTACTAATTATACTATATCCATATATATTAAAATATCCAATGAAATAATAGTCAAGTGTCAATCTTACTAATTATACTATATCCATATATTAAAATATCCAATGAAATAATAGTCAAGTGTCACTCTTACTAATTATACTATATCCATATATTAAAATATCAAATGAAATAATAGTCAAGTGTTACTCTTACTAATTATACTATATCCATATATTAAAATATCCAATGAAATAATAGTCAAGTGTTACTCTTACTAATTTTACTATATCCATATATTAAAATATCCAATGAAATAATAGTCAAGTGTCACTCTTACTAATTATACTATATCCATATATTAAAATATCCAATGAAATAATAGTCAAGTGTCACTCTTACTAATTATACTATATCCATATATATTAATATATTCAATGAAATAATAGTCAAGTGTCACTCTTACTAATTATACTATATCCATATATTAAAATATCCAATGGGTTCCACGACAAACGTAAGAGTCCCAAACGTCAGAGTGGAAAAACATCAGAGTGGACAAACGCAAGAGTCCCAAACGTCAGAGTGGGACAAACGTCAGAGTGGGACAAACGTCAGAGTGGACAAACGCAGGATTTTTGGGACAAACGTCAGAGTGGACATTTTATAAGTAAAACGTATGAGTCTCGATTTTATAATCATTACCATATAAAAAAAAACATTTATATTTTTACTTTTTTTCATATTTATTTAACAACTGTGTTAGAACGAAAATTTTACACCCTTTCAAATATATCACATATATATTATAAAGCACAATATTTTCTTTATAATTAGGTTAGGTTAGGTTATAGGCTAGGGGGCCGAGCGCCCGCGGCTAGGCAGGCTAGGGAGCCGAGCGCTGCGGCTAGGTAGGCCAGGGTGCTGAGTGCTGCAGCCAGAGTCATTTTCTTTATGATTAGGTTAGGTTAGGTTATAGGCTAGGGGGCCGAGCGCCCGCGGCTAGGCAGGCTAAGGGGCCGAGCGCTGCGGCTAGGTAGGCCAGGGTGCTGAGTGCTGCAGCCAGAGTCATTTTCTTTATGATTAGGTTAGGTTAGGTTATAGGCTAGGGGGCCGAGCGCCCGCGGCTAGGCAGTTCGGTTTTTCGTAGCACCACGTTTCCTGTATTGAAAGTTATCCGCATCATGGAGGTGTTTTCCTCCCTGCTTTGCCTGGGAGTACCTGGCAGGGTACGGCGGCTGCATGGCTATCGGCTCACAACAAAATCTCTCACGTCTGATTGTTACCAAAGACAAAACACGAATAAGATGTCATTCAAAATTGGAAGATTTTTATAAAATATTTGAAAGATTTTTTGCAAAAAATTAGAAGATTTTTTGTCATATAATTAAAATAGCATAGACTCTGATGTTTTACTTAAGCAATGTCCACTCTGACGTTTGTCCACTCCGACGTTTGTCCCACTCTGACGTTTGTCCACTCTGACGTTTGGGACTCTTGCGTTTGTCCACTCTGACGTTTGGGACTCTTACGTTTGGGGTAGGACCATCCAATGAAATAATAGTCAAGTGTCACTCTTACTAATTATACTATATCCATATATTAAAATATCCAATGAAATAATAGTCAAGTGTCACTTTTACTAATTATACTATATCCATATATTGAAATATCCAATGAAATAATAGTCAAGTGTCACTCTTACTAATTATACCATATCCATATATCAAAATATCCAATGAAATAATAGTCAAGTGTCACTCTTACTAATTATACTATATCCAATGCCATATATTAATATATCCAATGAAATAATAGTCAAGTGTTACTCTTACTAATTATACTATATCCATATATTAAAATATCTAATAAAATAATAGTTAAGTGTCACTCTTACTAATTATACTATATCCATATATTAAAATATCCAATGAAAAAATAGTTAAGTGTCACTCTTACTAATTATACTATATCCATATATTAAAATATCCAATGAAATAATAGTCAAGTGTCACTCTTACTAATTATACTATATCCATATATTAAAATATCCAATGAAAAAATAGTTAAGTGTCACTCTTACTAATTATACTATATCCATATATTAAAATATCCAATGAAATAATAGTCAAGTGTCACTCTTAATAATTATACTATATCCATATATATTAAAATATCCAATGAAATAATAGTCAAGTGTCACTCTTACTAATTATACTATATCCATATATTAATATATCCAATGAAATAATAGTCAAGTGTCACTCTTACTAATTATACTATATCCATATATTAAAATATCCAATGAAATAATAGTCAAGTGTCACTCTTACTAATTATACTATATCCATATATATTAATATATTCAATGAAATAATAGTCAAGTGTCACTCTTACTAATTATACTATATCCATATATTAAAATATCCAATGAAATAATAGTCAAGTGTCACTCTTACTAATTATACTATATCCATATATTAAAATATCTAATGAAATAATAGTCAAGTGTCACTCTTACTAATTATACTATATCCATATATTAATATATCCAATGAAATAATAGTCAAGTGTCACTCTTACTAATTATACTATATCCATATATTAAAATATCCAATAAAATAATAGTCAAGTGTCACTCTCACTAATTATACTATATCCATATATTAAAATATCCAATAAAACAATAGTCAAGTGTTCCTCTCCACTCTTCTCAATTTACCAAATATAGAGATCTCATGGAAAGACATGGAGTAAATATTTAAGATTAAATTTGTTTTTAAAGTAAATTTTTATTCCTATTGGCTTTTTTTGTATGTAATTCAAAAGGGACCTTAGAAAGACAACCTTACAGGTTTATAATAAAAATTCAACAATGTTTAGGGAAGTTTGATCACTCAAAAGTCCCCCAAAAAAGTAGTGGTGTATTTTCTCTTGGGTAAATTAAGGTACCCAAAAATAGGTATAAACCTTCCCTGAATAGAAAGCTTCACTGTAAAGAAGAACCAAATCTGTCCAACGGTTAGTGATATCCTTCTCTACACACAGACAGACATCCTGTTACTTCTATATAAGGATTGATGAAACTTAAGTAAAGCATTGTTTAGTTCTCTTGTAATGTTGTTGGTTGAAGATTCTACTTAAGATGCATGCATGATATCCTAGTTTAGTTTGTCTAGCCACTAAATTTATAAATATTCTCTCTCTACAATTTTAAATTCATTCTAAACAAAACTTGAATTTTACATTTTCCTCTTCTTAAATAGAAATTTCTTTGTCTGGCGGTTGCGCCCCTAGACCAAGCATTAAATGATTATGGGACTTACATGAAGCTCAATAAAATTACAGAATTAAACTCCATGAGTGGATAGTTATATAGATTAGTTACGGATAAAAAAACTGCATTATTATATATTTCATATATCTTAGTAGATATATGTAAATCTCTAGTAAGCAGTAAGGATTTTTTTGGTTGCAGCTAAATATCTCAGAAATTGATCGAATTAAGTTATACTTTGCTTATGTCTTATGTACCTATGCTAGTGGTGCCATCGCTATTTTAATAGGATTTTAATATATTGGTTTTTCACAGACAAAAAAATTTAGACTTATTTTTTAGATTCTTCAAATCTGAGATTTAATTTCAAATAATCTAAAATCTAAGCATGAACAAAATATTCCCTGAAAATCAGAACCTAATAAAAAGTCCAGCTGAAATTGTATTGTATGTATAATATTGGTCAAAGGTTTTGTTAAAATCAAACCTACTCTAATTAAGTTAAACAAAAAACACAGAAATCTATTATAACTCATCTATATTCAGGAAGGGAGGGGACATTGGACTGTTTATTACACTAGTCTCCAAAGTTAATAATTCTCTTATTCGTTCACTCAACAACTTTGAGACTTTTATTGAATGCTAATTTGATGATTCATTATGTTAAGCGTCCATACGTCTCAACCACTGCACTGTTTGTAATCTACAGAAGGGGTAAATGTTGCATCATATTTGGTGATGTACATTAATTATCGGCCATTGTCTTATCCCTTCAGATCCCAAGATATAACATAAATGGGTAAGTTTTCAGTCCTATCATATAAGACTCCGTCAAAATTTCTTGATTTATGCGCTATATCAGTGGGTTTAGGCTATTATCCAAATATATCTCAAGAAAAAATCTTGAAAAGACTAGGGGATAAATTAGTAATTATGTACATACTGCATATCTTGTATGAAGTATTGAATAAGGCACCAATATTCTGGATAGCTATACATTCATACATAAACCCAGAACCACTTCATTATGCAATCTAAATTTTCCTGGATATTTTGTCTACGGTAGACCATAAGTGTACAGCTTTACAGTACACTGTTTCTATTTGTTAAAGCAACACGTATGATAAAAGAAAAAGATTCTGTTTAAAGTAAAATGCTCATATTTCAATCTAAATCTATATTTTTGTATTTTTTATCGATCCACTTCATTATGCAAATCAAAAGAAAATCAATGAGAAAACGTTTGTTTTGCCCTTTTCTCCACTTTTAAAAAAATAATTCTGATAAAATACAAATTTTTAAAGGGATTTATGCATTAATTATAATGAAAAACAGTTTAAGGTAGATCTTAATGATTTTTTTAAATAAGAAATAATTGAAAAACATAAATTCTATCCCTATCACTTTAGAGGACAGCTGCCGACCCCCAGTCTTATGGATGAAGCTAAATACATGTTAAAAATAAAAATTAGCCCGAAAAGTATACAAAAATGTTTTTTGATGTGTTAAAAAAATCCATTTTAAAATCTTGATTTTGAGGATGATGGCCTTTAAGATGCTCTTACTGGTGGTGATGGTGAGCTAAATGTTACCAAAGTGCATGCCCATGAAGAAAACTTATATATTGAACTATGGTCCAATTTTTGTAGTCATAGCTGCCTCCAGCCAAGCAATGTTAAAAAAGAAAAAAATTGCAATTTTAATTACTAAAATTCATAAAGTAAATAATGTAGTTTTTAGATAATGGTTATATTTCATGTCGAGAGGCTCCACTGGAGGCTGCTATGACTACAAAAAATGGTACATAGGTTAATAGACAAGTTGTTGTAATGGTCATGTACTTAGATAACATTTAGCTCACCTTCACCACCAGTAAGAGCATCTTAAAGGCCATCATCCTCAAAATCAAGATTTTAAAATGGATTTTTTTAACACATCAAAAAACATTTTTTGTATACTTTTCAGGGTAATTTTTATCTTTAACATACTATTTAGCTTCATCCAAAAGACTGGGGGTCAGCAGCTGTCCTCTAAAGTGATAGGGATAGAATTTCTTTTTTTCAATTATTTCTTATTTAGAAAAATCAATAAAATCTATCTTAAACTGTTTTTCATTATAATTAATGCATAAATCCCTTAAAAAATTGTTATTTTATCAGAATTATTTTTTAAAAGTGAAGAAAAGTGCAAAACAAACGTTTTCCCATTGATTTTCTTTTGATTTGCATAATGAAGTGGATCGATAAAAAATACAAAAATATAGATTTTGATTAAAATATAAGCATTTTACTTTAAAAAGAATCTTTTTCTTTTATCATACGTGTTGCTTTAACAAATAGAAACAATGTACTGTAAAGCTGTACACTTATGGACTACCGTAGACAAGATATCCAGGAAAATGTAGATTGCATAATGAAGTGGTTCTGGGTTTACATACATATATACATGTATATGCTAACAGATTAAATTAGTGTCTTATATGCTCTTTAATTCCCAATGTAATTCAGTCTTTTACAGGCGTGGCAATAAGAGAGCATACTTCAATATTTGTTTTTCTTTTAATACAATTATACAATTTTCATAATAGTAAGTTTACGTTTCACTTAAGATCTCGTAAACTACTGTACAGATCGGTTAACATTTTCAGGAAAGAAATATTTGCTAAATCCATTTTCAAGTGTAATAATTAGTTAAAACTTTAGTTTTTATACAAACAAGTTAAAAGAGATTATTAAATATTTTGTGTAAAAAAATAATTTTGAATATATTTTTCACATTGATGTTTAATTTTGGCGCTGTGGGCAGCTTTGTCTCTAGGGAGCTATTGCATGGAACATAATCAAGTATACACATATGTATATGTATGTATGTATCATGAACATGTATCTATAATACAAAGTAGAACGATGTCTGTCTGTCCGTTTGTCTGCTGTCTGTCTGTCCCTTAAGATCTCGGTAACCACTGAACCGATCGGATTCTACTCTTCAGGGTATATACCTATTGGTCCTGTGGTGGTTTTAGGCTATTTTCCTGGGGGCTGGGACACCCCCAACCCCCCCAAAAAACAAAAAATCCCCCCCCATTTTTTTTTTTTTTTTTTTTTTTTGCTGAAGATTTTCTTGGTTCTTTACTAATTTCGCCTCAATTTTTTATCACCTCTTGGGGCAAAGCCCCTAGAGGCTAGGGGCGAAGCCGCTAGTAATATTACAAAGCAACATTTATACTATTTTTTATTGCATATCCTTTTTATTTTGCGAGTAGCTGCGCCCCTAGAGGCTCCGTATTTTAAAATAGCCTAAAACCATTCCCAGATTTGAATCTTATAAAATAGCTTACAACCGCCGCAAGACTTAAATGAATCATCCTTTAAGTTGTTAAAGTAAATTGCATACTAGATGCGCATAACAATGGAAAAAAATATTTTGATACTGTCATTGCAAAAAATTTGAAAATCGAACCAAAATACAAAAGTTATGGAGAGATATAAAAGATATATAAAAATGGCCAAAAATCTGCTAAAAGGCAGTCTGACTGCCACTGATTCTTTTCTTAAAGCGCCAGGAAATTTAATTTTAATATCTGTAACTGCAAAAATTTGAAAATCAGACCATAAAAACCAAAGATATGGGAGATACTGTGAAAAGTATAAAAAAAAGCAAAAAACCTACAAAAAGGCAGTCTAACTGTCATTGCTGTTTTCTTCAAACAACTGGAAATTTAATTTTGATATATTTTACTGAAAAAATTTGAAAATCAGACCATAAAAACCAAAGACATGGGAGAAACTGTGAAAAAATATAAAAATAGCCAAAAACCTGCAAAAAGGCAGTCTGACTATCATTGCTGTTTTCTTCAAACGACTGGAAATTTAATTTGATATCTTTAACTGAAAAAATTTTGAAAATCGGACCATAATCACTAAAGTTATAGGGAAAATGTGTAAAATAAAAAAATAACCAAAACCTGCTAAAAAGCGGTCCGACCGTCTTGATTGTTTTATAATTAATACTGCTCCTTAATGATGGGAATGTTGTCAAAAAAATTTCAGCTTTCTATCTTTTATAGGCGCTGAAAATCCCATTTCCCTCATAGCGTTACGGACTGACGGACATATAAAGTTAATTATAGAGTAGCTTCGCTACAAAAAAAAACTTTTTAGTTTCAGTAGATCTTAAGCTACAGACAAAAAATACCACAGTATGATATACGATTTTAAATAGTCAGTTACCATGTTTTTTAAATATATATTTTAGTACGTTTAAGCTTAGAGTTAATGATTTTTTAGCGTTTAAATAGTCGTCATTCTTTATTTACAGAAAGTGTGTCTAAATTTTGCATGTATGTAGCAAAGAATCTCGCAAACTGCTAACCCGATATGGTTCTCCTTTTAAGTAAAGATTTTATAGGTCCGGTAAATTTTGTAATTGTGATGAGTTTAAATTTGTAACTTTTTAAAATCATTTTTAAATTTATCAAAGTAAAAGATACAAAATTATTTTCTTTATTTTATTCTTTCATCATTTACAAAAATATTTGAGTCTCCAAGTAGTATACATAAGTCTTTAATGTGAAATAAATCTCTTTTCTTTCTTGTGATAGTAAAGAACAAAGTTATTAACCCGCAATTTGCAAATAATAAAGAGAATAAAATGGTCTGGAGAAAAGATATTCTAGATTAGATGGCAATATCATTACATGTTTTGGACCCCAGACAAAATATGGTTGATTTATGCAAAAAAATGTCCCATGCAAAATATTTTTTCTGTAAATCAAAAATTGCGACCACACAAGGACTGCAAAGTTTTTAAAATCTGCAAAAAGACCTATTTTTAAATCTTTTGTGTGATCTCAATTTCAAAGATTTTAAAAAAATTTCAATTCTAGTGTGTCGATATAAACCTGAAATTTACCAAAAAAAATGGAGGCCGTCTCAATTATAACATACGAAGGTGTAGCAAGTAATCTTCCAAAGTCAAAATTGTCAAAATTGCATACATTTATAAAGTGGTTGGGCCGAATACTTTTTTGTACTGATTTATAAACCGGACATCTGGGATAGCCGGCCGAATAACCGGATATTTGCCGTATCTCCGACCGGATACCGTGTATCTGGCATTATAAATCAGCCAGATATCTGGTATCCGACCAAAAAAGTATCCGGCACAAAAAAAAAATTTGTTGGGGGGGGGGCTTCTAGGGGTGATGTCTCTTGGGAATAGTTATAAACTTTCCAGACACCTAGAAGAAGCTACCCTGTTAAGGAGAACACGATCGGTTCAGCGGTTAGCGAGATCCTTCGGTACAGACAAACATACAATTAAACACACATCCTTTTACTTTGTTATAAGGATTACTTAGGTTCATGAAAAAAATTCGTCTCCTAAAAAATAATTCTTCATGAACCAATTCATTTAGTGTACAACACACAAGTTGCAAACGGGGAAAATAACAAACTTGAATTTGAATTACCCCAAGGGTGTAAATTGTGACAATCTAAGTTAACTTTCTTGTTTGTGAGAGAATGAGAAACAATGGGAATGACGTATTCACATGAAATATTACTAAAACTTTTTCAATGAAAACATGTCACAAAACTTAATACAAAGTTTTCAGGCACGAGAAGACAAGAAATATCAAAGTTCATTCAGCAAGTTTTTGGTATTCGCAGAATCATTTAGGCTTTTCTGTCCTCTGGCGAGAATTCTTGGACAAATTTTTATCTTCCAGACTTACTCAAAACAAGTTAGTTAAATAAAAATATTTTAGACCAAAGGCGTGTTAGGAAATAATATTCCAGTTTGGCTTCGAAATCGATTGATATCCGTTTGATTAGAACCGGTTCTTAGCTATACTGAAAATTTATGTTTAGCATCGTATTAGAGATTATTGAAAGCATATTCGGCCCTCGGGGTCAACAAAACTGGTTTATATCTTATAATGTTTCATGTTACTATCCGCGGAAAGCTGTCTATAGTACTGAGCGATAAATTAATATCTATATGGTAAAGGCTCTTGTAAATTACACTGACGTCAGGTCCAACAACAAAGAATAAACAATGTCTCTTTTTCTGTCCAAACACCCTTGTTAGACATTGTGTTTAGTAATCAGCTGCACCTGTTAATGAGCCAACACATTCTTAGACTTTTACTACTTATGTCAGTCGTCTTACATAGTAGCAGAAGGTGCTATTTTTAACGATTGCGACACGTTTCCATTTACGCAAATTCCATGGGTTTATAATTTGGCTGGTAACTAACAGTAACTGGTAACTGTGATTTAAAATGTTACTTATAACATTATGAAGTTTTGTTTTGTTTTTGGGTTTATGAAATTATTATGAACTCTAAATTTGAGTAAGACTATATTCTCTCTCTCTCTCTCTCTCTCTCTCTCTCTCTCTCTCTCTCTCTCTCTCTCTCTCTCTCTCTCTCTCTCTCTCTCTCTCTCTCTCTCTCTCTCTCTCTCTCTCTCTCTCTCTCTCTCTCTCTCTCTCTCTCTCTCTCTCTCTCTCTCTCTCTCTCTCTCTCTCTCTCTCTCTCTCTCTCTCTCTCTCTCTCTCTCTCTCTCTCTCTCTCTCTCTCTCTCTCTCTCTATCTCTCTCTCTCTCACTCACTCTCTCTCACTCTCCCTTTCTCTCTTTTCTTTCTCTATCTCTCTCTTACATCATTAAAATTATTGTAAAACTAAAAACACTTTAAAGTAAGTAGAGTATGAAGGTAAAACCCTAGAAAAAGATGTCTGGCTATTTATTGTCTTTGTATAATGTAAAGTTTCTTATCATCAAAATATTTCTCAATTCCATCTTAATATTATAAAGATACAAACACATATAGTCAACAGTTATTTTAGATCTAGGTAGCCACAGTACCTCTAAGTCTCTCGGCTTATAGAAGCATAACAAATCCGCTGCTCGGCTTTTAAATCCACCTATTAAGCCACAACTATCGAATTGTAAATTCAGCCACCCGTCAGTTGCGTCGCTTACTAAACCACCGAATGAGCTTATGAGGCTTATTAATCCACCCAACCGCAATCACCCTAATTTAGAAGCTTGGGCCGCAACCACACTCAAATATATAGCTTAGACAATGCTGCAGTCAAAGCCTCAACATAACCTGCCGATTCCAGAAAGCCAGGCGGTGTGGAGGAATAATGAGCCACGGTAAACCGCAACCACCCTCAACCAAAGCTACTCTTTTCAACTCTTAGGCGTGGCCGCCATCCTCTCCTGTTACATCCCCTCACTTGTTTCTATCTGTAAGCTATTGTTCTATTAAAATTACCATTATTTTCTTTTTAATTTTTTTATCGTTAGAATTAATGCAAAACAACACAAAACAGTTTTGAAGTAACTAGAGTATAAAGCTAAAGTTAAACAAAAAGACGACTGGCTATTGTCTTTATATAATGTAAAGTTTCTTATAATCAAAATATTACAGCATTTCTTTTTTCTACCTCTTACAAGATATATTACATGACTTTTTAGTAATTTTTCCCCATATAATTTTAAAACCAAATTCTAAAACTTTTAGTATGTCCTTAAACAATATCCTGTATTTAAGCAATTTTGCAACAAATTCGCATACAATTTCATCGAGACTCAAAAATTTGTATTCTGCTTATTGAATACTGACACCCTACAAGTATTAATGTTCGTTTATTTTACTTACATATTTAAGAGCTTCGTTTTTATGGATGTTGGCATCCTTGTTTAAAATACTCTTTAGCAGTTCGAAAATTAAATTTTTTGGTAATTTAATGCAAAATTAAATATATTTAATAATTTTGATGCCAAAAGCTGAAAATCAGCATGTTTATAAAAAAGATTTTTTAGTATTAACTAGGACTAAGGACTTCTTAGAATCATTTATTGAGTTGTAACGCTGTTACGATTAAAATTCACTTGATATATTTGAAATCGTTAGGATAAATCTAACAACTAATATACACAAATTAACAAATAGAGCTATCCGTTACAGAAATACGGACCTAACTAAATGCAGAAAAGCTTCGTTTCAAAAATAGAGGTTAAGTAGAAGAGCTTACTTGGGTTGATTGATTGATCATCTTCTGTACATATTCTATCAATTACAAATATGTACATCTCACTCTATAGGTTAAGAGATATACTCATAATATAATTATTATTGGGTTAAATACCAATGACAACAACAACACTATTTCCATAAGTAGCGAATCATACATTTTTTGTAAAGTTATAATAATGACGTAAGTACGCTTTCTATTGACTAGAAAGACATTTATATCAGCATAAAAAAAATATAAATAGAATTACTATTTCTGTACCTAAAATCTAAAGGTAAAAAAGCTTGAAAACTGTTGATTTATAAAATTCCAATTAGAATTTAATAAAAGGCCTCAAAGTTAATATCCACTAAATGACCAATTTTATTAGATAAATAGAATTGGGGACAACACAAGACCATGTACTAAAAAAATTATACAAAAGAATCTAATAGAGTTATATTTCTTAAAATAGAAGATATCACTCCTAAGTACTCTTTTCGCCAGTTCCGTCACGAATCTTTATTTACATTATCCTACATCAGTATCATTATTCTTATGTATTACGTACTTTGTTTTTTATTTCCTCTTTATAAATCTATAGACCAAGAAAAATCATATCCATAGTTAGCATAGCAAACATATGGGGGCACTGTAGCTAAGTGGTAACGCACTGGGACCCATCACAACATTTATGCAACCTTCCCCTAATTGCGGTAGAAGGGAGATTGTTAAGTAGATGTCACTGCTTTTTGCCTACCTATTCTATGAATAGGGAGGCTAAAAGCGGCGACATCTATGCACATTTTCCTAGGGCACTAAACACAGCCACAGTTGAAAGTTTAAAACACTGAAATATCAGTAAACTGAAATATTGATGCATAATAGTCATATAATAGCTACCCAAATGAAAACTGTTTCTTGCAGAATATATATTTGATTCTGCTACTGAAACGCAAACATTTCCTCACAAACCAATAAATATTTTCAACTTTGCCAGGGATCAGAGACTCTGGAATTTTATAATGCAGATTTGAAAAGATAAACTTAAATCATTCATAGAACACAAAAGTTCTATTTCTAAAGGTAGCTGGTCTCGTATATTTAACAAAATTAGATCTTAAAAAATGGCCTAAAACCTAAAGTTTCTAGGATTCCATCATCCATTAAAGCGAAGATCTAAAATCAGATTGGAGGACATACCAACATTAAAACTTAAAACTTTATAAGCAGAATATTAATTTAAAAATTAAATAAAATGCAAAAGTGCGTACGTACAGGATACGGACAGACTTACATTTTAGAACCTGATTATACATATTCTACACTTATAACATTGTACATTGTTGTCATAGAAATCGTTTAAAAAATGAATACGAAAATTATAGCAAGAACATTTTTTTGTTAAAAAAGTTTTATAGTTGAACATGCCCTGCGAACTTTCTTGAAATGATTATATAGTTGCTATGCTGCTTTATTGAAAGCACCTAACTGTTACAGGAATCATCTTTGGCTCTAGAGTGTTTATAAGAGTCCCCCTATTCCTGACAATGCACACAGATATTTAAATGAGTGTTTACCTAGATGACAGAACGTGTATAACATTTGAGTCCCAGTAATATCCCCATAATAGCTTAGTGGACCATACACTAACACCCACCACATTGTTTAAAAATTATTATTGTCCCTATCAGGATTTATAACTTCTTGTTAGGATATCACTTAAACATATTACTTAACCTAAAATAATAATAAGCATAACTTTTTTCTACAAAAATCAAAAGAATAGATATATTACCTAGATACATACTCTCTATATCAGCCAAAAGGAAAATAGTGGAGGAACAATGGGGCCATATTATTGGTTAAACAGTTTACAGATTATACGAAAGGCAGTTATTTTTCTTATTTTTTTTCGCTAATGAGTCAGCTATAAGCAGTAGCATTGCATTTCTTAATACAATGCTTTTCTTGCGTTAATTATATTGTGTAAAAATATTTTCCCTTGTATAATGTTAGACATACAACAAAACATATAAAATAAGTCAGCTACGAATAGTTGAATTTATGATAAAGTTAGCTTTCATGAAATCATTTTCTCGAAAAATATCGTCGCTTGTTATTAGTATGAATCGTTTATAACCTAAAGTAAAGAAAGTTGTTTGTCTGATAGAATTTGCTTTTTAAGTTTGACGGGTTATGGGGCCAGTTTGACTATCTAGATCTGCTCTATCTATTATCAAAAGTCAGGAAAGTATGGTTGTTATAGATGCTCCAGATTTTCCAATTGTGTGGGTTTGTGCAGGGAGAGAGGGAACATTTGGCTGTTTATTATTCTAGTCCCTTAAGTTTTATAATAACGTTTTCTTATTCATTTGCTTAACAACCTCGGGGACTTTTATTGAATTTTTAGAAATTTTTTTTCATTTACCTGAGTGTTCAAGCGTTTTAACCACCAATTGAAATCTGCAGAAGGGGTAATTTTGATTGTCATCATTGGTGATATACATAAATTTACAGCCATTGTCTAATCCCTTTAGATTCCTGGGATTTGTAAGTTTGAATGTAAGTGTTATAGTATTTGCTACTGTACTGCAAAATATCATTAGAAATAAAATCAGAAACCATGAACTAGAGAATTGCACAATATTAAAGCGTTGGAATCAAACTAATCAATCATTCCACAATTCAAATATAATCGCTAAATATTTACTTGATTAGCTAAATTTATTTAATCATATAAAATGTGTTCCTAAATAAGTTGAGCTGCGCCTCTATTGATTTTCATATCCTTAAATTTAAAACAAAATTTGAGCTTAATAAAATATTGATATTATCGCAAACTTTTTGTTTAGTTTAATCGATATATTATTACTTGGATGTTCTACCAGGTTTCATGTAGAACCCGGTATTAGTGTCGGACTGATTATGACGTAACAAAAAAAATTAGCCAATGAGAGGACATTATTGACCAATGGTAAAATTCATAGTGGCCTCTTATTGGCTAATTTTTTTTGTTACGTCATAATCAGTCTGACACTAATACCGGGTTCTTCATGTACTCTAATAAAGAGATGCTTGTAGCTGGCTAAAATATCAATACCTCCTTTACCCCATACACTCCCTCCTACTGGATGAGCAAACTGACCAATAAATGAGTTCCCCTGTCAATATATCCAGGTATATCCAATATCCATTTTAGTTCCATAAAATCTTCTTTATCTAAGATATTGATAAAATTCTGTAAAATCAGTGCATTATCTGAAGAATTGATTAAAAATATTTTGATCCTGCTAATTAAATTTATTAAAAGAAGTTCTCAGATTTTCAAATAAATAGATACAAGATCAATAAATAGCGAAGGACAGACACACATAAATATGATGTCACCTATAGGGACCTACAGACAGACAGACATAATGACTTTTAAAACTATCTTACAGAACAATGAATGTACATGTATAAGTATAATCCTAATATATAAAGTAATAAGCTTTTTTGTCTGTACCGAAGGATCTTGCTAACCGCTAAACTGATCGGGTTCTCCTTAACAGGGTAGCTTCTCATGGGTCCCGGGAAGGTTTATAACTATTTTGGGGGAGGCTACAACCACCCTCCCAAGAATAATTGCTCTAGAAAAAATCAACCCCCCCCTCCAAAAAAAAATTAAATAAAATTTTTGTAAAATTTTTTTTTGTAAACTACTTTTATAAAAATAGGTTTTGGGATTCAACTCAACCCCCCTTAAGTGCCCCTAGAGGCCTCTAGGGGCGTAGCCGCTAGTAATGTATAATCCGACAACTACCTGCCCCAAGTGCCAAATACCCTTTTTGTCTGCTGTGTTTATTATTTCAAACAATTATTAGCTGATTTAAAAGTCCTATACAAAATGGGGACAGGGTCCCTATATACCAATTGGAGGGAGTTACATGTAGCACATGCCCCCTCTATTCTTCCACTTTAATGAAAGAACTACATTCATTTCGTACGGACAGATAAACTGGGTTAAGGAGTAGCTTCGTTACTAATTAAGAATTACTTGTCTCTAAACAAAAGCTAATTTTCATAAGCAAAATACCTCACAAAGTATAATTATCTTTTTTCTTTCAGTCCTCGTGAATTTAAAAATGATGCTTGTAAAATTTCTGTTACATGTTTCTATTTAATAATCAATGTGAAGTTTAAGTAGTAATAGTCATTTAAAAAGTTTTTTGACTACAAAAGTAAAAAAAAGCCAGCGAGGCGTTGGGCTAATAAATAGTCGAACAATTTGATATATTTATCACTTTGTTTTAAAATTTTAAATAAATCTTTGCTTAAAATGTACAACAACTTGTTTGTTTGTATTTTGCAATTTTTATATTACCAAAATTCTAATTAAATATCTTGAGACTGTATATTTTGTACTTATATAATAGTATATTTTTAAACGAAGCTTTTCTATAATTAGGGTCGGTCCGTCCGTCCGTCCGTACGTCCGTCACAGAGAGTTAGCTTTTTTCGTTAATTTAAACAGGTTAGAATTGTCCTATCGATTCCAAACTTTGCATGATGATTCCTGTAGTAGTTAGGTACAATTTAGAAAGCGTAGCAACTCTATAATCAATACCAGATGTCCGTACGTCCATTTGAAACATGTCGATTTTTAACTTTTTTGACAATAAATTTTTGTATGTTAAAATTATCCGATTCTTCTGATTTTTTGAAAACTGATTCCTATTACAACAAGGTACAATGTTATAAGCAAAGTATCTCTATAAACAAGTCCCAAAAATGCAAGTAAGTCCTTAAACAGTATCATCTATTTATGCAGTTTTGCAACAAATTTACTTACAATATTGTTTGTACTGATGCATTAATATTCTGCTAATTTAGTTCTGACAATCTATAAGTGTTAATGTTCGTTTGTTCTTCCATTTCAGAGCTTCGCTTTTATGGATGTTGTCATCCTTGTTATTAGAAAAAATACGGAAAAAAATTCTCTCCAATAGCCATAAAAAAGTTTAAGGCATGTTACATGATGAGCCATAAAACATTCCATTTTATTGGCGTATGCGAGGGGTTGTCAAAGGGAAAATATCTAGAATAGTCAAAATAGTTTTTCTTCATTTAGTTTATATTCTATCCATTACAGTAATCGATATTTTATTACTTGGATATTGCACCAGATTTTTAAGTACTCGCAGCTGGCTAGAATAAAGATGATCCTCCATTCACCATCTTTACCCCATCCCCTCTCCTACTACTGGATGAACGAACTGACCAATAAACGAGGGTCATATTAGCAACCTAAATTGACGACAAGGTTTCCACTGTCAATATATCCACGTATTCTATATTTATTTTTACAGTATTGTTTTAACCGCATTTTTTGGCATGAAGGAATCACAATGAAAATTTTAGACCATAGAAGCAAATTCTTATACTAAAAATGGCCATTTTTTTCTTGTATAAATATGCTTTTCTGCGACGTGCTGAGCTTTACTTTTATAGTTATTTTCATTCTTGTTGTTGTAATGTTACACCCTTGTTAATTAACCCCCCCCCCCCCCAACCCATATCCATATCTTAACCTTGTAGTAATGTTGTGTATTACCACAGGGTTCTAACTGGATAAGACAATGGCCGATAAGTTGAAGGTTATTCCCAATGATGATACACACAACTACCCTATTGTAAATTTAATTAGTGGCTGAAACATGTGGATACTTAACTAAATGAATTAACAAATTAACCTTTATTTAAATAAAGCTTTGTGGACTAGTGTAAAAAAAAAGCCAAATGTCCCCTTCCTCCCTAGTATTATCCACTAAAATAAACCCAGAAAAGTAGTTATGAAGGATTTATGGTTAACTGTAAAACTATAAACCATACTTGTAGGAATATGGTTGTCTCATGGTAACATGTAATAATATTTTAGAGCTAGGCAGTCGGCAAAGAAACCCTGAAAAATTGAGGGAGGGGGGAGGGACAATAGTTGAGCAATAGATTAAATGCTTATTGGTCGGTCATTCGAAAATATCCCTAAAAAATTTCTGAAGAATATTTTTAGTTTGATTTCTATTACTTAGAAAGGTTCTCATCTATACTAAAAATCATGTTTAACATCGTATTACAGACAATTTTCCACGAATATCATAATAAAAACAAATATTTAATTTAAAATTTAATTTAATATCCGCAGATAGCTGTCTATAATACTATATGAAAACAAATGTATCTCGTCTTTGATATAAAATACAAATAAATAAATAAGGAAATTCAAATCAGATTTTAAAAATTTTGGTATCTCATAAAATGCTTTTTTGAATTATTATAGTTACTCATTAAATGAAACTTATATTTGAATAATATTAGATTTGATTTGGTTAATTTTGAGTTTTGATGATTTTTTAGAAAAATCTTTTGTATCAAAATCTTTTCAAATATTGACGAAAATTTAATTTTCTCTAGTTATATAAAAAATATGAATAAATCTTTCAAAATTTAATATATTATTATTTATAACTTTTAAAGATTTTTAGAAAAAAAACAGTTAACATAAACAGCACTTTGACATCAGCAAAGTATTTAACTTATACATTTATGTTTTGCTTATTGAGTTCTGACACTCTTCAAGTGTTAATGACTGTTTAAGAGTTTTTAAATTCTTATTCGTAATACTACAATGATAAACCTAACTTTAAAATTATATTTTCTAGGCCGTGTGTTTGTTTAACTTTGACACAAAGTAGCAAGGACTACAGGGATTTAACGGTGAAATATAGGGCCTATAAGTTGATATACAATTATGATACACAAAACTATCCCTTCTGTAGATTATAATTAGTGGATGAAATGTTTGGACACTGAACTTAATGAACCAACTAATCAAACTAAAATATAAGTCCGCGAAGTTGTTGAGCCAACTAATAAAAAAACGTTGTTACAAAACTTTGGGGACAAGGGTAATAAACAGCCAAACGTGTCCGTCCTCCCTGCCAGTACTAGGACAGTTACATTATAGAAGCATCTATTTCCTAAGCTATTTCCTAACAATTCTGTCTTTTAAACAGAAGTCAATTCAGCTAAACAGTCTAAGAAAAATAGCAAATCAGATTTGAGTGCTTGAATTACTAATTAAAAACAGCTGACAATTTGCTGCAGTTTTCTTCTAGAAATTTCTTTCTATATAGGGATAATAATGCTATAAATTGCAACTAAACAAATTCTAAGTTTAAAAAGAATAAATTTCCGAAGCCGATTAATATCCGCTGGATAAGAACCGGTTTTTAACGATACTGGAAAATCATCTATTGCATGGTATTACACACAATTTTCCACAAAAATTAATATAAAAATCATAAAAAGCCCGGGGCTAACAATCTTGTTTTAATGTTATAATTTTTCATTTTAAGATCCGTAGAAAGCCGTCTATAATACAATGCGATAATTGACAATTACTTAGTAAATTGATATTCATTTCTCATAATTTATTAACAAATAAAAACTTAACGTCGATTTACAGAACTGGCTTGAAAAATGACAAAAATAATTATATATTAATGTGCTAATAATGTTACTTAAGTTGGTAAAATTTTACTAGTTTGTATGAATCCTCCTTCTTTCAATTTCTTAACCTTCCTCGGGGATGTAGGGATAAGAAAATATTTGTTTCAAATATTGCTGCTTTCCCTCAAAATGTCTATCGACCACTAAAACCTCTCTTCTTTATTTTTAAAATAAATTGAAAATAATGGAACGTGATTTAACCTATACCTAAAAAACTAACCCCCTCTCCTTATTTTCTAACTATTTCAAAATAAGGGTGTGGGTGTTGTTCTGTTGTTTTAAGAAAAACTGCCTAAATATTGCTTTAATAGCTTGTAAATAGTATGAAAAAGAAGTACATGAATGTACAAAAATTTCTCAGCTACTGTTCCCTACCTTCCTGGTTTTCCCACTCTTTCCAATTTTCTTGCCTACACTCCCCAAATTCAAACCTCTGGATGCAACCTTTCTTAAACAAACAATTTTATACTTTTCCTTAACTTTGAAAATTGGATAAAAAAGTTAGGCAATTCAAGCCTACTTCATTTTGTAACAGTGAATTTTGGAGTTTAAATTAGATTTATATAAAATTGTACAAAATTTAATTTAATTTGATCTTCTAATGCAAAAATTACGTTAAATAAATTTTAAATTCATAAGATATATTTTTGAAGTAACTTATTTTTATTCATTTTTGTTTTTGAGAATCGTAATTTAAAAAAAAATGAATATTTACATTCACATAATTTGTTCACAATTAAAAATAACTTCAGTTGTTTTCCAGATATCATAATAGTTATTTATCGCATTGATATCCGCTGGATTAGAACTGAAAAATCATGTATAGCATCGTATTACAGACAATTTTCTGAGAATATCAAAATAAAAAATTACAAAACTGGTATTGATTCTATGACGTCCAAAGGGGGGGTAATGGGGCGATTACCCCCCCCCCCCCCAAACGAATTTGTGGGTGCCGTAGGCACCCCCAAAATTTTTTTCATTTTACCCCCTCCCATTTAGAATTTACCCCTACCCTGGGGGTGCCGTAGGCACCCCCAACCATTTAGGAGGGGGTATTTACCCCCCCCAAACAATTTTGGGGGGGTAAATACCCCCCCCCAAAATAGAAAATCTCTAACAAAAAAAAATTTTATTACCCCCCCCTTAAAAAAATTTTAAAATAAAAAGCTTGGACGCCACTGATTTTTATTTTAGCATTCGTGGAAAATTGTCTGTAATACGATGTTATACATGATTGTTCTGTTCTAATCAATCGGTTTCGAAGCCAGACTGGAAAAGAAATTATATGGTAAAAAATGCATCAACCAATTAGTTTTAGTTGTCGCAATCGCACTTGAAAAATTTACAATTTAAACAAAATCTGCAGCCGCAATATTGCCGTCCTGAAAATGAATGTTTCACAAGTCTCATCTTTGTTGTTGTCTTAGAGTTTACCGAATCAACATATTAACGACTAGCTAAAATAGCAACAGAAAAGTTCGATGTAATATGGCTGATTTTATTATTTATAGCAAAGTATTGAACAATAAATCTCTCTGCCATGTTTTTATGCTTGAAAACATAACATATACAATATACATACCTGCATAATCATATGTATGTATATTTACCAACGGGATGATTAAAGAATAAAGTTTAGCTCGTAATATACTCATTTCATTAATTAAACATAAAAATACATAAAATATATAATAATATAGTTATAATACATCATTAAAAGTAAAAAAATAAAGAGGGGGGGGGGTTCTAGGGGCGGTTCCTTCCCCAACATAGTTATTAATCTTTCTAGGACATATGAGAAGCTACACTGTAAAGGATAACCCTATCGGTTCAGCGGTTAAAGAGATCCTTTGGTTCAGTGAGACAAACACAGATCCTGTTACTTTTAAATAAGAATTAGACAAGTAAGAGGAATGATCGCTTTCACTTAAACCAGCTATTTATTAACAACCTAGCCCCTTTATTTAAAAATAACCAAACCAAATTTGAAATAAGTACATTAAAAAACGATTTCCATTAAAAATTTGTTTGTGGTCCATTAATTTCCCCCAGGGGCAACTTTGAGTCATTCTTGATCCTTATATTAATTAGTCATAATTGTATTTTTAGCCATCACCCCTATGATTTACAACTTTGTCAGCAAGGCTTAACTTTGCTTAACAATAAGAAGGTAGATTTAGGAGATCTATTCACACATTTTTGGGACACTCTTTATGCCATGCTGCAAAGACGAGAAAGAAATCTCCTTGGATTTAGTTTGAAATATTGTTTTTATAGCGAGTTTACTCTTCAACTTAATTTACTAAATTTAGGGTGAATTTTATTTTTAAGTAGTTATTTTAAAATCTCTTCCTATTTGTAAATGAATTAAAAAGTAAAGTTTCAATTCAAAACTACTTTATTTTAGACATAACCTCTAACAAAGTTTAAAATATTATGCAAAGTGTTATTTTATTTGTTTACTATAAGATTACTAAACTGAATGAGTTTAGGGAAGCTTCTCATATGGCCATAGATGGTTTTGTTTAGTAACAATGATTACAACTTCCATAAAAACAAAGCTCTTAAACGGTAGGCTAAACGAACAATAACATTTATAGAGTATCAGAAAATAAATTTGTAAGTCTAAACAAAGTTGTTCATATAAGTGTTGAAAAATTAAATTCATGTTACCTTAGAAGTACATACATACTTTTATTTTAAGGATTGATAAAAAGAATTGAATAATTATATCACATGAAAAACTATGGTTAAAAAAGTTTACAAAACAACATGTTTTAAATGAACGTGCGGACATTCTGTTACCGATTATAAAGTTGCTACGCTTTCTAAATCGTACCTATCTACTACAGGAATCACCATGCAAAGTTAGTAATTGATAGGAGAATTTTAACATTCCTAAATCATTGATAAGAGCTATCAGTTTTGGACTGACGTACAAACTGGCGTTAATTAAAGAAAAGCTTTGCTTTTAAACATAAAATCTATTTTGATAATTGGTGACAACCTACCATTAGGGTTTTGGATGATATCCAAAAGGTAAAAGAAAAGAGGGATTAAGAAATCTTAGAATATCACTTAGTAATGGATTTTTAATGATTCTTTTTTACATATATTTTTTTTATCAAATGCATTTATACCGTTTGCCCTCAATCTTTTTATTTTTGGTGTTAATGGATCTTACATAAAGATTAAAAATAATTTTAAATATTAAAATATTTTGGAGGAGTTTTAATAACAACTTTCAGCATGATGTCATCTTCATCTTTGAATAGTTATGCCTTTGACAATAAAGTGGAATGTTATAATCAAGCTAACAAAATTGATTTCATCTTTTAATTTTTCATTTTAATATCCGCGGAAAGCTGTCTATAATACGGTTCCATCGGGATTCCTCCCACACGGGATTCCTCCCACTGAATTCCTCCCACGGGATTCCTCCCAAACGGGATACCTCCCACACGGGATTCCTCCCACAAGGGATTCCTCCCACACGGGATCCCTCCCACGGGATTCCTCCCAAACGGGATACCTCCCACGGTATTCCTCCCACACAGGATCCCTCCCACGGGATTCCTCCCAAACGGGATACCTCCCACGGTATTCCTCCCACACGGAATCCCTCCCACGGGATTCCTCCCAAACGGGATACCTCCCACGGTATTCCTCCCACACGGGATCCCTCCCACGGGATTCCTCCCAAACGGGATACCTTCCATGGTATTCTCCCACATGGGATCCCTCCCACGGGATTCCTCCCAAACGGGATACCTCCCACGGTATTCCTCCCAAACGGGATACCTCCCACGGTATTCCTCCCACACGGGATCCCTCCCACGGGATTCCTCCCAAACGGGATACCTCCCACGGTATTCCTCCCACACGGGATCCCTCCCACAGTATTCCTCCCACACGGGATCTCTCCCACGGTATTCCTCCCACATTGGATCCCTCCCACGGAATTCCTCCCACACGGGATACCTCCCACGGTATTCCTCCCACACAGGATACCTCCCATTGTATTCCTCCCACATGGGATCCCTCCCACGGTATTCCTCCCACATGGGATCCCTCCCACGGTATTCCTCCCACACGGGACTCCTCCTAAAAATGTTTCAATTTTTTCCCATTTTCAATTTTTCAGGGTGGGGTGACCTTCCACACCCCTGTAAAAAAAATTTTAAAAAAAAAATTTTTTTTTTCATTTTAAAATTTTCGAGAGGGGGGTCACCTTCCACACCCCCCTAAAAAAATTTTTTTTTAATTTTTTTTTTCTTTTCATTTTCAATTTTGTTGAGAGTGTGGTGACTTCCCACACCCCAAAAAAAATTTTTATTCAAATTTTTTTTTTGTCATTTAAAAATTTTTTTTTTCTTTCATTTTCAAATTTTTGGGGTTGGGGTGACCTCCCACACTTCCATAACAATTTTTTTCAAATTTTTTTTATTTTATTTTCGGGGGTGGGATGACCTTCCACACCCCCCTAAAAAAATTTTTTTTTCAAAATTTTGTTTTCCTTCATTTTCAAATTTTAAACTTTTAGGAGGATGGGGTAATCTCCCACATTCCCCTAAAAAATTTTTCAAATTTATATTTTTTGCCATTTAAAATTTTTTTATTATTTGAAAAAAAAAATTTTATGGGGGTGTTGGAGGTCACCCCAACCCAAAAAATTTTAAATCCAGAAAAGAAAAAAAATTTGAAAAAAATATTTTAGGGAGGTGTGGAAGGTTACCTTACCACCGAAAAATTGAAAATGGAAAAAGAATAAAATTTGAAGAAAAAAAATTTTTAGGGGGGTGTGGAAGGTCATCCCACCCCCGAAAATGAAAAAAAAATTTTTATGGAAGTGTTGGAGGTCACCCAAACCCCAAAAATTTGAAAATGAAAGAAAAAAAATTTTTAGGGGTTTGTGGAAAAAAATTTGAATAAAATTTTTTTTGGGGGTGTGGGAGGTCACCCCACCCTCAACAAATTTGAATATGGAAAAAAAAAAATTTGAACAAAAAATTTTTTTAGGGGGGTGTGAGAGGTCATCCCACCCCCGAAAATCTTAAAATGAAAAAATAAAAAATTTGAAAAAAAAATTTTATGGAGGTGTGGGAGGTTACCCCACCCCAAAAAATTTAAAATGAAATTACGGGGATGTGGAAGGTCACCCCACCCTGAAAAATTGTAAAAATTTGAAAATTAAAGAAAAAATTTGAAAAATTTTTTTTTACGGGGGTGTGGAAGGTCACCCCACCCTGAAAAATTGTAAATGGGAAAAAATTGAAACATTTTTAGGAGGAGTCCCATGTGGGAGGAATACCGTGGGAGGGATCCCGTGTGGGAGGAATACCGTGGGAGGTATCCTGTTTGGGAGGAATACCGTGGGAGGTATCCTGTTTGGGAGGAATCCCGTGGGAGGAATACCGTGGGAGGTATCCCGTTTGGGAGGAATCCTGTGGGAGGGATCCCGTGTGGGAGGAATACCGTGGGAGGTAACCTGTGTGGGAGGAATTCCGTGGGAGGGATCCCGTGTGGGAGGAATACCATGGGAGGTATCCCGTTTGGGAGGAATCCCGTGGGAGGGATCCCGTGTGGGAGGAATACCGTGGGAGGTATCCCGTGTGGGAGGAATTCCGTGGGAGGGATCCCGTGTGGGAGGAATACCGTGGGAGGTATCCCGTTTGGGAGGAATCCCGTGGGAGGGATCCCGTGTGGGAGGAATACCGTGGGAGGTATCCCGTTTGGGAGGAATCCCGTGGGAGGGATCCCGGTTGGGAGGAATCCCGTGTGGGAGGAGTCCCGTGTGGGAGGAATACCGTGGGAGGGATCCCGTTGGGAGGAATCCAGTGGGAGGAATTCCGTGGGGAGGAATCCCGTGACTACCCTATAATACTAATAACTATTATTGTTTTATTGCTGAAAAAAATTGACTAACCTTTGTTTACAAGATACTGTATACATGTTTTATATAATTATACATAAATAAAGAGCATTTACTTTGTATATTTTACATATTATGTTATGTCTATAAATAAACATTTTTGGGTGATCCATAAAAAGTTTTATGTGTAAGTCTAAAAAGATGCTTGATATGAAATGAATATTTATAAATTACTTTGTCTGTTCGTCCGTTCGTCAATTAATCCTTAGAGCTATGAGAGAAGTGCAATTAATTTGGCTGTTCATTATTTGTGTCAATATTATTCTTACCAAATTTTTTGTGAAGATTCACAAACCATAATTATTAAGCATATACTCTAAATTTACTTGTTCCGTTGGTCAGGTTATGCTCTGGGGGACAGAAGATTTTTTTGAGGGAAATGTATGTGTATGCCTAATGTTGTTTAAAATAGATTATCAAAACTTTCAATGAGTTATTTAAGCAAACAAAATTTAGCATAAATGGATATTTAAATCCCAAGGTATTAAATGATCGAGCGTTAGCTCATCATTTAATACCGAGGGATTTAAATATCCATTTATGCTAAATTTTGTTTGCTTAAATAACATTCTATTGCAACAAAAAGGTGATGTTAGCAAATAATTTCTTGAATAAAATCATAAAACGTTTTTTCATTTAATTTTCATTTTTTTCACTGTTGTGTTTTTATTTGACATTAAAAATAAAAATCATAAAAAATCTTCCAAATCAAAGAGAAAAAATCTTTGAATTATTGGTCAATTTAAGTTCAAAGATTTTTTTATTGTAAAAAGTTAATTTTTTAAAAATATTTTAGAAAAAAAATCTTCTAACAAAAAAAAATTATCATAATCCAAGATGGCGTCAATACATGTAAAATAATATTTTCAAAACAAAAAATTTAAACTTGAATATCTTTTTTCACAGATTGAATTTCAAAAATCGGTCTGACAGTTTTTCCAAAGTCAGTATGATCTATAGAATGAAAAAGGTTTGAAACTGATAGAACATTTCTTTATACTAAAACATATTTTTTCTCCCATTTTTTGCCACACTTCCAAAAAATGAAATTCAATGAAAATTAAATGGTTCTCACGTTAAAAAAATTTTCTCACGGTCCCAAAAAATGAATTTAAATGAAAATCATATGTACCATTTAAATCAAATTAAATGGTTCCCACACTCAAAAAATTTTCCCACGCTTGACATTCTTGAAAAATGCCAAATAAATGGATATTTAAACAAACCCAATATCGCGTTTTTTGCAATGGAATGAAGATTGTGCTTTGCTTCTATGTATGTTTTCATCCTTAACACTTAATGCCTATTATCATAAAACGAAAAAAAATGATGTTAAAGATATGCATATTAAAAAAAGTTTTTTTTTTCTTAGGCTATTATTGTCTTTTATTTGCGCTGAAAATTAATTTGAGAATGTTTATTAAAGAATAATGTAGTTATTTATTTTTAAATCTTGGATTTTAATTATTCTAATATAAAAGTAACAGGATCTGTAAGTCTACCCGTTTGTCTGTCTGTATCAGGGGATCTCGCTAACCGCTGAACCGATACGGGTTTTCTTTACAATGTATAGCTTCCCACAGGTCCTTGGAAACTCTATAACTATTTTTGGGGAATGTACAACCACCCTCCTCAGAGAAATATCCCCTGGAATATAAATATTTAAAAAGTGGTACTATGCGGTGCCACTGTATGACTTCCTGTACTTGATCCCTTCATACAAGGTACCAGAAACTTTTTCTTGTGAAAACTACAATTGAAAGTGATGGGTTGACTCCCCCCCCCCCCCCTCTCCAAATCAATTGTCACTAGTACATAAATATTTTTATAATGTTTCATACAAATCAGAATTAGGCAATATTGAAATATATCCTCCATAAATATGCATTATTTTTTTTGTGTATTACACTGTATACAGTACAAGTTTGAGAATGTGTAAAGAAGAGTTCATTTATTTGTGTACACATTTGTCTATGCAATGGATATACAATATACTTGGATATTATCACAGGGTAAAAGTTGTAGTTAAGTTAGGTTGTTAACATGGACATTATTTATTGGTAAGCTCGTTCATACAGTAGGAGTGTATAGGGGGTGGATGGGAGTGATCATTATTTTAGCCAGATTTAGGTTTCACTTGATTAGAGTACATGATGTGCTAATATAGGATCCAGTTAATAGTAAATCCATTTTGCATGCAGTCTGAGGTTTACACCAGGGATGTAAACATAGTTTTTCTATATTAACTGCAATTTTTAAAAGTAAAGCTTTTCACATTTTGGGTCGGTCCGTTTGTATGTAAGTAAATTTAACAGATAGCTCTCTAATGGTTCTTTAAATATATAAGCTCGAAATAAAAAGAATAGTTTGCAGGTATGATACTATAGATACTTATCTTTCAGTTATCCAGGAAACATTGGCAGCTTTTAAGACCGTATTTTTTTTTACTTAAGGCTGAAACTTATTTTAGTAAATTTTGTGGAAATAACCTGACTGAAAAATTACCCGAGACTTCTATAAATGTATTAGCTATGAAGCTATATAACTTACTTTATCTGTCGTTCGTTCGTCTGCTTGCAGTATATAACTCACACAGCTTGTCTGCTTGCAGTATATAACTCACACAGCTTGTCTGCTTGCAGTATATAACTCACACAGCTTGTCTGCTTGCAGTATACAACTCACACAGCTTGTCTGCTTGCAGTATATAACTCACACAGCTTGTCTGCTTGCAGTATATAACTCACACAGCTTGTCTGCTTGCAGTATATAACTCACACAGCTTGTCTGCTTGCAGTATATAACTCACACAGCTTGTCTGCTTGCAGTATACAACTCACACAGCTTGTCTGCTTGCAGTATATAACTCACACAGCTTGTCTGCTTGCAGTATATAACTCACACAGCTTGTCTGCTTGCAGTATATAACTCACACAGCTTGTCGGTCTTACGATCATGCTCTATTTATTATTGAGACATAAATCTGGCAACCATTAATGTTTCTAGTGAATGTTCATTGATTACATGTACAGGCTATTACCTTGTATAAAGAAACCACTAAATGTGCACCACTTACAAAGGGAACCACAGATATTACCATTTAGGAGTTCAGAAACCATAAAATGTTGAGCATCGTACTACAGACAATTTTCCATGAATTTTAACATAAAAATTGTAATTTTACAAAGTGTCTCAAAATCAGCCATGTGACGTCATTAAGAATGAAGGAGATGAGAGGAGAAGAGGGGAAAAAACGTAAAAAAGAGATACATAATTCCTCATTTTTATGACGTCATACTGGAAATGACTTAAATAATCCTGCTACAATTTTTTGTCTGACTGTTATTATTTCAAAATACTGCCAATCTCAAAACACCAAGAAAGACAACTCGGCTGAAATAAATACATCATATTGACATTGACTTATATACTGATTATTCTTTTCTATTAATACATTTAGTGGCTATTCAAAAAAAAGAAACAGACAAAACATAATACTGGTTGATGTATTCGAACATACCAAGTTCTGAGGAATTGCTAGCATAATGGCAACACACATTAAACAGATTCAACAAATAAATTACCTGGTTACTTACTTAATTATTATTACTACTATTTCTTTTTAAAGTATCATTAAGATTTTTGTGCATTTTTCCTTATGGTTACATAATTTACTTGAATGATAATATCTTTAGAACAGATTTTTAAAATAAAATATAATCTACTTTTATAAACCGATAAAAAGTAAAAAAAAGACGAAGTAAATATGAAACAATAGATAAAACGCAAATTATCACTTGTGTTAAAACTTGATAAATTCATTTACAAATGTTAACAAAATTGTATTAAAGTTTGTTGCTTAAGAAACAAGTACTGTTTAAGGAACATTTACTTTTTTAGGACATGTTAATATAAATGGCTTCGCTTATAAAAGTGTACTTTGTTATCTTAAGAATCATTAATACAAAAATTATAAGTATAGGACAACCATACAATAATTGTTCTCAAACAGTTCGGAAGTACGGACTTTATGGTAACGATTGCAAAAATGCTACGATTTCTAACCCGTACCTGCTACAGCAATCATCATAGAAAGTTTGTGATCAATAGGACATTTCTATGATAATTTTAGAAAAGCTCCGCTTTAAAGAAAAGGATAGAAGACCATAAAAAGTACGAAATCAAATAAAATATTTGAAAAATCTTTGCTTTCAAAAGACAAAGTTTTATTTTGAAAGAATAATGTATCAAATGTAATGGTTGGAGCCAACAGATTTTATATTTTCTCCATGAAATATTTCAATATTTTTGATTTAAATGTTTGTATAAATCTCCACTGGTTGGTTCCAGGGATATACAGGTAGAATAAAATGGCCGATAAAATAATGTACATTCACAATGATGATACACAAAATACACCTTTTGTATATTACAATTTGTGGTTGAACCGCTTGGACATCTAACTTAATGAACCAACCAATCAAAATTCAATAAAAGTCCCCAAAGTTGTAAAGCCAACGAATAAACGTTATTATAAATCTTTGGGGACTGATGTAATAAACATTGTGCATGCCCCCATCCCTCCCTGGGTTGGTTCAATGCAAACATTTATGTTGGGAAAGCAACAAAACGCCTAAAAAAATCTGCCAAGCAATAATATTACGCCTTTTTAAAAACATTAATGTGAAAATTTGTTTTACTGACAAACATTATACAGTTGAAAATAATTGTAAGAAAAAACATGCTGAAATGGGCAGGCGACTTCTGTTGCTAAAGTAACGTTTTCAGGCGCTGCGCCTACATAAAGCTTCATATTTGGGTTAACATTTAGGTTACGAAATTATGGATATGGATTATTCTAACTTTCATAGAATAGCTATTTTTGTCGTAACCTAAGGAAAAATTGCTTATTTCCACATTATTCTGATTACACTATTAGTATATTGGTTCCGTACAAACAAAAAAATTTCTAGCTTTGTAACTATAAAATAACTTTGTGTTACACTGTATAAACATTAATTTAATCACATAGAACATTTTTATTTGCCTAGTAAAGTCTTTATCCTGTTCCCAGTTTTACTCTTTTACTACCTTATTTCCAACATTTCTACCCATAGTTTCATACCACACCACATCCAACATGCATGCAAGATATTTTGACAAGACGTTGAAAATGGTTTCTACTGCTTCTATGTGAGATGTAGGCTATTAATATGCAGAGTAGGTGGGATACCTTAGTCCAAAACAGGCGCAACTCATTACCATACACAGTAAGGGCTTCCGGAAAAAGTTCGTGCAATCAAAAACTTTGTTGTCTGTTGGATGTAACCTTTGGCGGTTAAGCGCGTTACACTGCATTTCATACGCAGAGTATGTGAAATTAGCGTGGAGAGGACTTGTACCGGAAGCTTCACCTTTTATGAATCTTGAAAAATTTAATTAAATATTAGTAAATTTTATTGTTGGTTAAGAGATATTGACTTATGAATCAGAAACCCACAAGCAAAGTCATATAAGCATATATTTCCAGATATAAAATATATATATTTGTTGCTTTCCCTGAAAAAATATAGCGAGCATTGAAACCCCTTCTTCTTATTTTTGAAACGTATAAGTGGTCCCTTTCAAATTAGGGTACACTTTCAAAATTTTAACAAATAAATACATATCTCAAAATGCAATAAACATTAAAAGTTTAGAATATTTAGAATTGTATTAAGAGATGGCGCAAGGAAGCTTCCATGCATAATGCTGTGACACTACATGCAGGGATATTAAGGGATAAGAATGGATATAAATCTCCAAAGGATAAACAAGAACATCATATCTGAAGATTAAAACTATTGGTTAAAACTTTGGGGACTACTAGTTTTGAACTAACAAATTAAAATTTAGTAATAGTATCCAAAGTTTTAATTTTACGAAAATGATAACATGGTTCTGAACTTTTGGTACAGGTGTAATGAACAGTCCCTTTCCCTCCCTGCGTTAAACATGCAAATTTATTCGCTGCACTAAAATATTATTTAAATTATTTAAATATATTTTTTTAATTGTATACATTTCTGTTAATTCTTATTTGTTCAATGCTTTATTTTTAATGAATTAAATGACCTTATAGGAAATACATATCAATATACTTCTTCTACTTTTTTATAAGTTATACAATAAATTTTATCAAAATAATAAGGAAATTTCTCAGTTTAAAGAGTTTACAGAAATGTTGAATGTTTGTTAGCAAACAAAACAAAATATATCCTTCTAAAAAGGGCTGGGCAGTCGCAGTTTTAAACAGGTTGCAACTGCCAGCCAAATTGTGGACATTGAACCATCTGCAGTCGCAACTAAGCTGCACTATATTTAGGCTTGTCGCGGATGATAATCACTCCTAACAATTCAATGTTCCGCAGTCACGGCAAAACAACATTTCACATATGTCCCATCTGCACTTTTTAAAAATTTCCGCCTTACAACTAGGCAGCCACGAAGCTGTTTCTGACAATCAATAACATGCTCTCTCTCTCTCTCTCTCTCTCTCTCTCTCTCTCTCTCTCTCTCTCTCTCTCTCTCTCTCTCATTCTCCTATCCCTTTTCTCTCTCTTTATTTACATAAGACGACGAAAATTGTTGAAAATAAAATTTGAAATAAATACTTGAGAGATTATTTCATTGTTGTGTAATACCTAGTTTATGGATTTAATTTTCCTGGAATGGAGATTACGTAAATCAAATGTTTTTTTTCATAGCAATCATGGAAATAGAATATGTGGATATATTTACAGGTAAAAATTTGTCGTCAATTTATATGGAACTCAATTATTGTTCAGTTCATTCATCAAGTAGGTGGGGTAAGGAGTGGATGATAGGTATCGTTATTTTAGCCAGCTTTGAGCATCACTCTAGTGTGTATTTGAAAATTTGGTGCATGTCCAAGTAATGATATATCGATTACAGCAAAATATTCAGATAAATACCAGTCTTTTTGTGTGTCCTTTTGTTATTATCAATGAAACAGAAAAAAGAAAGAGAGATTTAAAAACAAAAACGAAAACGTTCATAGATTTAAAAAAGTTTTAGATCTAATTATCATTTGTTTGAATGGCGTTTTAAACATAAACAAGAACGTTTATTTTAAAGTTGTGACAAATTAATAATTATTGTAGATTTGTAGCTTTTGTAATTGAGTATAATCCTTATACTAAAGTAACAGGATGTCTGTGTGTCTGTGTGTCTGTCTGTGTGTACCGAAGGATCTCGCTAACCGCTGAACCGATCGGGTTCTCCTTAACAGGGTAGATTCTCATATGTCCCAGGAAGGTTTATAACTATTTTGGGGGAGGGTACCACCACCCTCCATAGAGAAAATAAATTTTTTAAAAAATTCCCAATTTTAAAAAGAGAGTTCAACGAAAAACAAACATCAAACGTAAAATATTTTTTAACTTATTCTTTTAAATTCGACTCTCTTCCCCTCAAGTGCCCCTAGAGGCCTCTAGGGGCGTAGCCGCTAGTACATATATATAATATCTATATAAAGTTATATACTTAAGCCTTATTATCCCTTCTTTATCAGGATATTGCAGTTATATGTACTTACAATTGAATTATTGCAGAATATCAACACTTTTCTTATTTTTGTACTATACTGAATTGCTTTTTCATAACATTGTAAATCCGTACGTTCGCCTGAGTGCACGTTATAGAATGTTGATAATGTTTTTTTTTTCATGTAAATTTAGATACTAAGCATTTAATGCGAAAATGGTTAGCTAGAATTTAAATTATTTATAAAAAAAAATAATGTTAATAATGTTCTTTATTTTTAGTCGATGATTTTTTTTATTTGTCTTTTTACAATTCAGCAGATTAAATAATCACAACAGACCAAGGGCGTAATGGAGTTTAGGCTCAAATATCATAAGTCACCATGCTATGATGATCTATGTATGTGTGATTACTCTAGGTTATCCCAATTACAATTTACCATGCTATGATGAACTTTGTATTTATGTATGTTTACTCTTGTCTATCTCAATTATAACTTACCCTGCAGTGATGGCCTATGTATGTGTGATTACTCTAGGTTATCCCAATTACAATTTACCATGCTATGATGAACTTTGTATATATGTTTACTCTAGGCTATCTCAATTATAACTTACCCTGCAGTGATGAACTATGTATGTATGATTACTCTAGGTTATCCCAATTACAATTTACCATGCTATGATGAACTTTGTATATGTGTTTACTCTAGGCTATCTCAATTATAACTTACCCTGCAGTGATGAACTATGTATGTATGATTACTCTAGGTTATCCCAATTATAATTTACCAAGCTATGATTACTAATATAGGTATGATGACTCTAGGTTATCTCAATTATAATTTACCAAGCTATGATATACTATGTATGTATGATGACTCTAGGTTATCTCAATTATAATTTACCAAGCTATGATGAACTATGTATGTATGATTACTCTAGGTTATCTCAATTATGATTTACCAAGCTATGATGAACTATGTATGTATGATTACTCTAGGTTATCTCAATTATAATTTACCATGCTATGATGAACTATGTATGTATGATTACTCTAGACTACCTCAATTATAATTTACCATAGCCAGATAAGCTCTGCGTCAATTAAAATTTACCAAGCTATGATTACTAATATAGGTATGATGACTCTAGGTTATCTCAATTATAATTTACCAAGCTATGATTACTAATATAGGTATGATGACTCTAGGTTATCTCAATTATAATTTATCATGCTATGATGAACTATGTATGTATGATTATTCTAAACTACCTCAATTATAATTTACCATAGCCGGATAAGCTCTGCGTCAAAATTAAAAGTCAACAAATCCTTCTTAAGAAGAAATATTGGGAATGGTTCTACTAAAGATTGCTTAATATATATTCGTTTAGATTTTAAGAAAGACATTTCTAAAATATTTTTTTTATCGCAACGTATTATAGACAGCTTTCCGCGGATATTAAATTAAAAAGCCTAATATTATCCCAGGACCTATGTGTAGATTCACTTAGATAGAGAGCTTAATCGGTTCAGTAGTTAAAAATATTTAGGCTTTAGCTATAGACAAAGAACCTTACTACTTTGTATAATGGGATAATTGTATTCAAGTAAATTAGAATTTAAATCAATCCTAAAAAAATCATTGGTATTTATGTAGTTGCCCCTAGAAGAATTTGCCAATAGGTAGAGAGATAGCATTTTATTGGAACATACTAAATCCTTACATACAAAATTCTTTACATTATTATCAATTCAAATAAAGTGTTTAAATAAAAAATAAATAACTTGCTATGAAAAAATAACATTATTATATGAGAGAAGGTTTTTAAAAAAAGACTAATACAATTATATAAAGTAGTACGTTTTTTTTGTCAGTAGCAAAGGACATTGCTAACCGCTGAACCGATATGGTTCTCCCTTACATCCTAGGAAGGTTTTTAACTATTTAGAGGGAGTGCACAACCACCCCCAAAAGATAAATCTCCCCAGAAAACATTATTCCCCCCCAAAAAAGAAAATGTTCCTTAAAAAACTAAAATTCAAGCACATATTAAAATCAATGAAAAATAATATGTCTTTATAGTTTCTTTTATATAAGTTTCAGATGCAAGCTGTTCAATGAAATACATTCTCATATAATAATCACATAGAAATGGCGGCACCGGTTATTTTAGCCCGTTGCAAGTTTAACTTTAATAGAAAACTTGAAAATCTGGTATAAGAGCCAAGTAATAATAAATCCATTTTCATAATCATATAGACGACACTCATTAAATTTGTAATAAATAAATCTACTTTTCATTGTAAATTTAATGTTGCCATTCTTTAGAGATTACAAATTGTCGTTATAGGAATCTGCATTTCAGTTATAAATGTATTTTAACTGATTGAAATAAGAGAAAGGAATAATAAATAAATAAATATTCATCTTCTTAGTTTTCACAATGCAATTGTGAATTTCCCATGCAACAGAGAGGAAAATTATTGAATGAATATATTCTAGAAATATTTTACACAAAATTGCATCTGAAACGGACACCAATGTCAAATTTTATTGGATTTTCTAAGGGATAGCTGTTTCAAAGTTTGAGGGGTGGGGTCAATGGCGGATTATTTTTGGAGATTTGTCTAGCATTAATTTAGTTGCTGCTTTCCTGGCTTGGAAAAACTTTTTTGAAGCAGCTTATAGTGTCTCCAAAGAAAAGAGGACAAATGTTAGAGTAAAACACTAGAGGGAGAAAGGGTTAAATAACTGTATCTCCCCATCGCAGTGTCTGACTCTCGATTGGGTGATTGAAAATCAACCAATGGTGTCGTTTATATTAACACACCTAAGTAGCAGAAGACAATTTGATAGCAGACGAAAAAGGTCATTGAAAAAGAGAGGGAGGTAGATATCTGTGTATACATCTGAACTATAGATGTGTTGCCCGAACTATCAATGAATCATAGTTCTGCCAAAAGTAGGAACATTCGTCTACATTATTTGGAGACATTATATGCTGCTTCAACCTTTTCATAATTAATGTTAAATTACGAGACAAACTGGCAGTGATTCATACAAATTTATACAAATTTAGAAATATATCTAAATATGCTTAGGCAAAATAAAACCCCCTATTAGTTGTAATGCCTGTATTATATCAACAAATATCATCAGAAATATGTCATTATTTAAAATTATGATAATAATAAATCTCCAGAATTAAGAGCAGACGTCTGTTTAGCAGCAGAGAAACAATGAAATAATGCCGCAGAAATTAGAAGCTTGCGTCTGATGAACCCTACACTGATATTGAGCTGTGAGACAAAGTTGTATAAATGTTAAAATTTGCCCAATATTCCACAATACCAAAATTGTCAACTTGAAGTAATATTTTAACATGATTTGAGAAACCATAGCTTTACTGAGTTAGGATTATTTATATCAAGCAACTGAAATCATGCTGCCTCTCGTCCATGCTCCTCATTCATATGAGAGGGCTCCTTCCAAAACTATAGGCCAAGGTGATCGAGTAACTTTAACGATAATTGCAGGTCACCTATTAATGTTACATTGAATACACTAAGCTGTGCGCGAAGCTTACCAATCTCCGATTGACCATAGGAATCTCACTTCCAGTCTCCATGTGCATCTGACTCCTATCTTTAGATAATATGGTCTACAGACAACAACAACATAGCTTTACTGAAGGAAAAACTGTTGTTTTTAAATTGACACATACCTTGGCAATATGAGTTGATTAATTTAGTTAATGGCCCCCCCCCCCCAGGTTGCTTCCCTATGTCACTAATCAAATATAAATATCTTTAAAATTTTCTAAAACATGTTGTCAAAATCTTTAATCTTTACTTGCTGGCGTAAATTTTCTATAATTTATTGTAGTTCTCTGATATTTTATCCTGTATGCAGTGTACAATATTAAAAATAGTAGAAATACATTATACATACAATTTACAGTTGGGTTGATGGTACCATATTCCCTGCATTTAAAAAATACCCAAAAATATTTAAAAGTTGCCGCTAGTCATTGCCAGTGCCGTAGAAACATAAATAAGAAACAGATGATTTTAACATGGACAAATTATTTATTAACTTAGATATTTTAGAAAATACATTTAGATTGCCAATAGTCTATAGGGACGTAACTGCAAGTCTTTGATAAAGAAGAAGAAATAAAATGGTAATTTTTAAATAACTTAATTAATGGGGGAAAATATTTCTAATTTCCCAACTTAAATACATAACATCAATTATGTTAAATTAGCCTAAAATACATTCTTTTTCCTCCATACTGAACTAATACCTAAATATAGCTACAGAGAATTACATCAATTAAGCGAGGCAACATTATATTTAAATCTTTTTCGACGATAGTCTTATTTACATCTGTTCAAACGTGTACAATTAAAAGAAAATTATGTAAAAAATTGTTGTAAAAAAAGTTATAAAGAAGCATATTTTCAACGTACGGACTTTCTGGTAACGATTATAGAGTTGTTCCAAATCGAACCTTAGTGTTACAGGAATTATCATGCAAAGTTTGAAATCGATGGAACAATTCTAAATTTTATAAATGTCTAAGTTATTTGTAATAGTTATCCGTTAGGACTGGACGTAAGAACCCTAAATATAGAAAAGCTTCGCTTAAAAAAAAAGAATTTTCTTGAAGATAGAGATGTACATGTTTAAAGCTTTTATCTTGTGATTGATATCCAACCTTTAATTGTATTCTACCCAATAATATTGATATTATATTGACAGAGGTCTCACTTACATTATAACAAGAAATCTGCAACGATAAAGATTTTGCAGTATGGCTTTGTAACTGATTTATATCTGCTTGATAAGAACCGGTTCTTAGCAATACTGAAAAAACATGTGTAGTATCTTTTTAAAAACACTTATGATAATGAAAATAATAAAATAAATACCAGTTTTTGTTAGCCTGTGCCATCGGCCCCTTAGTATAAACAAAACTGGTTAAAATCTTATTTTTTTATTTTAATATCCGCAGAAAGCAATCTATAATACTTATTATATATTCTTATCTTATTTTAATCTAAAAATATTTGTAAGGAAAAGTGAAGCTTTATTTCTTTGGGCTTTGATATGTTTTGTCCCATAAACAAGAATAAAGATACTTATTCTGATTGAGATTAAGACACGAACAATAGGATAAGGAAAGTAAATAAATGATTTTAGTTTGAATCTCACCAAATTCTAATGTTTTCTCAAGATAACTAGCGGCTGCACTCTTAGCATCTAGGAGCTCTGTATTCAAAGGAGTAAGACAAGTAGAAAATAGCCTAAAACCAAATTTAGATATAAAAATTAAATAGTCTAAACCTTCCAGTGAACTATAAGAAGCTTCCGAAAAAAGGATAACTCAATTGGTTCAGTAGTTATTGAAATCTTAAGCTACAGACAAAAAAAATCTACAGCTGTGAAAGCCTTATACAATTCTTATAAACTATCCAACCTTTCTAAATAGTTTTGAATTTGATTATGAATTTGTAAACCTTATGTTGTAAAATTATTATTTTTCCCCTTTTTTGTTAGATTAAGGGTTTCTTTTATAAGCTCTTAACCGACTAAACGATACAAAATTTTCTTTTAGTTTTGCCCTAAAAATCAATTTCCTTTTCCCTTTTCTCTGTATGTCTTATTTTTTGTCTGATTGGTTTTATTTCCTTACATATTTACCACAATACAGTATTCACAACTTTTCTGTCTTTTGTATTTTTTTCATATATGCTAATATTGGATTAAAATAAAAGATATATGAAACAGAACCCAACATAAACAAGTATGATTATATTTAATAGTAAAGAAACTCTAACAGTATTGGGCAAAAAAGGATAAGATATACAGTAAAGTAAATCTAATCAATTGATATTAATTAACAATAAATTCTAAGCCATATATGCTTTTAAAATTTAATGTTCAAGAGCCGTCAATATTCAGGTTTTCAAATTAACGCGGTATACGTACGTTTGTAACTTATTTAAAAAATAACTAGATCATTTAGAATTAATTGAAATGTTTACCATTAAAATAATAAATTATTTTTTAAGTAATAATGTATAATTAACGTATGCTTGACTTAAAAACCGCCTTTGATGGTTAGAATACTACAAAATGGATAATGATCAATGAAATGATCTAGATACTTGTATTGATGCAGTGTTTATTATACCTTTTAAAAATCTTTTTATGTAAAGTAGTTAGGTTTTTTGTTGTTGGCTATGTTTCTTTACAATACCCATACCTTTGATTTCAGATACCAGTGACTGCTAGTACGTCATAAAGGGGAAGGATCGATGAATAATCTAGGTAAAGGTATGGATGCAGTAAATCTTATGATCTGTTTTGGTTTTGGGTTGGACGCTTATTGACATGGCAAAGGTGACATTTAAGTCAACTTTTAAAGGATATTATTAGATAAGAACTAAAATAAATATACTTTAGCAAAAAAATTCCAATAGCAACAACAAAAATAGGATTTGAATTCACTTTAAAACATTACCAATTAAATCGTAAAAAGTCTACTTTTCAAAACAAAATGATTTATGTTGTCACGTTTTTCCTCCACGCTAATTGCTTGGAAGCAGAGAAACTAAAAATATTTCTTACTTTTATTCTTTACCATTTCTCTTAAGCATTTATCAGAGATACAGGGATAATGAATCAGAAAAAAAATAAAAAGCAGTTTTGATAGTTCCGATTGGCCGAAAAAATAGGTGTTAATTTTTAGGACTTTTATTCTAATGTTCGTGGAAAATTCTCTGATAGCATAGCGATTCTATACATTTTTGTCCGTCCGAATGAAGTTTAAGATCTCGCCCCCGAAAAAATGTTCCCCTCCAAAAAAAAACGAAATTTTACTTGTCTAAAATGATAATACTTGTTTGCATATTATTAATTCTTCACTTATAATTGTCATTGTTATTATGTTATTATTAAGCACTATGATATAAATATTTCAAATATGGCTTCGAAACCGCTGGATAAGATCATTTTCTTCGCCCTACTGAAAAATCACGTATAGCATCGTATAACAGACAATCTCCACGAATAACAAAATAAAAATCATAAAATTAATTCCAGTTTTTTAAAGCATGGACCTTCGGCTCCTCAGGGTTTTTATCTTATTTTTTTTTTCTTTCTAATATCCGCGTTAATCTGTCTATAATACGATACGATAAACTATTAACACAGTGTAATAATATATACTCTATTATTATTAAATGTTAATACCTCATATCTTTATTCCCCACCCCCCCTCACTCATAGACGATACAAAATAATAGTTTACTTACAAAACAACAAATCAAATTTGATTAGAAAAAAAGATTTGTTTAATATAATATTGTTATAATATTTTTAATAAATCCTAAAAATACATCATACTGCCGTCACAAGATAGTTTATTTGATTATGTTTTTTTGTAATTTCAATATTTTAAAAATCCTCAAAATTTTATTGAAAAAATCTATGTATGCTAATATTCATTTTATTCATTCTATGTGGACTGTATAATATTTTTACTATTCACTATTTAATTATTTTAACTTTTTTATGTAAACATTAGTATACGAGAGGAACCCAATTAGGTTTTACTGGATTACTCTTATAAGAGGATAAAGTGATCGGTATTAGCATTATCATCTGAGGACCTGCTATATATTATATACATGTACATATATACATTTCACACACAGTTATATTTAGTAGGAAGTTATGACTATAAAATTGATTGTTAATCTAAAAACCATTTGTAATATATGTTAATAAATAAAAAAGCTAATTGTTAAGAAAAAAATAAGAATGCCTACGGCTCTGACATTCAAGTATAACACCAAATACATTTAGACATAAATTTCTTTAAATCAAAGAAATTCATGAGAATTGAATATGGTACCAAAAATCTTTCAAAAAAATTATTTCATCTTTCAATAAGTAGAAATTTATTAAAACTGAACAAATGAATACAAATTATGTTATTTCTACTTATAATTTAATTCAACTGTGAATATACGCATTATATATAAGCTCATATAGATCAATTACAATATATTTTATTTTAGTTTACAATAACCTTATTTCTAAAAATATTTCCTTCGGCTTCTCGGGGCTAACACAACTGGTTTTAATCTTATAATTTTTCATTTTAATATCAGCGGAAAGCTGTCTATAATCATTTATCGCATAATAACTATTCTTGTATTTTTAAACAGAACTGTGACTAAAATTGAAAGCTAATTTGATTAGCTAGTAAAAAAATATTTTAGAACATTTTTCTTTGTTTATATTCTTCTTAGAACCAAAGACGTCCAGAGTTATGAATATATTAAAAGTACAACCAATGCAATGTTTTTTAGGGATATTCCCCCCCCCCCCTTTCCTAAAACTTTTAAAATATATACCAGATTATATGAATTTATTTTTACCAGCGGATGTACTGCTTTTTAATAGCGAAGCTACTCTATAATTCACAATGTCTGTTCGTCTGTCCGTCCGTCTGTCCGTAATTAATGAATTAGGGGAAACGTGATTTTCTCGGCTCCTATTCAAGATAGACAGCTGAAATTTTTAGTGAAGATTCCCACTATATATGCCCATCTATATATACATTGTTTTGTCCGTCTGTTTGTTATTTAGGGTGCTAGATCGATTCCTAGATTTTTACGTTTTCGTGATTTTCTTAACCCCTTTTCAAGATAAAGGGGTGAAATTTACAGGGATTAATTAATTTCATACTCTACATATTGTCACCAAGTTTTATTAATATTTTTTTATTAATTGGGGTACTAGATCGATTCCTAGATTTTTTAGGTTTTCATGGTTTTCTCAATTTCTATTCAGGATTGACAGTTGAAATTATCAGGGATTGAGATTGCTCATGTTCTACATATTTCCATCAAGTTTCATTAAGATTAGTCTATTAATTGCGGTGCTAGATCGATTCCTAGATTTTTAGGTTTTCGTGATTATAAGGTTGCGTGATTTTATAGGTGTGATGATTTCACTATTTTACCAATATTAATATTCATTATATGACACTGCGTTATAGTATTTTTTTCCTGATATACAATCATAATTTTTGAGCTTTGCTACTTATGGATGTTGTCATCCTTGTTATTCTTACAATTTATATCTGGGATATTTACTATAGTCGCGCATAATTGTAATCGGTAAAGGAAATCAAATGAAAATGATAGGATAAGAAGTCTTGGTCTAATAAAGGGATTAATTTCTGATTTTAGCTTATTCTCCTTGTAGAATTGTCTGTAAAACGGAACGATACATGTTTCCTTATGGCTTAGAACCGGTTTAAATCCAGGGGAAATTAATCTTATTTAAAACCTGACTGGAAAACGATTTATGTTCAAAATCTAAACTTATTTAATACACTTACGAAATGTCAAATGTTTATGACATAACTTTTAAGCATATATAAATAATAATTTGTAAAGTAAAGTTTGAAGTCTTAACCCTATTTACATTAATTATTTTATTTAAACATAACTTAACGTAAGGCTTTTCCTTTTAGGACATTATAAAATCAGGTAAAATAATTTAATGATGTGTTTTAGGAAGGTATATATATGTGCCCAATTATGTTTGTTTTTCTTAGTAGCGAAGCTACTGTAAAATTAACTTTATCTTTCTTTCAGTCAGTCTGTCAGTCCGTAATATTTTCTCGGTGAAGCAAAATAAAACATGAATTGGACAAACAGACAAAGTGAGTTATGGAGTTAAAATAACAAAGAAGAAAAAGAGATGGAATAAGCTAAACTTCTCAGAAAATCAGTAAATCTTAAAAATAACGTTAACATCTTTGTAAGCCTTTCCGACAGACAGACGGACAAAGCAATGTATAGGTTAGAGTTGAATATGTCTTCAATAAAAAATTTAGCTGTCTATCTTAAAGAGCAGCCGAACATCACATTTTCCTCATGGTGTTACAGACTGACAAACGGTCAGGCGTACGGACAAACGAACAGAATGACATAGTGAATTATAGATTAGATACGTTACTAAAACAATGTTAATGTAATCCCAGTTTCCCAGCTTATGCTTGTTTATATGCAAGGTTTTGTTTAAAAGTGTGTGGGTGTGTGGGGTGTGTTGGTGTGTGTGTGTTGGGTGTGTTGGTGGGTGTGTGTGAGTGTTAATTTCGAGTCTAACAACAATGAAATCTAAACAAATTAGCAAGTAATTCAAATATTGTGTCATAAACTTTGCAAACTTAAAAGAAAAAGTTTTCAGAAAAAGTTGGGGCGACATTTTCTGGGGATTTGAAGTTTGTGTTTGATTTTCATATGCGCTGACATAGGGTAACCTGTCAGGGATCTATAGTGATAAGACAATGACCGATAAATTGATGTACATCCCTAATGATGACAAACAAAATTACCCCTGCATTACTATTAGCGGTTGAAACGTTTGGAAACTTAATCTAATGAACCTAAAGACGTTAAGCCCACAAATAAGCAAACGTTATTATAATACTTTTTTTACTAGTTTGATAAACAACCGAATGCTCCTCCCTTCCTGTCAACCTGCTCATAATTGACAGTGGAGTAAACAAGCAATGTTAAATCTAATCAATGTTTTAATTTTAGTTCTATATTATTTGGATAGTTTAACTCTTTATTCCGTCTTTAAAAGCTTTCAGTACATACTCTATTTTAAACTCGTTGTTTCGCTTCTAGCCTACAGAGGAGGGTAAGGGAGGTGAGAAAAAGGCTTCCACCACTCCCTCCACTAAGATTTTTTAAAAAGTTTCCCTTAACCAATTGGGACGGGTAAACCTTACTACTTTATAGCCTAGGACTTTTGGCTGGGTCCCTAGAATCTAGGGCACTTGATTCAAATGTTATTGGGGATAAATACCCCCTCCAAAATGGTTGAGGGTGCCAACGTCACCCTTAATGTAGGGGTAAATGACAATTACGATACTATTTGAAATCAATTAAATGATTTTGACATGCTTAAATTATCTTTGAAAAAAATATATGCAGTAAAAAATCAAAGGTTGAAACCTTTTTTGTCCGTAGTTTATGGCATATTGACGGAGGGAATTAATGTAATAGGAAGTATCTTAAAATATGGGAGAGGAAAATTCTTTGAAGAAATAATTTTCTTTTGAATTATGATCCCCCCTAAAATAAGTTTAAGTAACTTTTAATCCAATTATGTTTTAGAGTGAAGATCACAAAATTTGAATAAAACTAGACCTATTAACATTTGAATATTGATTGAATATTAAACTAAATTGACGGCAAATTTCCCCCTGTCAATATATCCACGTATATCCTTTATATAATAGGACTAGTTGTTGCGCCCTAGCATCTAGAGGCTCCGTATTTAAAGAGATAAAGGTATGAACAGAAAAATAGCATAAAACCATTTAAAGACTAAAATTGAAAAAAGTAGCTGCTACAACTATCCCGGGACACGAGGCTTCCCGTAAAAGAAAAACTCAATTAGTTTGGTAAATATTGAAATCTTAAGCTTCAGACAAAAAACCTTACTACTTTATATTATAGGATAAACATTAATATTTTGCTTATTCAGTTCTGACACTCTACAGTTTCTTTCTACTGTTTCGGAGCTTCGCCTTTGTGGATGTTGTCATCGTTGTTTTTTTTCAATTTTTTTGCTATTACATATTAACAACATCACAATTCATATTATTATACTTTGATGCATATTAAACTTTTTAAAAGATTTTTTCCATGAATTCATAATTAAAAAGTTTTTATTCATGAATTTCTTTTAAAAACTTTTATTACCTAATTTATAAATTTTCTGCTTTTTGTTCAAACATTAATAATATTGGAAAGTTTTTATATATTATCAAGGATTGTTTTTGATCAAACGGATGACAACATTATTCCAGAACCATTTATTAACCAATATTTTGACTACGCTAATACTAAAAAGGCATCCAAACCAAAATACGATTTACAGACAAAAAAATGTTTTCTATAGCTGTTTACACTTTCTATACTCTAAATGAAGCCTGCAGTAAATACACCGTTCTAACTGCTGAAAGGCTGCCAAAAGTGGAATACCACTGAAGCTTCCAGCTTTAATAAAGGCATCTTATAATGAAATTGTAGGTAATTTGAAATTTTTCCAGCCTTCAGAAATTTAAATCTGAAATTACACCAGCTAGAAGCAAAATCAAATCATATTTTGTTCAAAATATTTGAATCATCATTGCCTTTTGGTTCTCGTCAGAACGTCAGACTTGATTGGTTAAATCATCATGCCCTTTCCTTAGAGTGTGCCCAAATCATCTCCATTTTCTCTGTTTTATTGTCAGTTTGATGTCTGAAATATCACTGCGCTCTAAAAGCTCAGCATTAAAATTAGAATGCTAGTAACTAATTACATTTTTTAAATAGAAGCACCCCTTTTACATAGTAAAAATTTCTGAAAATATTTTGGCTTATCTTCTGTCACTTATAGTAAAATCCTGGCGGAAAAATTAGGAAACTAATCGTTTACCGGTAAAAATTAGATTCCTTATTTTCTGGGTCTAAATTTGGGGTATTGGTTCTACTTGTGACAGTCCTTCAGCAGTTAGATCAGTGTATTTTTGTGCAGGCTTCCTTTAAATTGTATTATTAGTACTTTCAACTAAATTAATAATATATGACACATCTGCTGATATTGACTAAATTTGAAGAATCCATCTTTAAATTGGTCTGGATATGTACCTCATGGAGGTAGAGGACAATGGTTCTTATAGTTGTTTATCGCATCGTATTATAGTCAGCTTTCCGGCGAATATTAAAAAGATAAATTGTAGGAATTAAACCAGTTTTTTGTTTGACCCAAGTGGCCGAAAGTACAGGCTAACAAAACTGGTATCAATTAAAAAAAATATATTTTAATATTCATGATCAATTGTCTATAATACGATGTTATACATGATTATTTAGTACGTGTAAAAAGCCGGTTTTAATCCAGAACAACAGAATAACAACTAACAATTTATTATAGAAAAAATTATTGGGGATGGGGGAATAATAATATAACAGTCATTTTCCTATTACTACATCCCTGAATTTAACCCAAGGTTTTATTGAATCATCACTTTAACTTGTCTTCCCTTCATACAGGAGTGGGATAATCGTTATATTATTACTTTGGATGTTGCATCAGATTTTCATGCACTCTGATAAAGTGATGCTCGCAGCTGGCTAAAAGAACGAAACCCAAAATCGTTTTCGCTCCTACCGGATAAACGAACCGACCAATAAATTATGTCCATATAAGCAAGCTAACTCGACGATAAATTTTCCCCTGTCAATAAATCCAAATATATCCTGTATCCATTTTTATCTGCAAATTATCTATCATTGATATACATATTAGCAAGCTATATTGACAACAATTTTCCTTTGTCAATATCTCCACGTATATCCTATATTCATTTTATCTGTTATCGGCTACTGCTGTATTTCTTAGCTCCTTTTGAATTAAAAAGATGCCATCAATTAATGTATCAAACAGCCGAAAAGCCATATGATATAAATTTATATAATAACTATATAATTTGTCATTTTAATATTTGCAGAAAGGTGTCTATTATACAATGCAATAAATAACTAATTAGACGTTTTCATAGCAGCCCCTAGTCAGAAGCAATAATAAAAAAAACAGTTGGGATAGAACATTTTGCACTCTTCTAATACTTTCTCAAAGATTTTATATATGAAAATATAAAAGTTGTAGAGTAAAAATGGAAATAGAATATATGTACGTGGATATATTGACAGGGGAAAATTTGTCGTCAATTTATTGGTTAGTTCGTTCTTTAAGTAGGAGGGGAGGGGATGGGGGTAAAGTTGGTGGAAAGGGGTATAGTTATTTTAGCCTGCTGCGTGTTTCATTTTTTTTAGAGAATCTGAAAATTGGTGATATATCCATGTAACCATATATCCATTATAAAATTATGAAAGTTGTAGGGTAAAGTGGCTAGAGCACATTTCATTAATTATTTACACAAATAATAAATTTCTTACTAAAAAAATTTAAACTTCACTTTCTTCATCTAACTTTATATAAAAGAATTATGATGTCTGTCTTTCTATGTGTGTGTACCGAAGGATCTTGCTAACCACTGATATAGTTCTACTTCACAGTGTAGCTGGGATGGTCATATCTATTTTAGGAGGGTACCACCAGTCTCCTAAAAGACATCATACCTAGAAAAAATGTACACTCCTGTACACATCTGCTGGTGAGTGTACATTTCTGGTGTACAACTTTGCTGTGAGTGTATAATTCTGATATCCACCTCTACTGGCGAGTGAACATATCTGATGTACACCTCTGCTGTAATCGTACAATTCTGGTATACACATCTGCTGTAAGCGTACAATTCTGGTGTACACTACTGCTGTGAGTGTACACTTCTGGTGTACACCTCTGGGGGTGAGTGTACATTTCTAATATCTAACTCTGCTCCCGAGTGTAAATTTCTGGTGTACACCCCTGCTGGTGAGTGTACACTTCTGGTATACACAACACATCTGCTAGTGAGTGTACACTTTTGGTATACACAACACATCTGCTTGTGAGTGTACACTTATGGTGTACACAACACATCTGTTTGTGAGTGTATACTTATGGTGTACAGTGTATACCTATACAGGTGAGTGTACACTTCAGTTGTGTTACTATGTTCATGTGCAGAAAAGTTGGTACTTGCGCAAATCTTGACAAATTTAGATTGGAAACTTAGACTTGCAACACATCAAAACTTTTAAATGGAGAATTTACATTAACTGTCAAAATAGTAAAGAGTAAGTTTTCATTTTGTGGGTTAGTGCAACACAATTTTACCTTTTCACTTTTTATTTTTCATATATAGGTAATAAATGTTTCATGTTATTTTTACAAATAAAAGTATTTTGTTTGATGGGAGCAATGTTAATACTTATATTAACAGTTCTTCAGAAATAATTAAATATCATATTTCATTTTTATTAATGGAAAATATAAAAATTTCCATTTTCTATTATACAACTGTTTATATAAATTTTTTTAAATATAACAGTTAGGCGGCGGAAACCATTTTTAAAAAAGCAAAAAAATGATTTATTTATCTAAAAAAATGTAATGTATGATTCCATTTCGCATTATCTTTAAAACAAATTAATATCGGTTTTCAGCCATATTGAAAAATTATGTTTATCAAAGAATTTTCCACGAAATCTAAAAAAAATCATAAAATTAATACTAGTTTTACTAGCCCTGGACTTCAGTCTCTCAGGGCTAACAAAACTGGTGTAATTCTTATATTTTTATTTAAAATCCGCGGAAAGTTGTCTAAAATACGAAGCGATAAATAGCTATTACGACGGCTTGTATTGTGTGTACTTTCATCATTCTTGTCGATAAATACAATTTATAATCAATTTATGGAGATGGTACATTTATGCTCTTAGCAATAGACTTAAAATTATAGACTAAACAATTTACATAATGTTACCTATTAGAGTCAGATTTGGTTAAAATATTAATTTCTTTTTATTCCCTCGTGGCAGAAAATTGTTAGTTTAAAAAATCTATTTAGACATGTTGGATCACTCTATATCAACTCAAAAAGTTATCACTTGGTTATCAACATACTTCCTTCTTAGAAAGGTAAATGAATAGATGACCGTGCTTTAGTAAAGCATCAGTAATGTTATCTAGATGCCTCTTATGGCACTTGAGGGAGGAAGTAAGCCGACCAACCACATTCAAATTTAGTTTTGTTTTTGAAAAAGGAAAAAATACTTCAGATACCCTCCCACAAAATAGTTATAAGAATTTCCTTGACCTATTAGAAGCTTCACTGTAAAGAAATCCACATAGGTCTAGCAGTTAGCTAGATCTTATGGTACAGACAAAAGGGATACTATGACTTTTATACATACATACCTTACTTACCACGTAAGGGCGGGATTCTCTATCGATTTTTAAGTGATCATCTAGAGAATCCATAGCATCCACCGCTTGTAGTTGGATAAGATTCTCCCATTAGGATATTAGGCTAAGAAACATATACCAGGAAACCAACCTTGATTGCACGACCTAAAATGTCCTAACTGTGTATCGTATTAAGTTGAGTCTGTTTATGGGCCAATGCATTCCCCCTACTCTAACTATTTATGTCGTGCACCTGACCTAGCAGTAGGAATTATTTCAACGTCTTTAGTTATGAAGCAATGTCAGGCTGAGATTCGAACCTATCACTAAGAGCGGATGCGGTACGTGATATACATACCTTAGGTACAAAAATTTTTATAAAATGCCACATAACCCATTAGTGACGAACCGGGTATTAAAACCCGGTTCCGAAAAATGAAAAAAAAAACGGTTTCCGGCTTCATAATTGCATCATTCTCAGTATGAATCCCCCCTCTACTACCCTGGCTTTCATTTCCCCCTGAAGCAGGCAGTTTAGCTTACTTCCGTTTGCCGGTATAGCTCAACAAAATTTGAAAATCATGAAAATTCAAAATACCCTTCTAACTTTTTTGTTTTTATAGTAAAGTCGCTGATTTTTTTCGTGAAATCTAATGTTTATTGACAAGTACATCTATTTGTTAATTCGTTTTATTCAAATTATTATTTTTTATATGATTTTTTTATCGTTTTTTTACACCCTTTTTTTGTGTATGTCGGGTTTTAAAACTTCGACAAACGGGCTTTTTTACCCGAAACGGCCGAAATAACCGGGTTTTTACTACAAAACCGGGTTTTAATGCCGGCGGAAACCGCCCAAATAATGCCTGGTTGGTATTTATGGCCAGGCCGAACCGGGTTTTTTTGCAACTTTCCTGTGCATGCCACTAGAGCAAAACAAAAAAATTGGAATTCCATTTTTACCATAATAAGGCTTCCCTGAGATTTTCAGCTCGATTGGCCCATAAAAGTGGCGCTCGGCACTAATGGGTTAATTAAAGATACAGGTTAAAACTAGGTACATAATCATTCTCAGTAGTATTAGCTCGTGTTCATTCATGTACCTAACTCTAGTAAAATGGGCCCCCAGTAGTGTGCACTGTGTATGTATCTGTTTGTAACAAATTCCAGCCTAAATTCATTGCATCTTTGTATATAATGTGTAATCCTTGAACAGGCTGAATTCCTTTAATCCCCTGGTAGAAGATTAGCACAGCAGTAGTGGGTGCAAATTAGAAAGGATAATTGTGTACAAACGAAGCGCAGCAAAAAAATAAAGGATTAACGTAGGGTTGTGCCGGATATCTGGCCAGATACCGGAAATTTAAACTATCCGGCCGGGTATCCGGCAATATAATCTTTTATATTATACTACAACTTTTCAAAAATCCCTACTTTTTTAATTTTAAATGGCTGTAATCTTCTTATTTTTGAAGGTAGAAGAAATTTTTTTTTCAGAAAGTGTTTATTTTTTTGAAAATTTTATATGAGAAATCTCAAAACATGATTTTAACAGCCGATTTTTATAAACATTTTTATGCTCCTTCAATATCCGGTTATCCGGCATTAAAAATTAGCCGGATATCCGGAATCCGGCCAAAAAAGTATCTAGCCCAAAAAAAATCAATGTCGTTGTAAAAAATATATTTTTCTGCTAAAAATATACACCAAATTAAAATCTTTGTCCAGCCGACAACTGAGAATTTTTAGATTTAAGATTGGTAGATCAAAGAGAATTTAAATAGATGGATTATTCCTGTCTCCTCTATATTAATGAATATATAATTAACGTGGATATTATGTCAGGGGAAAGTTTGTCAATTTAGCTTGCTTACATGGGCCTCATTTATTGGTCAGTTCGTTCATCCAGTAGCAGGAGAGTGGATGGGGTAAAGGGTGTGATTCGGAAGCATCGGTATTTAGCCAGGTTCGAGCATCTCTTTATCAGAGTACATGAAAATCTGGTGCAACATCCAAATAATATTTAATCCATTCCTCTCTACGTTTAAACATTCTTCTGCAAAATTTAAGTAAAGGAATAACAAAGAATAGATTAATCTCAGGTTACATTTGGTAGCATAAAGTTAGTGGGGTAAAGGAAAGTAATTTAATTAAAGCTTTACTTGTTACTTTAAATTTATAAGTTCATAACACTTTTTACCCCCTTCTACATTTTTAGCTTTCTGACAATATATCAATTTCAAGTCAATGTGCCCTTTCAACAATTTAAGCCAGTGCTCGGCAGCCACTCGTCAGCTGCCTGTAAGCCTCCTTAAAGAAAGACATCCAAAAGAAAAGAATAGAATTTATTTACGTGTGATTTGCACCCCCCTGGAATTTGGTCTAAGGGTATTTAAAAAATCGAATGTCAAAATTTTTGTCAAAAACCCTATGCCCTTTATGGTTTATAACTATAGTATATACTTTACCATTGGTCTACACGTTTTAATAGTTATTTATCGCATCGTATTGTAAACAGCTTTCCGCAGATTTTAAAATTTAGAATTATTAAAACAAGTTTATTAGCCCCAAGGGATTGAACGCCCGGGCTGATAAAACTGCGATAAAACTACGATGCTATACATGATTTTTAAAAATGGCTGAGAACCAGTTCTTTATCTAGCGGTTATTAGTCGGTTTTTTATCCACATTATAAAGAATCTTATAAATGTTTTTATTTTTGAAATTTAATGTATTTTCAAGACATTTATGATTAAACAAAATGAGCTTCTTAACACCAAGTATAAACACATTATACAAACAAGATGAATTTCAAATTATTAAAAGGAAATGAGTTATTTTATCTAAAATTATTTTTGGTCTAACATCAACAATCTCAGACAACCATATTTTTTTAGTTGCGTAGAATCTCTACATCTTTCCACCCAGGGATCTAAAGGGATAAGACAACGGCCGATAAATTGATATACATCCCCAATGACTATACATAAAATTAACCCTTCTTTAGATTGGTATTTGTGAAATCAAAGTAAATACTCTTTTAGTATGGCTTCGAAACCGTTCTCAGACATACTGAAAAATCATGTATACAGTATAGCCTTGTATTACAGATATTTTTCCACAAATATTAAAATAAAAAATCATAAAACTTATATCAATTATATGTATAAGCCCGAGACTTCAGCCTCTCGGAGCTAAAAAACTGGACTTAATCTTATAGATTTTAATATCTGCTAAAAGCTGTTTAAATCACTATCAAAAGCCAAGTTTTCTGTATCTTGGTTATATCCGCCCGTCTGTCCATTAACTTTAATGCTTTAATCGTAAACATTCTTTTCATTTCAAACTTTGTAATGCGGTTTCTGTAATGATAAGAAATTAGCCTATCATTTGGTTCTGTGGATATCAATTTGATTGATATACAGTTCAATGAAGTAATAAAAATATGTGGTTTATTAATTGATTGTGGCATGAAATATCAAAGCAAAACAAGGATAACAATATCACCAAAACAAAGGTGGAATTTATTTTTTTGCAATATTATTCTAACTCTTGCTTAATTTGTTCATTGAATATAGCACAATTATAAAATCTTGTCAACAATTTTTATCAATATATTGTCGATCTAGATACAGTGTGCAACATCTAATGTAGGAAAACATTACATATTTTGTACATAAAATTTACACAAGGTTTGTTAGCTCGGCCATTCTGCTATAATTATTTCCTTGTTTCTAAAGTCTCGTGTATATATAGGCTCAAACTTTAAATTTGATAAATATATTATCTAAAAACAATAAAAATGAAAAAATAAAATTCTTTAATCTTGATAAATGTGCAATTTTGAAATTTGTTCATCGGCTTCGCATTTATTCTTTCCTTATCAAATACTCACACAAAACAACATACAAAAATTAAAAACACACAAAATTCTATCAATAAAACTGGATTTAAAATTTAAGTGGACCTTATTACAGGGGAAGATTTTCGTCCATTTAGATTGATACCATTGACATCATATATTAGTAATTTTTTATCCAGTAGGAGGGAAGGGGAAATGGGGGAATCTTTGTTTTAGCCACCTACAAGTTTCACTTTATTAAAGTACATGATAATCTGTTGTAATAATAAATCCATATTGGTGGGAGATAAAGCCTACATATGTAGCTACAATTAAACCCTTTTTGTTCCGTAGGCTTTTGTTCAATTACAAGATTGCTGAACAATGAGTTTGAAAATATATTTTATTTTTAAAGGTTTTCAATTGTATTATGTTATTTTGTTGAAATGCATGATAAACCTATAAAGGTGCAATAAATATAAAATTTATACTCTGCTGATCCAACCTTCTGACACGGTGTTTATTTCATACAACAAGGAAAATAAAGAAAAAATTCCCTTAAAGAACATATTAGAGATGAAACATAAAGCTCATATCCTTATACTAAAGTAACAGGATGTCTGTTTGTCTGTCTGTGTGTAAGTAAGGATCTCGCTAACCGCTGAACCGATCGGGATCCCCTTAACAGGGTAGATTTTCATAGGTCCCGGGAAGGTTTATAACTATTTCTGGGGAGGGTACCACCACCCTCCCAAGAAAAATCACAATAAATCGATTTTTTTCCCTCGAATAGAGACTCCTTCATAACATTGCAAAGTATCGTAGAAATTTGATAGAGACTCCTTCGCAACATTGCAAGGTTTCGTATTATTATTTTTAAAACACCAAATATTTAAAGTTCCACTAGAAGCCTCTAGGGGCGTAGCCGCTAGTCCTTATACTAAAGTAAAATAATCTTTGTCTGTTTGTGTGTACCGAAGGATCTTACTAACCACTGAACCTATTTGGTTCTCCTTTACAAGGTAGCTTCTCATTGGTCCTGGGAATGTTTAAAACTATTTCAGGGGAGGTTACCACCTACCTCCCAAGAGAAAAAGCTTTGGAATAAATGCTTTTAACTTTTTCTTCTCAAAACTACAATTGCAATTGGGGAGATCGACTTCCCCCCCCCCCCTCTTTCGGGTCCCCCTATATGCCCCTAGGGGCCGAGCCGCTAGTTACTTTATAAAGCAACCCGTTTTGTACATGATTAAAATTAGAAGTTTGTGTGTAATAAAAGTTGACGCAAGTTTAGATATTGAATGATAATAACGGGGGTGTCCCGTACTAGTTTTCTAAATTGGTCCAGTGGCTATCGATATCTTAATCTTTAGACTGTATAAGAGACTTCTTTTGTTTTAATTAAAAGTGAATGACGCTTTGACTACTTCTTGAACTAGTTCTTATAATCATGCTGTTTTGTATTCCATCTAAATTCACACGCCCAACTTTTTGCTTGACCCCTTTTTATTGTCCTTTTTAATAGCCCCTACCTTTTTCAGACACTGTTTTTTATTGGCAAAGCTTCTTTTAATAAATAATATATATACCTATGCATTAGAAATTTATATTTGTTGTATTTATTTTTTAATTTAAAAAAAATACTTCTTTTAACTATTCTAGAAAAGAAATAGGAAGCATGTCTGTCTGTATGTGTGGATCATAAGATCACTCAAAACGCTAGGGTGCAGCCACTAGTGGTGGTAAAAAAGTATTCTAATTTGTTTATAAGAGTCTTCAATCTTACAAGCAAATCATAGATTTTAATGAGCAAAAGTAAGGGATAGACGTCATTGCTTTTGGCCTACTCTTATTGATGTCTTTAATCTTACAAGCAAATCATAGATTTTAATGAATCAAAATTAGGGATAGACGTCATTGCTTTTGGCCTACCTATTCTATTGATGTAAAAAATACCCTATACCCCATTTCTTTTCTAGGGGTTTTCCATCCCTCTTCTTTCTCTTTCTCTTCTCCTAACCCATGACGTCAATAGAAAAGGTAGGTCAAAAGCTGTGACATCTATCCCCATTTTCCTAGGGTACTATACACAGCTAAATAATTAAGATAATGACATTAAAAATTTACATAAATTTAAATTCAGAAAGGGCTAATATTTTCAACAGGTTTTGAATTCTTTCTTCATTAAATTCAGCGACCTAGAGAATAAAATAACGGTTAAATGAATAGCTACTACAGGCAGAGTTTCACATAAATTATTTTTTTATAGCGATAGTTGTTTATTTGTCAACTAATGTTCTATCATTGTATCCCTAGCTTAAAATTGAATTTATATTGAATGAATAGTCATTATAGGGCTGAATGCTTTATATATACTCAATAATAAACAGATAGATATAGACTGTTCAATCTTCGCAATCCGTATAAAAAAGTCGATTTAATTACAAATATTTTACAAACAATATATTTTAATTTCATGCGGTTTTTGCTTGCTGTTTAAAAGGTGTCGGCCTCGAGTCTGGACCACATCGAGCCATACTTGAGACATTAAAAAAGGTGTCTAGCGCGTGACATCAATAGTAAGAGTAGGGGGGGATAGCCTAGCACAGTTTAGACTTTCATACAAAGTTCGATCAATCAAAGGGTTTTTATATGAACCGTTTATTAAAAGAATGTTGCGAGAATATTCTAAATTAACTCTACTAAATGATAGACAGTCTGACCATGCCTGTGTGTTAATAATGGATATAGAATATAAGTGGATATCATGACAGGGGAAAAATTGTCTTCAATTTAGGTGGACATCAATTATTGGTCAGTTCGTTCATCCAGTAGGAGGGGAAGAGATAGTGTAAAGGGGGATGGATGGGAGAATCGTTATTTTACCCAGCTACAAGTTTCAATTTACAAGAGAAAATCCAAGAGTAACATCCAATTGATAATAAATCCATTGTGTTAATAAACATTTCACTAGCTTTCCAATAATTGTTTTGTCCAACTATTTAATCAATTTAGAACGTTTACTATATTTAATGTGGTTTCATTGCTAATTTTTTTATTATTTTTGTAATCGTTTTTATTGTTTTAAGCTTTTCCTTGTTTTAAAAAGATTATTTCCTAAAGGATTTTAAAAATGTCAAACTTATAACCAGAGGCATTGAGAAGGGGGTTATCCAACCCCCTGGCATAATACATCCTTCTACTTAAAATTTGGCATCTTTTAAACGAATATTGAGGCATGTCTTAATTAGGCAGCCGCCCATCAGCCGACTGTAAGCATCAGAGAAATTAACTTATTCCAAAGAGAGGGGTAGGTTTCTGGTAGAATCCGTAAAGGTGTGTGTTTTAAGACTTAAAAATAGTAGTAGAACGATAATATTCTCTAAATATGTGTATTTCTTATTGAAAAGAACTATAGACAAAAAAAATTAAAAAGTTAACATAAATTTTTATCGTTCTACTACTGTTTTTAACATATATCACATAACCTTTACGGATTCTACCAGAAACCTACCCCTCTCTTTATAAATCAGCTGAAAGTCTAAACCTTTCCAAAAAAAAAATCCAAAGCACCAAAACAACAAGGACGTACACAGATAGTGACGGACATTCCTTAATGCAAAAAGATTCGTCTTTCAACTTTTTCAAAACATTGTTTTATACTCATAAAATTTTATTTGAATATTTAATCACAATTTTGAAAAGAGCACAATTCTAAAAACAAAGGTTTATATCATATATATCAATATTATATACATATACTCTAAGATAATACATAATATATAATTTCAAATTTCATATATTTTCTTTATAAAAAAAAAACATATTTAAATCCATTAATTATTAATTTGATACAGTAACTAAACTCACATTAATATTTTTTTTGTATCTTGACAAAAATTTAATATTTGATGGAATTAAGAGAATACTATTTTAAGTTTTAAATTTGAAAATGATAGCCCCGTCCGAATTTGGGTTTACGAATTAATTATATTTAATATTTTTTTAAAACGAAGCTTTTTTATAATTAGGGTCGGTCTTCCCGTCAAAATTAACGAATCTATAAAATAACAGATAGACGGATCTTTCGTTTTCGTTTTTTTTAAAGTCTATAGTTACGTTGTCTTAGCCATCCTTTTATGTTGAATTAATCAATATACATATATTAATACATGGATGTTGTACCATATTTTTATGTACTCTGATAAAGTAATACTCTTAGCTGACTAAAATAACAATAACCCCCATCCAACCCCTCTACCCTATCCCTCCTGCTGGATGGACGAACCAACCAAAAAATGAGGTCCATATTAGCAAGCTCAATTGACGACAAATTTCCTCTGTAAATATATCCTATATCTGTTGATAAAATATATTGTAAGCTTATCTATTGTGACACTTTTTGAATGAATCTTGTCGACAAAGAAAAAGTTGGGCAAAAATGACGTAAATGTTTTACCCTTGAAAAGAATTATGATAATAAATCCAATTATATGCATTATCTTATTATCTTTATTATTTATTATATTTTCATAGCTACTCGATGACTAGGGAATTAGATTATATCTTCCTTTTTTATTGACGGATCTCAAAAGTGAAGAAATAGGTTTTTTACCACCATTGGTAATGCACATCAATTTACTGGAGGGGTGTTAATGTGTTAAACCATGGTGAGTGAAAAAAGGTAAAATCAGTTCTTAAGAATTAACTTTTAGGTGGGTGTTCTCACCCCCTTACGCACGCCACTGATTACCATAATGTCATATTCATTGATTGATTTACATATCAAAGTTAATGCTAACAATTAGTCATAATTCCTATCAATAATGAAAGTGTCCATTGCTTAACCTAACGTGACTACTGGTGCTCTACTTATGGACATAAGTATCCTTGTTATTATTATTATTATTATGTTCATAAATATATAATTAATCTGTGGTTCAGACCTAGACAAAAGTGTTCAAAACTTTACCCAAACATTGGTTAATCCTATCCAAGAGATACCCCTATATTATAAAGTATTTGGAGGTCTGTCTTTGTGAATGCTACTTAAGATCTTTTAACCTGCGATCGTGGCTCAACACGTAGCGCATCCGCTCGTCGCCGGGGAGGTAATAGGTTCGAATCTCGGGCCTACACCGCGTCATGACTGAAGACGTTAAAAATGGTTCCTACTGCTGCTAAGTCAGGTGCGCGACATAAATAGTAAGAGTAGGTGGAATGCCTTGGCCCATAAACAGGCGCATCTCACTACCATACACAGTTAGGACTTCTCAAACAAAGGTCGTGAAATCAAGGGGTTGGTTGTCTTATGTATGTTACTTAACTTAATATCCTAGAAGTATCGAATCCAATTACACGCGGATAATGTTATGGATTCTCTAGATGATCAGTTAAATCGAAGGAGAATTCCACCCTTACGAGGTAATGGTAATGGTAAGATCTTTTAAGGGCTGGCGATGTCAAAATGTAACCTGCTTGTTTTAAGCTATATTCCTTATGATTGATATTTTTAAAAGTAAAGCTTTTCTACAAATTAGGGTCGGTCCGTCCGTAAGTCCGTCCGAGACAGATAGCTTTTTTTGTTATTGAAGGCATGTTATAATTGTCCTATCTATTTCAAACTTTGCATGGTGATTCCTGTAGTAGTTAGGTACGATTTAGAAAGCGTAGCAACTCTATTACTATTACCAGAATGTCCGTACTTCCATATTAAACATGTTGATTTTTTACTTTTTTAACAACAAATTATCATGTAATTATTATACTGATTCCTGGAACAACAAAGTACAATATTCTAAGCAAAGCAACTCTATTTTCAAGTCCTAAAATGTAAGTATGTCCATAAACATTATTCTGTATCAAGAAGTTTTTCAACAAATTTACTCAATTTTGCTTTGTCTCTATTCATTTAATTCTGATTATTCAGTTCTGACACTATACAACTGTTAATATCCGTTTGTCCAACCATTCAGAGCTTCGCTTTTATGGATGTTGTCATCCTTGCTAACTTATGATTGGGGCTACCCTATCCCTGCTAATCTTCTAACAGCCTCTATAGGTTAAGGGATTTTTATTCATTCAGTAGCACCATATAAAACTTTTTAGCCAATTACAACTGAAACTTTTTTTCTCTCTTTTGGGCATTTGATTTTGACTGATTTTTCCATATTTTCCTTTTATATTCTGAATATTGTGAATGAGAAAATCTAACAAAATATTATGTTTTTTATATAGAGTTAATTATATAAATTAATAATTATGAATAGAATAAAATAAAGTAAAATTAACATTAACCAAGTAGATTCCAATATTGTTATTCAAAGATAACTAACCAAATTATTGCATTTAGAGCTGAAATACATATTTTGGCATAAAATTTTTTACTTATCAAAATAAATTTTTTTCTTCTTCAAAATTTATATTTTTTAGATCAAACACTTTTTGGAATAAAATATGTTGACCAAATATAAATATTATATGGGTTCACTTTTGAGTAAGATCTAAAGTACAAATAATTTATCACTTGACGAAGAGTCCGAGTGTGGCAGGTTGCTAATTTCAGCTGTCTCGCCGCTGGCTGCCGTGTCACTAAAGTGTCTGGCGGCTGGAGTTAGCCCAGTTTTGTTGCCGAGTACTATGGCCGTACTGTCGGCGGCGGACCCCGGACTGCCTAACAGAAGGGCGGCGGCTGGGTCACACTTTTCTTGGGAGGTACCTGAAACAAAAATTTACTTTAAAATGTAATGGAAAATGAAAAATAATCGATATATTATTACTTCTTGAGAATTCATTAGATTTTATGTAATCTAATAAATAAATGCTGTCAGCTGGTAAAAATCAGGAATAAGGTATAACCAACAAGCAAAATAAATCTAAAATAATATTTGGGGGGCAAATGGAGAGGTCGTCAATTTTACGATGTGTTGCCCCCCAACGACAGCTGAAAAACACGTATAGGTTTCGTGATTTTCTTCCGAATTAATTTCGTTATTGGTATGAGCTGGGTAAAAATAACGATACCACCCATCTATATATGGATGAACGAACTGACCAATAAGGGATGTCCATGTTTACCCTGCCATGATATCCACGAACCACGTATATTCTATATGCATTAAGATAATTTACTTTACGTTGTAAAATCTACAAAAAATTCACTATGAGTGAAACATTTTAATGACATACAATTTCAAGAGTTCAGGTAGACACAATTTACATTCAAGAAATTTAGACATTTGGTTTGTCTCGTGCGCCAAGCATCCAACCTCTAAAAAATAAATTGGAGATGTTTTTACTGCGGGGTTGGAGGGGGCGGGGGTGGATGGGAAAACCCATTCGGTGGTTGGTTGCTTTTACCCCTTCCATCCCCCCCCCAAAAAAAAAAATTATGTTAGAAATAGGTTAAGAATAATTTTGGAGATAAAAAAATCTGTGGTTAGCAAAAATAATTGAATTAAGAACAAAAATATTTTTTTCTTCAAATTTACAAAATAATTCATTCAACTTGACATAAGATAAATAATTCAAACTAAAATTTAATTCAAAATTTTTTCTGCGAATAATCTAACCATTTATTTTCAGTGAAAATAAATAATTCATATTTATTCAATACTGCATTAGAATTAAATGAAATAAATCATTTCAACATTCAATTTTTTTCCCGGTTTACTGGCGCAGCTACTATGTACACTGTACAGTGTCCTAAATCAGTTCATCCATACAATTTTAAGGGTTTATGTCGAACATATAGCCTTATCGACAGTCTAATGGCATTATAACGATGTATTTTGTTGATATATAAATGTCACAATATATTAACAGTGCAACTTTCTCTTAATAGAACTTTGTTGTTTTCTTCATAGAAAATGTTGTTGTTGCTCTACTACGTTTGGATATAATTGTCCTAGTTTTTCTCACCAACTCTCCTCTAGTTCTGACGTAGCATTGGCGGAACAGTGTAAAAGTTTATTTTAAGTTTGGATTAACTTTTTACTAGGAACTAAATGAAATTATTGTATTATCCTGATAAGGTTTCAATTTTAGAGTTAACTCAAAAGTTTGCACTATTTTTGGATGTAAATAAATTAATTTTCGTATGTTCTCTTAAATTTTGAAATTGCTTGAACGAGTGTAGAATTTACACCTTTATTGTGGTTCTGGGCAGGTTTCATGCTATTAACGAGGGATTCTCTAATTATAACTGATATTTTTTTATTCAAGAGTTTTTACTTGACTTATTTGCTACTATTAGGTTTATTAAGCTTTACAAAGTGGCTAAAAAAATCAGCCATATGACGTCATAAAAATGAGGGATTATCCATATCTTTTTTAAAGGTTTTCTTTTCCAATTCTCCTCTCATTCCTCATTTTTTATGACGTCACATGGCTGATTTTTTAGACACCTTGTAAATCTTTAAACTTATCCTAAATTATGGAACCATAGCTTATAATTTTCAAAATACAAATCGTGAATGAAAACATAGGAAACTTTTATTGAATTAAACGTACACATATTTCAGAATATTTTTTTTATTGGTCTTGGCAGTTTTCTCTGACATTAGAAAGAAATGATAAATAGATCAGTTAAAAGTTTTAGAAAACACGCTGTAAACTATTTACTCAGAAATAAAAACTTACCAAAAATAAGATATTTTTTATAGAAGGAATCAAAAAAGTTTCAGATATTTTGATAATTTGGTTTGGTTTCTTTATGAGAATTATATTTCTCAATTTTCGCAATATAATTCACATTTACACGTCTATTTCTTTTTGTATAGTAAAACAACGTTTTTTGAATTAAATTTTATTTATCCTTAACTTAAAGTTTCATGCTATTGCAATCTTCAAAGTGATATCTCTTATATTTCTTTTAATATATTAATTTGAAAGAAAATTGTTGACATAGATTGACATAAATAAGAATAAAAAGGATGACAACATCCATAAAAGCGGAGCTATTAAGACAAACGAATATTACTCTTAACACTTGTAGAGGTTAGAACTGAAAAAGCAAAATTTAAATTCATAAGTCTGAATGAAATTTTAAGTAAATTTGTAACAAAAATTACATTTTTAAGGACTTGATTATAGAGATGCTTCGTTTTAAACACTGTACCTTGTTGTAAAAGGAATCATTATTCAGTTAAATAGGATAATTAAACTACATAAAAATTGATGTCAAGGTTAAAAATAATCATGTAATGATTACAGAGTACCTAACTATCACCAGAAATCACCAATCACCATGCCAAGCTTAAATCAAAGGAAAATTATAACAAGCCTAAATGAACAATAAGAGATGACCGACCCTAACTTTAAAAAAACTTTGCTCTTAAATAATTAAATAGAATAGAATTAAATAAGAAAACAGTAAAAGTGTCTGACTATGACGTCAGAAAAAATTTACAATTAACCAATGAGAAGCCAGTATTCACAATGGTAAAATATATAGCGGCCTCTCATTGGTTAATTGTTAATTTTGTCTGACGTCATAGTCAGACACTTTTACTGTTTTCGTTTAATAATGTTAATAAAGTAATGTTTACTATAGCAGCACATACTACTACTTATGGACATAATTGTCCTCGGTATATGCATATTTCTTAGAATAATGGATGTTAGATATATTGACAGGGCAAAATTTGTCGCCAATTTAGCTTGCTAATATGAATCTCATTTATTGGTCAGTTCGTTCATCTGGGGATGGAGTAAGAGGAGTGGATGGGGTTTTGTTAATTTAGCCACCTGCGAGTATTACATTATTAGAGAGTACATGGAAATCTGGTGCAACAGCCATGTAATAATTTGTTAATTTTTAGAATATGTAATCAATTATGAGCTGACAATACACTTTTATGCTTGTTTACTCACAAATATTAACCCCATACATGAACACGAACACACACACACACACACACACACACACACACACACATACATACAAACAAACAAAAAAACGGAAAAAAGAAGAGGTTTTTTCATTCGTGTACGCATTTTGTCTGTGATATAAGTAGCTGTCTTTTTCTACATCTGATTGGATTGATTTAAGAATTAAACCTTCTGGTCATACTAATAATAAAATTAAATGTAGGGTAGTACAGGTCTATAAACACCCTAACGGTAAAGAATTAACCATGGAAACAATTATACAGACATCTCAGCAGTTATCATAACTCAACTGGGTCAAAGTCTGATAAAGGAGTTTTAATTGGAAACAGCAAAATAAATATTGTAAAACAGCAAAATGTATTTGTAGAAAACTTTTCTATTTTACAAAAAAAATCTAAATTATCTCCAACAGCTTTGCAATTACAGTATTAGTTTGTATTGCAAATGAACTTTAGGACACAATGGTTTATATATTTTTGCTAAGCTGTGGGAACACTAGTTTAAAGATCTCAGAATTCTCTTGAAATGTTTGGGGGGCCAACTATTCAATATTTGATGCTGAATTATTAAATCCAACCAAAGTGGGTAAACTTGAGATGACAGCATCCACAAATAGAACAACAACTTTCCATTTATATATTGTAGCGAAGCTACTTTATAACCACGGTATGCCCTTAAGTTGCAAACAACTTATCCTGTGGAGCTTGTTATCAATAAGAGGGCTAATATGTTCATTTTTTAAGCTATTCTAGAAGTCAGCTGTTCATATTGCTTGCATATTTCTTTTATCTTTCATGTATACAAACCCTAGCCCCAAGTCTCGCCTTGGTTTCGACCTAGTGATGATTTGGTTGTAATTCCTTTAACGATAAGGTATATCTTGTAAAATTTAGTTTAGCTTCACTTTATGTAAGTTTTTATCCTTGTTATTATTATTGATTTCAAGGCTGCAACAAGGAAAAACGCAGCATTTATTCATTACAAACTTATTCAGTATAAATTTGTTATAAAGGTAAAAAATTAAGCATTTTAATATTTTTATTTATAGACAAATAGGTCTTGTTCTTGGGTTTTGGTCTTTTTTTTGACAGACAATAGTCTAAACCCTGCAAATAAGAATAGTATTATTGTAAAGATAAGCTATTTAGTACTTTCAATTTGAATTTTGAATAATTTTTTTTTCCAAGTTTAAGATCTTGATCTTATTACTAAGTTTTTAATAAAATTTATATTTTTGTTTATTTCAAAGTTATGATGAGATAAAAGAAATAGCTAAATATATGCTTCTTACTTTTAGGACGCCCAAACTTTTTTTTGTGCTGTTGGGGGCGAGGTAAAAATCTTGAGGGAGGGATAATTCTAGTTTTGGGTGGGAAGAACACCCATTTACACCTCCCTCACCCCTTTTACGTCCGGTTCTTCCTTACTTTTTGTAAAGAAGGTAAAACTTTTAACGATTAAGATTTGTGTTGAATTAAGTGCAGTTAGACTTTAAAATAACGTTTGACAATTTTCTATATGATCCCTTTAACAAATTAACAGGATGTTCGTCTGTCTGTCTGTACCGAAGAATATTGCTTACCGCTGAACTGATATGGTTCTCCTTTTGCAGTGTAGCTCTCATATGTCCTGGTAAGGTTGGTAATTATTTTTGGGGAGGGTGCAATCTCCCTCCCAAGAAACAAAATTATCCACTTTCCCCCCAAAAAATACTTGATTTTTAAAACTAATCTTTTTTTTTCTTTTTAAATTTAAATCTAAAATAAAAAATAGGTTATCGAATTCAACTCTCTCTTCATCAAGTACTCCTAGAGGCCCCTAGCCCCCAACTTTTTCATGCTTCGCAAACACACACACACAATTCAATACTTCCTATTAAAAAATTGAATTTGCATGTATTGACAATATTACATTAACTAATGTATGTTAATGCTGTGATTTCCAGCTGGTAAATGCAAACAACAACTACAACAACTAGAAACACATTCTTGTTCACATCACCGCATTGTTAAAGGCAAAGCTATTCTAAAATGTTGTCCCTCGGTTGCAGACGGTTTGCTAGGATTCAAACAAATATTGACATATTGTATTGCCTATAAATGTATAAGAGTATATGTATAATCCAGACAACTACCTGACCCAAGTGTTGGAGACCATTTCCGTCTGCTGGCAAATAGCTTTATTTCTTTTGTGGGGACATTTTGAGTTTTTATTTCCGAAGCTATTAGCTGATTTTAAAGACCAGTACAAAATCAAGACAGGGTTGCATATAGATCATGCCCTCTCTAGTTATTTTAATATATTACCTATAAGCAAATAGTATAAATCTTTTAATCAAGGAACTATTTTATTTGATGTTTAATGCTTGTTTATTTTATGGATGTTAACATTCTTGTTTAATTGTACCACAATATTGCCTATATTAGCTAGAGCATGGCTGCTAATTTCTCTGTTAATGTTTGGGAATGCATGTATATATGTATTATATATATATATATAGTATTGTATAGATATGCAAAGTGCAATTTCTCCAACAATGATAATTGCAATATCAAATCCTTATGGCCATAGGGGAGAATAACTATTAGATTATGGCAATAGGTATACGTACTTTCAATGTAAAAAGGAGCACTTTCGTCCTGCAGTGCAGATCTTATACAATTATAATTATATTTTCATTTGATTGTTTTTCTAATTATCCATGATACAAAGTAGAAAGGTATCAATCTGTCTTAGGCTTATGATCTCGGTGAACGCCGAATTAATTAATCCTAATGTAAAATATTTCAACTTAGATTTAAAATAAAAGTTCTTGGCAGAATGTTTGCAGGTTTAATTGGTTAGTTATATAATACAAAGTAGTAGATATATAAAGAAATATTGTTATACTGACTATTTGAATTTACCTGAAAGATTAAAAGATCTGAAAATACTGTCAGAATCTGTGTGGTGATCAATAATGATCCTTGGCTGTACTACAGAGCTGCCACAGTCAAATCTTCTATCATAACCGTCCACACTACTGTGTCTAAAATTAGGGTTTTTTAAAAGCGATGCTTTTCTATAATTAGAGTCGGCACGTCCGTGACAGCTAGCTTTTTATTCAGGCATGTTAGTATTATGCTGTCAATTCCAAAATTTCCGTATTGATTTCTGTAACAGTTAGTTAAGAAATCGTGGCAACTATATAATCGTTACCAGAAAGTCCTTACGTCTATTTAAAATATGTAGATTTTTTACTTTTTTAACAAAATTTATATGATATGATTATTCTATTCATAAGGGATGTTCAAGTTCATGGGGGGGTAAAGGGGCAATTACCCCCCCCCCCCCCCCAAATGAAATTGATTCATTTTTTATTATTCCCCTTCCCCTAAAAAAGCTTGGACGTCCTTGCTATTCATCTCATTTGTATAATAATGCATTTTATTACGTACAATGTTATTGTACGTGTATTTTAAAAGGATCCAAGAGATGCTGCTTACCTAATGTGTCCATCTGAATTTCTATGTCTGGAAGTGGTACTGGTACCTCCAGTTACTGTGAATGTACTCAGTTGTGGAGAGGTCACTTTCTAAAAAAAAAAACTTTCTATCGATTGATTTTGCGAGAAGATTCCCACTACCATTATTACACGGTTGCCGTCTGTACCAGGGATCTAAAGTATTAAGACAATGGACGATATATTACAATTATTGGTTAAAACGTTTGGACACTCAAATTAATGAATCAACCAATCAAAATTAATTAGATTTGAGTCACGAATAAGAAAACGTTATTAAAAAACTTTGGGGAGTAGTGTAGTAAACAGCTGTCCCCTTCCTTCCTTCGTCTGTAATGCTAAAGAGAATAGTGTGGCACCTTTATTTTCTTAGTTGATATATGAAATTTACATTGTAAATGTTTTAGATGATTCCTCTAATGAGTAAATATAATAGTGATAATTTTCGTCTGTAAGGCTGTATTGTTTTTGTGTTTGAAAATAAAAAAATGTTAATCTAACCTCATATGGTTTGCTAGATAGCATTTTACTTCTGCCCAAGGTCTGCGTGGCTAAAGCCGCAGCCGTGCCAACAGCAGCTCCGGGGGACACGAGGACGGAGCCCGGCTTTGCCATATGCCTGACACATTGACCGTTTATTTACAGATTTTATATTTTTTGGTAAATTTGAGAAGTTTGAATTTTGTTGGCATTTCACGTGATTTAAGGTTGATTTAAATTAGAAATGTGAGTGGGTTGAGACATCTCCTTTTTTTACAAACATTTTAGACGCTCCTTAGCCTGTGACTCCTAACCACAAATAGATTTATAAATGGTAAAAAATAGCGTACGACCATTAAATTATGCCTATCCCCTTCTTATTATGATATTATGCCTTATGTAAATTATCCTTTTGACTCAATTTAAAGATCATTAATTCTTATGAAGTATGAGGAATGAAAGTATTTAAAAATTTTCCAAAATTATCTAAATATTGTAAATAAAGGTTTATTTTGCCTGCTGGTACTCAAGGTTTCTATATTTTCTTTATGGCTGTAGGTTACTACAATATCACTCATGGGGGACAGAGGTGTCTTGCTGTTGCCACCACCAGCTGTTGATGTTGTAAAACTGCTACAACTACCAATACTACCATCCGCCGTTTGTTTGGAGTTCTTAAGAATTCCCTTGGGTTTCCTGCTGTTTGTAGCAGTATTGCTGTTGTCTTGCTGTATGTCTAGTTGGTCAGGGATAGGTTTCATCACACTGCCGTACACTGGGGTTTGACTTTTTCTCACCAACGTCCCGTACAAATGCTCTGAAACAATTACTTTATATAAAAGACTAGAGGCTTCGGCCATAGAGGCCATTAGCGGCACTAAAGAATTTGTCAATATTAAGATAAGCTGTTGTTATTCTACAAAACAGGAGCCGCCTAGCAGCCCTTTAAAATATATTTTGGTGTTTTTGGCGATTTATATTAGTAGAGTGGTGGAACCCTCCTCAACTATAGTTGTAAATTTTCCCAGGACCAATGAGAAGCTACACTGTAAAGGAGAACCATATCAGTTCAGCGGTTAGCCATCTCCTTCGGTACAGACATCTGCTAAGATAAATTTGCATACTAACCTAGAGGATTTGACGGTTGCACCTCCACAACATAATGTTCTTGCTGTTGCTGCTGTTGTTGAATATCATGTTGTTGTTGTTGTCTTGATGTGGCTGGTTGCTGTTGCTGTCCTCCTTGGCTGTTGTCGTGTTGATGTAAGTCATGCTGCAGGTGGTAACTAGATTGTTGGAGATCCTGACAAAAAAAAAGTTAATTCTATTATTGCCAGTAAAACAAGGATGACAACATCCAAAAGTATCGAACACAAAAAAAATCATGGAATTGACGAGGAGACAAAGTGAGTTATAGAGCAGATGCTCAGTTCTCATAACATTGAAAAAAGTAAAAACTTAAAGAAAATCTCGAAACCGTAAAAAATAACATTAACATTTTTTAAGCATGACCGACAGACATACGTACGAAACAATGCATGTATACAATGCATCTAGTCCAAAAGGATCTAAACTAAAATTTGCAACTGCCTATTTTTAAAAGCAGCCAAGAAAATCACATTTCCCCTATAGCATTACGGACTGACGAACGGACAGACAAAGTAATTATAGAGTAACTTCGCTAGTAAAACAGCTATAAAAAAGCAAAGCTTTGCATATCAGATAAAAGGTCAATAAGAATGATCAAATTGCAAAGAACAAAAAAATTTCTTTACAAGTTAGTTTGTAAACCCGCTGTTTATTTGTAGTAAGATCTAAATTAAAGATTCTGGTTTAAACGTACCTACCCATGAGTTGTTTTAGAGAAGCTACAATTTATCGTCATAAACAATTACATTTCAAATATCAAATAAAAAGAAAAATATTTTTATAGCTATTCATCGCATCTCATTATAGACAGCTCTCCATGTTTTGTTAGACCCGAGGGCCGAGGCTCGGGCTAACTGAACTTGTTTTAATTTTCTTTTAATATTAATGTAAAACTGTCTGTAATACAATGCTATGAGATTTGGTTCTAATCCAGCGGATATCAATTAGTTGCGAAGCTATCTATAATACAAAGTAGAACGATGTCTGTCCGTCTGTCTGTCCGTCTGTCCGTCTGTCCGTCTGAAGCTTAAGATCTCGGTAACCGCTGAACCGAATGGGCTCTACTCTTCAGGGAATATACCTACTGGTCCTGTGGTGGTTTTAAGCTATTTTCTTGGGGGGTGGGACACCCCCAACCCCCCCAAAAATGAAAATTTACCCCCCCCCAAAAAATACTCCTGGTGCTGCTGGTGCAGCTGCTGGTGCAGGTGCAGGTGGTGCAGCTGGTGCTGCTGGTGCTGGTGCAGAAAATTATTTTTTTTCTAGGGGCAAAGCCCCTAGAGGCTAGGGGCGAAGCCGCTAGTACTGAAAAAAGTATTAGTTGTACCTTATGACAGTGGTGATGTGGAGTTTGATGACCAGGATGAGGAGAGTGACCAGAGTGTCCAGAATGACCAGGGGCATGCTCCAAATATTGAGCCATGTCGTACTCCAAACTATCCAGATCTGAAAAAATTTATATTCTACAGCAATGCCTTAAAATGCATGGCTCTTCAGCTGCCTGCAAGCCTCAGAGAAATAATACTGTCAACGCGTAGCGCATTCACGAATGTTGAGGACAATAGGTTTGAATCTCCTAGCTGAAAGGTTCCTACTGCCACTATGTCAGTTGCTCGATATAACCAGTTTTAGTGGAGGAAATGCCTTAGCCCAGAACAGCTGCAACTCAATACCATGCAGCTAAGGGTTGGTTGTCCGAAGGGCGTTATCCAAATCATGAAAATCATTAAGCAAATGTTAATAGACACACCCAATAAGATCTCATTCTACTGCAATTTCATAGATTATACAATTTCAAAAAGGTTTTTAATCCTTAGGAAGATTCTAAAGCGTTTTAATAAACACACTCATTCGAGATAACCTTTGTTATGTAAAAGATGTGCAGATTATGATTTCCTTGTAAATCATCTGCTTAAAAAAAATATTTACTTTTTATAATGTCAAAAACATTAATAAATTTCTAAATTTGATATTTTAAAGACCAAACAACAACAATGATAAATTTCCAATACAGGAAGTTTTATATATCACAAACTTTCATCAGGAGGGGAGGCCATTCAACTCTCAACATTCCAACATTTATTTGTCTTTCATTCTAGGTTTGTATGTGTTTGTAAGTGTGCGTGTGTGTGTGTGTGTATTTGTATAGGTGTGTTTGTTTGGAAATTGTCAGAGTTATTGAATTTAAGTGTTTGTGTGTGAATTAATATGTGTGTGTGTGTGTGTGTGTGTGTTTGTTTGTTAGTGAATGGATAAGTGTGTGTGTGTGTGTGTGTCCGTGTGCTTGTGTGTCTGTGCCCGTGTGTGTAGTGTGAAACGTGTGCGTTTCTAAGTACTATAGAACACGTTTCCTACCTTAAACTAATCCTTACATAAAAATAAAGGATGTCTATCTTTGTATATCTTTTTAGCGAAGGACTCAACCGAAATAATTCTTCTTTACATTGAAGCTTCACATAGGTCGATGGAAGGTTTTAAAAAATTTTTGTTGAGGGTACCGACATTTTCCCAAGAGAGAACGCAGCAAGAAATATATTTTCCCACATTTTTAACCCGGTCTTCTTGAAAGTGAAATTGAAAATGGGGAATGGGGGGTCGACTTCTAACCTCCTCCACCCCCTCACCTAATTAAAAACTGTTTACTGTTAATCACAACATGTTGAAATTATGTCAGCCACGACCACTTTTATTTAGGCTTATATATTGACAAATATATGTTATGGTATGCTCCTCTAATTAGCTACCTGCCACGTTTATGTTAGATTAATCTATGCTGTGAGTATGTGTATAGGTTTATGCTAGAAGTTTAACACCACATTGAAATAAGTTTTGCACAACCTTAATTAATCCTGCATGTGCTGTGCTGTGCTCCATGGGTGCAAGGGTACCAGATACAACAGATGGGTAAAACACCAAGTTTTTCAAAGGAAGGGAACATACTACTACTTGATTCAAATCAGAATTTAGAAATAAAAATTGTAAAAAAAATTAATTCAATTGTATGGGCAAACAGAAATTTACAGTATTTTCTATATGTTAGGTCTTTGCTATGAAAATATGATAACGTACTAAACTAACTTTACTTATTTGCTATGCTTGAGCAATTGAAAAAATTGCCCTGCAACTTTTTTTCTAAATAGGTAGAATATGGATTTTTATAAATTTAAAGCTTCATGGAAATATTTTTTTCTTTCTTCCAGATCAATTCAACTGTGTGAAAGATGAAAGGTTAAATATGCTTCTGGAATTGAGTTTAAATGAATCAAGGTTAAAATATATTAATTTATCTCATAGCTGAATCTAATATTGCATTGATAGAGGTTTAGAGAACAAGGATAAACAAAATTAACATTTTTAGATAATTTTGAGCTGAATTTTACATCTTACAGGTTAGCACCTACTTATAATGCAAATAAAGGCGGCAAACAATAAAGATTAAATCAAATTATACACTATTTTTCTATGATTTACTATATAATACAAATTAATTAATGTAATATTTTTTTTTAGAATTCAAAATAGGCTGGAATAATTTTATCATGACTTTGAGCTACAAAAAAAAAACTTTGCATGGCGACTGTCAACCCACAAATTACACCATTTCCACCTTTTTCTGAAATTCTATTATCCTGGTGTTTCAATTTGTTTTAATCTTACAATTTAAATATCTTAAGTTTTTTCTATCATTTTCCCCTGCGCGAAGTAAAATATTGTTTATGTATGTATAAGTGGGCAAATTGAATGAAAAAGAGTTTCCATCAAATCCAGACTCGACACAAAGTCAAGTGGCAGAGTTTTCTCGGAAAATAAGTGCATTTTATAACCTCTTACAAGGGTGTTAAGGGAGGCAAAAGGCGCAGCAATATGAGGGTCGGTAATTAAATGGGGAGATAAAAAGAAAAAAGTTTATATCAAAGAGCTAATATTGTTATATATCGATCATTAACTAAAATTAATTCTATATCAAACGTTACTTTTTAGTCAAGCTGCCTTTAATTAGTCAATTAATAGGCCTGTAATTATGTACACTTTAATGCGAAGGAAATTAATAAAACAAAATACTATTAATTATGTATTTACAGAAATAAATGACCCTGCTTTTTTATATGTTACATATTGCTTTTGACAACTTTCAAAGTAATAATTAAACAGAAATTATAATTAGGTGATAACAAATTCATTTTTGGTTCAAAAAGATTTCCATTCGATAAATCAAACTAATAATTGGCTGCTTTCTGAATGTATATATTTCCCATTAAAACAAAATCATCATATTATTTGTAGAAGGGGGGGGGGGTGGTGAAGACACCCAACCATGGATATTAGGTCCTGTAAAAAATATATTACCTCAAAAATTATTTCTAATTGCAAAAAAAGAATCTGTTTGGGATAAAAGATAGAAAATGCATAGAGAATAAATAATTAGAATACTAAATCATCAAGGTTGCTAAATTAATGTTTAGTCTAGACTATGGACTTCCTAACCATTTGTTATTGGACATACGTTCTAACATAACTTGATTATTGAGATGTTACGCAATAAATAAGGAAATGTGCAGCTATTCTAATATATGAGGAAGTAACGTTATTTTGTCTGAAGCATAAAGTTCTTCCTTTTTGGGCAGCTTCACAAAGGTCCCTAGATGGTTATAGGCATTTTTTTTCTTTAAGCCCTGGGATTTTTTCAGGGTATTTTTCTGTTTTCTTCTTCGAATACAGAGCCGCTAGTAGATAATAAAACAAGTAAATACTTACAGTACAGATTTTCTGTAACATGAAAACTACATCAAATACTTTTTTTATTCATTGTACACATATCAAGAATCCTTCTTCTTATACAAATACAACACAGTTGACTTGACAATTGAGTTCAAGTAAAGTAATAAGCATCGGAACAAAACAAAATTTGACAAGTCCAATGACCATTTTATTAAAACCATTAAGACGATATTGAAATTGGATATCAAAATAGTTATTTTTCCATCGTATTATAGACAGACTTCCACGAATATAAAATGAAAGATTGACTGAGATTTAAACCAGTTTTGTAGGCCTGAGAGGTCGAAGTCCCGATTTTGATTTTACTATTCGTGGAAAACTGTCTGTGATAAGATGCTAAAATTTATTTTCCAGTATGGATGAGAATCGGTTCTAATCCATCGAATATTCATCGGATTCCAAGCCATACTGGAAAAATTGTGCCAGTTTCAACACAGTAAAAAATAAATGGTTGTGATTAATCTAACATTTTAATCCCTTTTTTCTGTCGACTTGACGTCTAGAAAATACAAAACACATTCCTAACTTAAAGTTGAGTCAGCATCTTAAACAAGAAAAAACGGATAAGTAAATCAGCAGTATTTAAATTAGAATAAAAGAATAATATCAGACAAACATTTCTACACAAGCTGTCTAATAGGAAATATATAATGACTATAGTAAACTTGCTAAACTTTAAATGTATGCCTCTTAATAAAGTGATTCGTGTTATAAGGTTTGTAGGAATAATTTACGATTGTTAAGGCTGAGATGTTAAGATGAGAAGTGGAAGGATGGGCAGAAAAATTGCTTAAAACCATCTCAAGGATTAAATCTAAAATTTAAAAAGCCTAAAACAATTCCAAAACGTAGAGTTAACTTCACTAAAATTAAGAATAAGGAAATAATGAATCTTAACAAGCAAAGGATTCTGCTTCTTTTTTTCAAAAAAGAATTTATAACACTTTATTTTTATTTTTGATCAAAATTGACTACATCACATACTTTTTTTTATCAATGAAGCTTTTTCTGTGCATCACTGGATCTTGGCTATTCCAGATTATTTGTAGGCCTTCTTATGTCGCTTAAAAAGATGTGTGGGCATGATATGTACGTTCAGCCATTTGGCAGCTGGCCGCCTTTAAAATTCAAAGATTTTAAAGTTATTCGTTACCAGGAACATTTTACCGTGAATATAAACTTTATATCTTAACTCTAAATTCTTTATTTGAGAGAAAAATAGTAAAATATAATATAAATAAATATAATATCTCCCCTGTTGCCTGACTTGTAAAGATGGCAAGTGAATACTAAACTCTTCTAAACTATGGGATACAGAGATAGCACAATAGACAGTATATCTTATTGTCTTATCCCTTCTCACTAAGCTATTCCTTTTCTTTACAAATGTAAACATTTTTTTATTTTAGCTAACAAGAGGCTTATGCTAGTGTGGTATGCGGCAGCTCTGGACCATGCAGAAACCAAGACATTATAGTGATGCTACGCACCTAGCTAAATCCTGTTATTCTACAATTATGAAGCCACCTGAAAAGATGTCAGATAACGGTACTGATTTTATCTCTCAGTTGTCCTGCAAATGGAGGGAGGGGTGTTACCCCTCCCTCTCCCATCTTAAGCACCGGAACCTTCCCCTTCAACCACCAAGTTATCAGCACCACCTCAACCCTGAGGATAAAGGATCTAAACCTGCCCCCACACAGACTGTTGTTGTCACAAGTAATCATCAAACCTTCCCTCTTTAGTACCCAGACCTACCACTCAACCCCTCTATGCTTATCTACCTATTGTGCTGCTCCATGGGCTATCCTGCCTGCCCCAGACAGGGATAGCCATCTACCTAACCATTGCAATTATCTATGTTTTACTGTATGATTTATCTTTAACCATCTTTATTCCTAATCCATATGTATTTATATTATGGTTAACTGTATTCTTAATCCCCCCCACCCTTTCCAGGGATGGGGAATCATGATTGCCCAAACTGACTATTGTATATGTATTATAATGCTTTTATGTTATGATCATTTATTCCTATCCATGTAGTTATTGTTTGTTGTATATAGCTTCAGTATCCTTTACACCTTCAATAAAGTGACAACTGAAATAGATGTTGATTCTTGTCTAGTGAATGCTAGAGAAGCGTAGCTTCTCTATAGTAAGGTGTCCACGTCTGTTCACACTGCCGTAGTCTTTATTCGAACTCTGGTGTCTGCCACTTACCCTAGGCAGATACCACAACTTTGGTGACAGCTGTGTGAGATTACGGCGAACCACAAGTGTAGAGCAGACGCGCATCTGAGGCTAAGGTACTCCCAGCAGTGAATCTGGCAAAACTGACGCAAGCAACCTGAATTACCCACCCTGGACAGCAAAGTTTAACTCTGCATCCGGCAGTTGTGGAAGCGAGACAGCGAAATTTGATGAATAACCGCGAGCAGCGCTGATATCTAACGGAGAATTGAGCGCCAAAAGGGCTGAAACAGGCCTGCGGACCGGCTGAAACAAGCCAAATAAGTGTAAACGGCTGAAAATAGGCCAATTTTACTGCAAGAGATAGCAGGATCCGAACCAGTGGCGCTAGCAGGACGGGACATTCCCTGCCGCCATCAGCTGGATTTGGATAAGCGGCGCTAGCAGGACGGGACATTCCCTGCCGCCGATAGGCTGAAACACGCCACATAGCTGCAAGCGGCGCTAGCAGGACGGGACATTCCCTGCCGCCGATAGGCTGAAACATGCCACATAGCTGCAAGCTGCGAGCTAACATACGAGTGTAGTGCACCAGAACAGAGAAAAACTACGTCAACCCCGAGTATCCTGAGAGGCTACAACGCAGCCACCCATCTAGAAAACAGATATTATATCACATTTTCAGGGATTACCACCCTAGTGTGATGGCCAAACAATAGATTTATGAGCAAAGCTTGGCAAACAAATTGTTGTGTTGTGATAAATCTAAGAATAGAACAGGCTTGGATTATTGTGTATTGTGATAACAGCTAAAAATAGAACAGAGTTGGTAAACAAATCTGTTATGCAATTGTGATAAGGACAGAAATAGAAGCTAGATGTAACATAATAAAGACCCTGATATACAATCAAAACAATCTCAAGCCCACAGCACAACAACAACAATACACCCCTTATTCCAAGGGAAGGGGAGGGGCCCCTCTCCATTGAAGGCAAATACAATCAGGGTGATATAATAGATAAACCTAGGATTAAGAAGAAAAGGCCCTATTACACCAGCACACAGTTACCCCCCTCCCTCACAGGGGGAACGGACGGAGTTACCCCCGTCCCCTCACGCGCTTCCCCCTTCCTACCCACACTAGACTAAGTCCGTCTGTAGTGTGGGGCTAGCGATCGGACACACAGAGCGCCATTCACGGATAGCGCAACAGAGTGCGGAAAATATCATAAATCCAACGGACGAAGCGGACCAATGAGAGAGCGAGTTGAGGGGTGAGAGCGCGTTTTCCCCGTGTGCGCGGATTTGACGGCGCGGACGCGCGTTACAAGGACAGGAGATTCCACGCACACACACACACACACACACACCCACACAGGAGAGGGGCCATTCTATAGCATACATCAGAGATATTTTTTTAGGAGAAAAACTTGCAAGCTCCTCCCTCCCTGTCTACAGTGTGATAAGGAAAACTAAACCAGTTCCTTAAACCCGCTCAGACCCTCAACATCTTCCTAGCCTGCCAACCCTACTTCAAAGCTGAATGGTTAGTGAAACAAATATATGTATATATAAATACCCAAGTGATAAATAAGGTTGTTTTTTTGTATCATGGGTACAAGTAAGTGAATACTAACCTCACCAAACAACACTGGAAACTGATATGATAACTGAACGAAAGTACGCCCACCCTGTGGACAGAGCCTGACTTGCTGCCCCACACTGGGCAGTGGTGGTGTGTACCTGGACCATCGACCTTCATAGTTGTGAACTATATACAGAGGAAGCGTGATTTTTTTGAAGCAAGGAGGAAAAGCTATCTAGCTCTGGGGATATTCCTATACACGTATATATATATATATGGGCGTGTAGCCATGTATATATATAGATAACCTACCTATCCATATATCCACTAGCGGATACGCTCCTAGAGACATCTGTGATACCTAACATATTCCCTGTTACCTTTAAGCTAAGATCCGCTGGTTGCCACAGAAATCAAGAGCTATACTGGAAAGGAGAACAACTCAGGCTCAACAGTTAAACAAGACGCTGGCACCAACAGACCAACCCCCTACTACTTATCATGGGGGCGCGCCAGCCACAGAAACTCTTGAGCCAGGAGGACCGAGCCTACGGCTACGTGGACTACCACCCTAATTACACAGCTATAGTATTTATACTAGGGGTGAGCCGGCTCGAACCTCCTTGCGGTGCGGCTACTCTACTCTGCTCCTATATCTACAAGATACTGCTTCTGTTATTACTTTGGCCTACTGTGTCGAGTACAGTGAACATCAAACACATGCCAGGTCACAGACCCCTGGTCCCTGAGATGCCCTTGTCTGGAAGGGTGACTGAATGTCCGCTGCACAGCTCCTGTTCAGTTGGTGCTCAACGTACGAGAAATAGCAATACTGGACTGGGGGTTGCTGAACCTGTAGGTGTCCTCCTGGGGGTGTTGAACGATGCAACTGAGCCTAATGAGAAGGTGACAAGCTTCAGAGACTTAGTGGCCAGCCCCAAGATGGACACTACTACCAGAACTGAGATTTCAAAGGGGCCCAGCCCTAGGGCCAGTACCACCTGTTTCTGGGGTGGAAAGGTCCTCCCTGGCACTGGCCTCACCAATCTGGAGGATGGGGAGCTGTCCCAGGGGAATAGGCTCTTCACCCAGATGCCCGACGCGTACCTGGGGGTGGGGGAGCCGCCACCCAAGCCTCCCTGGGAGCCCCCAGGCATGGAACGACTGGGGACCGGCCTAAGGATGGGGACTGGTGACCTGCTGCAGTGGAAGACTTTACCCAGCACGGAGAGAGCAGGGTTGACCAGCAGCAGTGAGGCTGTTCCCCCACATTCCAAGACCAGATGCCGCTACTCTGTTGAACCACTGCACATGTCCCAGCCAAGTTCCCCCATGCTGCTGAAGATGGAGGCCCACCAGGATGCAGAGCTCCAACTAGGAAAGTCAATAAGAAGGCCACCCCTTGCCAAAACCAGAACCACCGCAGGGGCTCCCCACCAGCCGCTGACGGAGCCTGGCAGGGACGCAATACTAGCTGGCAACTCTGGCCCAACTCAGGTGGCTACCAACAGTCTGCTGACAGTCCGGAATACAGTTCAGGCTACCATCAGTATGGCATCTTCTGGGCCTTGCTGGTCCACCTGTGGGTACCTGTCCACACACTGGCCACAGGTACCCCCCAGAGATCATAGCCCCCTTTCCGACTGGCACCATCAACAGCCTTTGCTACCAACCACCTGGCATACCCAGAGGCAGGATCCCTCATGTGGAGAAGCACCTGCAGAAGCTAAGGCCGAGGCTGGCCTCGCCACCCAGGGGAGGAGAGCCGCTGTTGGATGGAAGGAACCTGTGTGTATGGGGAGGAGGCTGAATGTAACCAAGGAGCCACCACAAGCAGCCCAGCACCGCCTGACCCCTAGTAGGGGAGACCCTGTTTGTCAGCTGGTGCCCCAACTGGAGGAGGAGAGACCTGGCAGGTTGATACACCCTGGGGAAGCCGGCCTGATGGGACCCAGCTGGACGAAGGGGCGCTGCCGCTTCAACGGCCACACAGCCGCCAAGTGTAGAACCGGTTGGGACCGGGCAACGAAGAAACACCAGGCCGCCCAACAACCTGCATGCAACCAGTCTGCCACCCAGGTCCACCTGGAGGGAGATGCCCAGCCGTCACCCCAACTAGCTGCCGCCGCTGGGGCCGCGGCTACCCAGGAGTCTGTGTCTCAGATTGGGACCATGGTGGCCAGGATCAACGTGCTGGGAGGAGCGGCTGAACCCAACCGGGTTGGCCTGGACCTCAGCCGCAACCACAGGGGACCGGTGTCCGTAACCCCTGTCACCCCCAGCAAGAGCCGAGGGGCGCTACCCAGCGCCACCGGGACGGTGTACGGGGAGGCCCTGGCGGCCGCCGAGTGGGAGAGGCAAGAGGCGCTAGCCAGCGAGTCTGAGTCGATGTATGGGACGCCAACCGGCATCGCCACCTGGAAGGAACGAGAGGTGCTTCCCTGCACCACCAAGCTGATGTCTGGGGCGACAACCGTCGCCGCCAACTGTGAAGACTGGGGGGTGCTATCCAGCGCCCCACGCTGGTGCCTGGGGCGACAACCGTCGCCGCCACCGAGAGACCTGGACCCCTGTGAAGACTGGGGGGTGCTATCCAGCGCCCCCACACTGGTGCCTGGGGCGACAACCGTCGCCGCCACCGAGATACCTGGACCCCGGAATGAGCCCGCAGCCCCAGAGGAAGGGGTGACACCCGTCACCCCCAGCCAGCCAGAGCCCCCAGCCAGCAGGGAGAGTCCAGCTGTCCCTCACCTTCAACTGCATCCAGCTGTCTACCTCCCTCAACCAAGCCAGGGTAATTGTATTGCACTGGTGTACCAGGAAGTTTGGGCTGGGCCAAACTTGCCTGCGCCCCCTGCATCTGCCCCAGGAGCCAGGGTATCAGCCATTACCAGCCAAACTGAAGAAGCTTTGACCGCTGCCTGGGGAGTAACACAACTAGATGCGCCAAGTGCCGAGCCTAACCATAGAAGTAGAGGATCCCCAACAATTATGTCTACCCAAGATGGAGACAATGTGCCTGGACCCCTTCAGGCTAGGGGAGGAAATCCGGAGCCTTGTGCCTCCAGTCCACTAGCAGCAGTGTCCGTGGATGGGCCTGTCTCCCAGCCAACTAGAGCGGAGCCACCCTTGCAGATCCAAGACAGCCTCCGGCATAAAGGGTGGACTGTTACCTTTCCCTACCCCGCAGGTCGGATTGCCATGCACCACCCTGCCAATGTCCAGAATGAGCCTGAAGGAGGCAACGCTCCTACAGTATGCCAACCACCACCTGCCCGCGTTGACAGAGACCCTGGAAGCCGAATGAACCTGACCAGCCCCGAGGGCGAAGAAACTGCGCCTGCATCCAGTAGCCAGCCTGCCAGCAGCAAGGTGACCAACACGATGGAGACCACCAGCCCAGTGGAGAAACCTGCAGAGGTGTACACCAGGCGGCTGTTGGTCCAAGCCCCCTCATGTGCTGTGCCACCCCTGGAGGTTGCCAGGGTGGCCTCAGAGGTACACATCCAACGGCCAGAAGATCCAACAGGACCAGCTACTCCAGCAGATATAGCCGATTCCGTTAGACCTGGGGAGGGCTGGAGTCCACCACCGTCCAGCAACTGGTATCCTGGCGGACCCATTCCACAAGGACAACAAACTGAAGGCCGCAACCACTGTCGGAAGTCTGGCGGTGCAGACAACCCCTCCAGCCTTCCGAGGGGAGAGTTGTGGTATGCGGCAGCTCTGGACCATGCAGAAACCAAGACATTATAGTGATGCTACGCACCTAGCTAAATCCTGTTATTCTACAATTATGAAGCCACCTGAAAAGATGTCAGATAACGGTACTGATTTTATCTCTCAGTTGTCCTGCAAATGGAGGGAGGGGTGTTACCCCTCCCTCTCCCATCTTAAGCACCGGAACCTTCCCCTTCAACCACCAAGTTATCAGCACCACCTCAACCCTGAGGATAAAGGATCTAAACCTGCCCCCACACAGACTGTTGTTGTCACAAGTAATCATCAAACCTTCCCTCTTTAGTACCCAGACCTACCACTCAACCCCTCTATGCTTATCTACCTATTGTGCTGCTCCATGGGCTATCCTGCCTGCCCCAGACAGGGATAGCCATCTACCTAACCATTGCAATTATCTATGTTTTACTGTATGATTTATCTTTAACCATCTTTATTCCTAATCCATATGTATTTATATTATGGTTAACTGTATTCTTAATCCCCCCACCCTTTCCAGGGATGGGGAATCATGATTGCCCAAACTGACTATTGTATATGTATTATAATGCTTTTATGTTATGATCATTTATTCCTATCCATGTAGTTATTGTTTGTTGTATATAGCTTCAGTATCCTTTACACCTTCAATAAAGTGACAACTGAAATAGATGTTGATTCTTGTCTAGTGAATGCTAGAGAAGCGTAGCTTCTCTATAGTAAGGTGTCCACGTCTGTTCACACTGCCGTAGTCTTTATTCGAACTCTGGTGTCTGCCACTTACCCTAGGCAGATACCACACTAGAATCAAGCCCTTTTTTCTCAAAATTATCCTTAAATATTTTTTTTAGCTTCTTTTTCTAACTTATTGATATTTTTTAAATGTAATCTTTACTTAATAAAAATCTTGATTAAAGGTTTAGACAATGGAAAATAAATTGATATACATTTTCATTAATAACAAACCAGATTATTTCTGTAGATTAAAACAATTGGATCCAAATTAAGTAAATTTACCCAAAGTTTCTGAGCCAAAGAATAAGATAAAGTGTTTATAAAACGTTGGGTACTAGTGTAATTAACAGCCCAATGACTCCTCCTTCCCTGATCTTTTCAATAAAATCCAGACCATAAACTAAATTATGAAATTATATTTTTTTCCTTCGAAAAAAAATGAAGTAGGCTGATCCGCTGATGCATTAGTGGACTAAATCCTTTTTCCGGATCAAGTCGGTTACACGATGGATTAGGATAAAAAATAATCCTTTTAATAATCTTTACGGCAACCAACCACCTAATGACTGGCCACTTTGTCTAATTGTGTTTAATTTAATGCACATGATATATGCACAAAAATAAGCTGGAATAATGAAGATGCAAAAAATAGTAATAAAAATCACATGGATAAAAACAACGCATAAAAAATGTCCAACTTTTTATTCCCGTCTTAATCCACTTTTTTCCTACCTACCCTAAATTTTACATCATTCATCAATGGCAATGGAAATAGGATATACGTGGATATATTGACAATTTGACAGGGTAAAATTTGTCATAAACTTAGCTTCCTTATATGGACCTCATTTATTAGGATTATAGGAGATGGGGTAAAGGAGTTGGATAGTGGTTATTGTTATTTTTTTAGCCAGCTGCGTGTATCAATTTACCAGAGCACATAAAAAATTTGATGCAGCATCCTAGTAATAATAAATCGATTTCAGTGGCACAGTTCTTGATAAGATAGTCGCAAGGGGAAGCATTGATAATGTATATAAAATTATGCAGTTAAAAAGTGCAAAATCCAATTTTAAAGCTTTTAAGCTGCTACTAATACTTTAATATTGCAACACAGCTGGGGTAAATTGATATTAAATACTCCACAACACCCTTTCTCCCCTTTAAGACTTTAACACCTTACCCAAAATTTTAAACAGGACAAGGAGAACAATATCTAAAAATTCGAAGCTATATACTAAACATGAAATTAAGCACAAGTCTTCAAATTAGATTAAATAGATATATGGGCTTATAACCTTTTTGGGTTAAAAGGAAATTTTGTTACAATTATGTCAGTTTCCATAACGATTAAAACTTGAAATTTTGAAAAGCTACGCTTTCAAAAAGAATTAAAGGAAACAACTCTAATATAGACGTTATAAATGTGTCTGTAATATTCTAAATATGTTTTCTTTTATATTTACATTTAAAAACCTTTTTCTCAAAATTAAAATGTAAAATCTAAAAAAAAAAATTTCTTTTTGTTGTTTATTGAATTTATATAAAATTGTGTAATATTATTGTTTTGTTAATCTAGGTTATCATATTTTCTGTTCAGTTTACTGGAAGCAACAAAAAAGGGTTTTCAGTTGGAGATCTAAAGCCAATTTGAAACAAGTTTTAAAAAAACTAATAAGTCATCTATATATGTAAGTAAAACTTCATATAATTTTGCTTCTAGCTGGTGTAATTTAATATTGAAACTTCTGGTACGAGGGCTGGAAAAGTTTTTAACTCCCTAAAATACCAATAACTTTTATGTTATTGAATCTAGAGGCTTCAAATTTGTTGTATTGGATCTACTTATGGCAGTTAGAGCGGTGTATTTCCTGCGTGCTTTTTTTAAGCCCTAAAAAGTCATCTATATATGTATTTTTTTATAGACAGTTCTCTGTGGATAGTTTGTATTAAAATTAAAAGTAAATGCGCTAAATCCTATAAAATTTCTTATGCTAGCCAAGGAGTTTCCTCAACCATACATTTTTGTTCGGCTAGCTTAATAAATTGTATAGGATTTGGCCTAATGTTTAAAATTTATATAAATGTTATAAAAAAATGCTCTCGTATTCATTCGAATCCGGTGGATAGGAACCGGTACTCATTCATACGAAAAAACTATGTCTAGCATCGTATTATATCCAGCTTTCTACGGATATAAAAATGAACAATCAAAAGATTAAAACCAGTTTTTTTAGCCGGTGCCTTCGGCACCTCGGTCCTAAAAAACTAGTTTTAATCTTTTAATTGTACACTCTATATCCGCGGAAAGCCGTTTATAATACGATGCGAGAAATTTAACAATTTCAGAAGGAATTAAGGAAAGACTTTGTAAAATGTTGTAAGATCTGCAACTGTTTATTGTCCGGAAGAAAAACGAAGAAGGTAGGGGAAGTGATCAAAAAAGCACAGTGGATAATACAAGCAATTTCTGCGGAGAAAGGAATGTAGTATAACTTCAAAACATAGGAATGTAGCTTTTTATTATCTGTATAATTTTAAACAAGTTTTTGAATTCATTTGCTTTAAAGAAAAATTAGTACTGAATTTTAATTTGTGTTAAGATTTTGTTTTTAGTTGGTTTGTATGTTAATTGACATACATACGTAAAAATTAAGTTACTGATAATAAAACTATGAGGTAAGAATTTTAAGACAACACAATTTACTTGTATTAAAAACTCTACCAAAGTTCCATGGTGTAATGGTTGATGAAAGAAATATAAGAAGTGGAGAGAATTTAGTTTTGTTTTGACTTGGAGTATTGGATTTTTGTTTAATATTATTGTGCTTCGCTGCCTGCAGACACACAAAACACGCCACAATCAGATATTCAATCCACTCAGGAATATTTTCTCGATATTTCCTCAGAATTTGACATGACAAATTCATAATCTAACCCGTTACCAGCAATAAAAATCAATGCATAAAATAGATTCTTTACTTTCATTGCTTTTTTGAGAAAAAAAAAATAATCTTTTATAGAGGTGAAATGGGAAAAATCTTATTTGAAAAATGAGGAATAAATTAATACTCAGCTAATTTCTTCAATTGTTCAAATTTTATACTTAATTAAATTCTGACTCTGCAGCCACAGTAGTATTTAGCTACCCTATATTTTACAAGCCGTTTCCGCTTTGAAATCATCTGCAACAAAACAGCTGAACCACAATGAATAATCTTCAGCAAAAACATATAATTGCTGCAGCTGGCTGCAGAAAGGCGACAATAGTTTACAATGGAAGAACATATTGACCAATAGCTGAGGACTATATGAGCAACCTTTAATTGACTACAAAAAATCTCCTGTCACATTTTCCATGTATTCTATATCCATTATTCTAAATATGGCTACTACCAAGATCTGATTTAATTAATTAGATTAAAATATCTTAATTTATGATAAATTTGTAGCTCAATTACAATTATTTAAACCTCTTGTATGTTTTTTTAATATTTTGAAAAGGAGCTACATAAAGGTATTTTATTAGAAAAGCAAATTTTATGTTTTGTTATATAATTATCATTCTTATGATAAGATAATTAGATTTTTGCAAAATTAACCAAATAAGTACAAATGAGGATTATGTAAAGGAATTTTAAAGATACAAAATTCCGAAAACTATGAAAGTTTTTTTGTGTGTGTCGTCAGATCTCCAACATAGGGCTTTGTTCATGGCTCCTGGGATGTTTTAGGCTATTTTATCTTCCCACTCAATTACTAATTAGTTTATAGTTTCTCAAAAAAGTTAACAAATGTTCCAACGTTTTGCCAAACTATGCCGAATTACGTCATATTCCCTCCTAATATGACGTCAATCGCGAAAGTTTGGCCAAGAGTTGTAAATTTGTCCACTTTTTTGGAGACACTATAAGCTGCTTCCTCTAATAGTGAGATACTAGGGTAGCAACTACTAGTAACCCTATAACCGTATGCTATGCATTTGTATGTGCTATTTAAAACCTAATTTTCCCTTTAGTACATTTCTTGATGTGTATGCCTATCTATCTACTTTGTAAATTGTACCTGTATGAGGTGTAGATACAATACTCGTTATCTCATGGTTCGTCCTGAACAGTAAAATTATTACTTGCCAATATTTTTAATAAACCTTTGAGTTATAGTTATATATTAAATCATATTATAGACAGCTTTCCACTGATATCAAAATAAAAAATGATTTGAAACTAGTTTTGTTATTTGCGAGGGACAAAATGTCCGGGCTAACAAAACTGGTATCAATTCAATAATTCAAAAATGTTTTATCTATATTCATATAAGAGCTATCCGGTTTGGACAGACGAACCGACCAATAGAAAATCCTCGCTTTTCAAAATAAGATAAAAGTTGATAAAGCATAAAGTTAAAAACTTGAAACAGAATAGGAAAGAATAATCTTTAATTTCTTAATTGAAATATTTTATTAAATTGAAGACAGTTCAAATATAGAGAAGGTTACATAATATTTTTTCCATAAAACTTTTACAGACAAGATTATGTCGGGGAGAGGGAGGAATATATTAAAGATAAAAATGAAACAATTCCTAGCTGAACAATTCCTAGCTGAACATCTCTAGCTTTTAAAACGTTCGTACAAAGGTCAAATTTTTAAGATGATAATAATTAAAAAGGTTTTTAAGCGACAATAAATTAATGTACCCCCCCCCCCCCCCCCCATTCAATTAACATAAAAAATGGCCCCTTTTAATTTTGACATTATTGGACACCCAATTGTAATACCCTATCATGAATCATTGTAATACCCTATCATCAATCAATCAAAAAAAATAAATCACAAAAGACTAGTCAACAAATAAGTGTTAATTTAATTTACAGTCCAATTTCCCTTCCTTAACTGATAATATAGTCTTTTAGAAGATTCTAAAAGCATATTATCTATTGGGTAACTTGGTTGAATGGGGGGGGGGGGAAGAGGGGGGAGATTGGAATCGGCTCTCCACTCCTAATTTTATTTTTCAAACGAAAAACAAAAAAAATATGGGTTTTTTCTAGGGGCGCTTTCTCTTGGGAGGATAATAGTACTCTCCTCAATGATAGTTATAAACCTTTTCGGGACCTATGAGAAGCTTTATTGTAAAGGAAAATTATATTCGATTATTGGTACGAAAGATCCCTCGCGATGCTGTGAGTATTGGTGCAAAAAATGGGGACATGATTCCAGTGACGTCATATTTTTCTTTCCCGAAAAAGGGAAGGGGGGAAGAAAAAATGATATGGAAGAAAAGGGGGTTTTCCCCATCTCTTTTGAAGAGATTTTCTTCCCCCCTTCCCTTTTTCGGGAAAGAAAAATATGACGTCACTGGAATCATGTCCCCATTTTTTGCACCAATACTCACAGCATCATCCCTCGCTACACACCCACATACATATATATTAAGCTATAAAAATTGGAAAGAATTTTAATGAATATAATAGATTTGAAATCTCATAAAATTTTAAGGATTTTTTATATAATTCATTATTTAAAAGCGCAAATCCAATTTAAGTTAATAAATTTTGACCAATAGGATAGGTGGATTGGAAACTACCTGCGCTCTAATTGGTTGAATGATGTACGTAACTTAAGCTTCTCCAATCAGGGCGCAGATAGTTTTCAATCCACCAATCCCAGATGTCAAAATTATTTAACTTAATTTGTATTTGCGCTTATAGATAAAGAATTATACAAAAAACGAATTTTATAAAAATTCCTTAAAATTTTATGCAGATTTCAAATCTATTATATTCATTAAAATTCTTTCCAATTTTTATAGCTTAATATATATCCTGTTACTTTAATAAGGATAATTGTAATTGGCTTGTCGTTACTGTGCTATGTAAGTTGTTTATCAGATTAATTTTCTATCTCTTGAAAGTACGATTTCTATATATTTTTCTATAAAAGATCGCTTTCAGATATCAGAGCTGCATTTTTTATTGACGAAATCTCAAAACTTTGATAGTGTCTGAAGCCAAAAAAAATGATATTTTTACTGGTTTATCCTGTTTTTTCTCTGTTGAAATTCAGAGATAGGTCAATGATTAAAATGGATATTGACATCATTTATTGGTCAGTTCTTTCATCCAGTAAAAAAAGAGGGGATGGGGGATTCACTTTATTAGAGTACAAGATAACCTGGTGTAACATCAAAGTATTAATAAATATATTATAATGTGTAAGCAACAATAAAACCAACAGTGACAATAATCAAAAATAAAATTCTAGGAAATTGGTAAAGAAAATGTAGTTTGTATAACAATACCTGTAATTTCTGTAGAGTCTGATGAAGATGGTGAATATAACTCCAACAAGAACAATACTGATGCCAACAATCAGAGCTATTACAATCTTCTCCTGGTAGTTTAAGATGCTTTCAATAAATATGCAGTATTTTAGAACCTAGTAAAAGTGTCTGACTCAGATTATGACGTCAAAAAAATTAACCAATGAGAGGCCAGTATACACTGGAATTGAACAATGGTAAAATTTATAGTTGCCTCTCATTGGTTAATTTTATTTGACGTCATAATCTGAGTCAGACACTTTACCTAGGTTCAGTATTTTAATTTGCTTGGATATATTGTATTACTTGAAGATGGAGATAGAATATACGTGAATATTTTGACAGTGGAAAATTTGACGTCATTTAGGTTGCAAACATGGATGTCATTTATTGTTCAGGTTGTTCAGTTTGTTATCTAGTAGGAGGGAAGTGGATATGGTAAGTGGATAAATTGGTGGTATCTTACTTTTAGCCAGCTGCAAAATCACTTTAATAGCGTACATGATAATCTGACGTAAGATCCAATAATAAATCCATTTTACTTGTAAAAATATGGTCTTACGTCAACCCTATTGAATTAAACAAAAGTGTAAATGGATGACCTATCATTGATAATCAAGATTTATATTTAGTAAATATTATTTACATCAACATTTGGCGATGGATATATGATATTCGTGGATATATTGACAGGGTAAAATTTGTCGTCAGTTTTGCTTACTAATGGTACCTCCTTTATTGGTCAGTTGGTCATTGAAGGGTGTGGATGGGGTGTTTTGCTGCGATCATCACTTCAACATGAAAATCATGTGCAACATCCAATTGATAATATATCGATTACTATGACCAACACATTCTTTTTGCTAGAATACTAGAATATCAGCGATTCCATAATAATAATATTTTGTATTTTTAATAAAAAAATTAATGGAGGGTTAGTTGAAAAGGTGCAAAATTAATTCAGAAAAAATTTTTCAATTAAAATTTGACCTCAATATTTTCAAGAGCTATTAAAATAAAACGTGATCCTATTTCTATTAGCGTTGCTTATCTATAAACTGTGTATATTAGAATGATAGTACGTTAAAGTGAGTTACACCGCCTTTAATATAGACATCAAGATTTTCCAAATCAAATTGTGAGTGTGTGTCTGTGTCTGTGTCGAATGATGTCGCTAACCACTGAACCGTTTTTGTTCTGCTTTATAGTATACCTTCTCATGTGTCCTGGTAAGTTTTATAACTATTTTGGGGGGGTTGGGTACCACGACCCCAAAGAGAAATCGCCATTCAAAAAATTACCACCTTCCAAAAAAACTTCTTTTTAAAACTACAATTGAAAATAGGGAGTGTTATGATGACGCTGATTTCAGTCCCAATATTTCTATTTTCAAATATGAAAATATTCTGAAACGGGGACTTATTTCTATATTTCTTGATGGTTGATTCATTTTTAGTAAAACTTGAAACTTACATTTACTAATTAAGTTTTTAACTAATTCTTAAAAATATGATTTTTTTATTCTCTCCTGCTAGGTTCTGAGAAGCTACACTGTAGAGGAGAACCGAAACGGTTCAGTAGTTAGCGAGATCCTTCGGTACAGACAAACAGACAGACAGAGATCCTGTTATTTTTATCTAAGGATAAGGTCTTATTGTTTAAAGTTTAAGATAACTACTGAACCGATTGGGTTCTCTATTTTAGGTTAGCTTCACATAGTTCCTTTGATGGTTTTCACCTATTTTGTTTTTAGTTAAAAGCTTTGAAATGGTTTTAGGCTAATTTTCTAGCCTCTCTATTTTCTTAGAATAAATGCTAGGGGCGCAACCACTAGTATTATATACAGTAGAAATTAAAATCAATCTCTACTGTTAACTTTGGCTGAAGGTTAAATAAAGAGCGCTTATTTAAACAGAAAGCGGTGCAAAACCCAAGAAACTAAAAAAAAAGTTTTACCCCCTTCATCAAATTGGCCTTGTCCTTGGAAAAGTATATATATATATGTGGGTGTGTGCGTGTGTGTGTGTGTGTGTGTGGGTGTGTGTATTTGTGGGTTTGTTAACTATGTAGGATTAGAGTGTAAATATCTGATCTAGAATTCATTTGATGCTAATACTTTTAATGCATTCAGGAAGGAGCAAGAACACATGGACACAAATAAATTAATCTTCTGTTGAGTACAATTCCATAAAAGAAAGGGATGTAGATTCTTTTAACAATTATTTTCCTTTCTCCCTGATGTTAAATAGTGACAAAGTAATTAAATCAAAGTATAATAATAGAAAGCAAGCAGATATTCGTCTTGAGTGGGGTGACCATAGGAAAAATTATCAAATAGGGAGGCAGATACCCCTCTTGGTCTTAAAACATATTAGACATTTAAAAAAGAAATACAATTACTATTGTTATTCCTTTTGATAAATTTCATATTTATTGAATAAATTAAAAGTAAGGGATTTATATTATAACAAGAGGAAGGTTTCAGTGATTGAAAAGAGAAACCGCTAGTAAGATTATTTATAGATTTAGTAAGTAAGTAATATTATTTAAAGGTTGATAATTCATAAACTTTTATTTCATTCTTTGGTGTGTATAAGAAGAAGGAATCCTAACTGAGGTTAGCAAATGATGGGACTATATACATAGGGGTTTATCTTAGTAATGGTGTCCCTACATGTCTACAAATATTTCCTGAATATTGTTAGCGAATGATGGGACTATATACATAGGGGTTTATCTTAGTAATGGTGTCCCTACATGTATACAAATATTTTCTGAATATGGTTAGCAATTGATGGGACTATATACATAGGGGTTTATCTTAGTAATGGTGTCCCTACATGTCTACAAATATTTCCTGAATATTGTTAGCGAATGATGGGACTATATACATAGGGGTTTATCTTAGTAATGGTGTCCCTACATGTATACAAATATTTTCTGAATATGGTTAGCAAATGTTGGGACTATATACATACATAGGGGTTTATCTTAGTAATGGTGTCCCTACATGTATACAAATATTTTCTGAATATGGTTAGCAATTGATGGGACTATATACATAGGGGTTTATCTTAGTTATTGTTTTCCTACATGTATACAAATATTTTCTGAATATGATTATCAATGATGGGACTAAATATATATTTCATTATTTTTTTGACAATAACAAAGCTTTTGATTCATAAAGAAATCTGTTTTAATAATTCACTATATAATTTATTAATTTTCTAATATTTTTAAGAAAAGTTATATCTTTACAAGACTAAAGAGCTTTACAGTCAAAACAGGTAGTTTAATATTTTATATTTTCTGTATTGATGGCAATTACAGGAAACTAAATTAAATAATATGTAGGGAAAAATCGGTTAAAAATAAGATAGCTTTTTAAAGGGGCCTAAACATTGGTGAAACTGAAGGGATCTCACAATAATCAGATGATAAATTAAAGTAAAAAATACAACCCAAACACATAAAATAAAGTTACCTCTTCAGAAGATTACAATTATTGGTGGAAAAGTGTGAACACTGCTAGTTTGTACAAACCAATCAAAATTTTATAACTTATGCAAAGTTTTTTAAGACAATGAATAAGGGAAACTGTTTTAAAATATTTGGAGACCAGAATAATTTACAGTCCAATGCAGGGTTGGCAAAAATCTGGCTTTTTCTAATAAAAGTCCGCGGACTTTTAAAAGCCCAGTTTTAACTGGTTGATTATTGGGGAAAAACAGTATATAAACATTAGTATTTACAACAAAAAAAAGACTTATTACAGATGTGTAGATATTTAGGCCTTTTTGGAGGCAAAAATAGCATTTTTTTTAAGGTGGACTTTTGCTATATATTTTTGTTGGTGGTTAAAACCAGAAAAAATCCATGTGGTTTAATCTGCCCTGGACTTTCCATGCCAACCCTGGTCTAATGTCCCCTTCCTTCCTTAAATATAGCTTTTCAGCATTTTTGTACGGACGTACAAGAATTATGTTGTTTGGGAAATGCACTTTGGTTGTATGCTCCACTCATTTTCTTTCACCCAAACTCTCCCACAGCAGGCCTGGGCCTGGAAATACATGATTGCAACCAATTTTTCATGTCTACCCCTAGGTTACAAGCTTATAACATACGACAATGTGGGTGTGTTAGTTTGTGAGTGAGCTTGTGTCTTCCAAGCCAACAAATCTGTTCAGTGTTCTGATGTGTGCGGAATTTGGAATCACATGCATTTGGAAAGAAGAAAAATTAAGGAAGAGGGTTTTCCAGGATAGGGACGTCCAAGTTTTTTTTTATTTTGAGGGGGGTAAAATGGGGGTTTTTACAGATTTGAGTGGGGTAATCTAATGTAATATTTAAAATTTTGAGAGGGGTAGGGAATGTGGGGTATCAAAACTCGAGAGGGGTAAAGGAGTGATTACACCTTGCCCCCCATTACCTTGGACGTCTATGTTTCATGATATTTATGATGAACCTAAGTTTATTAATGACTATAACTATACGTTTCATCATATATTTTGTGTATTTATCTGAATATATTTTTGCATTATTAGAAATGTGTCTTGTTCAACTCTTCCAATGACTTTCTCTTACATAAGTGCGTTTTTTATTGGCAAAGCTTCTCTATAGCTCACTTTGTCCATAAACACACCCTTCTGTACAGTTGGTACAGTTGAGAGTAAAGGTGAAGATTACCCTGACATGTGATCAACCATTCAATACATTGTCTGTTCAATGCTATTAGGAACATTTTATTTTTTTCAGGGGAATTGTGATTTAAAGGTTATGGCGGATCTTTTTATATGATTTAGACTAGTTTAAATCTAATTGATTATTTATCAAATTGTCTGTTAAAAAATTTACATGTGATATGTTAAATTGCAATATCTTCTAACCTAATTTTTGGAAAAAGATTTGGTGATAAAAAAATAATCTGGCAAATTAAGACCTTCTCTTAATAACTCTGGAATGCACATTATATGAAAATAAATGAAATAAAGAACTGTGAAATCATATAGATGCATTTAAATCACAAAATTGTATGAGATGGCCGGTGGGAAAATTTTCATCATTTTTTTGTAATTAATCAGCTCGTACTTTTTTTGTAAGATAAGTGATTTTTTTTCTTTTTTGAGTTTTCTAACCTAATTTGTAATTGTAAAGTTGAATAATTTTGTTTGTGTGATTTTCGCGATCTCTATTCAAGATGGACAGCTGAATTTTTAGTGAAGATTCCGCAGACATCTGAGCAATTCTATAGTTTTTTGTCCCGTTGGCCTTTCTTTTTCAGTCTTAGTTCAAATAAAGCTAACTAGGGAGAAGATTTTATTCTTTGATATCTGATGGTAAAATGTTCACGACATGTAAAGAAAATTAGCTATGGAGAAAATCTATTTTATTAGTTAACTAAGGGCGATTTCTCTTGAGAGGGTGGTGGTAACCTCACCCAAAACAGTTAAAACCTTCCCAGGACCTATGAAGAGCCACATTATAAAGAAGAACCATATTGTTACAATTGTTTGTGAGAGGCACAGACATACACACATACACACAGATCCTCCTTCTTTATTATAAGGATTTATCCGTTCATTATTTTTTCTTGATGTTTTACTAAATAATTCTATGTTTATGTTACTCTCCAGTTATGGATGTTGTCATTCTTTTTTGGATATTTATTTTTCAAATATCTGAGTTAAGCAAAATAAATTATAGGCTAGAAGGAAAGACAAGTTATAATCCAAAAACAAAATTAGAATATTTTATGATCAAAAGAAAACTGTTATTATTGTTTATGTTTGAAGATAATTATGAACAAGTTAATCACTTAATACCCTCTCAGATAAAAGGATAAATCCTATCCCCCGACGACTAAAGGATATTCTTTATTAAAAAAACAAGAGTGATATTATTCACACGTTGCAAAGCTTTCAAGAAAACAAAAGTCTTCAGGGTCGAATTAAAGACGAAATTAATTGACTTTACTATCAAGTAACTAAGTTGATAAATCATATTTCTATCATAGCATTATGGAGTGACTTACAGTTACAATAAACATGCTTCAATTTTAGAGGAATTTCTAAAGATGACAACTGGTGAAAATTCAATATTGTAAGGAAGCTGTGCTCCTAAAAAGTGTTTATTTTTTAATTTATTTTGTTCATTCATGGTGAAAATAAGGTGGTGGAGTACACACACTGAAAATGTCTCGTCTACGTGTATATTTTTAAAAGCAATTCTTTTCTATTATTAGGTTCCGTCCATCAGAAGCTCTTTTCGTTAATTTAGACATGTTAAAGTTGTCCGATCGATCTCAAACTTTGCATGGAGATTCCTATAATGATTAGGTACGATTTGGAAAACGTAGCAAATCTATAATCGTTACCAAAAAGTCTTTACGTAAATTTAAAACATACTGATTTTTACAACAATTTGTATGATATTATTATCGAATTCATTTGATTTTTAGCATTAAGATTCCTAGGACATCAAGGTACAATGTTATAAGCGAAACATCTCTAAAATTATATCTAAAGTTGTTACCTTTCTGGGAAGTTAAATATTTGATTTATTTTAGTGCTTCTCTACTTACACATGTTGTCATCTTTGTTAAATTATACATAAAAGAAAATATATTTTATAAAAGAAATGTTTGACAAGCATTTCTTTACTTTTTAAAAAGCGAAGCTTTTCTATAATTATGGTAGGTCCGTCCGTGATAGATAGCTTTTTTTCGTTAATTTAGGCATGTTAGAATTGGGATCTACTGCAGTTCACAGTAAAATATTGCTGGTAAGCAATATTTCAAAAAATCTATGAATTTTAAAGGCTGCTAGCTGCAAAACGGCTGAACGTACAGATCATATCCGCACACCATTTTAAGTGGCATTAAGAAGGCCTACAAATAATCTGGAATAGCCAAGATCCAATTATGCACAGGGAAAGCTTCACTGAAGAAAAAACGCGTAAAATATGTCTTTTTCTCGCATTTCTCTGCACTGCGAGATAATTATGCATTATTGATTTATGGCTATTCCAAATTATTTGTAGGCCTTCTTATGCTGCTTAAAACAGTTTGCGGGCATGATCTGTTCGTTCAGCCGTTTGGCAGCTAGAAGCCTTTAAAAGTCATAGATTTTTGGAAATATTGCTTACCAGCAATATTTTACCGTGAACTGCAGTAGATCCTAGAATTGTTCTATCGACTTCAAACTTTGCATGGTGATTCCTGTAGTAGTTAAATACGATTTAGAAAGCGTAGCAACTTTATAATCATTATCAGAATGTCCGTACGTCCATTTTAAACATGTTGATTTTCTACTTTTTTAACAACAAATTTTTATGTGATCTAATCATTTGTTTGATCTGATTTTTGGTAAATTGATTCCTGGGACAACAAAGTACAATATTATAAGCGAAGCAACTATATTATCAAGTTCTAAAAATGTAAATATGTCTATAAACATTATCCTGTATCAAGCAGTTTTTCAACAAATTTTACTTACAATTTTGCTTCGACTCTTATACTTTTATATTCTGATTATTCAGTTCTGAAACTATACAAGTGTTAATGTCTGTTTGTCCTACCGTTTCAGTGCTTCGCTTTTATGGATGTTGTCATCCTTGTTTATTAAGGCGGGTTGATTTCACCCTTTTTTTTGATTTTCACATTTTTTCAAGTTGGCCAAGCTGTAAATGTGTATTTCAAAGGCCCTGAAACTTAAAAAATCATTTTAAATCAAATAACAATTTTCGCGCAGCTAATCCAAAATTCGCTGTTTTGATGTAGAAGCTCAAAATCCTAACTTTCTTATTTTTTAAGCCACAATAATGGTAAACCTATCAAAATGCACGTAAATTTAACCACAAAAACGATAACCTGAAAATAAATTAGCTGGAAAGGATATCTAAAAAGATACAACACATTTTTTTTTATCAAATATCATAATATTTTCATTTTTTAAAAGATGGCTGTATTTTATTTAATTATAATAATAAAGTCATGATTTTTCCTTTTATTTTTGTCTTGCATCAAGTTTTAACACCCCTCCATCCCCCCTTACTATGATTTTTAGGGAAGTGGGAACTGATAAATATTCTATTCCACTTATTTTCATGGATGCAATTGTGTATCATGATAGATTCAGCTTAAGAATTATTTTGAGTATTTTTATTAAATTTTGATTCATTGTTTCCAAAATAGTAGTGTTCAAACTTTTTAGCCAATAATTTCGTTTATCATCATTGGGAATGTATAATGTATATCAATTTATCATCCATAGTCTTAATCTCCTTTTATCCCTGAGAGACATAGGTTATTAAAATAATTAGTTTACCAAGAGTTTAACATAAGGGATGTTAAGGGATAAGACAATGGATGATTAATAAATTTAAATTGCCCAATGTAAGTTAAAATCATTGATGGAAAAGTTAAACATTGTAAATTTGTAAAGCCAACAAATGATATTATTTTATGAAATATTGGGGACCAGTATAAATAATATTCCAATGTCCCCTCCATCCCTGTTATTAAAGAGAAAATATATTTAAAGCTACAATTAAAGGGATCTTAAGGGATATGACAATGGACAATAAAAAGTTATACATTCCAATGATTATAAACAAACTAATCAAAGTTTAATAAATTACGAGTTACCCATAGTTTCAGAACCAACAAGGTTATAAAACTTTCGGTACCTGTAATAAATTAATAATCATAAAAACCATTAAAAAAATCATAACAACCATTAAAATAAGGAACAAGTTCCATTATACCAGCTATCTTCTTAAGGGATTTGACAATGAACAATAATTTGAAAAACAAAATTACCTTTCTGTGGATAAATATTATTTGGTAAACTCTGCATTAAAATACGATAATAGCACTTGAAGTTTTTGGCAGACTGACTGACAGACATACAAAGTAAATTATAGAGTAGCTTCGCTGAAAACAATTAATGGATATAGAATATGTGGATTTTATCAGAAGGGAAAGTTTTTTGTCAATTAAGGTTGCTAATATTTATATAATTTATTGGTCAGGTCATTCCTACATTAGGAGGGGAGGGAAAGAGGGGGTGGTTGGGGGTTCATTGTTATATTAACCAGCTTAAAGAAACATTTTATTAGTGCTGAATCCCTTACGTATTATATACTAATTGTCGTATCTTAACCTACCTTATTCTTAATAGTCAGTTTATAGGGCAATTTCTAATATTTCTGTAAATCTATGTGTGAAGTAATAATTATTATATATCGAAATGGGGGTTTTTAGGGTTGACTAATTCAAAAATGGGTTAATTTTTTATGTAGATTTAACCGTTTAGTAGCTAAACAGAAAAAAATACATATATTTAATATTTTTTTGAAAAATCACGAAACCTTACATGACGTCACTATCTTCAAAAATAATGATTTTTGTTTTTATATCTGCGAAGCTTATTAAAACATATTTTAAATTTAAAATACAATTTTCTCTGATATAAAGAGCTATATTATATTGGCCAATTTTATAAATTCACTGATTCCAATATCAACCCACCTTATTGTTTATATTAATATATTTTACATAAATGTGCAACAAACTAGACTGTGTTAGAATGTTGAGATTTTACTTTCATTAAAATGAAAATCAAAAATGACATATTTATTATGATTCGACTATTATTCTTAACTTTTATGATGTATCTAAATAAAGTGTTATCGTTCAAACCCGCATTCGCTCGTTCTCAGGAAGGTGATATGTTTTAATGTCGACCCAACACCGCGTCACGAAGACTTAAAAATGGATACTACTTCTGTTATGTCAAGTGTACGACATAAATAGTTGAGTAGGGGGAATGCCTTTACTTATTATTACAATATACAGTTAAGATTTCCAGACAAAGTTCGTGCAAATAAATGGTTGGTTCACTGTTCAGCGGATGAGCCGAATCTAGTACAAGCCAAAATAAATAAGTCCAAATAGGAAGTAATAAAACAAAAGTTAGATAGGAATTATGTATCCTAAGCATCTTAAGTTCCTGATCATAATTGACAAAAGTTTCCTCCTCCAGGGGGTGGGGTATTATATCAGGATTCTTGGCGTGCTCTGCGGCCCCGGGGAGACCGAGCCCGCCACCCTCAATATACTCCCGCTGTTTGATCTCCTCCGGAAGGTATTTACCGCTGTCCGCCGCGCCATTAGTATTCGCGCCAAGGTTCTAAAAATGTGTTTTGTTTAATTCAATATTTATTTATCGCATGGTATTATAGACAGCTTTCCACGGATATTAAAATGAAAAATCTAAGATTTAAACTAGTTTTATGAGCCAGATATTTACTTTAATATTCGTGGAAAATTGTCTGTTATACGATGCTATATATTATTTTTTAGTATGGCTGAGATCTGGTTCTAATTCAGCGGTTATTAATCGGTTTTGATGGCATAATGGAAAAGTTTTTTTTGCATCCAACGTTTTTTGCAATAATGAACATGTAAAGTATTTGCTGGTTTTAGAGGGGTAAAAAGTTAAAGTTAAAGTATGTTTGAAAATAAAGTAATTACTTCCCTGAGAAATATTCCAGATGTTTTGACAGGGCTCAGCAGCCGCGTGTCAGCTGCGACTAAGCCTCAAGTTTAAACCTGTTTTGATGCTTTAAAAATAATTTGAAAATATTTGGATCAAGATGAGACTTCCAGCTGATTTTTGTATAATGTAAATGGTTGATTTCCCTGACTCTTGCATACCGACGGCTGACGCGCGGATGCCGAACTCTGTGTTTTTAAGCACACGAAGAAAAGGTTTGTTAAAAAAGAAAGAAATTGTTTTTTATGTAAAATCTCAGAAATCTAAAGGGATAAAGACAAAAGGCCGATAAATTTATGTACATCCCCAAAAATAATACAAAAAAAAATTAGTGGTTGAAACGTTTGGAAAATCAACTTAATAAACTAACCATTCAAAATTCAATAAAAGTCCTCAAAGTTGTTAAGCAAACGAATAAGAAGATTTTGGGGACTAGTGAAATAAAAGGCCCATTGTCTCTCTCTCCCTCTCTCTTTGGTAAAATCTTTTATAGTCTCTATTTCATTTTTCCCTGTATTTTTGGATCACAAGCGAAGTCCATATGTTCGACCGTCTGCCTATTCGTGCACAATTTTTACCTTGTTGTCCAGAACAGCGGTTGATGTTATAACTTCTGTGGTTGATGTTAATACTGTTGTTCTTGATTCAAGAAACTGTGGCTTGAACACAGCCTAAAAAAACATAATAGTTATTTATCGCATCGTATTATAGACAGCTTTCCCGCGGATATTAAAACCAGTTATGTTAGCCCTAAGGAGCCGGAGGTTAATTCTCACCAATCTGGTATTAGTTTTTAATTTTTGATTTTAAAATTCGTGGAAAATGGTCTGTAATACGATGATATACATAATTTTTCAGTATAGATGAGAACCGGCCCTAATCCAGCGGATAGTATTTGGTTTAGAAGCCAAGCTGGAAAAACTTTTAACAACATTTCAAAAGATCAAACCTATTTTACAACTAAAAAGTGTGGGTCTTTGATTGGCTATGATTTCTAGTTTTGCCATTATTAGGCTTCCTAAAGAAAAAACTGTCCTTGTTATAAATTAACCTATGAATAAGAATACCAATTTTGATTTTCAATTCTTGTAAATGAAAAAGGCTATCAGTTTCTAATTAAATGTTAAATATCATATTTCAACTGAAGCACCTAATGAATATATCTCAATGATGTGCTATCCCTTCCACATAGTGTTTTATCCGCAAATAAATAATTGGCGAAAATCAATTATGAAAATAAACCAATATTTTCTGTTGAAAATTGTGTCGCTTCGGGTTCTAGACCTCTCCACGCACCTTGAAACATACTCTGCTTATGATTGCGGTGTAAAGCCTCATTCGCCCGTCAGACAACCAACTCTTTGATTGCACGACCTTTGTGTGAGAAGTTCAAACTGTGCATGGTAATGAGTTGCGCCTGTTTTGGGCCAAGGCATTCTCCCTATTCTTACTACTAATGTCTCGCACCTGTTATAGTAGCAGTAGGAACCATTTTTAATGTCTTTTAGTTATGACGCGGTGTTCAGCAAGATTCGAACCTATCACCTTCCCGACGACGAGCGAGTGCGCTACGTGTTGAGCCACGGACGCGGATTTGGTTTGATAATACATTATCTAGAAGTGTGGGCAACTTTATACTTAAAACGATGGGTTTTCAAATGAAGAAAATGATAATAGTTATTTCTCGTATCGTATTATAAACGGCTTTCCGCGGATATAGAATGTACAATTATAAGATTAAAACTAGGTTTTTTAGCCCCGAAGTGCCGGAGGCACCGGCTAAAAAACTAGTTTTAATCTTATGATTGTACATTTCTATATTCGTAGAAAACTGGATATAATACGATGCTAGACATAATTTTTTCGTATGGATGAGAACCGGTTCCTATCCACCGGATTCGAATGAATACGAGAATAGTTATTTCTCGCATCGTATTATAAACGGCTTTCCGCGGATATAGAAAGTACAATTATGAGATTAAAACTAGTTTTTTTAGCCCCGAGGTGCCGGAGGCACCGGCTAAAAAAACTGGTTTTAATCTTATGATTGTACATTTCTATATTCGTAGAAAGCTGGATATAAAACGATGCTAGACATAGTTTTTTCGTATGGATGAGAACCGGTTCCTATCCACCGGATTCGAATGAATACGAGAAAGCCCTTTACGCCACTGTTCATTAGTTACTAGTATAGTCGATAATAACAGATATACAAAATGACATGCGGACGAAAACATGAATGAAGACAAAATGAAAGAAAAACGACGGACAGACAGATGAACATCTTTATATCCTGCCTTAAATTTAATACACAGACATAAACATATTATCAAGTAAATGTATTTATCTAAGACATAATTATGTGGATACAGAGAAGAAGGAAACGACAGACACACGAATGGACAGACGACAAGACATCCTATTACTTAGTATTATGGTTTACCTTATCAACGCAGGCATAAGTTGTCTTTAAATAAACATGAAGATCTTTACATTCCAGGATACCAAGCTCTGAAAATGAAACACTTATTAAATAAATTATAAAATTTCAAATAGTTTATCTTAATATTTTAATCTCACCACACGTTGTGATTAGATTTAATTGGTCAAATTAACCATTTCTTTTTCCTAAAAATACTTTCTCAAAAAAATTATTTCTTGGCCTCACCCGTGGGCCGTCCCCCCTTCCCCCTTTTTTTCTAGCGGGGTGATTTTACCCATAGGAGCACCTTTAACATTGATTTAACATAACATAACCTAACATAAGCATGATTCAGATGCAATATGAAGGAATAATTAAAATGCTGATCTTATCATAGTAATTCAAAGAGTAGGTTTGCTTCTAGGATTCTAACTAGGATTTATTATTACTTGGATATTGCACCAGATTATCATGTAATCTAATAAAGTGAAACTTGTAGCTGGCTAAAAAAAACTATCCCCACATGCACCCCTTTACTCCATCCCCTCCCTTCCTACTGGATGAACGAACTAAAGAATAAAAGTTCATGGTAACAACCTAAATTGACGACAATTTTTCTTATTTTTCTACATCCATTGTAAGTTTACAAAAAAATCTTAAAAATACATTTTGTAGTTTATCTTATGTTTTTGCAAAAGTTTAAGTACTTTTTTATTACATCTTATAGTTCATATCTCTCAATACCTAAAAAAAGGGTAGTGGCAACCGCAACTGCACGCTTAATATTTGAATTATCCGCAGTCGAAGATGCAAGTCAACAATCCAAAGCCGCGGCAGATAACCAATTCTGTTAACGTTAATTGCGCAAATTTTAAACAATCTCCAGCTAAGCATAAGGTAAATTAAAAATCCGCAGCCAATTTTTTAACATTTCACAGTCGCTTTTAAGCCATACATTGCTTTGCAGCTGGACTGCCAATGAAATGTGCGGCTGCAAAATCCTTCTTGTAAAAGTTTATCCTTTTTACTCACCTAATATGCTGTAAAAGATACTTTTAACGTTTGTAAATCTTTTTTTCTTTTCTTTATGCTTTAATATTAAGCTTTTTTTAATTCAAATACCCAAACTGTGAAAAATACCCCAATGAATCTGCATCTTATTTTTGTGGTTCAATGTTTAGTTATGTCAACTAAGTAGGTCTATCCGTTGGGAGGGGGAGTAAGGAGTTTTACCCAACCCTCCAATGAATTTGGGACAAGTAATACAAATTTTACCTCCAACTAAAATAAGAGAGAGGAGCCGCCCCCCCCGCCCCCCCCCCCCGCCCCCCCCCCCCCCCTCAAAAAATCCTCTGAAATCCTGACTAAAATTATTTTTTGAAAATTATGTTATGTAGTAAGTGAGATTAAACTATAGCTAAAACATCTATGATTAAATGATCCTCTGTTTGAATATGAGATTCTGTCAAAATTTGACCCATTTTCTTTTATAATTATTTATGTTTCTATTAAACATAAAATGCATAAAAGCAAAAACCAAAACTAAATATATTCATGTAATTCAATTTAAATTTGGAAGCTGACAAGTATAATTTGTTCTGTCCAACAACTTCTGAAAAATATCATTTATAAACTTTAAAAATGGATATAGAATATACGTGGATATTTGGACAGGGAATTTTTTGACAATTTAGGTTGTTATAATCGACATCATTTATTGATCAGTTCGTTCATCCTATAAAAGGAAAGGGTAAGGGGTAAAGGGGATGGATGGGTGGGTGATCGTTATCAGTCAGCTACAAGTACATGATTATCTGAAGTAAAATCCAAATAATTATAAATTCATTATTTCTAATAAATTTAGGCTAGGAATTGCAATAGGTCCATATTAATCAAGATGATCTTTTTGAGTAAGATCGCCAAATATATGAAAGTATCAAATAGACATATTTTCAATGTCACATAATTAGATTATTGCTTTGTAATCAGTGGCGTGCGCGGTAGGGGCTGTCAACCCCTCATTAGAATCAAAATTGAGAAGACCTCCCTACCAATTTTTCGTCCCGTAATGCTTTCTCGCCCCCGGGTGAATCACTGTACACACCACTGATATCATTAAACATAAAGGCTCATATGTGAAAGTGATAATGCACCAAAATTTGTATAATTTTAAAGGATATAAATCTTACAAATTGGATTATAAGTCTAAAGAAATAAAATGTTGAATATTTAAATAATTTCATATTTTAGATAAAAATGTATTAAATATTTAGGGCTCTTTCAAATGACTATTTTTTTTCATTTAAAATAAATGTAATAATTTTAGTGATTTAATTTTTTTAGTAGCAAAGCTAATCTACAATTATGTCTGTCCGTTTGTCCGTCAGTCAGTCCGTATGCTATGGGGGAATGCAATTTTCTCAGCTGCTATTTAAGATAGACTGCTGATTTTTTATGAAGATTTCCCATTTCAATGAGCATCCAGTATGTAATATACATTGTCCGTCGATCTGTCAGTCATGCTTTATTCTTGACTTTAATAAATCATCAAATGCTCTTTAAATCTTCTTGTTTGTACTTCAATGATTTTTTTACGTCGCTACTTTTGGATTTTTTCGTCCTTGTAAAGATGTTATTTATGTCTATTTAAAATACATAATTTCATAATTAGGATAAATTTTATTGTAGCTACGTTTCTTTCCTATAGTATTGAGAGTCAGGGAGAAAACGCTGTTTAATGGCGTACTTTTTTTAGTTTAGCTTCGCTACTTACCTATAGGATTTGCAGACAGGGAGCATTCCGACTGTCCGTGGCAATGGTGAAGAACTGCAGGACTTGCAGACGCGTCTTCACATGTATCCATCACTTCACTGCTGTAGAACGTAGACAGAGAATCCTGAAAACAATATCAAATTTTGTTTTATATCTACCAGTGGATTTGCTTTAAATTATCTTTGTCAACAATAGTTTAAAACGCCCCAGTAATTATAATATAGGCAGAGGGTGGCTTATGTTGATTAAGGTTGAGGGTGGCTTAGGTTGATTGAGGCTGAGGGTGGCTTAGATTGATTGAGGCTGAGGGTGGCTTAGATTGATTGAGGCTGAGGGTGACTTAGATTGATTGAGGCTGAGTGTGGCTTAGGTTGATTGAGGCAGAGGATAGCTTATGTTGATTGAGTTAAGTGTGGCTTAGAATGATTGATTGAGGCTGAGGGTGGCTGAATCGAAATTTAATGGCTGTGAAGAGGGTTACAGCGGCTTATCGTGGTTGATTCTTCCTCCAAGCCGCACAGCTTTCACGAATCAACACAGACAGATAGACATCCTGTTACTAGGAAAATAATTTCCTTCAAAATAAAAGAATCAATCCACATTTGTATATTTTTTCATAAATTATTTCATAAATAATCTTGCATGATATTGCAAAATATTGAAAAGTGAAAAATATAGAAAACTAGAGTTGGCTCGATATAATTATCTCCCTATTGGCTAGTTTTCTATATGCATATCTATTTCTCAAAAAATCTATTTTCCTCACCCGGCATTACTATCTAAAAGAAAGTAAATATTCAATAATTTAAATGATTTTAAAAAGATTTTTAAAATTATATTTTTTCTTTACATTACCATCACCAAAGGGTTAATGATGATGATTACAATTTTAGTTTAATATTTGAACACACAAAGTGTCGCCACAATCGAATTCTTTTAAAACAGAGTTTTCTTAAATTTATTATATTATAAATTTAAATTTTCTTTTTTATGATTAGAAATTATATACATCAATATAAGGTAAATAGCAACATGAAATGAAAATAATGAATTTATTTTTAATAAAGTAAAATAATGGGTCTTATCGTTCTAGCCAATGAGAGTTTATTATGGATTATTGGAGCACTATGAGTTATATACATATATTCCTTGGAAAACTTGAGCTCGTTTATAGACATTTATTTCCTATATAGATCTGACATGGATCTTGAAGCAATTAAGCAGGCCGTTTTGTACATGTTAAAAATTGGAAGATTTCATTAAATAAAAGTTATTGCAAATATACTTAGTAAATAACAATAAATATGTTATTATGTCCCAAGATTGAGAAATGACAAGTTTTTATCAAAATACAATATAAAGCTTAAACTCTAATACACAAAAACATAAACACACACACATACACACTCAAGCAAAAACACATAAACACATCTTTTGTTTTGGTAAAACCATTATTTTCACTCCCAGCCTGTTTTTTCCGCAATTCTATATCCAAGACAAATAAATATTAGGAGTACAGCTACTATACAGCTGATTCACTTTTCATTTCGGTCAGTGCACAAGCATAAACACCTATAAAGACTGATACACATATTCATTTGCATTATGTGTTCTTCCTCTGTCCAAAAATATTAAATACTGTTAATAAATTGTACTTTTAAGGATAGGCAGCGGCGCGGATCAGGATTTTAGTGGCTGCATTTGAGAGTAGCTTGAGGTGCTATGGCTGAGGATGACTAATGCTGAATGGCGTTAAGGGTGGCCGAGTCAAAAATTTAGTGGCTGCGACCGTAGTTGCTGTACTTTTTATTTTTTTCGGAATTTGAACTTTCTTATTGCTTTTAGTTAATCGGTGACAAATATATCAAATGATGTATTGTTTGCAGTACTCGTCAGTCGCCCTTCAGACGCGTAAAATTTCAGTAAACTTTTGAAAATCAGCTAGAACTCCAAACCTGACCAAAATATATGAGAATCCCTCTTTTCAAAATAAATTCAAACCAACCAAAGATTAATTTGTCGCGGCTGTCTATCCCTAATTGTTTGGCTTTTATTTTTTTATTTTTGCAGTTTGTTTAAATAACTTATTCCTTTTGAAATATTAGGATCTAATTAAAAAATCTCAATATTTATATTTGTATATCTCGATGAAGAAAATACGTCAATTAGAATAATGAGTATTATAATATGTATTCATTTTTAACTTTATGAAAATTAATTAAGATTTCATAGAAAATAATGTAGAATCTAAAATCTTTAATTTTATTGAATGAATTGAATATTTTACTTTAAATCAAATACATCATTTTTCTATAAAGCATTTAAAATGTTTTAATGGCAGTTTAAATAAAAGTCTCTTCCAAGTTAATTAAAATAACTAATTTCTAGCAGTACTTATCAACTAATTAAAATCATTGATATAAAATAGAAAATATTAGCGAAATACAGTTGATACCTGTCATGTTTCATGACCTAAGCATAAAGTTTCATGGTTTTTTCTGCAGCTGACTATGAAGTTAAATTGCTTGTAAGATATCCTAACATTGAAAGAGGTGTTTCATACATACAAAGTAAGAGGAAGATAAGTTTCAAAGAACACGAGTTCCGTGATTAAAAGAATAGTTATTTATCGTATTATAAACAGCTTTCCGCGGATATAAAATGTATAATTATAAGATTAAAACCAGTTTTTTAGCCCAGAAATGCCGAAGTAGAAAACTGGTTATAATACGATGCTAGACATAATTTTTTCGTATGGATGAGAACCGGTTCTAATCCACCGGATATTAATCGGTTTCGAATGAATACGAGAAAAGTACATTTACCTGTTGGAAGCCGCCAAACTTCACCAGAGGACAGTAAATGTGACCTGAAATATTTATGATAAACAGGGAGGGACATAACAATGGTAGGAAAACCAATTACAACCATACATACTCTAGAATACTTGAAACAGATTATCACACATTATGATTAGGAGAAAATGTAATCTATTGTCCTATCCGATCCCTCTACCCTCTAATATTTCAAAGCAAATAAACAATGATTCTTCCTTTGATTAATTGATTAGATAGAATCAAAATAGTTTTTGAAATTATAGATCTAAAAGTTTTTAAATGAGTAAAAAAAATTGAAAAATTGTACGTAAAATTTTAACAAGCCATGACTTTTTGTTTTATTTTTATATTAGTGTTTTAATTATTTATTTTTTTGTTTTGTAAACTTAAATTAAATTATGAAAATGGATATAGGATAAAGATGGATACATTGACAAGGGAAAATTTGTCGTCAATTTATTGGACCTCATTATTGGTCAGTTCATCCAGTAGAATAGGAGTTCGATGGGGTAAAGGGGGTGGAATGGAGGATCGTTATTTTAGCCAGATGTGAGAAACACTATATCAGAGTACATCTAAATATTGTGCAATATTCAAGTAATAATATATCAATTATTACAATATGTAAAGTGTCGTATTGCTTTTATAAAAAAGGGTTGAATATTAAAGTTGTATATACATGAAAGTAAAACGATTGTTGCAATAAAAAGTACACCAAATTGTTTTTAACACTATCTTTCCATCTTTTTATTAAACAGCTTTGTTTATCGATTTTGAAACTTCATTCTTTAAAAACTTTATTTAATTGCTTCGAAGCTAATGCTAAGATCCAATTCATATCGAAACCGATTAATATCCACTGGATGAGAACCTGTTATCAGTCATACTGAAAAATCATATATAGCATCATATTACAGACAATTTTCAACGGATATTAAAATAAAAACTATAAGTTTAGTTTTATTAGCCCGGTGCTCGACCCCTAGGGGCTGCCGAAAATGGCTTTAATCTTACAAAATATTTCATTTTAATATCGTCGTTAAGCTGTCTATAATAAGATGCGAAAATAAACTTTTCTTTCTCTTTCTGAGTAGACAAAGATTTCAACTAACCTGATGAAATTGAAAGAAATGAAGAAGACAGGACCGCAATCCTGTCATCTGGTTTTATACATGACAAGGTCAGGTCATCCTGACCGCAAACACTGCGTGACCGGAAGGAGGCGGGCTTGCACGTGTAGGACACTTTCGCGTGCTTCCTAAAATCAATTAATTTGAGTTATATCTAAATTATTAACTACATTTTTAAAATGTAAACAAGGAAAAAAGGACACAAGCAAGGATATAAAGGGTTAAGACAATAACTATAAATTGATGTATATCCCTAAAGATTACAACTAGTGGTTGAAACTTTTGGACACTCAACTCAATAAACTAACGAATATTTAGAATGTTTTTTCTATAAACCAAACCCTTGCAAAAACGAAACTTGCCTTGTAAACAGATATGATTTTAAGAAAAACTTTTTGATTAAATTCTTATAATAAAATGAGCATTTAGATTACAGATATAGACTTGCGTTTTTTTTCGCTACATAAAGTGCAAAGATAAAAGTTGAAAGTATGTCTTTATTGTTCTTCTAACCAATTGGCTTCAAAACTATTATGATAAAAAGGATGCTCTTCAAAAACAACCTAAAAAGTAAAAGTAAATATTTAAAGATTATTTTGTATAAGCAACAAGATTTAGATATTGAAAACTTTTTATATGAATGTACTAAGGTTTAAGAGTTGGCCTTTAGTTAACTCTTATTTCAAATAATTCAAGGCCTCTAGGGGCACTTTAGGGAGGGGGAAGGTATACATTAACCATAAACTTTCAATATTAGTCTTAAAAAGAAAAAGCAATACCTAATAAATGTTGTTATTTTTTTTTTGAGGGGGGGAGGGTTGTTTTTTCAGTGTCAATTTCTTTCGAGAAGGAAGAGGTATCCTCCCTTAGAATCATGGTAGGGTGCATAACAGTCAGTTTTTCTGGATTGCTGGACAGGGACCTGGACACTGGACAGTACATCCTCCCTCAGAACAGATATACCCTTTCCCGTGGCTTGAAGAAGCTTCACTATAAAGGATAACCACATCGGCCCAGCGGTTAGACAAACAGACATACTTATACTTTAAAAAATTTATAATAACTTTCAAAAATTTGAGAAATGTAAGAACAACCAAAGAAGAAAAGAAGAAACATATTTGTGCCTTGTCAGCGTATTAACATTACCTTTTATGGTACAATCTTTTAAATTTAAAATTTGTTCCACAACTCACCCCTCACCCCCCAAAAAAAACGGCTATCGGCCCTTACATAAGAAATCCCATAGACAACGATTCGTTTCAATAATAGATGTAGAATATACTTGGATATTATGACAGGGGAAAATTATCGTCAATCTATCTTGATAACATAGAACTCGTTTATTGGTCAGTTAGTTCATCCAATGGGAGAGGAGGGAATGAATTAAAGGGGGTGGAAGGGGTTGAATAATTATTTTTGCCCGTTGCAAGTTTATTTTATAAGAGAACATGAAAATCTGGTGAAAGTTCTAAATTATTATATATCAATTTAAGGGGGCACTTACCGATCAGAGTGGTTTTACAGTATTTTTTACAACATGAAAGCTTTTAGACACAAAAATAAAACAATAAATGAAAGTGCTCAAATATTCATAAAATTTATTTTTATTGAACTCGTTTTCAAAACTTTCATTTTACATTTTCATTTATTTGTATATATTTCATACAGTTTGACTTTATAATAGTATTTGATTAAACATTATAATAAACTTATTACACATTGTAGACAAAATTTGATATCTTTCAGTCTCAGTAACCTTTCAGTAGCGTAGATATCTAACTCAAAAGCACGGCTCAACAATAATTTCCCTGTCCTACTCAAAAAGTGATTACAAGTATTTAGAAAAGGTTACTCAATTTTATTTACTCTATGAGTCTATATGTTCCTAAGCAAAGATATTACTAAGCTCATCTCAATAATAAGTTACCAATCCTACTCTAATCTGTGTCTAATAAGTATTTAGAAAAGGTTGCTTAATTCTAATCACTCTTTTTATATGTTTCCAAACAAAGATATTACTAAAGCACACCTAAACAATAAGTTCCCTATCCTATCCTACCAACATGGAATATTTGTGACGGACAGTATCGACTATCTCTTTTATCTCAAGTGTCTTCTCATGCAAAGGATATAGGATATATGTGGATATATTGATTGGGAAAAATGTCGTCAATATAGCTTGCTAATATGAACCTTATTTCTTGGCAATTTTGTTCATTACGTATAAGGAAAGGGGATGTGGTAATGGATGTGGATGGGGGTATTGTTATTTTAGCCAGCTACGATTATTTCTTTATCAGAGTACATGTAAATCTTGTGCAATATCCATGTAACAATATATCAATTTCTTATACACTTTAGTTATATACCTCAAATTTATGCGCAAGACTTTTCACAATAAGGTTAATATAAGAGTTTCATCCAATTATTTTTATAGATATATTATAAAGAGTAATTGTACGAAATTTGAAAAAGTGCTATTTTTATTTTAGGTATAGTGCAGCTCCTAATGTAAAAATATTGATTTCTTAAAATAATTTGAATGTATGAAATTTTACTCTAATATTCTTTTTAATATTTCTTTTTTCTAACTTATTCTAGCTTTTTAAATTAAAACCTTTAAAGGCCTTTATTTTGGTAACTGTATAGATATGAAGTATTCTCACCACTAAATACTGTATTTCCGATGCGGACATTAACATATTCTCATAGATACTAAACTTTCATATTCATAGTGATGTGAAGGATATTCATATAAACATATTATCATAGATACTAAACTTTCATATTCATAGTGATGTGAAGGATATTCATATTAACATATTCTCATAGATACTAAACTTTCATATTCATAGTGATGTAAATAATATTCATAATAACATTTTCTCATAGATACTAAACTTTCATTCATAGTTGTGTGAAGGATATTCATATTAACATATTCTCATAGATACTAAACTTTCATATTCATAGTGATGTAAAGAATATTCATAATAACATTTTCTCATAGATACTGAATTTTCATATTCATAGTTATGTGAATGATATTCATATTAACATTTTTATTTTAGAGTAGAGGGAATGCCTTGGTCCAAATCAGGCACAATTCATTACCAGTCCTCTAGACAAAAGTCGTGCAATCAAAGATTTTTGTCAGAAAGATGTTTGACATAACCTATTAACCATGCATATATGCACGGTTGTTTCAGAGATACACAATAAATAAGATCTCATGGTTTATCCCATACTCAAAGGCTATTCAAATCAAATCTCTAACACACGGTCACCTGGTGAACACATTGAACTATCTACTTGAATATTTACCTGAGTCCTGGACAAGGATCCACAGAACCTGGCGACAGGATGTTGAAACCTGAAATCATAATAAAAAAATTACACTTTTAAATTACTGAGTTCCAAATGAATACAATTAACAAAAATTTTATATACATTATGATAAACAAAATTAACCCTTTTATGGATTAAATTTAAAACATACTAAGCATAGCATCTCTATTATTTCAAACGAAATGTCTAATAAACAACCCTTGTTTTTACAACATATTAACAGTAAATCTTGTTTCCTACTTGTGTCTTATACATCAAAATTTATGCTTTTCAAAATGTACTTTAGCCCTTTTCATTGTTATTTTAATTGGTGAACTGAAGAACAGAAACTTATTGTATAAAATCTACTCTTTTATCAGTATAGTATTCATTATATACAAACTATTGTAGAAAAAAATGTTTATAAAACCACACACACACACACACACACACACATAAAACACCCACAAACACACAAACAAATATATACATAGTAGTTTTTGTGGGAAAAGTAAGTGTGTGCATTTTTAGATTCACTAGATTGCACCAACTTTTATCATGTTTTATGTATATTTACTGTACATAAGCAAATATGTTATATAAAATTCAGAAGGCGTTCAAATTAAAAAAAAGCTATGCAGGCAAACATCCTGCTTGTAGTAGATTCGGCGTTTCACCTCAAAGTGCCTTGTTGAGTACAGAACACTCCCCCCCCCCCCCTCCACTTATTTTTAAATAAATTGGATATAAGTGGATAGGGTAATTTTGTGTTTGTTTGTTTGTTACTTAAGATCAGGTTAGGTTATATCATATGGTTATAGGATTAGGCATCGCACGTATACGCCCAGCAGAGGTTATTCATAAGAAAAAAAGCTACCTCCCCACCTTAGCTGTCCCATTCTCTAAATAATTTATAATAGTATTTTGTACGGATTTGTAGAGTATTCGGGTAAAGGGGGTGGATCGTTATTTTAGCCCGCTGCGAGTATTACTTTATCAGAGTACAAGAAAATCTGGTGCAACATCCAAGTAATAATATATCGATTGTATTAGATAATGATTGGGATAGTTCCTGTAATGATAAGAATATTTAGCGTCTAAGAATTGTTTATCATTGTCATATATAGAGGCATAGACAAGATAAGAGTACACTTGTCAGTTACTCACAAGGTTTGCTTCCACCTCTCTTCTAGTAAAAGAATAGAGGGGGCAGAGGTTGAATAACTGTTTGTTCACGGTGTGGGGACCCTGTGCCGATCCGACTTACAATTGAGCTTTTGAATATCAGCCAATAGAGTCAGAAATATTAACACAGCCAAGTCGCTACAAAAGAGCAGAAAACAATTTCCTAACTGACGATAAAGGTAGTTGTCTGGGTTATACATATTCATTGGACAAAGGCCCTATATGCTGAGAGAGCATAGCTAATAGAATTAGATGGTACTGCTATTAGCTTTCAGTTTACTACATCACTTACTAAATCATTATCTTCCTAGTTTCTTATCTCTGGATAGGGATGGAGAGGTCATTGACGATTAAACAAATTTTTAAGCCTTTCCTTCTTCCTTAAATAACAAAACATAAATTCATACAAATATCGGTGCTTTCCCTCAAGTGCCAAGCAAGCACACCACCCAATATTCCATTTTTTAATTAATTGAAGAACTGAGTCGTTTGTTTTTTTCTTCTTTATACCTAACCTATTAAGGCTGTCCTAGCCTTGCAGGCTCTATACCTGCCAGGCCTACACCTTCGGTGAATTCACCCAACCTGTCTTTTCTATACCCAATATAAACTAACCTACCTTAGGTAAAACAAGGACATGGAATAAAACCTAACCGCTTATTTTCAATTCATATGAACATATGGGGAAAGGGTTCTGAGCTTTAAGGGAAATATAACACAACTATTATTTTCTATACACAAATATAGAAATACTTTATTACCTAAAGTGGACTACCTATTACATGTTTCTTGTTTTATAATAAAATAAATGTAGTTTTTATGATAGAATTATAAGAAAGAATAAGATTAATTATCATATTAATACACACGAAACAATATACAGATAAAGAATAGATACAGACTAAATAAAGGGTAAAATGATATTAGTTATTTATAGCATTATTATAGTATTAAAGACAGATTTCCGCGGGGATCAAAAAGAAAATCAAAAGATTAAAACCAGATTTTGTTAATACTTAATTTTCTTTTTTAAATGGCAAATATTTCTTCTATATTAGTTCTTAGAGGGCTTACAAACAGACTGAAATTCAAGCTTTAATATAAGGATTTTGGAAATTTTTATCTCATTGTTAAAAACAAAGCTTTTCTATAATTAGGGTATGTACGTCTGTCCATTCGTCATGGTTAGCTTTTTTTCGTTAATTTAGACATATTAGAATTGTCCTATCGATTTCAAACTATGATGATAAAAGTTACAATTTAGAAAGAGTAGCAACTCAATAATCGTTACCAGCAGCTCTCTATAATCAAGTCCTAAAATTAAGGCGTATGTCCTTAAACAGAATCATGTATAAATACGTAATTTTGTCACAAGTTTGTTGTATACAATTTTGTTTGTACTTTTAAATTAATAATCTGCTGAATAATTTTTGACATTGTTCATGTTCGTTTTTATCTTGTTTGATTTCAGAGCTTAGCTTTCTCAGAACTACTAAACATAACCGTCATAATATTCAATGCCAAAGGGACATTTAACAATAGAAGTAAAGTTTAGTCATCTATTCTTATAAGTCTATTTTCAACCAAAAAAAATAGATAAAACATATACTTGAAACAATGTTTTATATTTACCCTGTATCAATTATTTATCATTATTAGAAACCCAACATCATTTATTATAAAAAGATTAAGTTACTTTAACATTAAGGATAATTTATAGCTAAATTTGAAGTTTATATGCCAAGTACTTTTGGATGAAAAATAATATTAAAATAAGGCAGACTAAACTTCAAGAACTTAAAGGTATTTCAAGTATGGCTTCGAAACCGATTGATATCCGCTGAATTAGAACCGTCTCAGTTATACTGAAAAATGATTCATTACAGAAAAATTTTCACGAATATTAAAATAAAAATCCTAAAATTGATACTAGTAACTGGACCTATAAGAAGCTTCACTGTAAAGGAGACCCAATTGATTCAGCGGTTAGTGAGATCCTTTTCTACGGACAAAAAAGCTTACTATCCTATTATATAAAGTAGTAAGCTATTTTTGTCTGTAGCGAAGGATCTCGCTAACCGCAGAACAGATAGGGTTTCATTTACAGTGAAGGTTTCTATAGGTCCTGAGATGGTTTTGGCTTTTATTTTTATAAATAAGCATGGGTATGGTTTTAGGCTATATTTCTACCCTTCCATATCCCATCGAGGCTTCGATAGAGCCTCTATATGCTAGGTGCACAACCACTAGTCCTATTATATAAAGTAGTAAATGGGTTTCCTATGTAGTGTAGCTTCTTAGGTCCAAGGAAGGTTTTTAACTATTTTGGGGACGGGTTTGTTCACTATCACAAGAGAAATTACCCCCTCTAAAAAAAAATTTCCTTTCTCTTTATAAAAAAAAAATTTAAAAAGTTTCCTCCATTCTCTTAAGTGTCCCTAGAGGCCCTATAGGTTTTATATAATATGATAATAAAGATGCTGGGAGTGGAGCCGCTAGTAGTGAACTAGTGTATTGTGATTGTACCTGTTTCAATACTGCATGATTGCTTTCCTTGACACATTTCTTCTCCCATCACAATAGCCTGAAAATAACATAACATAAAATTTAGGATATTTTAAATAACTAATTTCTATGAGAATTAATTATCGAATAAGTATTAACCTTTTGATTAAAATTTGTAAAATTTACCAGGGCTCAGCAGCCGCGCATCATCCTCCTGTATAAGCTACAAAAAATCAAACCTTATATAATTATGAAAATTAGCTGGAAGTCTAAACCTGACCCTAATATAGCAATTTCTCCCTACAAAAGATTTTTTATAGCATCCAAACGGGTTAAAATTTTAGGTAATCGATGATTATTCCTGTAATAACGAGGTATGACTTAGAAAGCGCCGCAACTCTAAAGGTATTATCAAGAAGTCTGTAAGTCCATTAAAAACATGCTGATTTTCAACCTTTGGAAAATAATTTCTTGTATGATTGAATTATCCCATTCATGTTATTTTTGGAATAATGATTTTATAGTAAATTTAAATATAAAGTGTAATGTGATGTAATTTCAAAAAAGGCATAAAACACTATTTAACTCTTTTCAGTTTAAAAAAAAAATCCTTTTACTAATTATATAATTTCGGATTGAGTGAGACAAATCATTAAAAAACACGAACTGGGTATGAAAAATTGTCGTCAATTTTGGTTGCTAACATGGAAATCAATTATTGATCAAATCGTACATCCAGTAGGAGGGGAGAGAGGGGTACATGGGGTGGATGAGAGGAGATATTCAGCTACAAGTTTCGCTTTTTAGAGTACAATACAATCTGGTGTAAGATCCAAGTAATATTAAATCTATTGACCACGCTCAGTGTGTTGAAAATCCTACTTACACAAAGATTTTCTTAATTAAGAATCTCTTAAATGCATTAATGTAGGTTTCATTAATTTGATTAATGAATTTCTTTACAATGAACCAACTCCATCCATAATTCATCAGAAGCAAAGTTACTCTATATTTCTAATTTATGGTCTGTCTGTTGTTAAGATTAAAAATCTTGATAATTCCTTTACACAATCTTTTACTAATAATCGCTCCTCATGAATGTTGTTATCCTTGTCTTTATAAAAGTAAGAGAATCTCTATGTGCCTGTCTTTACCTAAGGATCTCGCTAACCACTGAACCTTTACGGTTATCTGGAAGGTTTATAATTATTTTGGGGGAGAGTAAACTAAAATATATTAAAAAAATGGATGGATCGGATTCGACCCACCAGTACGACGAAGCCCAATCTGTACCACTTTTGCACCACTTATGATTCCTGTGACGTTATAAAAATGAGGGATTCTCCATCTCTTATTTAGAGGTTTTCTTTCCCACTTCTCCTCTCATCTTACTCATTTATATGACGTCACAGGAATCAAAAGTGGTGTAAAGGTGGTACAGATTGGGCTTCGTCCCCAATACCTCAAGTGCACCTAGAGACATCTAGAGGCGAAGCCGCTATTTGTAGATAAAGTAAGTATAATAAGGTGTAGTAAATGAAGTCATTACGCTATTGTTAATGAAAATTACTGTTTCTCAAATGTTGAGAAAAAGTGAGGGGAAAAGGCGGCTCTTTTTGTCTCTACCATGTGAAAATTAATGAGCTTTCAGTAGTAAATAGAAGAATGGTGGTTTCCTTTAAAGTGCCTAGTCAAGCACAGATACCCACCACCCTTTGTTTTTAAATAGATTTTTTAAATGAGAGTGTGCTTAGTAGTTTATGCTTTACAGATTAGGTTAGGTAACTCCGCAGGGTTAGGTCATCGTAGTAATATACTTCCAATGGAACTCCCTTTAGAATTTAGGCATAAAGGAAAAAATATTTTCTCTTAAATATAAGAGGAGAGGTTCTTATGAGCTCGCAAGGTACTTTACGGGAAATTACCAGAAGACCTCGTAGTGAAACAAAGTCACAAAATGAGAAGTAAGTAAGATTACTATATATAAGACTTAGTTCTGTGCAAAAAGTTTCTGTAAAATATAAACCTATTTGATATTAACGTCAGTTTACTACCTCTTAACACAAGTTTGGAAATAAGAGTTCTTTGAAAAAAATTAAATCACGCATTAAGAGAAAAATATCTATTTAGATTAAAAATCAATTTACCCCATAAATATCTAGAAAATCTTATCCATAACCTTTTATTTCTATTTTTTTTCTGGGTTATGGAACATGCCAGATCATCTGAGTACTGGACAGGTAGCTGGATAGTAGCTGGACATACATAGGAATCATACCTGGATTATGGAACATGCCAGATCATCAGAGTACTAGACAGGTAGCTGTGGAGTTGCTGGTCATACAAAGAAATCATACCTGGGTTATGGAACATGTCAGATCATCTGAGTACTGGACAGGTAGCTGTGGAGTAGCTGGACATACATAGAAATCATACCTGGGTTATGGAACATGCCAGATCATCTGAGTACTGGACAGGTAGCTGTGGAGTTGCTTGACATACATAGAAATCATACCTGGGTTATGGAGCATGCCAGATCATCTGAGTACTGGACAGGTAGCTGTGGAGTAGCTGGACAAAGCAAACTTGTAGCTGCTGATCTACCATACTCAAATAATTGGATACCAATCTAAAATTAAGGAATAATACATTATAAATAAACACTTTAGTAGAATCTTCGGCCTCTCGGGGCTAACGAAACTGGTTTTAATCTTTAAATATCTACATAAAGCTGTCTAAAATAAGATGTTATAAATAAATAGTCTAATCTTTTAAACGTTATAATTCACTGTTGTTATTAGTTAGAATTAAAATTAATTAATAGAATGTACAGGATGTGTAATTGAAATATTAAAAAGTATAGGTGCATATTTTACAAGGATATAAAATTAATGGATCTACAAATGCCAGTTGCTCTAAGTATGACTATATTTTTAGCGAATGTTTAAAGATTTTGTCCAAAAAAAACATCCAACTATATATATTTCTGTCGGTTGTAAAAGTGGCGTAAGTAAAGTACTAAATAAAAATGGAGGGAGGAGGGGGGGGAGAGGGGTACCCAAAGTAGAGTACTAACCCTGCCGAAGTCTAGACCTGTTAGACTAATATATACATTACATAACCTAACCTAAAATGCATTAAGTTGGGGAAGTTGTTTTTTAAATAGTGTAAGACAAATATTTAAAGTGGAAATTTTTATTTAATAGCAAATTTCACGAACTAAAATATAACAAATTTGATGTCATTATTATTAAATTTTGAATAGAGTTTGTTAAATATATAATCCTATTCAAAATTTTGATAAAAGCAAAGTGTTATGTTATATCTTTTGACGTAATTTGTTATCCGCAATATATTTGTTAATTAACTTCTACTTAAAATATCATTTCCAATTAGATCATTTCTATTTCTAATATAATTATTTTAAGATTAAAACAAATTTGGATTAGATTCAGAAATCAAAACACTTCAGATGTAAAAAAGTATGGCATCGAAACCGATTGATGTCCGCTGTATTAGAACCGGTTCTCAGCCATACTGAAACAGCGTTTATCGTTTCGTATTGTAGACTTCTTATGACTTATAGATCATAGATTTATAAGTTTAATGTCCGTTTTGTTAGCCCCGACTAACGGCTCTTAGTTTCTAACACTCTTTAAAATCTTATCATTTTTTATTTTAATATCCGCGGAAAGCTGTCTATAATACGATGCGATAGATAACTATTACCTTTGTTCCTTTAGGACAATCCAAATTAAGAACTTGACCATCACAAGCTGCAGCCTAAAATATAAGTGCAGATCAATTATTTTGTTCTCTAGGGGCATTTTTTGATGCATTTTTTTCTAGGAGCGATTTATCTAGATATGATGGAGGTCCCCTTCCCCTATGAAAGTCAAAACCTTCTCTGGACTTATGCTTCACTGTAAAAGAAAACCCAATCGGTTTAGTGGTTAGCGAGATTCTTCGCTACACACACATATACACACAGAGTCAGACATCCTGTTACTTGTGGTTACGCTTGTGGTTGTAAACATTTAATAATATAAAATTCTAGGTAAGCTTGAAATAGTTATTTTAATATTTGGATTAAGTATGGAATGCAAAGGTTTGTCAGGCGGTTTCTCTCAGTTTGCCTAGTCGAGCTCTAAAACTCCCACTCCTTATTTTGAAAAAAATTGAAAATATGTTAGTGGAGGAGTCTTTTGTTTGTTTTTTTTACCTCAGGACAAGTTAGGTTAGGTTATATTGGGTAGCACAACAGGGTTAGGGCATCCCCCCTAAGCATATGGAAGAAACTACCCCCTCAATATAATTTTCAATTTATTTTTAAACTAAGGGGTGTAATGGGGGGGGGGTTAAGTGCTTTATAGGCACTTTAAGGGAAAGAACCGTCATTGCATTTACTGAAAAAAAGAATATTCGGGTATAGTCCCTTTCATAACATCGCACCTTATGGGGCGATTCTTAGTATTTTTTACAGTAGCTTTTCTCCTATTTCTAGCACCTGCGGGGGGCTAAAACCCTGCAGAGCCAATTACCTAACCCTATGGGGCAATCACCTAACCCAAAATAACATAACCTAAACTAAAATAACCTATAAAAAGCCATTTTAAAAATACGACGAATCGCCCCTTATGGGGCGATGTTACGAAAGGGACTATTCCCGAATATTCTTTATGTTTCTTACTTGATCCTAAAATTTCTTATTTGGAAATGCATATTTCTCTGGAATTAGAACACTAATACCTATTTAATATTTGGGAATTGTAAAAATAAAAAGTATTTACACAAACTTTTGCATTTTTTTATTCAATTTTATATAACATCATATTAGTGACTATTTAGTTATAAAAAGGTAGAAATAAACAAAATTGAATTAAAAAATTTTGATTTTATAAAAACATGAACGAGATTGGAATAAAAATCAATAGGTTCAGTAGTTAGCGAGATCTTAAAGGGCACCTAGACAAAAAAAACCTACTACTTTATTATATAGATTTAAAGCTTCATATATGTTATACTATGCTATTTTTATTTTAACATTTGTGGAAAATTGTCTGTAATACGATGGTATACTTGATCAGTATGACAGAGAACCGGTTCTAATCCAACGGATGTTAATCGGTTTCGAAGTCTTATTGGAAATTCTAATGAAATCTTTTTTTTTATAATAAAGAGCCGCTAGATATTAGAATAACATTCGATATTTTTTTTTTAGGAGCTACGCTAACATTTGACTTCGGCATTATGTTTTAAATTTATTTAAAATACCAGATTTCTTACTAAGACCAACTTATAAACACTATCGCAGTTAAGATACTCTATAAATTGAACAGATCAACAAATTTTTATTAAATTTTCTATTACTGTATCAAAGTTTACTGCTTATTTTAAATCTAAACCATTGTTATTGTTAGTTTTCAGCGATATGGAGCCGCCCTTTTTTGTATGGCTCAACACTGGTACCATAAAGTTTTGTATGGCTCAACACTGGAACCATAAAGTTTTGTATGGCTCAACACTGGTACCATAAAGTTTTGTATGGCTCAACACTGGTACCATAAAGTTGAAGTTTTGCATGGCTCAACACTGGTACCATAAAGTATTTGTATGGCTCAACACTGGTACAATAAAGTATTTGTATGGCTCAACACTGGTACCATAAAGATAATTTTTGTATGGCTCAACACTGGTACCATAACGTTTTGTATTGCTCAACACTGGTACCATAAAGTTTTGTATGGCTCAACACTGGTACCATAAAGTAGAAGTTTTGTATGGCTCAACACTGGTACCATAAAGTTTTGTATGGCTCAACACTGGTACCATAAAGTTTTGTATGGCTCAACACTGGTACCATAAAGTTTTGTATGGCTCAACACTGATACCATAATTTATTTGTATGGCTCAACACTGGTACCATAAAGTAGAATGTCCGGGTATACATTAAGGAATGAAAAGTGGAGCTGAAATCTTAAATGCGCGGCTCAATCTACAGAGAAAAATTTATATTCCAGAATGGCTTCAAAACCGATTGATATCCGCTGGATTAGAACCGATTCTCAGCCATACTGAAAATGCATATATAGTATCGTATTACAGAAAATTTTGCATGAATATTAAAATCATAAAAATAAAGCAATTTGTAAGACCGGAACTTAGGCCTCTCGGAGAAAACAAAACTGGTTTAAATTTTATAATCTTTTATTTTCATATCCGCTGAAATCTGTCTATAATACGATGCGATAGTGACTTTTTTATACCTGTTTATTTTGTAATGTGGAAGATAGCTGAGCAAAAGGATCTTTTCTGACAAGTTGGTATTGGCTATCACCAGGACCTAAAAATTTTGATAAAGAGCGTAATTTTTTCGCATTATTCCGTTAAGTTGTGTGCAAGACTCCAGTCAAATGCGCTTATAAGGTGAAACTATCCGTTTAATCATATTATGCGTTTAGTAAAAATTAAGTACAGTTTGACCTAATAAGCGCATTTGACTGGAAGCTTGCACCAAATTTTATATTTAGTCTATAAAAAGTTGAACGCTAAATGACCGCAAAAATTGAGTCTGGCTGACAATTCTTGTGACTTTAAACTAATATAAACAAATATGAGTCATCTTTCCTATAAAGCAACTTAGTTATTATTCTTAACAACAAATTTCCATATGAAATAATCATCCGAATTATCTGATTTTTGGAATACTGATTTCAATTACAGCAAAGTACAGTGTTATAAGCCAAGCAACTCTATTCACATTTATTTATTTTAAATCTTAAAGTACCATATTCTTTTTTAGTTTTAGTTTATAATGTTAGATTGAATAAGTTTAAAAATACAATTAACTGAAATTTTTCAAATTGAAAAAATTTTACAGATATTTTACTGGTTTAAATTTAGTATGTGTGTGTGTGTGTGGTTGTGTGACTATGAGTGTGTCTGACATGAGTGTGTGGTGTATAAAGGAAAGGGTGTGATTATATGTGTGTGTGTGTGTGTGTGAATGAGAGAGGTTAGGTTAGGGCTGATATTTTATAATCAACTATTCAAATAATTGTTCAAGTTTGAGTTTTTAAATTATTTGTTTTTTAAACAAAGTATTTCTAATAAAACTTTAAATATTGTGAAGTTTACTTAATTAGTAGAAGGTATTGTTAATAAATACTATCCTTAATTTTTATCCCCGTTGATATAAACTGTCTGTGCTACTAATAAAAAAAAACATGTCCTTTTACTCATGGATTTAAAGTGATAAGACAATAGCCGAAAAATTAATGTACATCCCCAATGATGATAAAGAAAATTAACCCTTCTCTAGATTGAAATTATTGTTTGAAAAGTTTGGAACCAACCAATCAAAATTCAATAAAGTGGTTAATCTATAGATTTTAATTAGTGGTTGAAAAATTTGGCCAAAGAATAAAAAAACTTTATGACTGGTGTAATAACCAGTCTAATGCACCCTCCCTCCATGTATTTTTCTGCATGAAAAAAAGAAAAAGCTATTAAAACTTTTTTATATAAAAACTGAGCTGCAAAGGGCCAATTTAGAATTATTTGATATTAGTTTGATTTGAATGGAAAATGGGAAAATTGGAAATTAATTTGTAAAGCAAAATATTTTATATTTAATTTGTAGCTGGGAGTTCAGTCAGTATTTGACACTTGGTTAGAATTAATTTGGTCAGTCTCTATTTCATGTTTTTGTTTTATACTGGCAGTACGAAAAGTACTTTGAAATTTGAACCTTTTCATATATGTATATTAGTAGCGGGTACACCCCTAGAGGCCTCAAAAAACACTCGAGGTATTGGGAGGGGGAGGGGGGAGGTGGGAAGACGATCCCTCATTAATTGAGGAGTTTGTAATTTTTGAGGGGGCGATATTTCTTAATAGTTGTGCCCTCCTTAAAAATAGTTAAAAACCTTATCAGGACGTGTAAGAAGCTACATTGTAAAGGAGAGCCATATCGGTTCATTGGTTTGCGAGATCCCTTGGTACACAGACATACGGGCCCTTTAGAGAAAATTATATAAGAGAGGTGCAGGATGTTTATCTCTGAAATTAAATTTTAGTATTGGGGGGGGGGGCGGTGTAGGGATTCTTCGGCAATATATATTTTTTAACGTTTCCAATCATCTCGAAAAAGCATTGAATGTTTACGGCATTTAAAGCTCTGTCGAAAAAAAATTCAGCCATTGCCGAGATTTTACACAACACAAATTCACTTAGTATAATGAAAAAAAAACAGATAGATAATGATTCCATATTATACTGTAAAATTGTTATACTTTCACCAACTTGAAAATGGAAATTGAAATTTTGTGTGCACGGACCTAAAGCAAAGGAATTGTGGTGGTTGAGTGCCTGCGGCTGAGTGCCCTTCAAATCAGGGAGGGAGGGAACATAAGGCTGTTTATTACAGTAATCTACAAAGTTTTCTTATTCGTTAGCTTTACAAAATTGGGGCCTTGATTGAATTTTGATTGGTTGGTTCAAGTTGATTGTCCAATTCTAATTACAATTTTCAAAATGGTTGATTTTGTGTATCATCATAGGAGATGAACATCAACTTATCGGCCATTGTCTTATCCCTTTAGATCCCTGCCTTCAAATACAAGGTTTCAATACTTACACACAGTTATGTGTACAAAATATATTTTTTCAGACAACCCCTTATGGAGAAAATAGCATAATAATAAGATATAATTTAATTAATGCTATAAGTGGTAATTGGATTTTTTCTCATTTTTCCTAAAAAATAGTTAAAAAGTACAAGATGTATATTTGTTAAAATAGGAATTTTCCTTCTAAAGTCTAAAGTTCGACAAGAATGAAAAAAATGCACAACTTGAAAATTCATTCTGAACACAGACGAAATATTATTAAACATAAACGTCTAAGGGTGGGTGTAAATAGGTATTTAACCCCATCAAACTTTAAATCCCCTCATTTTACCCCCCTTAAAATTTTTAAGATACAGTAAATCCCCCCTCAATTCTTTGTAACCCCTTAATATAACCACCTCAAAATAAAAGCTTGGACGCACAGAAACTAATGGTATACATATTCACGCATTAAATATGTTAGTGTAGCATTACAAACAGACAGACAAACAGACAGACCAAACTAATAATGTTTACATCACAAGTGAGTGTTGAAATCGACAGGAAAATCTGCAAATCCAAATTTTTTTGTCTGCGAATTTAAGATTAAAGTTTCGAATCTAAAGGAATACTTTTAGAATAGTTGGTGGAAAAAAAGAGGAAGAAATCAAATTTTAAGTTGGGTTTAAAAGAAAAGTTTAAAATATTGAATTTGATCATTATTCCCTGGATAGATGACAGCAAAATTAGATCACAAACTTTTTAGTAATGGATATAGAATATACGTGGATATATTGACAGGGGAAAACTTTGTCGTAAATTTAGCTTGCTAATATGGATCTCATTTATTGCACTGTTCGTTTATCCAGTTAAAAGGAGAGGGGATGAGGTAAAGGGGGTGGATGGGGTGGATGGGGATAACTGGTGTGAGCATCATTTTATCAGGGTAAATGAAAATCTGGTGCATCCTCCAAGTAATAATTTATTTATTATTTTAGCAGTAGTGATACTTCTTTATAATCATAAAAATCTATCAACTTCTAAATATTTCAGCAAATTTAATTATTAACTGACCTGCGATGATATTAACGTTAGATTTTTATATTTAGGCATATTTTGAAAATGCTTTCCCTACTTTTGTCAACAATATAAAAAAGATTAATAGTTATTTCTTTCATCGTATTATAAACCGCTTTTCGCGGATATAGAATGTACAAATATAAGATTAAAACTAGTTTTTTTAGCCCCGAGGTGCCGAAGGCACGGGCTAAAAAACTGGTTTTAATCTTATGAGTGTACATTTCTATATTTGTAGAAAGCTGGATATAATACGATGCTAGACATAGTTTTTTCGTATGGATGAGAACCGGTTCCTATCCACCGGATTCGAATGAATCAGGAAAATTAATTATCATTTTGAAATTTATTGAAGTTTATCTTTTCCAATATGGCTTCGAAACTGATTTTTATCCTCTGGATTCTCCGGTTCTCAGCCATACTGAAAAATCATGATAAAAATTCTAGCATACTATTTAAAATATCTAATTTTGTAATAACTTTATTTTGGATGAAAGTAAGTCTCGGTATGCTGTTAATATTTGAAGTAACTGGGTGCTCTAGGCTACTCTGGGCTGCCCCAAGGTTATCAGCTAAATAAAGGTATGTCAGCATATCCCCCAGAAATATTTACCAGTGCAAAAAAAGCTTACATTGATATATTATTTTACAACAAACTATTTGTATATTGAATGTATTGAATGCAGATACCTTAAGGGATAAGACAATAGACAATACATATACATATATGCCCAAAGATAATGAATAAAATTTATCCTCCTGTAGATTAAAATTGTTGATTGAAAAGTTTGGAACGAAATAATAATAATTTAATAAAAGTACCCAAAGTTTTTATGCTGTAGAACCAGAAAACGTATTATTAAAATTTTGGGTACCGGTATACTGTTACAGTCCAATGCCCCCCCCCCCCCCTCCCTGAATGATTTTAGTTTTCTGGTGATTTTAATAAAATTGTTATAAAGCGGAAAGGGTAGAACACCCTCAAATAAATATATGTAATTCCTACCCTCCCCCCCCCCCCACCCCCAAATTGATGTTGGAAAGTGCTTGGATACTCTTCAAAGGTCTGGAATATTCAACTTCAACTCATAGATATAGGCATAAAGACATTGCAGGAAAATTAATATCCGCTGGATTACAACCGGTTCTCAGTCATTCAAAAAGTTCATGTATGGCATCGAAATTACAGATAATTTTCCACGATTATAAGATATTATTCCATTATGGCTTCGAAACATATCAAAATCGGCTGGATTAGAACCGGTTCTTAGCCAAACTTTCTAGCCATGGCCTTCATCCCCTTGGGGCTAACAACACTGGATTTAATCTTAAATTTTTTCATTTCAATATTTGCGGAAAGCTGTCTTTTCGTGGAAAATTGTTTTTAATACGATGCTATTCATGATATTTCTTTATCAGTTCTAAACCAGCTGATATAAATCGGTTTCAAAGTCATACTGGAAAACAATTTTCCTCTATGTCCTATATTTTACAGTCCTGTGTAAAAATACTTGATTTGGGTTAATATTTCTTGGCAGGATTTGAAATAAATTGTTGTGTGTCTTTGCTGAGCAAACCATACAACATCCATTTGGCGAGTAGAGATTGCAATTCTACCGCGAGGGCAAATGTATATTGGAAATAGCTCTGAAATTTTACACAATTTGCATTGAAAAGAAGGAAAGTCAAATAAAACTGGCCTTTCATTTTCTTCATTCTCTTGTAAAGATCTTTCAATCTTTCTTATATAGCTCTATCTTGCATTCCTTTTATCTTTTTTTAAAATTAAACCATAAAAACTATAATAGTTATTTATTGCATCGTACTAAAAACAGCTTTACGCGGATATTAAAATTAAAAACTATAAGATTAAACCAGTTTTGTTAGCCCCGAGAAGCCAAAGGTCCGGGCTCACAAAGCTGGTAATAATTTTATGATTTTTTTTTTAACATTCGTGAGAAATGGTCTGTAATACGATGCCATACATGAGTTTTTAGTATGGCTGACAACCATTTCTAATCCAGTGGAGATCAATTGGTTTCGAAGCCATACTGGAAATTTTAACATTGACAAACCTGATAAACTGAATAGTATAAGAATAATGGAGAAGATCCCCTTGACGTCAGGTACAACAAATACAGCAGAACAAATATGGGGCTGAGAAGACCCCTGCGGGGCTCTACCACACACAGTCTCACCCGCAACCCGCATTCTTTATTGCCCAACTCTTGTTTCTCTCTCTTTATTCATTTTTGTCTGAAAAATTTAAGATATTAAAATCTAATTAAAAAAAATAAATGGCTGAATTTCTAGGTAAGTTTTGCATAACTAATTAGTCATATCATTAGAATATAGTTACATCGATAACATGCCAGCCATAATCACTTTTATTTATTGTCAATATTGTGATATCAATAGAATGAAGATATTGGATAACGACAGAATGCCATTAGTTAACAGGTATACCCAAATTTCCGTCATATGCAAAGTCCTTATATGCTAGGTGCAAAGCAGGGTCAATGACATATCAAAATTAATAGTAAATAATGAGTAAAACAATAAAAAAAAATTATGGGATTTTTAGTTTCTATTCTTTTATCTTTATATAATGAGTTATAAAGTTTACATACAAGGCTTAGATTAATTGCATTTGTTTGTTTGGTTCTTTGTTTTTAAACCTAATAAAAATGAATAAAACATTTAAAAACTCACATGAATATTACTTTAAAAAATATGCAAAGGTATTGCCAGAAAAATGGACAAAATTTACTTCATTTTCTTAATGTTTGCTTCGATCAATCAATCAAAGAAAATGTTTTTGGTTGAGGGGGGGGGGGTGACTGATCTTCTAGCTCCATAATGTCTAGCTAATCTAGTAATATTTAAATGGACATATTATTACTTGGATCTTACACCAGATTTTAATGTTCTCTAAGAAAGTGAAACTTTCAGTGGGCTAGAATATCGATTCCCCCCTCCCCTCCTACTGGATGTTGTTAATTTAGTTCCACGTTGGTAAGCTAAGTTGACGACAAATTTTCCCTGTCATAATATCCACGTATATTCTACATCCATTAATATTTGTTACATCCATTATATTGTTATATAATAAAATGATGTGATAAATATGAGGAACATGGTGTGATAAAACTTGGACTCCATGTTGCATCAAGAATTATAGGATATATAAAATAAGAACATTTTTACTCAAAATAAAAACCAATTTTAGTCAAAATCCAAATATTGTAAATCTTTGTTGATGAAAAAAATAAAAAAGTGACTTTCTTATGTCTCAAATTAGTATTTATGAATTATTTTCCTTATTTTAAAGCAGCATGACGTCTTTCTTTAAGTTAATATCCTGATCGAATGGTTTTTCTTTCCAGAGAAGCTTTGATCCAGGGAAAACTTCCATCTATATTGGGGAAGGCTACCTCCATACTCCAAAAAGAAATATCCCCTGCAAATAAATCACAACTAATATTTTATATCTAAAATGAAAAAGGAAGGGTAGAAGTGCCCAATATTTTAAAATAACGTATTTTTAATCGTTCGCTTAAAAACATTGAGGATTTTTTAAAATTTGATTTTTTGGTTTATTAAGTTGAGTGACCAAACGTTCCAACCACTAATTACAATCTACAGAAGTGATAATTTTGTATATCATTATTGGCCATTGGCTTTTTCCTTTAGATCCCTAGTAAAAACTAATATTTTGAAGATATTTACCTAACTTTTACCCCTAATGTTCTTAACAATTTTTGCATCTCTCCCAACTTCAACATTTATGTAATTCTTGCACTTTTAATATACATCAAAATATTACTCACTTCCTTTTACATATTTTTACTAAAATCTTAACAACTTTTATCTACAATCTTTATTTTGCGATTTAAATTGTTGTGGCTCTTCTTGTAAAGCAATATGTGTCTAATTCTACTTCAGGTTTCGCCAAAATAAAGACGCTAAAAATTATTATTAGAGACTTTTGACATTTAAACTATCTTGAACAACCCATGAGACTTTAGTGGAAATGATTGCGTACCGGTTTGAGGTTAGGTAAGTGTCAGATTCGTGTCTAAAGACGTCGAAACGGTGCCTCCAGCTGCAATGTCCAGCACGTGACAAGTGCATTCCAGCCGTAGATCAAAGTGTTTGTTGTTTGTTGGGTTTTTGTTGAGCAAAACGTTCAATTCAAATAATGTATTAAAAAATACTAAAACATTAGCAAGTAGAATTTAAAAAATCAGAAGATAACATAAAAAGCTGATTCTTAATTTATCTTATGAAATTTTATAGGAAATGTGGGGTACCATTTATGCAACATAAAGTAAGAAAAGTAATAATCTTCATCTTTGCATGAAACACATACCTAAGTATAGTATAGTGCATGGAAAATGATGTTTTATTTTTGGAAAGCATCTCTGTAAGTAACTGTTTCCCTGATTCATAATTCTTATATTTGAGTTTGAAATTTTTATACAAACCAACAGATCTATAGTAAAGATGTATTTTAAGATAACTAGCTTCTCTCCTTTTTCAATAACCTTTTTTCGACTGCTAGCAAATTGTTTTCTACTACTTGCTACAGTTAATATTCCCGTTACCATTAGTTGATTTTCTAAGACCCAATTGCGAGTCGGCACATTACGATAGGGAAAAACCCTTTCTCCCTCTAGTGTTTTACTCTAATAAGAAACCAACAAAGATGACCTCTTTATCCATCATGCCCCTGGCAACATTATAAAGGAGCAGCACTATCTAGCGCATGGTTTAGACGTTCCTTCTCATCTTATGCTAGGAAACAGCGTATAGTTAACAATAATAAATGACATCATACAATACAAATAACCTATAATGGAGTTATTTTTTATTGGACACTATACGCTGTTTCTTATGCTAGCCGCAACTCATTGACTGCACATTTAAGACTTCCAAACAAAGTTCGTATTATAGCAAGTTAGGTTGTTTTTTTTGAAAGTTAGGTCGTACCTCATTAGCAAGGTTTTGTTCAGAGATATACTAAAATAATGCCTAATGGTGTACTTGTCCTCTGAGGTTACCAAGAATGTCTACTAAATTGTAAACCTTTCTTATAAGATAACTGTACCTAACTTTTATATAAATCATACTAATATACAAAAAAAAAATTTGGTATAGTTCCTTTCGTGGCAACGCCTCTTAAGGGCGTTTCGTCGTATTTTCACAGTAGCTTTTCATAGGTTATTTTAGATTAGCTTAGGTTTTCCCCGAAGTGTAGGGCTAGGAAATTGGCCCCGCAGGATTAGAGCTCCCCGAAGGGGCTATGAATAGGAGAAAAGCTACTGTGAAAATACGACAAAATGCCCCTTAAGAAGCGTTGCCACGAAAGGGACTATACCCAAATATTTATTAGAGGAAAAGTAAAATTATGGTAAGTTTTACTAAAGAATTTTTGGGTCTTGCATAAGGTTTAAAATATTCTGCATAGAAAATGTACTTGAGTCTCAAACTAAAAGGAAAATAGTTTGTTACAATTTGCAGTGTAAACAACTTTAAATAATAATAAGGACGACAACATCTATAAAAACAAAGCTCTGAAAGCAAACAGTATTACAAACGAACATGAACACATGAAGAGTGTAAAAACTTTGTAAGCAGAATATTTTTTAAGAATACAAGAATTTATTATATTTTATGATGTTTATCTTTCCATCGTTCCCCCTCCGAATTAAAAAAAAGCCCCTTGATGTTAGGGGCGCAGCAGCCAGTAATGTAAAATGGTAATTTAACATTTATTTGATAAAAAAAGACATGATTACAACATGGTTTTTTTTATGAAAATCAGTAAAATTCAAATAAATGTATTTAAAATTAGACAACTTTTTCGTGCGTATGAAAATGTCAAGGCTTTTTTATACAGAAAAAAACACTGGCATGTCTTATGGTTTAAATATGTCTGAGGTGGTAAAGAGAGACTAATATTCTTGATATATAAAGCAAAGCTTTTCTATAGATAGGGTTTGTCCATCTGATCATAACAGATAGTTCTTACCGTTAAAAAGGCATGTTAGGATTCTTTTATTGATTTCAAACTTTGCCTGATGATTCCTATAGCAGTTATACCAGTTTGGTACTATTTATACAGCGTAGTCTAAAAAAGTTACCAGAAAGTCTGTATGTATATTTTTGATTTCTAATTTCCTTGAAAATAATTTCTGCATATTTTTTATTCTGTTCCTTGATTTCTGGAATAATGATTCCTAGGACAACTAAACTAATATACAAATTAATTAATCGTATTTAATTTGGTCTCTGATTAAAATTTTTGGAAAAAATGTCCGTGACTTATTTTTGTGTGAAGAAATTTAGAGTGAAAAGTTTTGAGGTTTGAATAATCTTTCTCGTCCCCAGATAATGACGAACATTTATAAAGATATTTGTTCAAAATATCACATCCTCTTTTTTTCAAGTGGAATAACCCTTCATCGCACACCCCCCTTTTTTCTTTTCTTAAAAATAACCGTTTTAGTTATGCTCATAGATATAGGGAAGATTGTCGTCAAATTAGGTTGCTAACATGAACATCATTTATTGGTCAGTTCGTTGATCCAGTTACGAGTTTGACTTTATTAAGAACATAAAATCTGGTATAAAATCAATGTAATAATAAATCAATTGTTATGCTTCTATGGTCCTTACAAAATATTCATATCGACTGAATCACATACATATATTATTGACTATGAAATTACGTTGAACTTATTGCGACAGGATAGCCTGAAGGGTAAAACATCCCCGAAAGAGCTAGAAATCAGCTTTAGAAAAATAAACCAGAAAAAGGGGGTTGGGCAATGTGGTTCAATAATGAAATTAGGGATTAAAGGAAATAAAAATTTGTTCCTATATGCCAACCTTTTACCAACAATAATCCTGAACTTTTTAAATTTTAGGTTTGTTCATGGATGCTTAAAAGATTTTTTTAAAGCAAAGTACTTTATCGTATTATAGACATTTTTATACGAATATTAAAATAAAATTACCAGTTTTGTTAGCCGAGCCTTTATTCTCTCGGGGTAACAAATCTGGCTTTAATCTTTTAAAAATTTTTCATTATAATATCCGCGGAAAACTGTCTATATTTATCTGACGACATGCAAGAGAATTATGTCTATCTATAATTGTGTAAGAAGTTAGTGGCCTAGCATTTTTCTCCTTGTAAATTTGAAAAATTTAAGTGGAGCGGATATCAAACATTATAACACCCGCCTCAAACTAAAATCGAGGGTAGTGTAAGCTTTAAGGAGGTGTTATCCAGACAGCTAGGGTGGTTTATATAACCCAGTGGAGCCCATCTCCTATATATTTAACATAATTAAAAGACCTTTGATTGGTAAATTTTTGGTGAACACTTATTGGTGTATTCACATCCTATAATATTATCAAGGGGATGGTGGATACACCCCCCTTCTGCAGGCCCCGTTTTGAATTGAAATTTAGAAAGTTAAAAATTAAAAACTTTGGAAAGAAGGAAAGTTGAATGCTTTTTGTCTCTGAATTGGGACACATTTTTCATATATGAGAAAATAAAAAAAATATCAGGTTTCCACCATTTAGATGTGTAGATAAAAGGTATAATTTTTCCATGCATTCTTCTGGGAAGTTAATATTTTATACAATTAGTTTGTACGTTACTCGGCATTGGAATACAATTCTTCGGGTGTCTTATAGTTCATTCTAATACTATAATTTTTAAATTATATAATGTTTGTCCGCCCGTCAGTCAGTCCGTAACGTTAATGAGGATTCCTATGACACATGCACATCTAAACTATACATTGTTTTGTCCGTCTTTTCCATCCGGCATGCCTAAAAATGTTATTTTTTAAGGTTTCGAGATTTTTTTTAGATTATTTGCATGTTCTCCCTCTAATTTTCTTTGTTATAAGAACTGAACGAACATCTGATCTATATAACTCACTTTGTCTCTTTATCCAGATTTGTTGTGTGCTTCACTGCTTATGGATGTTGTCATCCTTGTTATCGCATCCCTGTTCTAACAAAATAAAACAAGGATGACAACATCCATAAAAGCGAAGCACTGAAACGGTAGGACAAACGGACATTAACACTTGTATAGTCCGGACATTACTTGTATAGTGTCAGAACTAAATAATCAGAATATAAATGTATAAGAATCGGAGCAAAATTGTAAGTAAATTTGATGAAAAACTGCTAGATACAGGATAATGTTTATGGACATACTTACATTTTTAGGACTTGATTATAGAGTTGCTTTGCTTATAACATTATACTTTGTTCAACATACCAAAAATCAGATCAATCGGATGATTAGATTACATAAAAATTTGTTGTTAAAAAAGTTAAAAAATCAACATATTTAAAATGGACGTACTGACATTTTTGTTATGATTATAGAGTTGCTACGCTTTCTAAATCGTACCTAACTACTAAAGGAATCACCATACAAAGTTTGAAATCGATAGGACAATTCTAACATGCCTAAATTAAAGAAAAAAGCTATCCGTTTGTGACGGACGTACGGACGGACCGACCCTAATTATAGAAAAGCTTCGCTTTTAAAAATAAAAAAACATTGTACTTCAGTATCGCCCAGAGGATTTAGAATTAACTAATTCTCCTTATAAAAATTTCAACCCCACTCTCAAACTTTCAAAGTATTCCAAAAGTTTCGAGATAATTTTTTCCGTGGATAGTTTTGTGATGCTATATTTATGGAAACTCGCGATATAATCAACACAAATAAGTGTTTAATATTTTCATTTTTAAACGCAAAAAATAGGGACTAGAAAAACCATCCCAAAACTTAAATCTAAAAAATTAAATAGCCTAAAACTATCACTGATACTCATGTAGATTACCTAAAATAGAGAACCCAATTAGTTATTAAGATCTTAAGCTTCAGACAAAAATCTTTATTACTTTACATTTTAAAATCATCCCAAGACTTAAATCTAAAAATCAAATAGCCTAAAACCATTACTTATCTAAAATAGAGAACCCAATAGATAAGTAGTTATTGAGATCTTAAGCTTCTGACAAAAAAACCTACTTTATATTATAGGGGATTATATTTAGTTTTAAGAAAGGCTGTTTTCAATAATATTCAGGGATCTAAAGGGATAAGACATTTGCCTAAAAATTGATGTACAAAATTACTTCTCCTGAAGATTACAGTTAGTGGTTGAAACGTTTGGACACTCAACTTGATGAACCAACAAATCAAAATTCAATAAAATACCTAAAGTTGTTAAGCCACGAATTAAGAAAACATAATAAGACTTTGGGGAGTCGGACTAGTGTAATAAACTGCACTATGTCCCCTTCCTCAATGCCAATATTCTATTTATATAATTTTAGAGATCTACTGCGGTTCACTGTAAAATATTGCTGGTAATGATCATTGCCAAAAATCGATGAATTTTAAAGCCTGCTAGCTGCCAAACGGCTAAACGTACAGATCATACCCGCACACCATTCTAAGTGGTATAAGAAGGCCTACAAATAATCTGGAATAGCCAAGATCCAATGATGCACAGGGAAAGCTTCACTGAAGAAAAAAAACGCGTAAAATAGGCCTTTTTCGCGCATTTCTCTGCACTGCGAGAAAATTATGCATTATTGATTTATGGCTATTCCAGATTATTTGTAGGCCTTCTTATGCTGCTGACACAGTGTGCGGGCATGATCTGTACGTTCAGCCGTTTGGCAGCTAGCAGCCTTTAAAATTCATAGATTTTCGGAAATATTTTACCGTGAACTGCAGTAGATGCAATTTTAGTTATATATTGTTGTCAAACGTTTTGTTGAAGTCCAAAAATCCAAATTAAATCATTGCAATGTCAAATATCTAAATTTTATTTTCCTTATTATAAAACAGATCCTAATTATTTGGTAAATAAGTATCTTTTCAGTTAAGTAAGCCTTAATAATACTTGACTTTTACTCTTACGTAAATCTTTTTTTTCGAAGCTTTTCTATAATTAGAGTCCGTCCGTCCGAAACTTATAGCTCTTTTCGTTAATCAATTTTATATGATGTAATAATTCTATTGTTTTGCAACGAATGTACAATTTCGTTAAGACTTACAAATTATTGTTCTTCTTTTTAAGTTTTGACACTCTACCAGTGTTATTGTTCGTTTGACCTACCGTTTGAGTTTAGAGCTTCCCTTAAAGGATACTGTGGTCCTTGTTTTTTTTGTTGTAGTATTTGATATTAATTGATATTTTACTTCAAAACTTATAAAACATTATCAAATGCTTAAAAATTGTAATATACGGGTTCTATTTAAAAACAAGGATAATTTTGTACATAAGTTGTTACAGCCTAACAATTTACAAAATCCTTATTTTTAAATGAAATGATGAAATATAAAATATTTGTAACCAACTTTTATTTAGCTATGTTAGATAGATGTACAATTGTTCATTCGTGAGTCCGCGAAGCGACTTTTTTAGCAACAATTGATGAATTTCGAAAAGATAGATTTATGGATCTACAGAAAATATTAATTATACAATTATAAGATCCAATTATATAAACCTAATAATTTTCTACAGCTCACATAGAATTATAATTTATGGAAAACGAAGTAGCGGGTTTCGTTGTATTTTCACAGTAGATTTTCTCCTATTTCTAGCCCTGTCTGGGGATCTAACAATGCGAGGCCAATTTCCTAACCCTGCGGGGCAATCATAAACATTTACCTAACCTAACGTAAAAAAACGATCAAAAGCTACTGTGAAAATACGACGAAACCCGCTTCTTCGTTTTCTTTCCATGATCTAATTTCTAAATCGGAAGAATGAGGGGGTGATAAAAATGCAAGGGGAAGAAGGATTGTAGATTAAATGCATCAAAGCTTCTTAATCTTATAGGTTATTGTCTGAAGTGTATTTTATTCCCAGGTTTTCAGCTTGTAGTAATATAATTAGCAACACTACAGTATAAATTAATTAGAAATAGATATTTAAATATTCAAAATTGTAAAAATCTAGAATTCATTATCAAATTTTCAAAAGAATTTCTATAGTTAAGATCTATAAGTCCATCTGTACGCCACGATTAGCTCTTTTCGTTAATTTATACATGTTAGAATTGTTAGGTTAGCTCTGATTTGTAAATTTTTAGATTGTTATGTAGACTAGAAAACTTTCTTGATATTTTCAAAATGTTTTAGGAATCTATAATTCAAAGTAAAACGATGTCTGTCTGTTCGTATGAAGCTTAAGTTCTCGGTAACTGCGAACCGATTGGGCTCAATCCTCTAGAGAAATATAGCTACTGGTCCTGCTGTGGTTTTAAGCTTTCTTCTTGGGGGATCTGACAACCCCCCCCCCCCCTTAAAAAGCTGTTAGTCATTGTTTGAACTATTGTTGGTAGGTCGATACGGTACAATCTTTCAAACGCTGCATCTTTATTCTTAACAGATATTAAATTCAATTTTAAGTATCATGCTTTTTAAGCAATTTTACAAAAGACTGTTTTTGAAACATCTTTATGTTTATCAATTAAATACCTACTAGATTTATGAAATTTTAATTCAGAGGGATATAATTAAAAAGTACAAAAACATTTTTGAAGTTAGATGAGACAAAACCAATTTCGACCAATAAATAAAATATTCCAATCGAAATTTTTTTTTATCTTGATTAAATATGACTTTAAAAGTTTTCGAATACATGTAGATGTTTACTTTTTATCTTAATAATAATATTACTTTATTTTAAAAACTTTAAAATTGAAAATCCATATTCAAAATATATCTTATAGATGTTTACAGAATAAAATGTTAAGGATTTTTCTATAAAAATGTTATGCATACTTATAAACATGATATGAATATTTACTTCTAACATGTAAGAATGTAAATTTTATGTAAATAAAACAATACTTTGTATAATACACTCTGTGATCCTCGACAAATACAGTTGTTTACCTTTAAGTGCCTAGTCAAGCACAAACTACCCCCCCCCCCCCATCGACTTATTTTGAAATAAATTAAAAAGAAGGAAGGATAGTTTGATTGATTATTACTTTAGGTCAGGTAGGGTTAGGTAATGTTGGGTACTGGTTAGCCCCGCAGTTTTAGGGTCCCCGCAGGGGTACCTGGAAAAAAAAATACACTTACTTCTTATATTAACAGTCCTATTAGGTAGAATATATATATATCTGTTAAAACTAAAATGATATTTTCTCCTTTTTTTCAAAATATTTGAATTCATATTTATGTTAGTTCACCGGTTATTTTTAGTTTTCAATTTTTTTAAACAAAAACCTGGATTTCAATTTTTCAAGACAAAAACCTTTAACTTTATTTGTCTAATAGCACATAGTGTATAAGTAAATAAATCATAAACAAGTGCAAGAATAATAACAATGTACCTTTAGAAATGCCTGGTTATGTAAATGGATTACAGCACAAAAAAATGAAAGGATTAATTACCAAGTTATTGTGTGCTTTTAATAATAGAATATGCTAGGCACTTATTTCAATAAAGTAATACCATAAACAGTTGAAGAAATGAAAATTTATTTCAAGTATGGCTTTGGAACTGATTAATATCAGCTGGATTAGAACCGGATTATGCCATACTGAAAAATTATGTATGACATTGTATTATTACAGACAATTTTTCACTAATATTAAAATAAAAATTATAAAATTAAAACCAGTCGGCCAACGTAACTGGTTTTAATCTTATAATATTTCATTTTGATATCCGCAGAAAGCTGTCTATAATACGATGCGATAAATAACTATTATCATTTGGAAATAAATTTAACAAAAAAATGTGCATTGCTGAAAATCATGTTAGAGCATTTTTTAATTATCTTATATAATTTATTTAACATAACACAAGAGTATTAAATATTCTACACTTGCACGCACTGACATACCCATTAGTTATTAAGTAGCTGCGATACTTATAAACATGAGTAGGAAATATTCCAAGCTGTATTATATTATTACAAGTATTTGTTTTGGCCTCGTTGCGAACGATGCAATCAACATTGTTTGTCCAGCAAAACAGCCAGTAAATCAATTTTGAAAAATTAAGAAAAAGCAGTACATTAAAAAAAGACTTAGGATATGTAGAAAAAAATGTTTAAATTTGAATTTTTTATGTTTTGCAAGTATTTGAAATATAAAAATGCAATTTGAAATGTCGATCAACATATTTTTATGTTCATCTGTTCTGTTCCTGTAATTAATCAGCTATTTCGACATTTGGGTAGTAGGCTTTGATCCGGTAATAAAACCCTATTCTTATACGAAAAAAACTGGGTGTCAGTTTGTTTGTCTGTCTGTACCTGATAATCTTGCTATCCGCTAAACCGATATGGACAGGTTTATAACTGTTTTGGGGAGGGTATCGCTACACTGCTAAGAAAATCGCCCCTAGAAAAAATAACCCCCCGAAAAACCTTTCATTTTAAAACTAATATTAAAAGTGGGGGAGGGTTCAGCACCCCCCCCCTCACACACACACACACACAACCCAGAGGTGTCTAGGGGCGCAGCCTTTAGTTATGAATGGGATATGATTAAGATAAAAATCAAAATTTCAAGGATTTTTGTAGAAACACATATAAGATTTATTTTCCCTTTCATTGAGTAAAAGTTACAAGGAATCTATAGGGATAAGACAATGGCCGATAAATTGGTGTACATCCCCAATGATGATAAGCAAAATTACCTCTTCTCTAGATTACAATTAGTGGTTAAAACGTTTGGACATTCAACTTAATCTACCCACCAATCAAAATTCAATAAAAGTCCCCAAAAATGTTAAGCCAGCAAATAAAACTTTGGGAACCAGTGTAATAAACAGCCCAAAGTCCCCTCCCTCCCTGAAAAGTTGTGCTTTGCTGTAGGATTATTATTATTATTTCTCAGAAATGTGTACAAGCGTAACTAATATATAAACAACTTAGTTTGTTTCTTCATTCAATATATTTATTAGTCTAGAGATGCATACATGTATACAGAGAAGCTTTTTTTAGTGCCAATAAAAAATGACGTCAAACTGGCCTGCAATTGGTAGTTTTGTCTTTGTAATGGCATATCATTAGTCATTTGTATTGTATGACGTCATTTTTTGTAGGCACTATAAAGATCTTATTATAAAGGTAACTATATTATAGAAAATTTAAGTTAAGCACTCATGAAAAGGATTATTATTTATAACATTTGATATTCTTATCCAAAACACAACCCCACCTAGATGTACAAACTATGGCTGGCATAAAAACAACTTGTACTTTTACTAATTATTTTAAAAAAAGAATATCATGCCAAATATGCGATTATTTTTTCCTGGGATCTAAAGGGATAAGATAATGGCCGATAAAAAGTGCTGTACATTCCCAATAATGATACACAAAATACACCTACTGTAGATTACAATTAGTATTTGAAACCTTTGGACACCAGATTTCATGAACCAATCAATTAAAGTCCCTAAAGTTGTTGAGCCAACGAATAAGAAAACGTTAATTTAAAACTTTTATATTGTGTGCCTTTATCCTTAAGTTAATATAATCTCACATATTTTAGGCGTGGTCACATATTTTATTCATCCCCTGGGTAAAATAATGATAAGTATAAGTAAGATGACCATAATATACTACAAATCCTAATGCAAATACGAAACTACCATTTTTTTGATAAAATCTTAGAACAATGGTTTAACGGCAGCTGCGAAATACATATTCAGTACTCTTTTTAGATAATCTGCAAAAGCAAATTTTATCGCATGCATATTTTATACAGCTGCGCCTTAAACTGCAGCTGCCTTAAATACTATTAACAGCTTCCATATTATGTTTAATACTAATTAATTTTCATCATAGACCTCCATGGGTGGAAGTAAAGAGGTTTTTAGCTCCGGCAAACTTTGAACCCTGCGGACACACAACATTTAAAGAGAAGCAAGGCTGTGGTACTAATGGGAAGAGTATCAATGAAAACTAAAATATGAAACCTTTTATCCTTATTTAAAAACAATACGATGTCTGAGAGTTTGTGTGTCTCTTTGTACCAAAAGATATCGCAGAACCAATGGCTACAAAAATGTCATGGGAAAGTTATAAATATTTTGGGGGAGGGAATCCACTCTCCCAAGAGAAATCACCCCATTTTCTTTTCTATTTAAAACTAAAATTCAAATTTGAGGAGGAAACGACAAACCCCCCACCTCACCTAATGCGACCATAGATTTCACTAAGGGCATATCCGCGATTTTTATATAATAAAATGTTTATTCCCTTTTTTTGTTGCTCAAAAGTTGTAGTATTGTCGGAACACTACATAAATCGCAATGAGATAGTAAATCCATCCAAATTTTTCAGTTTGTCTCAAGGTTCCTACTTGCACATCATTTAAGCTAAGGTTGGCTCCATTTAGAGTCGTTTTGTTCATGGATAAGACAATGACCGATAAATTGGTGTACATACCCAATGACGATACACAAAATTACCCCTTCTGTAGATTACAATTAGTGATTGAAACGTTTAAACACTCAACTAAATGACCCAACCAATAAAAACACAATAAAAGTCCCCAAAGTTGTTAATTCAACTAATAAGAAAATGTTATAATAAACTTTGGGAACTAGTGTAACAGCCCAAAGTCCCCTTCCTTCCTGAATATATTAATTTTTTTTGTTTTGTGCACTTTACAATTCATCTTATGGTATCAAATATGTTTGATTTTTTATGTTTCTGCTATTCTATTTTAAAAATATTTGCAAAAGCAGCTGAAATATTATCAACTGTGGATGTAGATAAAGTTTACACACGTCTCTCTGGAAGATGAGAATGAAAACTGGAAAAACAAGGATGACAACATCTATAAAAGCAAAGCACTGAAACGGTAATACAAACGGACTTTAACATTTGTATAGTGTCTGAACTGAATAATCAGAATATAAAAGTATAAGAGTCGAAGCAAAATTTTACACCAGATTTTCATGTTCTCTAATAAAGTGAAACTTGCAGCGGGATAAAAGAACGATTCCGCACCCCCCTTTACCTCATCTCCTCCCCTTCTACTGTATGAACGAACTGACTAATAAATGAGTTCCATATTAGCAACCTAAATTGATGACAATGTTCCCCTGTCCTTATATCCACATATATTCTACATCCATTGTTATTAAAAGTTTTAGTAAAATAATTTGTTGTCACCTAAACTCCTTACTCAAGTAATAAATCTACCCTGTTGCAACTCAGAATTTCAAACTCGTGTTACGGAGAGTAGTGAACTATAATGATTATGCATATTCCTTGTTGAAACTAAATTTTTCTATGAATATTCTGATACAAAACTTATTCAAATTATCAAACAAATTCAAACACTTTGTAATACAATGTATTCTGCTTAAATTTATTTTGATTGCATAATTGTGTAAAAATAAACAAAGGCAATAAACAATGGATAGCTCTTTTCGTTAATTTTACATGTTAGAATTGTCCTATCAATTTCAAACTTTGCATGATGATTTGCTTAACAATTAGGTACGATTCTGAAAGTACCTTTCTAATCGTTACCAGAAACTCTGTACGTCCATCTAAAATATTCTTTTCAATTAATGTTCTGCTTATTAATTTCTGACACGTTAAAAGACCTTTTATGGATGTTGTCATCCTTGCTAGAACATATTTATAAAAAAAGCTTTTAATCAATTTAAATTGTATTACTTTAAAAATTAGGGAAAATAAACTTTGAAACTTTTATAAGTAATTTAAAAAGAAAAGCTTCCCTGATTAGGTAAAATAAATTACATTAAAACAAGGATGATAATTTCTTGTAGCGAAGCTTTTTGAAAAGATAAGTTAAATATAATTTATGAACTTAAAGTAGAAATAACACAAAATTTAGATGCGAAATTCATAATTAGTGGAGTTAAAATCAAGCTTCCCACTAAAGCACAACCAAATGAACTAGCCTATAGTGTTGCTCATATTATTAACTAACATTAAAATTAAGTGAATAAAAATCCGTGAATTTTATGACAAAAAGTTTGTGGTAAAATAATGAAATTTTACTGCAACATTTTAATTGTTTTTACAAATTCAATGATAATTGTATAATGTATATGGACGTGCAAAGGAGAGAGGTTCTTTTCATCCATTTTTTAATTTTATACACACTGCAAATTTTTATCATTTTCTTTGTTTTATCTCGGCGGTTTAAATTATGATTAATAAAGGTGAATTTAAGAATTAAATCTGTCACATAAGAAATACTATTTTACCTCTAACTTTTCCATATTAAATATCATGTTTGATCAAATAATATATTTTCTAGAATGGCTTCGAAAACGATTAATATACACTTGATTAGAACTGGTAATCAGTGGTACAGATGAATTACAGGAATATTTAAATAAAAATCATAAAATTAATCTTGTAATTTCATTTTAATATCCACGGAAAGCTGTCTATTTCAATAGCATGTACAAATTTTCAACAATAGAAAAAACACTATTTATTAAATAACAGAAGCTGTGAAAACCATTTCTCTCTCTGTACCTTAAGGAAAACGTACCAATCTATACCCCCCCCCCCCCCCCCCAATTCTTCATGTGTTCGCCTCAGCAATGGTTGATAATATGTTATTACAATGCTCTGTTCAGCGGTTACACTGCAGTTTCAATCAAATTGTTAAAATTGTTTTAATTTTTCCTGGTAATGAACTTGGTAAAGTTACAAAATATAAATAACGGGGCTCGACAGCTGTATTCCTATAACAGCTGTAACCAGAGCCTTATTCTATAATCAGGGTCGGTTAGTCGTTAAATTTTACATGTTAGAATTGTTCTATCAATTTCAAATTTTGAATGATGTTTTTTTATAAAATTTGTAGTTATGCAATTATGTAACAAATTTATGTACAATTTTGTTTCGGCTTACAAATTAATTTTCTGCTTATTAAGTTATAACACTCAATAATAGTTATTAATCGTTTGTCTTTCCTTTATATTATAGAGATTTCCCTTTATGGATGTTGTCATCCTTGTTTAAGGTTGTAGAATAGTAGCATTTATTGAAATATAAAGATTCTATTTTCATTTAAAAATTGAATATTCTATTAAATTATTGTCTTCCCTGTATTGTTTCGGAAAAAAACATTGGGTTTATGTAATATTCAATTTAGAGGAAAGTACAGTTTAGTAATACCATAAATGGTATTATTTGAACTTGTGAAAATAAAGTTGAAAATTGCCAAAATTTATATGAACTTACTTTATTCCAAAATTGAATATAGTTTGAATTGGAGATGGCAAAAGTTGTTTTGAAAGAGAGAAATAGAATGCGAAAGGAGAGAGAGAGGAGAGAGAGAGAGAGAGAGAGAGAGAGAGAGAGAGAGAGAGAGAGAGAGAGAAAGAGGCGAGAGAGAAAGAGATTGATGCACTATTAAACAAGTTTGAAATTGCGTAATATTAATTAATTATGCGCCCGGATTTATTCCAAATAATATTCAAACATTGCAAAAATTATTTGCAAAATATAAAAAAATGATATAAGACTAGATTATGCTTTTATAATTACCGTACTATGAAGTACTAGTCAAATATATTAAATTTTTGTTGATGTTATGTATATTTTAAGAAAAACTTTCATTGATTTCGCCAAAGCATTTGATAAGAGATAACTTTCCTAAATAAAGTCTAATACAGTTAACAATATGCATAAAAATATCAAATTTGAACAGTTTAAGAGATCTTATGAACATGCTAACTTATAAAAGTTTGTTTCTCCTGCTTTGTATGTCAACTAAGTTAACTGAATTACCAAAACAAATTAAAAACAAAGTTTTTATTCCAAATTTAGAAAACGAATCAAAGTTTATTTTGTTGTATAATTGCATATTACAGTCAAACCCAAGGCGACTTTATTAAATATATAAATTATACAAAAATGTCATAATTTTTTTCAAGTCTTTAACGGTAGATGTGATAAATGTCTTAAAAGGTAAAAATTTTCCGCCTCTTAATTTAAATTTTCTCTTTGTATAGGTACTTATTGTCGATTTTTAAAAAGTATATTTGTTAAGACCTTATTATTAAATAATGTCTTGACCTATCAAAAAAGTTATTTATCGCATTGTATTATAGACATCTTTCCGCATATATTGATCTAAAAAATTATGAGATTAAAACATGTTTTGTTAGCCCCGAGAGGCCGAATTTTATGATTTTTTTAATATTTGAGGAAAATTGTCAGCAATACGAGGCCATACATGATTTTTCAGTATGGCTGAGAACTGGTTCTAATCCAGCGGATATAAATTGGTTTCCATGCCATACTTGAAAATATTTTTCAAGTACAGTGTACAGTGTACACATTCCAATCTTTTATCTAAAGTACAAACATATTTCATTTTCATATTTCAACTCTTTGATTTTTTTCAACAAAAACTAGAACATTCACTTTAGTTAGCAGTGAGTCAAAAATAAAAAATTCAAGCATGACAAAAAAAATAGAAAAGTATTTTCAAGTATGGCTTCAAAACCGATTAATATCCGCTGTATTAAAACCGATTGTCAGACTTACTGAAAAATCATGTATACCATCGTATTACAGTCAATTTTTCACGAATATTAAAATAATTATCTGATAAAGTAATTCGTCTAAAGTAACGATACCTAATCCACCACCTTTATCCCATCCCCAACCCAACTGACCAATAAATAAGGTCCAAATTTTCCCCTGTCAATATATCCAATTATGTCCTAAATATTCCTCATTTCAAGTCGAACAGACATCTTTTGGATCTAGAAAAGTTAAGCTTCCAAAAAAGAAAATATTTTTTTTTTCATTTTTAAAGAAAATCCATCTGAATATTCTGGTAATCAACGTTTTGTTCGATCTATTTTCAATTTCTTATCTTTTTAAGAATATTTTCATAACTTCTCTCGTTGCAATATATTCATTTAGTCGTTAAATTCTATTAGTGAAACTTAAGCCTAGTTAGATTATTCATTCATTAATCATCGTAATTATTTGTCAGTTTGACTAAAAAATAGCATTTGACGGCGTTTATAAAAAATTTCAGGTATTGTTCATCTATAATACAAAGTAGAACGATGTCTGACTGTCCGTCTGTCTGTCTGTCCCTTAAGATCTCGGTAACCACTGAACCGATCGGATTCTACTCTTCAGGGTATCTACCTATTGGTCCTGTGGTGGTTTTAAGCTATTTTTCTGGGGGGTGGGACACACCCAACCCCCCCAAAAATCAAAAAATCCCCCCCAATTATTATTTTTTTTTTTTTTTTAAGGAGATTTCCATGGTCCTTTACGATTTTCGCCATAATTTTTTTTATCACCTCTTGGGGCAAAGCTCCTAGAGGCTAGGGGCGAAGCCGCTAGTTATTTAACAACAAAGCAACAAAAATGTCTCGCTTAATAGATATCTTTTTTCTTTGAAATTTAAAAACTAGTTCAAAGCCATTTTACATGGAACATTATGACCTTTGTTTGAGGCTGCAAGTCTAATTGATTTAAGATCTGAAATGGGATGTCTGTTGCACCCTTATGTAAGGTCAATATTTTCTGCTTTTTGCACTCTATAGTAGCGGATGCAAGGGGGGTTGATGAACAACAACAAAAAGTTCACAAGCAATTAATTGCTCATTGATATTATGGTTAAAGGTTGTTTTAATCATTTAGCAATATCAAAAATACCTTATTACATAAGAATATTAATAGTTAATCTAATAGAAACAATTAAGAAAGTTATAATTTTAAAAGTATTTAAACATCTTTTAAAGTTATGTTTACTTTTTTACTTGTATAATGTATACATGATGAAAATATTAGAAAATTTTATTAAAAAATCTTATCGGGCTAGAACAAATCATAATGTGGATTATGACGAACCCCAAACTGCCCACTTTGAGAAAGACGATCCTAGTGACGTCATATACGTTTCGGGGAAGAAAAAGGGAAGGGGGGAAGAAAATTGTTAGAGAAAACTATGCAAAGTGCAGTCAGGAATGTGAGTAAGATAACTGTTGATGAATAAAAGGCACCTTTACAACTAACAACTAAAATTACAGTCACTGTGTATTTAAAAATATATGCAACTGGTAAACGCGTAATTTTTCTAGTGTTAAAAACTATTGCCAATCATACATCAAACAGTGAATTGACAGAAAACACCATTTTTTTCAAAACAGTGACAGTACTTTCCTTGGACATTTAGTAAGAGGAGAATCACAAAATAATTTACCACATTGTAAGACGTGAAGTTTAAATAAGCTTCTTGTCTAATGAATCCACCCAAATTTAAATCCCATATATGCCTTGATGTAGAAGAAGCATGTTTTGAAATGTCCAACCATAAATTGAATTTTATATATGTTGATGACAACAACAGAAAGTGCACACAACAAAATGGAGACTAAAATATATGGATACATCATTTTAAGAATCGTAAAATCATTCCTTGATATTTTAAAATATTAGACCATTTAAAAGATTAGACAATTTTCCGTTAATTTATCAGTTCATAATTTACAAACATAATTCAAGATTTTTATAAAGCTAGATCCTTGGCAGTTTAGGCTATTTTTTAGGGGGAAATTGTCAGCCCATCAAAGAAAAAAGGGTTCCAAGCAAGGACGTCTTAAGGGGGGGGGGGGGTAAAGTGGTGACGCCCCTGGTTCCAAGTGAAATTTAATCCACCAATAAGTGTTTTAGGCTATTTTAGTTTTAGAAATTATTCTTTGGAGTTGTTTTAAGCTTTTTTTCAACTCCACTTATCCGTTTGAATACAGAGCTCCTAGATACTAGGGTTCAGCCGCTAGTCAATAATATATCAGCCGTGACTTTCTTGAATAATCATAATTGTATTCAGACAAGGTTTTTAAATTTGCCTTAAACAAATTTTCCTAGTAAATAATGGAATGAATTAAATATAAATGAAACACCGGTATATATTAATCTACATATGTCTATTTATAAATGCTGGTTGCATAATTCTTTCTTTATCTAATTTGTCTCATTTGATTGTAATATATACCAAGAAATAAGAATAGAACCTATCTGCTAAAATATTAGAATAAACAATAGAGGGGTTAAATAACTGTATGTCCCCACCCCGTGGACCTTGTGCCTACTTTCGATATCAGCCAATAACATCCAAAATATGAACACAGTCAAATCGCTACAAAAGAGCAGAAAGCAGTTTGCTAGCAGACGAAAAAGGTAAGGGACAAGGTAGTTACCTGGGATATGCATCTATACTTATTACATTTATTACTAAAATGACTGGGTGCATGTATTAAGATCTTGCTAACGGCTAGACAGAAACACTAAAGAAACGCTTAGTATTGGTCCAGGGCAGGTTTTTAGCTATTTTGGCTATTTGTTCAACCATCAAAAGAATAATAAGAATAATAAAATAGTAAATTCCCTGAAACAAGTCATAGAGAAGTTTTGTTTCATAAACAGAACTAGTTACTTCACTCATACACAAGGAGAGGGCGTGGGACGCCAGGAAAACAGCTTTAAACCATCCCTAGATATCTATAAAGCTTATATTAAAAGTACAAACAATTCAGACCAGCAATTTACGAGATATTTAGCTTCAGTCAAAAACATCTTACTACTCTTAATCATTGGACTAGTGGTATTTTGTTTATAAAAATTTCATTTTAGTTAAGTGACTCTATTAGACGGAAGCCGACGGACAGACCTAAGTTATAGAGTAGAAGCATTTATTATACACAGATTAATTATTTCGCATATCTTAAAATGATTCAATGTTTAAAATATTTTCGATTCTAAAAATGTAGTTTTTAGAAGAATACCTACCTATTAGAAATAGAAATATTTAAAAATTATAAAAAATGATGATAATTTGAAATAAGATAACGATTGATTAATTTTAAAATGCAAACAATACCATTAAATCACGTGGAATTACATTTTTAAAAAATGTATTAGTAAATATCATCACTAAATGTTATAAAAAAAGATAGTCACTAATAGTTTTCATTTTTGTAATCAATCACATTTTCTAGAAACAAATTAAATCCTATTTTTAAATATTAAAATTGTCACTAAAAGTCAGTGTGCGACATGTTGTAAAGAATCTACACTAGTGGCCTACACTAAGATGGGACTTCTCTCCTCTCCGCCCCAATTTACTGGCTCCCCAGCCATTCCCTGGGGAGACGTACGTGAGCAAAGATCCCTACCGGGGACTAGACGGCTAAAGGCAGGTTTGGAATAATATAAATCGAGGGTGCCCGGGGGGGGGGATGGTTAGGATGGGGTAAGTAGAATTTGACTACAAAGAGGAGGGAGTAAAAAGGGAGTGGAGAATGACTGGGATGCATATTTCCTTTACAAATGTCCTGTCTTTATCCCTCTCTTTTTATCTCTCTCAAAACTAACTTTCTCTCTCTGTGTATAGCGCATCTCTTTAAAACTATCTTTCTTCATTTCTTTATTTTCTTTTTTCAGCTTTATTTTTTATTTTTTTCGCTATAAGATCATTTTATATTTTATAGGCTATTCTATTTATAATTTGAATAGGCCCGTTCGTCTGTAATGAATAGCCTTTTTAGACATAACATATTGTCCTGTCGATTTCAAACTTTGCATGATGATTCCTGTAGTAGTTAGGTACTATTTAGAAAGCGTAGCAGATATATAATCGTTACCAGAATGTCCGTATGCCTAATTGAAACATGTTGATTTTTACTTTTTTGACAATAAATTTCTATGAAATATAATCAATTTATCAGATTTTTTGAATAGTGTCCTAGGACGACAAAGTATAATGTTATAAGCGAAGCATATCTATAATCCATTATCTGTATTTTGCAACAAATGTATTTAAAGTTTTGTTTAAACTTACAAATTAATGTTCTGCTGATTAATTTTTGATACTCTACAAGTGTTCATGTTCGATTTTTCCTACGTTCTGATTTCAGTGCCTTGCTTTTATGAATGATGTCATCCTTGGTAGAAAGATTAATCGCTTCGAAACCGATTAATATCCGTTGTATTCGAACCGGTTCTCAGCCATAATGAAAAAATATGTATAGTATCCGATTTTATCCAGTTTTCTACGAATATAATCCCTTCGGCAACTTGGAGCTTATAACTGGTTTAATCTTGTAATTGTTCATTTCTATATCCGCGGAAAACTTTTTAAAATACGATGCGATAAATAACTATTACGGGTCGCATAGTAGTTTAAAGATGGGTTAGGTGGTTTTTAATAACCCTGCCAGAAAACCTCTAGAGGTTATGAGCGTAGCTGCTCTTTACATATATTGATATAAAGTCAATATAACTTTGTATAATTTGGTTGGCAAAATATTCCCGATGAAAACTTAGGTCTACTCATCCTTTTGGTTTCTGTAATAGAGTTATAACTTCTCGACCCTCTACTCATCCTTTTGGTTTCTGTAATACAGTTATAACTTCTCGACCTCTACTCATCCTTTTGGTTTCTGAAATAGAGTTATGACTACTCGACCACTCATCCTTTTAGTTTCTGTAATAGAGTTATGACTTTTCGACCCTATACTCTTCCTTTTGGTTTCTGTAATACAGTTATAACTTCTCGACCTCTACTCATCCTTTTGGTTTCTGTAATAGAGTTATGACTACTCGACCACTCATCCTTTTAGTTTCTGTAATAGAGTTATGACTTTTCGACCCTATACTCTTCCTCTTGGTTTCTGTAATAGAGTTTTTACTTCTCGACCCTCTACTCTTCCTCTTGGTTTGTGTAATGGAGTTTTTTACTTCTCGACCCTCTACTCTTCCTCTTGGTTTGTGTAATAGAGTTTTTACTTCTAGACCACTTATGCTTTTAATTTCTGTAATAGAGTTATCACTTCTCGACCCCTCCACAACCTCTCCTTGCAACCAACCTCCTGACACTCTATAAGAACTCTGTTATTTACCTGTCCTTGCAACCTACCTCCTGACACTCTATGAGAACTCTGTTATTTACCTGTCCTTGCAACCCACCTCCTGACACTCTATGAGAACTCTGTTATTTACCTGTCCTTGCAACCCACCTCATCAAACGGTTTCTATCGGTTTACATTTTATCACCTTATTTCGATATACATATTTACATACTAATAATAAAGATGCAGTACTTCTCTATATTTTTTAAGGATTTAAATGTCGTACGCCATTTCATTTTTTTATCATTAACACTACATGTGTTAGATCATTTAGTACCTTTCTGATGAAAACCCCTGGGGGTGATTGATATCATCATAGAACTATGTAGACCTTTGTTGTTCGTCTAATTGTACAATCATCCTATCTAATGCAGACAACAAACCCATTGATTTTACGACCTTTGATTGGAAATCCTGTCTTTGAATTGTAATACATGAGTGCTCTTTATAACGCGTTAGTGACGAGATTCAAACTTATCACCTTCTCGACGACGAGTTGATAAAAAACGTAACCCAATACAGTTAATGAATAATTTACGTAAAAATAAAGCATATTTCTATTTTTGGATAGTTTCACTCTTGTTTTAAATATTATATACCTACCCGTAACCGGTATAGTAACAATACATCCTTGAAAACATTTTAGAGAAGTAATTTTCAAATATTAACAAGAGTTTCGTGGTTTTATTATTAATAGGTTAGGTAAAATACAAGGTGGTTTAAAAATATCAATTCGGATTGCCGTTTTATTAGCATAACTTACTATTACTAACAGGGGCGTCCAAGCTTTTTATTTTGAGGGGGGTAAAATTTTTTTAGGGGGGGGGGGTAATTCGTGTTTGGGGGGGGGGTAAAATGGCGGACGAAGCGCGCCGCAAATTTTTTTTACCCCCCCCAAATTTTTTAACCCGGGGGTAAAATTTGCTTCCCCCCCCCTGAAATCTGTTGGCAGGGGTAAATTTAGTTTACCCCCCCCAAAATTTACCCCCGGGGTAAAATTTTTGGGGGGGGTAATTTAAATTTTATTAAATATATAGTATTAAAAATGTGCGCGAAGCGCGCAAAAATTTTTTTTTATTAGAGATTTTTATTTTGAGGGGGGTATTTACCCCCCCAAAATTGTTTTGGGGGGGGGTAAATACCCCCTCCTAAATGGTTGGGGGTGCCTACGGCACAACCAGGGTAGGGTAAATTTTGAATGGGGGGGGGGGGTAATCGCCCCATTACCCCCCCCCCTTGGACGCCTATGATTACTAAGTTATAAGTTATGAGCTAAGATTTTTTTACATTAATAATCGATCAGTCATGAAATAAAAATTTTGTCGTTAATTCAGTTAATTAGAATTGTACGATGTCAAACTCTGGTGAAATTTATCAGATGATCTGTTATTATTTGTTTGTCTAACCGTCTGATCTGTTCGGCTTCGCTTTTGTGGAGGATGCCATTCTTGTTTTATTCTTATACTAAAGTAACAGGATGTCAATTTGTCTCTGTGTCTATGTGTTTGTGTGTCTGTGTATCTGTGTGTTTGTACCGCTAACCGCTGAACCGATCAGGTTCTCTTTAACAGGGTAGATTTTCATAGGTCCTGGGAAGGTTTATAATTATTTTGGGGGAGAGTACCGCTACCCTCCCAAAAGAAATCGCCCCTAGAAAAAAATCACTCCCCCCCCCCTCCAATTTTTTTTACAATTTTTTTTAAGTAAAGATAAAAATAGGGCGGCACTTCCCCAAACAAAAATTTCCCGCCCCTCCCCCAACATTTTTTTTACTTATTATTTTCAAATCTAAAATTATAAATTAGGTTATTGAATTCGACTCTCCCCTCATCAAGTGCACCTAGAGGCCTCTAGGTGCGTAGCCGCTAGTCTATAATATAAAGTAGTAAGGTTTTTTTTTCTGAAGCTAAAGGGTTTTACTTTTCAGGTAAGCCTATAAATGTGTCATTGTGGTTTTAGGCTTTTTTCTGAACACTCCACCATCCCCTAAAGGCTGAGGGCAAAGCATCTAGTTATATATAAAGCAACTCTATAATTTAGTTTTGAATGCACCCTAAGTAAACTCTACATATTTTACACATAATTAGAATATTATTTAATGGATATCTTGCATGTTATTTAATGAGTAAGGGTATCTTAACTACACTTACAATTAATCTTTTTTTTAGTAGCGAAGCTACTCTACAAGTGTTAATGTTAGGAGGGTTGAAAATTTTGCTTTCTCTTACTCCCTCCTCATCCCCGTCCCTTTGCAATTTAATCCTTCCCTCCCCCATCACTGGAACATATTTTTTTTGAAAATGAGATTTATGTAACTATTTCCAAAGGGCTAGGACCCTATTCCAATTTTTCATCGAGTCTTTGAAATCAGCTAATAGTGTCGTAAATACATATATGGTGCTGAGCGTCCTTTTTATTGTGAATGGCCTTTTTTCCTAATTTAATGTAACTTAGACATAAGCAAAGTGTTTGACAAAATAATCCAAGATAAACTTTCAAATATCTTTAAGTTTTCCCACTCACTTAATCAAAATCACTTAAGTCGAAACCAAAATCAAACAAGGTCTTGAAAGCTTAAAACTAAGTGGTTAAGTGATTAGCCAGATCTTTACAGACAGACTTAAAAACCTTACTAATTTATATTATATGAGTTCACAATACATGTCCCTATGTATAGCCTTCACACTGTCTCTTAATTTATTCAAGACATGTCTCGTAAAGGCCAATAACTCCATTTAGGTTGAATTTTTTCTAGCAAAAATGAGAATATTTCAGCAGTGTCTTAGCAACATATTAAATTTAAATTTTTGGATCTGGTGCAGTACACGGTAAAATATTGCTGGCATCGATTAAACCTTAGAACTTCCAAACGGCTAAATGGCAAAAAAAGGACCTAGAAATAATCTGGAATAGCCAATGCTCAATTACAGATAAATATCTCGCAGTACACTTGAATGCGCGAACAAGGCTTGTTTTGAACATTTTATATATCCGGGCTCTCTGTGTATTTTGTTTGATTCATTCCAGATTATTTTTCTCCCTTCTTACCTTATTATGTGCAAGCGTTGGCGTGCACTTGGTTATACTCGGAGAGTGTATTTCTTGTGGGGGTTAAACAAGGAGTAAGGCATGCCTTTCCGATTTCAATTTAAGGGGGACGGTGTATAGACGTCAAAAGGGGGGGGGGGTTAACTTCTTCAAACTTTGAAACCCCTCATTTTAACCCCCTAAAAATATAAAAATTACTTTAAATAACCCCCCTCAAACCTTTAAAACTGATACAGATATAAATAATGTAATCTGCCAGTATTTAACTCACAAATTGAACTCTATGAGTATGAGTAATTCCAAATGGCCATATCTTGATTGTGTTTAGTGGTGGTGTATGTGGAGTGTTGCATATAGCACCCTCATATCTTGATTGTGTTTATGGGTGGTGTACGTGGAGTGTTGCATATAGCACCCTCATAACTGTGTGTGCAAATATTTGTGGTGGTGTACGTGGAGTGTTGCATATAGCACCCTCATATCTTGATTGTGTTTAGTGGTGGTGTATGTGGAGTGTTGAATATAGCACCCTCATATCTTGATTGTGTTTATGGGTGGTGTAGGTGGAGTGTTGCATATAGCACCCTCATATCTTGATTGTGTTTAGTGGTGGTGTAGGTGGAGTGTTGCATATAGCACCCTCATATCTTGATTGTGTTTAGTGGTGGTGTACGTGGAGTGTTGCATATAGCACTCTCATATCTTGATTGTGTTTAGTGGTGGTGTACGTGGAGTGTTGCATATAGCACTCTCATATCTTGATTGTGTTTATGGGTGGTGTAGGTGGAGTGTTGCATATAGCACTCTCATATCTTGATTGTGTTTAGTGGTGGTGTAGGTGGAGTGTTGCATATAGCACCCTCATATCTTGATTGTGTTTAGTGGTGGTGTACGTGGAGTGTTGCATATAGCACTCTCATATCTTGATTGTGTTTAGTGGTGGTGTACGTGGAGTGTTGCATATAGCACTCTCATATCTTGATTGTGTTTATGGGTGGTGTAGGTGGAGTGTTGCATATAGCACTCTCATATCTTGATTGTGTTTATGGGTGGTGTAGGTGGAGTGTTGCATATAGCACCCTCATATCTTGATTGTGTTTATGGGTGGTGTAGGTGGAGTGTTGCATATAGCACCCTCATATCTTGATTGTTTTTATGGGTGGTGTACGTGGAGTGTTGCATATAGCACCCTCATAACTGTGTGTGTGCCAATATTTGACCTAGGATTTAAATGAATATCAGAGAATTGGATGTGCAAGGGTGAAAGGTATTTGGTAAAAAGTAATTTGGTAATTTTAATCGTTACTCTAAAAGTTACCGTGTATGTATGTAGGGTTTGTCCTCCCTTCAAGTGTTTTTATATATTTTAAAATACACAAACAGGTTTAAATTTGAGGCTTCGTCGCGGCTGCCGAGCCCTGACATAAAGACACAAAGTCAAATTGATTTATGCATCAAATCGTATTGTGTCGGATGCAAAAAGAATTCTAAAATTGTTACTTTTGTTAAGTGACCAAGTTTTTCTATCTTCAACCTTATTTTCAGTGAAAACTGTTTTAGAATAGTTATTTATCGCATAGTATTTCCGCAAATATTGAAATGAAAAATAAATACCAGTATTATTAGCCCCGAGGGGCCAAGCTAACAAAACTTTCATTTTTTCATGATTTTCATTTTATATTCGTTAAAAATTGTCTGTAATACGATGCTGCTATACATGACTTTTCAGTATGACTGAGAACCTGTTCAAATTCAGCAGATATCAATTCGAAGCCATACAGAAAATTTTCTTTCCAACTTGCTATACTCTTACAACCTGGAGGAATGCAGTTTCCCAGTAGAAGTGGTGGTATTAAATTTTCATTTTATAAACATAAAAGTGCACCAGGGTAAATCATAATATTCTGAAAACAGGAAATGGCAGTACAAACAAAATATTAAGTACACGATGATGACCACCCAGGTAAATATTGATTAAGATTCGGTATAATCATTGATTTCGTAAGATCACAAGTGCTGAGATTCTAAAGTGCAGTGATATGTCAGACATCAAACTGACATTAAAACAGAGAAAATGTAGATGGTTGGGGTACAAGGAAAGGACATGATGATTTAAACAATCTAGCCTTGACATGGAATCCCCAAGGAAAGAGAATACCAGGAAGACCAAAACCCACCTGGAGAAGAAAACTTCTCTATGAACTGTAAGATGAGAAAATCCCATCTCTCAGCGATGCCTATAGCCGTGCCAACTCCAAAGAAGATTGAAGAACCATTGTGAGTGGCCTACGCTCTACAAAGCAGAGATAAATTTATAATAATTAAAATAATTGGTTTCTTAACAAGGTAACAGAATCTCTGTGTGTCTATACTGCAGGATATCGTTAACCGCTGAACTGATATAGGTTCTGGGAAGGACCATCCCACAAACAAAATTTTCCTCCCACTAAATTTTTACTTATACTAAAATAAAAATAGAGGGAAGTTTAATTAAACTCCTGGCCTCCTTTGGTGCCCCTAGAGGTCTCTAAGGAAATACCTGCTAATAATATCGCAAAGCAGCCGATAATTTACATTTACCTCAAAGGCAGATAGTTTGTAATGCAAAGAATTGCTGGCCGTGAGAAACTTAAAAGAATTCAGAATAGTATCTTTAATAGAAAATATTTCCCATTGCATTGCGTTATTAACCAACAGACTAAAAATTTATAGAGTGGCTTCGCCAATAAAACACCATCATGATAAAGTTTAATTATATATTTTAAAATTTTCATCAAGATTTACATAAATATTAGTACAAAATTTTAAATTAAAAGATACGTCAAAATGTTTTTATAAAAGTAAAGCTTTCCTTTTATTTTTAGGTTTACAAAAAATAATTTTTAGTAAAATGATTACACATTGTTGATTAAGTAACATAAATACATGGCGATTTTGTTAAACATATATAGATTAAATAGATATTGTTTTTTTTAATTAATTTAGTTTTATAATTTAATCTTACATTTTAAAAAAAGAATTATTTTCAAATAAAAGAAAAACATTTTTAAATGGTAAGATATATTAATGTGTTATAAATATATTATATATTTTTTAATTTACATCCTAAAAAACTGAAAGGACATCCTTCGGACTGAAAGACATACATGAAGATACTTAGAGTAACTTTGCTTAAAATCTTATGACGAGGCACTAACTATCATTTCCAGTATGGCTTCAAAACCGATTAATATCAGATGGATAAGAACCGACTCTCAGCCATACTGAAAAATAATGTATCGTATCGCATTATAGACAGTTTTCTACGAAGAGTCGGAAAAAATCATAATATTAATACCAGTTCTTTAGCCCAGGCCTTGGGCCCCTCGTGCAGTGGGTAACAAAACTGGTTCTAATCTTATAATTTTTATTTTAATATCCGAAGAAAGCTGTCTATAATACGATGCGATAAATAACTATTTACAATTTCCAAGGTTACGAGACTAAAATAAACTTAATCTAAATTGAATGTATCCCCCAAAAGCATCCCAAATGATTGAAATATGTAGAATCTTAGGGTTCGGCAGCCGAAATCTGCAGGTATCCAAGCAAGCTGCAGCAGCTGTAACTACAGTTCCTTGCCATATTCATAGTAAGACAAGCTGCGGTTACATTATGTTAGTATATCTACAACCACAACGCACTTAAAAGTGAAAACTCATCGAAGCCGCTTAGAAATTTGCTCAGCCGAATACACTGTCGCGTCGCTGAGCAATCCGTTTTTCGTCAGTCCGCAACAAGCCCTAGACATGGATATCTGAGCTGCTAAGCCCTGTGTATTAGTAAGGGTGAAGGAAAGCAAGGATAAAAACATAAAAGCAAGTAGCGCAGCAAAACGTATCATAGAATGAACAAAAAGGCAAAGTGAGTTCTAGAGCAGATGGTTAGTTCTCATAACAAACAAAAAAAACTGAGAAAAATGTGTGAAAACTCAAAAAGAACGAAACCTTAAAAATTTAGGTTTATGTCAGCTGTCATATTTCTGTGGGTGAAATTATATTCCCCCAAAAACGTTACGGACTGACTGGCTGACGGACAAAGTAAATTTTATAGAAGCTTCGCTACAAAAAAGAGCAGGAAAGGGTAAAGTATACATAGAGAGCAACAATGTTTCAAACAAATGCCGTAAAAATTTTGGACTTTAAATGAACAAAGTTAAATTGAAACTCACACACCAAGAACAATGTACATTCAAAATAGCGGAAAATTAGAAAAAGCTTGGTTATTTTATATTAAATAAATACTTTGCTAATTGAATGTCTGGGGGGAAAAAAGGCTTTAATAGTCCAAAACCCTTTTGTTGAAGATGTAAAATGATTAGATGAAGTAACAAGCTAGATATCTATTTATCTATCTGTCTAAATTAATAGCTTGAAAACCAAAAAGCGAATAACATATGTTGTTAAATGGGTTCCAGGACAAACGCAGGAGTGACAAACGTCAGGAATGGACATTTTATTTGTAAAACGCAAGAGTGTCTACATTATTAAGAAGTTAATTTTTCAACAACAAAGCTCTTTAGAGCAAACAGAGCAGTTATAGATTTGCTAGATATTAAAGCATTGTCGAGGATGTGAAAACACTCTATAAGAGAAAGGGAGAATTATAAAAGCAGGCCTACTCCCTCCCCCCCCCCCTTCTCCCTAGGTTAGTTGGTGTAATTTAATCCAAAATCGTTAATGAATTTGGCTTATAACTAGATTGTATTTTATTGGTGTTATTTTGCTACATTGTTGCCAAAATTTCACCACAGTAAACTGCACAACATTAAGACAATTGCTTAACTCTAGATATATAGCGGAAAGAAGGTCATAAACTTATCTATAAAATCCTAAAAATATATCATTGATGGCTTTTCTCAAAGATTTTATTTTTAAAAACACAATAACAATAAGTAAAAGTGTCTTTTAGGTTTATTTTCTTATTTTGTTTACCCTATTTTAGTTAGAAGGCACAAGTAATCAAAAAAAGGATTGTAAAGGAATTAAGTTTATAACGTATCTGAGATAAAATCGACCTTATTCGACGTTCACTCAAAGCCCCAAAAATAATGGACTTAAAAGTGTATTAAACTGTATATAAGACATTTGCGAATATATTGATACCATTAATTTGCCTCTTAAATCAAAAAAAGTATGTTTTTTTAATATTTTTCTCTTGCTACAAATCAAATTTCAAATTTGAGTCACCAAAAATCCTAAACTAATTTTTGCTCTAGAAGAATCAATTTTTGGAGTTAGAAAGTGCTTAATACCTCATTTTAATCGCCTGGCATTGCTTTATAATATATAGGAAATAACTTGGTTTTTTATAGAACAGCTGACTAAAAAATCGAGGTTTTGTGATAAACCCACTATAGTTGTTTCTCCATAAATGATATTTTTTTCCCAATTTTTTTGGCTGTAAAGAAGCTTTATATATTCATATAACATCCACCTAAATTTGACTTTTGGTATTTTATTTATAACATCACCAGAGGGAATTGAATTTTGGAAAAAAATATCAATTTATATTTTACACTGCTATGCATTGTTCTTGTTCTTGTTTCTAAAAAATATTTATATTATTAAAAAGAGAATTATTTAACGCTTCTATAGGTATGTTTATCATTTTTCTAGGCTAAATATAACTATAATTACACCATTTTAAAGTTAGACATCATAACATATTAACACAATTATTGAATAGGTCTGTATTATTAAGCTGGCAACCCTTAAAACAGCTGCATTTCATTATCCTATTATATAAAGTAGTAAGCTTTCTTGTCTTCAGCCTAAGATTTTGACAATTACAGTACCTATTGAGTTCTCTGTTTTATGGAAGCTTCTTATAGGTCCCTGGATAGTTTTGGAATTTTGAAAAAAATATCAATTTATATTTTACACTGCTATGCATTGTTCTCGTTCTTGTTTTTAAAAAATATTTTATAATTAAAAAGAGAATTATTTAACCCTTACAGATCGGGGGGGGGGGCTCCAAGAGCCCCCCCCTCTAGTTTTTTCGATCTCATTTTTTTTGTAGGTAAGATGGAGTGCTGTGACTTCATGACTTTTTAAGTTTAGTAATTATACGTCAGCAAGAGTTGATTTTATTAGGATATCTGGTCTGTGTCGGTCGTGGTGTCCGGTCAAAGTCGGTTGGGTAGCACCAAAATTAGAAACAAATTCTAAAAAAATCTTAATTTCTACATTATGACTTTTGTGTATAAGGAGAAACCTAAAATTTTTTTGGTGAATACTTAGATATCAATGACCTTCTGAGAAAAAATGTGTTATGACCGTTTGACCGCTCCCTGACCGACTTTATGACCGATTTTTGTCCGGCTTTTACTACAGACATATATCATGAATATCATGGCTTCTATTACAGCTAGAGTCCTATAAATTTTTTTGGTAAATCCTTGAGCAACATGAAACAGATAAAAATATTAATCGGCGCCGCCAACCGCCGTTTTACTGCCGTAACCGCGGAAAATGGCGGTTTCTGATATTTGCCGTTTTTTTGGCGATGATCAGAAAAAGTAATTTTTTTGATATAAAAAATAAAAGTTCGTCCTAAAATTTGGTCATCCTAGCTGCAAAATTGGCCGCTCTACAGCTGTTTTAAAATTTAGCGGCTGGCCGCTAAAAAGCGGCTAAGGAGCGGCCTGGCTGCTATGACTAGAAAAAGTAATTTTCTCTAAAAATACACATGAACCACCAGAAAAAATTTTTACGTCTTTATCTGTAACAGGAGTTGAGATAGAGGGGGGGGCTCTTGGAGCCCCCCCCCACCTATCTATTAAGGTGGGAATTGGGGCCCGAGCTGTAAGGGTTAATGCTTCTATAGGTATGTTTATCATTTTTCTAGTCTAAATATAACTATAATTTCAGTATTTTTTAAACATCATTATATTCAAGTTATTGTAATTTTAAATAAAATATCAATATCAAGAACTATTGGAACAATTTTTACCTTGCAAAACAAGGTGTTATAAAGTGTAAGATCCCTCACAATACCTATCTGTCTGTCTATAATGCATTACACATGTAATGCTAATAAAGAGGATGCTATAAGAGTGCTATTATAATGTGAACTTCTCATAATTGAATGGGCTTCCTGAAACCAGAGACCATGAAGTTGGCCTAGTCACTACAAGGGGGAGTGCAGGAATATCCAGGGGGAGGTGCTTGCAAAAGGGTGATTTTTTTAGGGATGGGGGTAATCACCCCCTATAATATATTATGGGGGGTATAAACCCAGCCGAGCGCTGCAGCCATAGTCATTATTTTGTAGACAGAGGTATAAAAAATTTCAAAATTGTAATATTATTAAAATAGCAGTCACTCCTAGGTTTTATTTAAGCTATGTCCACTCCAATGTTTTTTACTCCAACGTTTGTCCACCTCAATGTTTGTCCACTCTGACGTTTGTCCCATTCCTACATTTGTCCACTCCGATGTTTGGGACTCCTGCATTTGTCCACTCCGATGTTTGTCCCACTCCTGCATTTGTTCCACTCTGACGTTTGGGACTCATGCATTTGTCCCTCCAATGTTTTTCCACTCCTACATTTGGCATGGAACCGATTATTGGTTGGGGTGCTAGTTTGATTCCTAGATTTTTAAGTTTTCAGGATTTTTTACTTCTATTAAAAAAAATTTAAAAGGCTGGGTTTATACCCCCCATAATATATTATAGGGGGTGATTACCCCCATCCCTAAAAAAATTACCCTTTTACAAGCACCTCCCCCTGGATATTCCTGCACTCCCCCTTGTAGTGACTAGGCCAACTTCATGGTCTCTGGTTTCAGGAAGCCCATTCAATTATGAGAAGTTCACATTATAATAGCACTCTTATAGCATCCTCTCTATTAGCATTACATGTGTAATGCATTATAGACAGACAGATAGGTATTGTGAGGGATCCTACACTTTATAACACCTTGTTTTGCAAGGTAAAAATTGTTCCAATAGTTCTTGATATTGATATTTTATTTAAAACTAGCGGCTACGCCCCTAGAGGCCTCTAGTGGCACTTTAAATGTTTTTGTTTGTTAAATTTAATTTTTTATGTACGATACCACCTTATTTGACGTTGAAGTCTCCTCTAAGGGGGGGATTTTTTTGTTTTTGGGGGGGTTAGGGGTGTCCCACCCCTCAAGAAAATATCTTAAAACCACCACAGGATCAGTAGGTATAATCCCTGAAGAGTAGAGCCCAATCGGTTCAGCGGTTACCGAGATCTTAAGCTTCAGACGGACAGACAGACGGACAGACGGACAGACAGACATCGTTCTACTTTGTATTATAGATTACAATAACTTGAATATAATGATGTTTAAAAAATACTGAAATTATAGTTATATTTAGACTAGAAAAATGATAAACATACCTATAGAAGCATTAAATAATTCTCTTTTTAATTATAAAATATTTTTTAGAAACAAGAACGAGAACAATGCATAGCAGTGTAAAATATAAATTGATATTTTTTTCAAAATTCCAAAACTATCCAGGGACCTATAAGAAGCTTCCATAAAACAGAGAACTCAATAGGTACTGTAATTGTCAAAATCTTAAGCTGAAGACAAGAAAGCTTACTACTTTATATAATAGGATAATGAAATGCAGCTGTTTTAAGGGTTGCCAGCTTAATAATACAGACCGATTCAATAATTGTGTTAATATGTTATGATGTCTAACTTTAAAATGGTGTAATTATAGTTATATTTAGCCTAGAAAAATGATAAACATACCTATAGAAGCGTTAAATAATTCTCTTTTTAATAATATAAATATTTTTTAGAAACAAGAACAAGAACAATGCATAGCAGTGTAAAATATAAATTGATATTTTTTTTCCAAAATTCAATTCCCTCTGGTGATGTTATAAATAAAATACCAAAAGTCAAATTTAGGTGGATGTTATATGAATATATAAAGCTTCTTTACAGCCAAAAAAATTGGGAAAAAAATATCATTTATGGAGCAACAACTAAAGTGGGTTTATCACAAAACCTCGATTTTTTAGTCAGCTGTTCTATAAAAAACCAAGTTATTTCCTATATATTATAAAGCAATGCCAGGCGATTAAAATGAGGTATTAAGCACTTTCTAACTCCAAAAATTGATTCTTCTAGAGCAAAAATTAGTTTAGGATTTTTGGTGACTCAAATTTGAAATTTGATTTGTAGCAAGAGAAAAATATTAAAAAAACATACTTTTTTTGATTTAAGAGGCAAATTAATGGTATCAATATATTCGCAAATGTCTTATATACAGTTTAATACACTTTTAAGTCCATTATTTTTGGGGCTTTGAGTGAACGTCGAATAAGGTTGATTTTATCTCATCTATGGACAAATAATTAGCACAGTTATATAATTTTACCTAGTGGCTGCGCGCCTAGCATCTAGAAGAAAAATAGCATAATAGCGGAAAAATAGCACAACTCCATTCCAAGACTTTTATTTTGAAAGTAAAATTGCCTAAAACCATCCCAGTACCAATGTTAGATTTTTCGAAACTCAATAGGTCTTGTCTTATCTTAGATTTTTTACCTTAAAATAAAACTTTAGATTACATTTTAGTGGTGAAAATTAATGTTTCATGACAAAAAATCTACAGGATTGAAATACAATAAAATACAATGAATAAATGACGCAAGGACCTCAGGGAAATCAACCTTTTACACTCTCAAAAATCAGCTGTAAGTCATGACTTAAGTATTGCAATCACTCTTTTTTTTTAAAATCATCCAAACTGGTTTAAATTTATGGCTTAGTCGCAGCTGACGTGCGGCTGCAGAGCCATGAATGGCTTTGTTCTGTTCTTATGTATTATATTGTCCTTGTTAATAAAGCGTGCATAATACAAATAGTTTAAGGAAGAAATAAAATAGTCAATAAAATTAATCTTTATCACTATCATTATTATTTTACACACAGGTAGGGAAAGATTAATTTATCGTCTACTGTCCTCTCCCTGAAATAATTTGATGAATGCATAAAATGTCTGAAATATTGGGAGGACAAATGGATGTAGAATATACATGGATATTGTGACAGGGGAAAAATTGTCGTCAATTTAGGTTGCTAACAATGGACATCACTTATTAGTCAGTTCATTCATCCAGTAAGAGTGGAGGGGATGGGGTAAAGGGGATACAAGAGAGGATGGTTATTAAACCCACTACATGTTGTACTTTATTAGGGTACATGATAATCTGGTATAAGATCCAAGTAATAATAAATCCATTGGGAGGACAGGGACTTATGGAATTTCAATTCAATCTTATCAAGGATTCTTGGATAAAGAAAAAGGGTGGAGTTCAAATGCAGAGATGTGGCAACTCAAGAAAAATTTTGTCCTTTAAATAAAATTAACATGGTTAAATATATTTAAATACAATATAAATATAATTCTATCATATTTATAGGAAACAGAAAAATATAATTTAAATCAATGGTGGATTTTTTTTTACAATTTTTAGCTGAATTTAAAAAAGAATAATTTTTTCAAGAAAAATGTTTCTTGTTTCTATCAATACTGATTTAGAATATTGTCAGTAAGTATAGTTGAAGTAATAAAATACTTTGTTTCAGGTTTTTATTTCATAATTCATTTCTTTAATAATTCTTATTTGAAACAGCAAACAATGATTTTTTGTTAATAATTATCAATAAAAAATTACATACAAAATTCACAAACCCCTAGTTGTGAATAAAATAGGTTGGAAAAAAGTCTTTACATGGCCACCAACTAAATCACATAGGTATATATCTAATTTTTTAAGTTTTTATTGGATTCTAAAATAATATGAATAATTTGGATGTAGTGCAGTTCAAGGTAAAATGTTCCTGGAAACGACATTTTCAAAATCTAAGAACTTTAGAGGACTACTAAACAGCAGGCTTATAAATAATCTGATTTATCCAAATCAAATGATGCACAGGGAAAGATTGTCTGAAGAAAACTCGCGTAAAATAAGTTCGCGCATTTACGTGCGCTGCGAGATAACTGTAATTATTGAGTATTAGTAATGGCTATTCTCGATTATTTGTAGGCCTTTTTGTCAATTATAATTTTTGAGAACCTATTACATAGGTTTAGCTGTTTTGACACTAGCAGCCTTCAAAGTTCATAGATTTTTAGAAATAGTTTTTGTTACCAGGAATATTTTACTGTGAACTACAACAAAACCGAAAATATTAATATTTACTGTACAACTTCTAAACTTATTTTTATAAATATGTTAACTTGTTCTTGTTCAACTAAATTTTCTTTACAAATAAATATTATGATTTTTATAAACAGCAAATAATTGCGTATTTTTATATTGCTGAAATTCTTGGTGTATTAATAAAGATGAATGTTCTAGCAATTGGAATCTGGAAACCTAAAATAAAAACAATTTTGGTCATATTTCTCATTGCTAGAGGCTTTTATATAATTAGAGTCGTTCCGTACGTTTATCTTTTATCGGTTAGCTTTTATCGTTGATTTAGACATGTTGGAGTTACCCTATCGATTTCAAACTTTAAATAATGATTTCTTTACCAGTTAAGTACGATTTGGGAAGCGTAGCAACTCTCGACTTTTTATTAATGATTCCATGGACATAAAATGTCTCTGTAAATATAAATCCAGCCCAAAAAGCACTTGACAATCCTATGAAGGCGATGACTTTTAACAAAGCATCCAAAATCTCTTGAGATTAATAAATGAATAATAAATCAACATATTAAATGTTCGTTCATTATTGCAAAAATAGCCTTGCAGGCTACGAAACTGATAAATATCCGTAGAATTAGAACCGGTTCTCAGCCATACTGGAAAAAAATGTTTAGTATCGTAGTATATAGGCAATTTTCCATGAATACGAAAATAAAAATCATACAGCCTCTCGGGGCTAACAAAACTGGGTTTCATCTTACAAGTTTTCATTTTAATATCTGCGGAAAGCTGTCTATAAAACAATGCGATAAATAACTAATACATAAAAGTAATATAATCATGTTTCCATATTTCTATTGTGCTTTTTAAAGAAAATAGTTTTCCTAAAATATACCTAAAACTATTTCTATTTTAGAACATGTTATGAGGAAACATCGACAGAATTTAGTTTGGTAACAATTCTAATTTGAGCAACATAACTTTATTACATTAATATCTCAAGTAATAACTAATGAGTTTAAACTCTGTTTCACCCCTAACATCCTTAAACTTACGTAAAATCTACCAAACAAGCAAAAATGTCCCTATATAGACGCAGTAACTCAACATAGTGACTTAATATTAAATTATTATGGCCTCAGCTATAAAATGTTTTGCCTAACAGACAAATAAAATAAAAGCAAAGCTCTAAAATCAGAAAGAAGAATATACGATCAATAACTCTTGTAGTTTCAGAAGTTAATACGCAGAACATTAATTTGTTAGTCTAAATAAAATTTACTGTAAATGGACATACTTCCATTTTCGGGATTTTATTATAGAGATGGTTCGCTTATAATTATAAATTTGGAATCGATATGACAATGTATATTAGGATATATAAGTTGGAAGTAATTTTAATGTTAGGGGGAGATTTGAAATCTGCATCAAATTTTAAGGATTTTCTTTTATAAAATTCGTTTTTTGTATAATTCTTTATCTAAAAGCTGAAATACAATTTAAGTTAATTAATTTTGAACAATAGGATAGGTGGATTAGAAATTACCTGCGCTCTAATTGGTTGAATGATGTGCGACACTTAAGCTTCTCCAATCAGACCTCAGATAGTTTTCAATCCACCAATCACAGATGTCAAAATTAATTAACTTAAATTGTACTTCCGCTTTTAGATAAAGAATTATACAAAAAAACGAATTTTATAAAAAATCCTTAAAATTTGATGCAGTTTTCAAATCTCCCCCTAACATTAAAATTCCTTCCAACTTATATATCCTAATGTACATTGTTATATCGATTCCAAATTTATAATTAACAAACCATGTCAGCTACTTATTAAAAATCTAAATTATACTTACATTTTAATTAAGTATTTAAGGTGTGGAAATTAAAGTATTGTTTATTTTTAACTTCTCAAAGCTTCCAATCTTGTTTTCATTTCCTCTAGGTCAGCTTCAACATCTTCCTCGCCAGGCAGTTCAACGTCTGGTTCTGGACGCAGGGTATCTAGATATATAGATAGATAGATATTTATACTTAGTTAGATAGATAGATAGAATAATATGTCGCCGGGCAGATCAGCCTCCAGTTCTGGACGCAGGGTATCTAGATATATAGATAGATAGATATTTATACTTAGTTTGATAGATAAATAGAATAATATGTCACCGGGCAGGTTAGCCTCCGGTTCTTGACGCAGGGTATCTAGATATAAGAAAGATATTTATACTTAGTTAGATAGATAGATATAATAATATGTCCTAAGGTAGGTCAGCTTCTGGTTCTGGACGCAGGGTATCTAGATATAGATAGAATATTATGTCCCCGGGCAGGTCAGCCTCTGGTTCTGGACGCAGGGTATCTAGATATAATGGATATAGTATATACAAGGTTATTATGACAGGGGGAAAATTGTCGCCAATTTTCGTTGCTAACATGGTCAGGTCAGTTTATTAGTCAAGTCAGTTCGTTTATCCAGTAGGAACGGAGGGGGTGGGGTAAAAAGGTGGATGGGGGGATTGTTATTTTAGTCAGCTACATTCACTTGATTAGAATACAAGATAATCTGTTGTAAGATCCAAGTAATAAAAAATCCATTCTATTTCTAGATATAATATACACATAGATATTTACACTCAGTTAGATACATCGATATTTGAAGTAATCATCTAGAGAATCCAAAGCATAATCCGCGCGTTATGGGATACGATAATATTAACACCAAAGGATTTAAGGTTAATGTACATCCAACAGATAACCAACCTTTAGCCTCTTACAATAACGCCCATTCCTCTCATACTCTTACTATATGCATCACGTGCCAGACAAAGCAGCAGCAGGAACCTTTTTAACGTCTCTAGTATGACGTAGTGTGGACCAAACTAGAACCCAACACCTTTTTGAAGGCAAGCAGGAACGCTATCATTAACGCTAATGCCACGGGTTGCGATATAATTGACAAGAACGAAATTTTTCTTGCTAGGCAATTTAACTTCAAACTAGGGAAAAATGTGAATATTGGCATTAAAATATATCTAAAATTGAATAAGACCACAACTCAATTTGAATCAAAGCCTTTTAGATCAATTGATTTGGATCCTTAAAAAAGGAATAGGTAAAGAATCTCAGAAAGAGATGGGACAATGAAATATTAAAACTGCTACACCCTTATATTCCTTATAAACAATGAGGAAAGCATCCCTTTAGTCCTGATAAGTATGCAATCAGAAGCAAGATGCACTGTCAAACAGCCTCTCCTAGAATCCATTGCAATTTTAACCCAGAATTAAATGCAGTTTTAGGTGTTTGTTTAACAAAGAGAAAAATTAAAGGGTAAAATTGAAGAAAGTTTTTTAAAAGCTTAAAAAATGAATAAGTGATAAGGAGACAACCTCTTAGTGATTATCTTTAAAGCAGCCAAAAAAATTAACCTATCTAACTATTTTGGGCAAGTAAATAAGTTTCCTTTATTTTTTTCTATTTGAAGTATTTTTCTTTTCTCTTTTTAAGTTTAGGTAATATATAAAATATTTTAATTGATTATAAAATATTTATGCAGTTTTGTATGATGATAAATTTTCTTGCTATAATGCCTGGTTGAGGTATAGTGGCAGGGTAATTGTATTTTCATTTCCATCAAAACCTTCCAAAAAAATATGTAGCAATCTGCTATAGAACTACGTTTTCCGTCTGGTTATTGAGAAATAAGATATGGAATTTCTATATTTTTACGTGAAGAAAATACTAGCTAGTAAGCCTCTTTTCTTTACCTTATATTGTCTATACGTCCTTTCAGGATTGCATTATTTACTTGAAAGATATGCAATAATTACATGTAAGGATTCCAAAGTCTAGACTGAGATTTTATCTCACGTTGCTTTGTTAGTCCACGTGTTTTACATTGTCTGATATTTATTAATATTTGTTTTATTTCTGTCATTCTATACTAGAGAATGTTTTCATCCTTGTTTATTCTTCTAACCCATTTCCTACATTCTATTTTCGTCAAGGACGTAAATATTTGAATGATTTATAGTACACAACAATACCTACCATTATTTATCTATGTTAATTTTATGCAAAATAATTCTAACTTTTGCGGTAAATAATATCAAACTAGTAGGAAAAGAATTTGAAGGGATGTTATACAAAAGTTTATTGCATTTATTTCTTTGGCCAAATTGTTCAATCAAATTCAAATAAAAAACTTTAAGTTAAAAAACATGTCAAAAGATCATATGAGAAAAGTGTAAAGTAAATGATTATTATGTTTAAGGTTTATATTTTGTGTGGCACTCTACAACACAAAATATACATATTTGTTACTCGCGGTAGAACCTCTAGAGGAAACTAGCAGTACTTAAAGTGTTTTCTTTTAAAATATCCTAGTTGAGAAATAATTTGTCCATGTTGAGATCAGCTGTTTTTGATCATGGTTCTTGAAACATGAATAAAAAACTGGCGCCGCCTAGCGGCCATTTTAAATATTTTTGGTATTTCTTATCTAGGAGCAATTTCTCTTTGGAGGGTGTTGGTGACCATCCCAAAAAAATACCTTCCCGGGTCCATTAAGAAAATACATTGTAAAGAAGAGCCATATCGGTTCAGTTGTTAGCGACACACACACACAGATCCTGTTACTTTATTAATTCTGTCAATACATTTATCTGTCCTGTTAATCATGTGTTGCATATCAATAGGAGGATTTTGATCTTACAGTAAATATTTATCTTTCTTCCATCGAGTTTAACCTGTGATTGCATGAAGCCTTGCCAAGAGTACTAGCAGTAAATCCTTAAATCCCTTGCTGCTAATTCTATCTATCTATTGAAACCGTCCTTAAATCTATGAGCTTACCTGTGAGGGCATCTGGAGCCTTGCCAAGAGCACCTGCAGTCAACTCAGCCAAGACCTTGTCAATTTCTGCCTGAACTTCGGTCTCATTCTCCTCATCCTCCTGAGAAATAAAAAAGATATAATTTTCCCGTATTCATTCGAAACCGATTAATATCCGATGGATTAGAACCGGTTCACAGCCATACGGAAAATTATGTCTAGCATCGTATTATATCCAGTTTTCTACGAATATAAAAAATAAAAATGTACAATTATAAGATTAAAACCATTTTTTTTCGTCCGTGCCTTCGGCATCTCAGGGCTAAAAAACTGGTTTTAGTCTTATAATTGTACATTTTTATATCCGCGGAAAGCTGTTTGCGAGAAATAAGGGGGGGGGGGGAGTTTTGACACATTTGCGTAAACAGGGAGTATAGGCTTTATCTTTGGACTGAGAGTATAGGTTATTAGGGATAAAATCATGCTTATATGATGAATTTTCCCAAGTTTTAAGATTTTTTGGATAGGCCTCCAGGTTCCGGAGCTCCAGGCCTCCAGGTCCTCTCTGTACAGGTAAAAATAAAAAAAAAAATTTTTTTTTGAAGAGTTAGAAGTCAACTTATGAAACAAAATATGCGTTTTTTTCTTCAAATATGTGAATAACATTCAAAAATATGCATATTATGTTTCATAGGTTGACTTCTAACTCTTCAAAAAAAAAATTATTTTTTTAATTTTTACCTGTACAGAGAGGACCTGGAGGCCTGGAGCTCCGGAACCTGGAGGCCTATCCAAAAAATCTTAAAACTTGGGAAAATTCATCATATAAGAATGATTTTATCCCTAATAACCTATACTCTCAGTCCAAAGATAAAGCCTATACTCCCTGTTTACGCAAATGTGTCAAAACTCCCCCCCCCCTTATTTTAAGCTTGATTTTATTACACCTGAAGAAAAAATTGCTTATAACTACTGAACTGATTAAGTCCTTCTTTTTAGGTAAGCTTTACATAGAACCCAGAATGGTTTTAGCCTTTGAGGCTATTTTATTTAAGTCATGGGAAAGTATGCCCCCTTTACAGAGCGCATCACTAATAATTAATAATCATTAGGATCTTATGCTAATGATTTATTTAAACGGTATTTCAAAGTATCCTATCAATTTTCTCTATTTTTAAGAATCTTTAGATAGTTCCCAGGTGATTTTATGCTATTTTTGCCCCCAATCTGAATGCAGAGCCCTCAAATACTAGGGACTCGTTCGCTCGAATATATTGTAAACAAATTAGTATTTGCTTAATTTAAATAGGCTAAATTATCAAGAAGGAAAAAAATGCCCTAGTCTTGTTTTGTTACCTCCAAGGTTTCCATTGTGTCTTCGATCATCTCCTCTAAGATTCCAGCTTTCATCATCTCCCTATAAAGATAATTACCATCAGTTAAAGGATCCCCCACGACACCACGTCGTAACTAAAGACGTTAAAAATGGTTCCTACTAATCCTATGTAAGGTGCGCGACATAATAGTAGGGGGGAATACCTTGTCCAAAACAGGGGTAAGTCATTACCATGCACAGTTATTAAAAATAAGATCCCTCTGTTTATCCCTTGCTCAATAGCTATCCGAGGGTATCAGTTAAAGGATCAAATTGTCCAAGTCTTTTAGGGACTACCTAAGAGTTGTGACAGATAAAAGTTATGAAGAAAATTAGGTAGGTACTTAGACTTGACTATGTTATCGACATACGTCCATTCAGTTTATTTAGTCTTCTGTCTCTTATATGTATTATACTTAGGGATCTAAAGGAATAAAATAATTGACGATAAATTGATGTATAGGTAATATATATCCCCAATTACACAAAATAACATCTTATGTAAATTATAATTAATGGACACTCAACTTAATGAATCAACCACTCAAATTCAATGAAAGTCACAAAGTTGTTAAGCCAACGAATAATATAACTTTGGGGTTAATTGTAATATATTATTATCTTTTTTTAAAATTCTTATTGTTAAAAGCGAGCTTTTCTATAATTAGGGTCGGTTCATCCGTCCGTCCGAGATAGAAAGCTTTTATTCGTTAATTTAGGCATGTTATAATTGACCTAGCGATTTCAAACTTTGCATGATGATTCTTGTAGTAGTTAGGTACGATTTAGAAATTGTAGCAACTCTATAATCATTACCAGAATGTCCGTACGTTTATTTTAAACATGTTGATTTTTCTACTTTTTTAACAACAAATTTTTACGTGATCTGATTTTTGCTTCGACTTGCTTTTATATTCTGATTATTCAGTTCAGACACTATACAAGTGTTGATGTCCGTTTGTCCTACCGTTTCAGTGCTTCGCTTTTATGGATGTTGTCATCCTTGTTTTTCTCTTTATTTCAGTTATCCACAATCCATTACCCATGTGTGTAACAATAGAAATGAAATACAAAATTTAAACATTTGAATGGGAGATTAAAATGAGAAATAAGTTTTGAGTGCGCGTGTGTGTGTGTGTAAAGCAAGTATTTGATTTGTATTTGAATCCAGGTAAATTTGTCCACTACCGGCCAAACAGAATCAACAAACAAAATATGGAGTTCATACAATCTCGAAATAAAATTAATAAGATGTCTGTCTGGATTTTTGTTAGTCTGCTACATTTACCAGTATATTTGTTTGTCTGGTAAAATCTCGTTAACCACTTCACCGATTGATATCACTTTTCAAGGAAGCCTGAAATTCCAAACCCAGAAAAAAAAGAAATTGCCACTAAAAAAATTGAGTAAGGAGTACCTACCAGTATATTCACATTAAATTTCAGTTAGAGTTGTTTAAATATTGTTTAATCTTTAATTCGAGGAGAAAATTATAACAAAAAGTTTTGTCCTGTATAGAAAGGACACCTTAAAATTTTGCAGTTTTGAAACAAAGAGGAAGGAAATGGGTTTGGTACTTTACCAGTATTAAAGCTTACATTATGTTTGTCTTTATGCTCATACAGACACAAAAAGTAACGAATACCAAAACGAAGTGTCAATCGTTTTTATTTTTCTTTCTTGCTATATTCAAGTTACATAAGGGATAAGACAATAGAAGATAAATTGATGTACATCATCAATTATGATAACCAAAATACCCCCTGTATAGATTGATGAAAAGTTTGAACACAGCCAAATCAAGATGAAATAAAAGTCCTCAAAGTTATTAGGCCAACGAATGCGAGAACTTATTCATAAAACTTTTGGGACCAGTGTATAATTTCTAATCCAATGTTCTCACCTTCCCTGGCGTAAACAATAACAAGAACGGAGATTGAAAATTGTTGTGCAAGTAAATCAGAGATGGAGAGGACTTGGCAAGATAAATTAAATCTAAGCTTAATTCTCCCCCCCCCCAAAAAAAAAAAATATAAGGACATGATCACAAAAATATAAAAAAATCGAGGCAGATTTATTTTCCAACCCTTTCTAGCTGAAATTTTATATAAAACTCTTTAATGAATCTCATTATTCTAGTTAAAATTGTTGAAGCAGGAAAAATGCAATAATTTAATAACTTTTTTCCAGACTTAGTTAATCAATAGTCAATAATCATAAAATTGTTTTTTTTTTATTTAAAAATCATTTCTTATTCCTAAAGTTTAGTGTTCCATTTTGAACATTTTTAATAAAAAGAAAGTTACAATAACTGTATAAATATAAACAAGTGGCTAAGCCCCTAAAATTAAGAGGCGCTGTATAAAAGGGGATGTGAGGAGAATAAAAATATCCAAGAACCTTTTCGAACCTTCGCTAAAGTGGAGAACCCAATCAATTGATCAGTTATCAAAATCCAAAGCTACAAACAGAAAACCTGATAGGATAATACAAATAAATACCTAAGGGTAAATGATTCTAATATTAATTTTGCTCAATTGTATGAACTATAATTGTATTATGCAATTTAGTATTCAAACGCTATAATTTTCTGTAATTTAAAAACAACGTAGGACCATACCTTTCGAATTCCCAAAATATATGTTGACCTGCCATGGAACAACCCCTTTCTTGAACAAATAATGTACCTGGACATTTCTTGCATAGTTTTCTGGATTTCTGGAAGTTTTACTAAACTCTGCATAGACTTCATCACTTCTGCAGAAGTCTGTAGAGCTCCAGTCACCTGGAAAGTTATAAATTATTAACATATTCGTGGGAACCTATTCTAAACTTCATTGAAAAGACTTCAATATCTAAACCAAACCACTTGTCAAGAACGGGTACAAATTGGTGTTGGTAAATGATGTGCATTCTTATATAATCTACACCCACATCCTAGACCCAACCTTCCATTTGATTGAACAGTTCTTGCCTAAAAGTCCTTACAGAAACACAGCTAAATCGCTCAACTTTTAGTGCTTTAGACTGATTAATAACACACACATAAATGGATGTAGAATAAACGTGGATATTATGACAGGATATTATGTCGTCAATCTAAATCATTTATTGGTCAGTTCTTTCATTCTGTAGGAGGGGAGGGGATGGGGGTGAGGAGATCGTTATTTTAGCCAGCTACAATTTTTACTTTATTAGAGAACATGATAATCTGGTGTAAAATCCAAGTAATAATAGATCCATTCATAAATAAAACCTATTACCTACTTTTTAAAGATAGCATAAATTAAAATGCAACAAAATTATAAAGAGAAAAATCAAATATGTTTCTATAAATTATTAAGAATGACAACACGTTTACAGAATATAGTGGACCTTTACAGGAAACTCTTTAGTTCAATTTTGCCTGACTTTAAAAAACAATATAATAACCATTTGCTAGTGAGTAAGTTTTTTCAAGTTTGTCACTAAAATTATTTTAGTTTTTGTAGGTTGGCTGGTCTACGAAAGCTGTTAACCTCAGACTTTGTTTGCTAAAAGGGAAAAGATATATCATAACAAAATTAGAATCATTGAAAACTTATGCCATTTTAAAATGAAAAGCTAACTGTCCCTTATTTTTTTTTTAACGTATATACAAGCCTTGGCTACAAAAGTTTAAGAAAAAAATATGAAAAACAGCTAGGTCAAATATCATTGTCATATACATCTGTAAATTATCTTCTCAGGGATCTTAAGCGAAAGAAAATGGCCGATAAATTAATGACACACAAAATTGACCCTTCTGTAGATTTGGACAATCAACTTAGTGAACCAACCAATCAAAATTCAATTAAAGTCCCAAAGTTTTTGTGCCAACGAAAAAGAAAACATTATTCTAATACTTTTGGGATTAGTGTAATAAACAGATCTAACTTCCTGACTTCTAAATGTAGGGTATAAAGTCATAGACCTCAATTTAATGAGCCCATAATTAATTTTAAAATTTCTTTTCTTTAAATATTAATAAATATAAGAGTATTCTTTTAATAATGTGGCTGGCCACACTATAAATTTATTTTTATAATAGAATCTGTGTTATTGCAAACTAAACTGCAGTTCTGCATGGGAATAGGGCAATGGACGAAATAGTCTTCTTATATGAAAACTAGGTGTTTCGCCCCTAGCCTCTATGTGAAGGCATGGGATGTCAAGAACTTATAACTTATTTTTTTCTTAAAATTTCCTATATATTTTACTTGAAATTAATATTTTAGACATGTCCCTATTAAAAAAAATAAATGTCAAGTGAAAGTATAAGGGAAATTTTTATAAAAAAAAAATATGTTAGTCTTAAATAATAATATTTTCAGACAAAATAATTTAAGCTTCGCTTTTATGGATGATAAATTGAATGTAGAAAAGCGAAAAAAAACTTTTTATTTACTTACATAATAATAAAAAAAGAATTTTAACTGTTTACGTTTTATGATCTAGGTAGGTACATAATTTGTTCGACTTTAAATTTTAAATTATGAAATCAGATAAAGAATACTTTAAATTATAATTTCTTGAATGTTTTTTTTTCTTCGATAGTTCATATTATTTCGTTAAAAACGAATATGGAAGTGGAGTAGGTATTTTATTGGAAAAAATAATCTAATTATAATGATAGACAAAAAAGGTTATGTTTTATTTCTCCTATCATTTTAGTATACCTAGGTATTCTATAAATGATCACTTTTTTGTTTTCAAAGTTGTTTCCCTATCCCTGGATCTTAATGCATCCTAGGTTGGGTGTAGATCTGCACCAACTTACCATAAATTCTAATTTCACATCAAATCTCAGCCACTTCCCTCATAAGAGATGCGGCTCACAACAAAAAAAAACAAGGATGATAATATCAATAAGTAGCGAAGCACCAATTATTCATAGATGGGAATACTGAAAAGTAGATTTAAGTATTTCAAAAATTTGCTAAAATCAAGAATAATAATATACATTGGAGAGAAAAAATCACGAAACCCTTCTCTGATTTTTATATTGTCTAATATTCATAGTATGTCGAATGACTGGCAGACCAACAGACAAACTAGTGCTTTTAAACAGAGCCATTTGAATCACTGATCTTATGAATGTATGTCTTATTTAACATAAGCTAGTTCTATAATTTCTTGTTCAGAGTGTATAGTATCAAAGAAATGTCTAATATACAAAATTTTCTATTTTATTATCTGGCTTTAAACGGCATCATGATTACTCATCTCAAATATGAATCAAATTGAAAAAGTTTTGGATCCACACCACTGGTCTTTATTAGCACCTTACAAACTCATTTCCTTGGTTATTATTACAGTTATTATTGTCCTGTGCAGCTCACAACTATAAGGGAAGGAGATCTTTGCTTTCAAGCAAAAAGTGGAAAGGGCTGATAAAAAAAGATACATAAAAAGACTGGAATTAAAAAGGAGGTGGTAGGTTGTGTTAAAAATCCGTAAAAGTGTAAGTAAGCTTCCAGTCAAAAGCTATTTTTAAGTCTAAGTGTTCTTAATATTGACAAAACTCATAGTATATAAACAGTAAATAAATGAAATACAAAAGGAGGATGTGCATAAGTCCCATTTGGGCAGGGGGGGGGGGGGGTTTACTCGAGAACCCTTAGTGCTAGAGGGAGCTAATTTTGGATTTAAGCTTCTATAGGGCCAAAGTTACTTTTAAAATTATCGTCGACCCCCCGAAATTTTTTTTATTGCATTTCTCGCCGAATTAGGCAATTTGGAATCATTTGAGACCATGTTATTTTTTTCAAAAATTTTTCCCCTTATAACCAACCCTGCGGGGGGACTTAGTCATTTTTTTCAAATTCTCGTTTATCAAGGTATATCTTAAATTCAGTGCCTCTCCTAAGCTTTTAAAGATATTGAAACAAAATCTTTTGAGGTAGGTCAGTAAAAAATATTTGAATAAAAAATGGCGGCGGTACCGCCGCTCCCGCCGTCCTCCGCCATTTTCCGCCTCCACCGCCAAAATTTTTTTTATTGCATTTCTCGCCGAATTAGGCAATTTGGAATCATTTGAGACCATATTATTTTTTTCCAACATTTTTCCCCTTACAAGTTGTCCTGTGGGCAGCGGAAAATGGCGGTGGACGGCGGGAGCGGTGGTACCACCGCCATTTTTTTTCCCAGCCCAAAAGATTTCACCCAATTATCTCTAAAACTAAGGGAGTAGCACCCAAAATAAAAGTCCCCCCGCAGGGTTGGTTATAATGGGAAAATTTTTTGAAAAAAATAACATGGTCTCAAATGATTCCAAATTGCCTAATTCGGCAAGAAATGCAATAAAAAAAACTTTGGCGGTGGAAAATGGCGGTGGACGGCGGGAGCGGCGGTAACGCCGCCATTTTTTATTCAAATATTTTTTACTGATCTACCTCAAAAGGTTTTGTCTCAATATCTTTAAAAGCTTAGGAGAGGCACTGAATCCGCAGGGTTGGTTATAAGGGGAAAAATTTTGGAAAAAAATAACATGGTCTCAAATGATTCCAAATTGCCTAATTCGGCGAGAAATGCAATAAAAAAACTTTGGCAGAGGCGGCGGAAAATGGCGGTGGACAGCGGTGGATGGCGGGAGCGGCGGTACCGCCGCCATTTTTTATTCAAATATTTTTTTACTGATCTACCTCAAAAGGTTTTGTCTCAATATCTTTAAAACCTTAGGAGAGGCACTGAATTTAAGATATACCTTGATAAACGAGAATCTGAAAAAACCGCCGCCATTTTTTATTCAAATATTTTTTTACTGATCTACCTCAAAAGGTTTTGTCTCAATATCTTTAAAACCTTAGGAGAGGCACTGAATTTAAGATATACCTTGATAAACGAGAATCTGAAAAAAATGACCAAGTCCCCCCGCAGGGTTGGTTATAAGGGGAAAAATTTTTGAAAAAAATAACATGGTCTCAAATGATTCCAAATTGCCTAATTCGGCGAGAAATTCAATAAAAAAAATTTCCACCCCCCCCCCCCCCAAATAAAAAATTTTTTTGGGGGGGGTGGGGGGTCGACGATAATTTTAAAAGTAACTTTGGCCCTATAGAAGCTTAAATCCAAAATTAGCTCCCTCTAGCACTAAGGGTTCTCGAGTAAACCCCCCCCCCCCTGCCCAAATGGGACTTATGCACATCCTCCTTTTTCGATTCATTTTAATTTAATATAACTCATAGTTGCTGAGCTATTTATGATAAACTTTTGTTGTTTTGACCAAACCATGAAAAATATTTGTTTGTATAGTCTTATTTTCCAAAACAATATGAGAGACAAAATATTAAATATGAGAAATTGTTTCTATCTGAATTCAGCCTTGACAAAATACAATATAAAATAACTACACTAATATATTATTTAGGATGGTATAAAAAAGGGGGGGGGCGAAAGTGACACTTTTTGAAACCAAAACTAAAAGTCAAAGGAACTCAACTAAAAAAAGAGTTACAGGTCTGACATTTTGCATGGCAGTTGCTTTATAGGGGTACAATATGGAAATGTGAATAAACGGCGGCGCAACCGCCGAAAACCGCCGAGAAAAGGCAACAAAAATTACGTCGGGAAACGGCGGTTTTCGGCGGTTGCGCCGCCGTTTCTTCACAGTTCCATATTGTACCCCTATAAAGCAACTGCCATGCAAAATCTCAGACCTGTAACCCTTTTTTTAGTTGAGTTCCTTTGTTGACTCTTAGTTTTGGTTTCAAAAAGCGTCACTTTCGCCCCCCCCCCCTTTATTCTAAAATGACTTTAGGAATGAAATGTACCCCATAGCATTTCATTTTTATCATGATTTAAATATTTATGAGAAGTATTTTTCTGTTTGAAAACATGTGTTTTTATGATATATATTTAAATTCCAAAATCATTCCAAGTAAGTATTTGATTAATATTAATCATTCTTCCTACCTGAAATAAAAATAATATTGTTTTTTTTGGTATGCTGCCTATTTTCATTCCCATACTCATTAAAATATAATAAAAAAAACTTTCAAATTGTAAGAAGTTATCTCTTGGATAATCTTCATTGTTAAAATATGATAACAACCAGAGAAAGAGAGGACAATGATCTGTTTAATATTAAAGTCCCCAAAATATTACAATAACGTTTTCTTATTTGTTGGCTTAACAATTTTGGGGACTTTTACTGAATTTTGATTTACTAAGTTTGGTGTTAAAACGCTTAAAATACTAATTTTAATCTACAGAAGGGATAATTTTGTGTGCTACCATTGTGCTACATCAATTTATCGGCCATTGTCTTATCAATTTAGATCCCTGGATAACAACGAAATGTATTTTATGTATCTATACATCAACAATGCAACTAAGCATCTAATTTCATACTATGTAAACTGTTTTATAAGCATAATAATTTCGACTTTGCCCTACTCCACTGAATATTTACTATTAATGCAAAATTATGAATGGGGTAAGTTAAAACAATTTTGCATTTTAAAAACATACCTAGGTATAATAGGCATATTAGGCTGAACAATGGGAAATTTTAAAGCCCTCTCTTGAGTGAAAAGAATTAAAATTTGTATTATGTGGTGAGAATTATGAGAAGCCAATTGAATTACTGGTTATGGAACTGTATGTTTGTTTGTATTATTCATTTTCCCAGATTTCTACAAACTTTATTTTGATGAGCATTCAAATTTGAATATGAAAAGGGACAAAGTGTGTGAGAGAGAGAATGAGAGAGGTAAGCCACAGGAATAAAAGTTATTATAAATTGTAAAAATTAGATTAAAAGTGGGACCATCAAACTCAGTTTAAGAAGATTTAGTGTTTGAAAATTAATAATTAATTGGTGGAATTAAATTTTCAGTATGGATTCGAAACCGATAAATATCCGCTGGATTAATACGGGTTTAGAGCTATTCTTTAAAATCATGAACAGCTTCGTATTACAGACAACTTTCACGAATATTAAAAGAATAAAAAACTTATTTAAATGTTATAATTAGACCTGTGCGGCTGCATTTGGACAATCCTATGAATTTTTAGCAATCTGCAGCTGAAAATTTATCAGATTTAGGACATAAATCTAATCACGGCTGTCATATATTGGAACAATCCGTGGCAAAACTAAAACCGTATTTCTTTTCAACAAGTCACAGCCAAGTTACCTATTTTACCAACAAAATTGGATAATTTTCTAACCTTACCAATAAAATAATACTTAAAAAATACTTTGTATGAAAATAATTAAGAACAATGAACTTCACACAGAACTGCGTACCTAGTTCAAATCAAGCAAAGAAAAAATAAACCTATACTTATTTGATTGTCAAGGTAAAATTCACAATAGTCGTTTACCAACAAATTCAGAGTTAAAATATTTTATTTAACTTGATTGAATAATCCCTGTATCCCTTGAGAGCCTCGAATCCCATTCATTTAATTGGGCATCATTCCAGTTTGCATACAATAAACATATTGAAACAATTCAGGTGAGGCTACTCACTCTAATGGATATATTATTACTTGGATCTTACACCAGATTTTCATGTTCTCTAATAAAGTGAAACTTGCAGCGAGTTAAAATAACAATTACCCCCATTCACCCCCTTTACCAAATCCCATTCCCTCGTACTGAATGAACCAACTGACCAATAACCGATGTCCATGTTAGCAATCTGAATTTACGACAAATTTTCCCCTGTCATAATATCCACGTATATTCTACATCCATTTCAGTCACAGATATAGGGATTGCGTGTCTTTATTTTTCCTTTAAATGAAATTGAAAATTACTATCCAAACTTAGATATTTTTGTGTAAAGGAATCGATATTATTGAGCAACTTTATTTGTATTTGTAAACATAAAAAGGAACTTAACATCCAAAAGCAAAAAAAACGGACAAAGTGAAAAAAGCAAATGTTGAGTGGTCATATAAAAAGAAAGGACATTAAAAGGATATATTAACATTGATAAAATATCACGAAACCTTCAAAAAAATATGCATATGTCTTTTATTGCATTAACCATGGACTGGCAGACAAATTAAGTTTTAAAATGGATGCTCTTTAGATAAAAATAATCTTTAAAAAAACTGGAAATCAACTTCAAGAGCAGCAGAAAAAAATATGTAAAAATCGAAATAAACCTAAAATTGATGTAAATGTTGAAAAATGTTATAGAATTAGCTTTAATAGCAGCTGATTATATCTGATTTCCCCCATAGACTGACGGAAGACAGACAAAGTGAATTATAGAGTACCTACGCTACTAAAAATGATGTAGTTTTGTCACGATGATTGAATTCAAGTGTTGGTCAATACCGTAAAAAGCTTCCACTATTGGCTGTTTTTTGCTTAAATTCCGCGTCAAGTGGCTTGTATAGGCAAATAACTGCTTGTGCCGGTGTTATATATACATATGCTTTTTTTTATCTTATTGGGAATAAATGATAGTTATTAATCTCACATACATAATTTTTCAGGGTGGCTGAAAACCGGTTCTGATCCAGCGGATATTATTAATCGGTTACGAAGACATACTGGAAATCATACTACAATAGTTCTGGTGGGATACTCTATATAAATCCTTTCTAAATTGTTTCCAGGTTTTGTGTCATTAACTATCCATAATTCCCTGTCAATTTCTATTTCTCCTCCCTTTTACCTACTCTTTCTCTCATATTTCATTTGACATTTTAGCCCACTATTCATATTTAGATGTAAAACACTTCGGTTAGTGCAATAGTTATGTAATCATAAAAAAAATATGCTCGCTAAGCACTTTGACTGAAAGCACCGTTTTTAGCATTTTTTTGGGATATTTCCCTGATACAAAAATTATAAAAAAGGTTTTACCTTCAGAGTAGCTAGCTGGCCTTTCATTTGTAACTGGACGGAATTCAAGTTTGCCTAAAATAGAAAAAAATATTAACAGAAATATTAATAAGCCAAGACTCATACTATTGGGCTTTTATGTAGAGACAAATAAAGTAGAAGAGAATACAAATAAAGATATTCTTAATTTCGTCTCCTAGCTGTTAAGTCTCAAATATTTGATAATGGTTTATTATAGGTTTAGTAGTATAAAATTATAGTAAACAATTTATACCTAAACATTAATAAATTGGGTAGGCAATAAAAATTGTACTTACATGTATTAACAAACGATACAGAATTTTAAACTTGAATGAGAAATATCAATGGATATATTATTATTTGGATGTTACACCATATTTTCATGTTTTCTAAACTCGCAGCGGGCTAAAATAACGTTAACCCCCATCCGCCCCTTTAACACATCCCCTCTCCTTCTACTGGATTAACGAACTGACAAATAAATGAGTTCCATATTAGCAACCTAAATTGACGACAATAATATCCACGTATAATCCATATCTATTTTGTACTGTCAAACTTTTGGTTCCCTTGTTACTAGAATTTATCTCTCAATTCAATATATTTGGTCGGGATAAACTTCATTTAGTTAAGTTGTCCTTAAGGGTGGGTTAGCCACAAAAGATTGAAATATACCAAAATATTTTGTATCGTGTTTCCTTATCAAATCTAACCTTTCCTTTGGGGGGGGGGGGGATAAATTCTCTGAATAATGATACAGGCAACCCCCCCCCCCCCTTACAACATACATATCTTTCAACAGTTCAACAATTCTTCCCAATTTAATTGCACTCATTTATAGCTCACAAGGGGATATAATCCTTTCTGTAGCTTAACCACTGCAAGGGCTACCTATACTTCGTCATATATACCTGTCCATGCCACTTTAACGTCAGGTCCAACAACCAATGATAACTAATGGAAGCCAATCTCCTATTCGTTTCAAACACCCATGTATTAGATTAAGTAACATCAAATAGACAACCAACTCTTTGATTGTACGAACTTTGTTTGGAAGAACTAACTGTGCATGGCAATGTGGAAATGAGTTGCAACTGTTTTGAGCCAAGGAATTTCCCACTACTCACAATATAAATGTAGTAATCTAAGACGATTCGAACCAATCACCCTCCCGACGACGATCAGAAGCGCAACTCCGAGGGTCTGCAAGGGGCTAGCCTAAACTAACTAAAAAAACATTGAATAACCCAACTTGATCTAGATTAGCCTATCCATTAGCTATTTACTGAGAGGTTGCAAACCTGCTTGTCTAACATTAAGCAGCTGAATATCCTTGATATTATGATAGCATCAAACTTTGTAACACCTATTGACAACAATTCATTTGAAAACTTTAAAAAGTTTTAATATCTTTAAAGAAATATCCTTCATAAGTCTTGTAGATTTTATGATGGAGGAAAATTAATATTTTCATTTTATGACAATTTTAATACACACTTAATCAATATATGGTAGAAATTGATAATATTAAGCCAATTTATTCTATCTATCTATCATTTTTCCCTTCACAGTTGAACAAAATGGTAGGGAATAAAACTACAATCTAAAGAACAAAAGACGAACTACAATGAGCTTAAACTAATGTGTTTTTTAAAGTGAAAATTATAAAAAAGAACCATCCAATCAAAATTTAAATTAGCATTAGTTGGCAAAACTAAGTTTTTCTTTTCTTAACTCCAGTAAAATGCCACTGTTCTTTGTGCGCCATTGTGAATTTTGTTAACAATTGGTCCCAACTTAATCGTCCACTGAATAAAATTTTCTCTTCAACTAAAATTGAAATTGTGGAATCTTTTAGAGGATTTTTGTGGCACCGGACAGAGAAGTAAATCTTAAAATAATTTTAATAATAACCAATTTTCAGTTATACTAAAAAATCATCAATTGTATCATATTATACGAATATTATAATAAAAATAATAATTTAAATACCAGTTTTGTAAACCCTGTTTTAATCTTATAATTTTTCATTTTTATATATTCGCAGAAAGCCGTCTATAATACGATGCGATAAATAACTATTTTAACACAAAAAGACAATGAGTTAGATAAAAAAAAAAACAATGAAAGAGCTTTTTAAAAATTTCTATTTTGTTTCTAAATATAAACTTTGTATTTGAAGGAAATATCCCATATTTACACTAAATAAAGAAGGATAGGGGGTTAGAAATTCAACTAGGATGGAAAATTTACACCCCTTCTGTGTCACCCTTCTACTACCTAGAAGACTAAGATTCAGAATTACCCAGCTGCAAAAAATCTGAAAATTCTTGTAAAGAATCCCATGACAAATATACTTTTTTTAACTTAGTCCGTATGACTATTCAAACCACTGACAGAAACATATGATTTATTTGACTTCTTTCTGAAAACTGCATGGGAATTTTTTTGAGAAGATTCCACTAACTATTACTATGACTGTCTGTCTGGCCGTCCATAATTTCAAAGTTAAACAATTAAATGGCCTAGTACACTTAATTTTTGATGGTATGTTATAATTTGTCAAAATATTTATCCATGTTTCGGGTACCTAGTTATATTTGTACATGAGTAGACCTATAACAGTAGCAAATTTCGTTCTTCCCCATACAAATCTTTTTATGACTAGCACTTTTCTACTTTAAATGTAGATCACTAAAGAATCGTTTTATCTGCTTAAACTTTTTGTATAATTTCTGTTTGCTTTGAGCAATGTTTAGAGAAAATATTTTTTTCTGAAGATCCAAATAGTTTTTAAGAGTTTTAGAGACATAAAAGGTATTTTAATATATGATAAAGACATAGTTTCAAAATAAAAAGAATTTTAATTGCAATTTTCTCAGAAAGGAAATAAATTATCCTTTTTACTAGTAAACTAATGCCTATGGCTTAAATACAAACCAACTCAGCAGTATCTATTTAGAAACAAAGAGATAGGGTAAAAGAAGAGCATCCATTTATGCTTTCTAGACTTTAATAAAGTATTTGATTATTTTCTTGTTGAAAATATACTAAAGTGATATGTCCACTGAATGACCAGAAATTGCAATGCTTAAATAAAATATTACCTATTTCATTAAAATTGTGTTTTTATTCCCAAACAATGGTATGCTTGTAGTGTACCTTTTAATCCTTATATAAAAGTAACAAGTTCTGTCTTTTTGTCTGTCTGTACGGAAAGATGTCGCTAACCGCTGAACCGATATGGTTCTCCTTTACAATGTGGCATCTCATAGGTCCTGAGAAGTTTATAAGTGTTTTAGGTGAGGACACCATCACTCTCCCAAGAGAAATCACCCCTAGAAAAAATGGACCCCCCCCATGAGATAAAAAAAGAAGGGTCTAATACAAGCCCCAGCAACTCAAGTGCCACTGGACGCTGTGCTAAATAATATGTAGTACATATAGGAAAAAATCTTGTTAGTATTTGATTGTTTTTGGGGATTTTAAGTCGATCCATTTGTGCAAGAAGCAACTATTTCTCCTGTTTAAATAAAAACAATGAAGGGTAGAGAGGGGTAGAGGGGGGGTGGAATAAAAAGTAGATTTATTGAGTACACATTATACTTTGGCTCTAGCTATAATTCACATAACTGGGCGGGCAAATAAAATGTAGATAATAATCATATCTATTTCCTTTGCCTCTCTTTCACAAGACCAGTATCTATATTCCAAGAAGAATAGATCCTGGTTGGTTCAGCGGTTACTGAGATCTTAAGCTTCAAACGGACAGACAGACAGAAGGAAAGATATCGTTCTACTTTGTAGTTTAGATAATACACACCTAATATTATTTCTTGTAGAATTAATCAGTTCACAGCTGATTAAAACGATAATGAACATTATTCATCCTTATTAAACAACAAAATATAAATAATGATAAAAATTGACATAAAATTTTTTTGAATGAAAAGGAAATACTTGTTAAACCGGAACTTGAATAAAGTTTTATTTGAGTCAGAAAGAAGGTTGGGAGAGGTGTTGGTTTGATTAAACAAAGTTTTACCCAATATTATACTCAGGACATGGGTATAGAATATAGATAACAAAAAACAAATAAATTTTAAGGTAGAATCCAACTCATAGAATGGATATCACTTAGAAAACATGTGGGTTGAATTCGAACCTCCCCCTCTTCCACTCAAATTTTTCAAATTAGTTTTTAGTTTTTGGGGGGAGAAGGAAAGATGACCAACCCCCCCCCCCACTTTTTAATTTTAAAAAGAAAATCTAATAAATATATTTTTTTTTTGAGGGTGGGGAGGGGGATTTTTTTCTTGGAACGAATCTCTTGGGCTGGTGGTAGCACCCTACCCCAAATAAACCTTCCCATGTCCTTTGAAAGGCTACTTTATAAAAGAGAAACATTTCGGTTCAGCGGTGAACTAGTTCCGTAAAGACAGGCAGAGATATTTTACTTTATAAGGATTATTCAACAGAATGAATTCTATTGTTTGACCACTAAAATTTTAGGAATAGGAAAATCAATTAAATTACTTTTTACAAAAATCTTCATTTAACTTTGTCCCAAAAAAGGTTAGCAGCGGGTTAGGTTGAACAAAAGTCCCTAAACCAATCCAACATTATTTTTTAAGAACCAAATCTGTGTCAGTGTACTACACTAACATTCCTAAGTTTGGGTAAACAGTAAAAACTTTTTATACAATGAAACATTACCTACAATTTTGCATTAAAAAAATACATAAAAATAGTTTTATCCCATTTCTTGTGTATCAAAGATGCATGGAAAGAAGTCTTATTTCATGAAATAAACAATTAATAGAACAATTTAGATAATTTACTACTTATCACAGATAATTCAAACAAATTATATGAAAAAATGAAAAATGTTTAAAATGGAATAAAAAAACACTTTTAAAATGTAAGAAAACTACTTAGGTATTAAAAAGAGAAATATGCAATAACAGATCAAACGAAAATATGATTTTAAGGCATTGATCCATAGTTAATTTTCCCTTTAATTATATCAATAGCGATCAAACATTTATTGAAACAGGCGGCTGAGATAAAACAAAATCTCAAACAAACTGCTAGAGTAGTTGATAAAACATAGGAAAAGTTTGAACGTTAAAATGATGTGAAGCCAAATAATTTGAATTGTTGACTGAATAATTAGATATAGATAAGGTTGCTATGTATTGCAACTGCAGGATGCTTTTGTTGGCTATTTATCTCTGGGAAGTAGCAATGGATATATGATATACGTGGATGTATTGACATGGGAAAATTTGTCGTCCATTTACCTTGATAATAAGGAAATCAGGATCATGGAAAGAAAACAAAGTCATTCCTTAATTAGGACAGAAGTCACCTTCCTAGGAAGGACATAAGTAGCTTCCCTTATGTGAGAATTTGTTAGATGAAGGGCATAACTTGCCTCCCTTAACAAAGATTTTGCAAGATGGAGGACATAAGTAGCCTCCCTTCACCACACAAAACCTAGCTTTTTGGTCCTTCACATGGCAAAATCTTGCATAAAATAGTTTATCTGTCCTTCACATAGCAAATTCTTGCAAAACATAGCATTTATGTCCTTCACATAGCAAATTCTTGCAAAACATAGCATTTATGTCCTTCACATAGCAAATTCTTGCAAAACATAGCAAATTCTTGCAAAACATAGCATTTATGTCCTTCACATAGCAAATTCTTGCAAAACATAGCAAACTCTTGCAAAACATAGCATTTATGTCCTTCACATAGCAAATTCTTGCAAAACATAGCAAATTCTTGCAAAACATAGCATTTATGTCCTTCACATAGCAAATTCTTGCAAAACATAGCAAATTCTTGCAAAACATAGCAAATTCTTGCAAAACATAGCATTTATGTCCTTCACATAGCAAATTCTTGCAAAACATAGCAAATTCTTGCAAAACATAGCATTTCTGTCCTTCACATAGCAAATTCTTGCAAAACATAGCAAATTCTTGGAAAACTTAGCATTTCTGTCCTTAACATAGCATTTTGGTCCTTCACATAGCAAAATCTCACAAAACATAGGTTTTTCTGACCTTTTTCTATCAGGAGATCAGAACTAAATCAGAACACACATAACAAGAGTTTTTACATAAAACATTAAGATTATCAATTATGCATTTAACTCTGCATAAATTATGATAATTTTTTATTATTACCCCTCCCCCCCCCCCATTTAAAATCTACCCCTGCATAAATTATGATAATTTTTTATTATTACCCCTCCCCCCCCCCCCATTTAAAATCTACCCCTGCATAAATTATGATAATTTATGCTGAGTTAAATGTACTGTTTGAACTTCTATCTAACAGGATATGAGAACTTAATCAGAACACACAAAAGAGGCCAACTATGGTGCCATGTAGGAAAAGTGGCATTGCATTCTTGGGCCTAAAAGGCGTCATAGCTGGCCCCTTTTCAGTCCATCATATGACATGGGAAGGAGGTTGAGGAGCATTTTATGCAGTCTAAATTCCCAAGAATGCAATGCCACTTTTCCTACATGGCACCACCTCCCATGTCATATGATGGACACAAAAGAGGCCAGCTGTGACGCCTTTTAGGAAAAGTGGCATAGCATAGTGGAATTTAGGCTGCATAAAATGCTCCTCAACCTCCTTCCCATGTTCTGTGTTGTGTGTTCTGATTAAGTTCTCATATCCTGTTAGATAGAAGTTCAAACAGTACATTTAACTCAGCATAAATTATCATAATTTATGCAGGGGTAGATTTTAAATGGGGGGGGGGGAGGGGTAATAATAAAAAATTATCATAATTTATGCAGAGTTAAATGCATAATTGATAATCTTAATGTATTATGTAAAAACTCTTGTTATGTGTGTTCTGATTTAGTTCTGATCTCCTGATAGAAAAAGGTCAGAAAAACCTATGTTTTTTGAGATTTTGCTATGTGAAGGACCAAAATGCTATGTTAAGGACAGAAATGCTAAGTTTTCCAAGAATTTGCTATGTTTTGCAAGAATTTGCTATGTGAAGGACAGAAATGCTATGTTTTGCAAGAATTTGCTATGTTTTGCAAGAATTTGCTATGTTTTGCAAGAATTTGCTATGTTTTGCAAGAATTTGCTATGTTTTGCAAGAATTTGCTATGTGAAGGACATAAATGCTATGTTTTGCAAGAATTTGCTATGTTTTGCAAGAATTTGCTATGTTTTGCAAGAATTTGCTATGTGAAGGACATAAATGCTATGTTTTGCAAGAATTTGCTATGTTTTGCAAGAATTTGCTATGTTTTGCAAGAATTTGCTATGTGAAGGACAGAAATGCTATGTTTTGCAAGAATTTGCTATGTTTTGCAAGAATTTGCTATGTTTTGCAAGAATTTGCTATGTGAAGGACAGAAATGCTATGTTTTGCAAGAATTTGCTATGTTTTGCAAGAATTTGCTATGTTTTGCAAGAATTTGCTATGTGAAGGACAGAAATGCTATGTTTTGTGAGGTTTTGCTATGTGAAGGACAGAAAAGCTAAGTTTTGCAACATGAAGGACATAAGCAGCCTTCCTAATGTAAGAATTTGTCAGACAAAGGACATAAGTCACCTCCCTTAAGTTAGATTTTGTTAGATGAAGGACATAAGTAGCCTTCCTTAGACCAATTTTCAGTGACTTCTGTCCTAATTAGGAATGACTTTGTTTTCTTTCCATGATCCGGAAATCACTTGTTGGTCAGTTCGTTTATCCAGTAAGAGGAGAGGGAATGGTATAAAGGAGATATCATGATTTTAGCCAGCTGTGAGTATTACTTTTTCAGAGTACATGACAATCTGGTGCAACATCCAAGTTGTAATATATCGATTATATTACTTAATTATAGCACTTGACAATAATAGCTTACTATTGCAAAATCACATACATGGTCACAACAAGGAAGAGGGGGGGGGGATAGGGGTGAATTAAATTAACAGAAATTAAGATAGGATAAAACAATAATTTTTATTTTCATTAAAAAAAAGTTTCAAGTTGAAAGATCAGAATGCAAGTGGAAAAAGCCAAATGTTTGTGGTTTTAAAATATCTAATTCATAGAAACTTAAAAAAATTGTTTAATCTCTAAATCTCTTACTTGGGCAATTTTTTAATCTATCAATAAACAAGGATGACAACATCCATAAGTAGCGAAGCACAAAAAATCGTTGACGGGAATACGTACAGGTAGATTTAAAAGGTTTTTACTAAAATCAAGAATAGATTTATTGGATAATATAAACATGAAACCTTGTTTTATTTTGCATGATGACGATGGTCAAAGTAAATTATATTAAAGATGCTCATGACAATAGGAAAAATTATTATGATACTGATATCCCATAAAAGTTTGAAAATTGCATCAAAATAAACAAAGATATGGGGAAATATGTAAAACATATAAAAATAGCCAAAAACCTGATAAAAGGCAGTCTGGCCGTCATGGTAGTTTTATTAAAACGACAAAAAATTTAACTTTTAAATCCTTAACTTAAAAATTTGGAAAATCGGACCATATACACTGAAGATATGGAAAAAAAGTGTTAAATATATAAAAATAGCCTAAAACCTGCCAAAAAGGCAGTCTGGCCGTCATGGTTATTTTGTTTAAAAGACGGGAAATTTAATTTTGATATCTATAACTGAAAAATTTTGAAAATCGGACTATAAACACTGAAGAAATGGAGAAAAATGTTAAATATATAAAAAAACAGCCTAAAACCTGCTAAAAAGGCAGTCTGGCCGTCATGATTGTTTTCTTTAAAAGACGGGAAATTTAATTTTGATATCTATAACTGAAAAATTTTTGAAAATCGGACCATAAACACTGAAGATATGGAGAAAAATGTGAAAAAAATAAAAATAGCCTAAAACCTGCTAAAAAGGCAGTCTGGCCTTCATGGTTGTTCCTTTAAACGACGGGAAATTTAATTTTGATATCTGTAACTGAAAAAATTTTGAAAATCGGACCATAAACACTGAAGATATGGAGAAAAATGTGAAAAATATAAAAATAGCCTAAAACCTGCTAAATATCGGTCCGAACGCCAATGATGTTTTAAAGTCAATTGTGCTCCTTAATGATGGGAATGTTGTCAAAAAATTTCAGCATTCTATCTTTTATAGGAGCTGAGTAAATCCCATTTCCCCCATAGCGTTACGGACTGACTGACTGACGGACGGACTGACTGACGGACGGACAAAGTGAATTATAGAGTAGCTTCGCTACTAACAAAGTGAATTATAGAGTAGCTTCGCTACTAAAAATGAGTTATCGCCAATTTTACTGACATACTCAATCATATCTGCATACCTTACTTAGTTTCAGAGTACCTGCCCTCGTAAATTAAAACAAAGGGGGGTTTGAAATCCCCATATCAATGTCAACAATCATTATGGCCTATAGAAATTTGTTCACATTTACCATTCCCCTGATCCCATAATGCAAGTACAGGCATACTGAGAAGCATGCATTCATTTTCTTGATTAGGTAATCTACATATTCAACCAAGAATACAGGGATGGGAGAAAAAAGAAATGTCGTTGTTCTATTCCTCCCTGATATTGAACACTATCATTGCAGGGATCTAAAGGGACAATGGCCGATAAATTGATGTACTTCTCTAATGACAACACAAATAACCACTTTTGTAGATAACAATTATTGGTTGAAACGTTTGGACACTCAACTTAATCAACCAACCAATCAAATTCAATAAAAGTCCCCAAAGTTGTTCAGTCAACGAATAAGAAAACGTTATTATAAAACTTTGGGGGCTAGTGTAATAAACAGCACAATGTCCCCTTCCTCCCTGCTTTCATTGCCATTACGTACATATTACCGTCTTGTTGCAACAAATATTTCTGCATAACTTTTATACAAACAACTATGATATTTAATCTTATTATATTTTATTGCATATAAACCTAACAAAATCCAAACAAATCTTAGTTATAGAATCGAAAATTAAAACTTTACTGCTAATCCAACTAATCTATAGTACACCTATGTTTGTTTAATAACTGATACCGATTCAATGACTACAGTATGATATAGGGAACAATTTGAAGAATGCTTACGATCTTCAAAAATATTGAACTTTGGGTTGAACTTATCAAAGGTAGACCAGGCGTTACAAAATCTAAAGTGGGAATATATGCAAGATCCGGCCTTATATATTTCTTTAGGTTTCAAAATAATGGTTTCTTTTTTTAGTGTATTCTTTTAAGACTAAACAAAGAAGAAAAAAATAATTAGGTATTTGACTTTGTAAAGTATCGGATAATGAAGAATAAAATAACTGAGGAAAAAAAAATTTTCCAGTATGGCTTTAAAACCGATTGACATCCGCTGGATTAGAACCGTTCCAAAGATATACTGAAAAAGCATGTATAGCATCGTATTATAGAAATTTTCCATGAATATTAATTTTTATGTACGCGGAAAGCTGTGTATAATACTTTGCAATAAATAACTATTGTTAACTCTTACCTTTGCTGTATAGAGCTTGGCTTGGGATTTCCTGAAAACAAATAGAAATAATTTCATTTATAACCAATCATTAAAATTCTAATTATATTGAATAATTTTTATTCGTAAAGTTTAAGTTTAAAAATACATTGAACTATTTTAAATATTAGGGAAATCAATTTTCTGAAAGCTATATAAATAAGATTTTTTGCAAGAAACTCGTGTATTCAGGGATAAACAATATAAATCAGAATTTATATTTAAAAACACAAAAGCGGTTTAGCAGTTACAGAGATAACTCAATACACACAGACAGACACACACAAAGACACAGATCCTGTTACTTTTAAATCAAGATAATTATCGTAGCAAGGGCTATTAGAATCCCAGCATCCCTTTGCTTCCAGTTTACTTAGACCTACGTTTAAAATCTAAAACTAGCATCAAATATTTTGCCAAGATCAGCATACTTTCAAATCCTGTCGATAAAAAGTAGCAACACAATTCTTATTTTGAGAGGCTTGATTGAATTATATTGAGCCAGGTAGTTATCTGTATTATACTTCTATACTTATATTTTTAATCTTTTTAAGAAAGCAAATATTCTTGCTGTTACAAATGATAACTTTAGCACACACACTAACTATTATGATGACAGCTAATTTGTTTGGCAGAAAGATGCGTTTCAGTACACATCAGGAAAAAAAGGCATTCTTGATCAATTTTCAATCTATAAAAGAATAAATTTTGTATTTGTTTTTTTTTATATTTATCCTTATGTAAAAGTAACAGAATCTTTGTGTGTGTCTGACTGTACCGAAGGATCTCGCTAACCGCTGAACTGATATGTTTCTCCTTGGTCCTTGGAAGGTTTATAACTATTTTTTGATAAAATGAAACATTACCTGGAATGAACAATTTCTTTGGCCAGAATAGCACAAACATCCTTATCTCCTTTTTTTGCTGCATCTTTTAAGGATTTTGTCACCTAAGATTTTAAATATTTATTTTATATCCTATGGAGAAAGTTAATTTGCTACAATTAAGATTACTTCCAGCTACGCACCAAGAGGCACCTTACATCAATGCTGGAAGGTGCTGAATGTAACTTGCTCTCGTTCGTACAAAGTCCCTTTTGAAGTTTCATTCAAGAAACATGTGATGTCTAAGACTTTCCCTTTTATTAAGAAAAAAATATTTCTAGCACCTGCGGAACTCACTAAACCTTACATTAAAGGTTCGTTTGTGGTCCATATACAATTTGAAATCAAAGATATTTAGGTCAACTTACTTTTAATTCTTCCCGTTTGATGGCATTAATTTGTCTGTCTAGTTGATATCCTTCTTTACGAATTTTCTTGGTCCATTCATTAACTTGCTCCTTAAAATAAAAATAGTTCATTGAATTGTTTTTTATTACTCAGCACGATTCATTCTACACCTTATCGCCCCATATCGAAGGAAGGGGTACCCGCACTCCCCTCTACAATTATTTTTTTTATTAGATATTAAAGGTTCTATTTTGGGACTATTTGTTTTTAGGGAAATTGACCTAGTCTCCCGCCAAAAAAAACATCCTAAAAACCTTGACCAGACCAGAAACAGTACAAAGCTTTACTAATTATTGTAGAAATGTAGACATACATCGATCAAGTGGTTTCCGAGATCTAACTGAGTACAACCTGGTATAATTTGATATGGGATTTGCAATGTCCAAATATATTTATATCTAATTTTGGTGACAGATTTTCACAATTTGCCAGATTATTCCAACAAAATAGTTCTTAACAAGTAATGGATATATTATTACTTAGATTTTACATCAGATTCTCATGTTCCCTTAATTAAGTAAAACTCGCAGCGGGCTAAAATAATGATACTACCCATCCACTCCCTTAAACCAATCCCCTACCCTCAAACTGGATTAACGCACTTACCAATAAACGAGGTCTATATTAGCAAGCTAAATTGACGACAAATTTTTCTAATGTCAATATATCCACGTGTTTCCGATATCCATTATTGTCACAAATGAAACTAACTGTGTTTCCTGTACTTGATGTACATAGCAAGTACAAGCTTTAGGCCAAGGTTGCTGGATAAAAGTGTATTGTATATACAAAGCGGATAATAAAATATGGCACAATCGCTTAATTATGTACAATCATAGGGATCTATAAGGATAAGACAATAAACGATTAAAGGGGGGGGGGGGGTAATGCAACCATCTCGTAATCAAAGATTAAATGGCACTTAGAATTCGAATTTCGTTCTGAAATTTTGTATGAATAATCCTTGGTAGGTCTATTACCTTAAGTCGAACAAAAAGTTGGAAAAGTAACGACTGGCGGCTAAGCCGTTTAGCCGTTTTTTGCCTATTTTCAGGGCAAATTCATCATTAATTACGTAGAAATCAACTTCTTAAAACATATTTTTGGTTTAATTCATGTTAAATGATAACAATAACCATTTTTAAAATTTTTAGTACCAACAGCTACCGGCTAGAACCGTTTGATAAGGTTTTTGAGCGACAAAAAGTATTATGTAGAGATAGGTTTCGTGACTAATTTGCTCTTAAGATAGCGAAAAAATGGCAAAACGGCTCATCCGCTAGCCGTTAGCCGTTACTTTTCCAACTTTTTGTTCGATTTTGGGAAAATAGACCTACCAATGATTTTTCATGCACAATTTCAGATCGAAATTCGAATTCTAAGTGCCATTTAATCATTGATTACGAGATGGTTGCATTACCCTCCCCCCCCCCCCTTTATGTAAATCCCACAACGATGATGAACACAATTACCCCTTCTGTAGATTTAATAATATCATTGGTTGAAAAGTTTGCACTCTGCTAGTTTAGCCCAATGCCCCCTCCCTCCCTGGTAAAAACGTAACTTGGATTGGTGAAAATTTGATCAAGCTAAGTAAAAAATGAGTATGTATGCCTTTGTATTGACAGTAACTCAAATTTTACTATTTAATTTCTGTTGTTGTTATAGTATGTACACTCCAAGCTTTGCTTTCAGGAAATATAGATTATTCATATAGAAGAATAATTTAATTATAGTTGCGTTGACCACATTGGGGTTTATTCAAAATAAATAATATTGAAATGTTTTGAAAGTCACAAAAACTAGGTAACAATGTACTGGATAGTAAAGAAATAAAAATTGAGGATTAGGTAGTTTTCAGGCATTGTTAAAACAGGGACATCCAAGCTTTTTCTTTTGAGGGGGGGTAGAATGAGGGGTTTTATAGGTTTGATGGGGGTATACAGTAAACACAACCCTTTTACCCCAACCTTGGACGTCTGTTGGTAATATTCAGTAGGCTTCAGTTAAAAATGCGGTTTAGATTTGTGATGTTGATCTTTAAGACAACAAAACAAAATTCATTATTAGGTCAACAGCATTATGTATGTGATTTAATAATTTTTGTTTCTCATCCTTTTATACAAGAGTCAAAACATCAATTCAGACCCATATTTCTATACCTAAGTGTTCTTATTCAACCCCATAGAAAAATGAACAAAGTTTATTTCCTAATAAAATATTATTTACAATGTATGAACACCATGACAACCGCATTCTGGTTTCCCACCAGAGATGCATGAACTTGACAAAATTCAGGCCCAGCAACAACAGCTTTTTTTATCATTTCTAATCATATAATAAAAAGGTCCTTCCCGTTTGGAGGACGGTCCAATGCACATTGCAATCCTTGTATAAAAGTAACAGGCTGTCTGTCTGTATCATAGGATCTTGCTACGTTTCTTCTTTAGCTTCTAATAGGTCCTGGGTAGGTTTATAGCTATTTTGGAGGAGGTACCACAAAACATAAAAAAAATTAAACGCTCCCCCCCATCCCTAATTTTTTATTTTATTTATGAAAATAAAACAAACCAACACCTCAAGGGCCCCAAGAAGACTCTAGGAAAGCAGCCGCTAGTAATAAATATAAAGTAGCTGCCTTTCTAACACTAAAATACCTTTGGGTCAGCTGGTTTAGATTTTCCAAAGAGCCCCATTATTTTTTATTCCTTCTCTTTGTTTATATTCAAATGGTTCAATAAACTTAGGTCATCATTGTAAAGTCTGAAGAAAAAAAGTTTAGTTGCCAAGGTATGGAACTAGTTACAATATTAAAATCCTAAAAAAGGAGTTCACAAAAACGGATTTTTGTCTTTTTTATTACTGAAGATTTGAATAAATATCAATAATTTAACTTCAAATTAAAAATAATGAAATAGTACTGTATGCATATAAATCATAAACCTTCCAAAATATGGTTCTTAAAGAAATAATTAAGTAAAACCAAACCTCACTCTTATGATGTGGCATTGTACATGGGTACAAACTTTAAGCTTTAGAATTATAATAGATATAATAATTCTAGATTAATCATGACTCGTTAAGAAAGAAATTAAGAAAATGTGATAATTCATAATATAGATAACATTTAGAGGATGAAAGACTCAGTTAGGTGTTATTTTATTGTATCTTCTATAAATCAAATCTTGTTAGAGGCTTGTATGATTACGTAGTCCTATGCACAAGACTTCGACTGGACGAAATAGCTCGGAAGTTTAATAATGGGGACGGTTAATATCAACGTAGGGTCAGATCCCAAGACACATACAGCACAACTATTAAACTATTAACTCTTTGATTGCACAAGCTTTTTATCTGGAAGTCTTAACTGTGCATGATATTTAGTTGCGCATGTTTGGCAAAACTGAGTTTCTAGTGGCATGACTTTCTAAGCGAATAAGGAAAAAACTCTAGGATTTTTGTTAATTGAACTGCGGATTTTAAAACGCCCCAACATATTGAAAAAAATGACACCTTGTTTATTGAAATCGGTTGGAAAAGTAGCTCTAATAGGTACCTAAGCATTTAATTTTTATTTCATAAAAAAAATTCTGTACAAAAAGGGAAACGTATTATAAAGAAAGGAGAGTCTAAACTCAATGGAAAACTAACTCAATTGTCTTTAAAAACAGCAACAACTGCATTTCTGTTGAAATTTATAATTTATGAATGTTAAATCTCACTTGCAGAAGGCCTATTGTTCCAAATGTTGGTCTTAAGGCCCACGGCATTTAGAAACAACAGCATGGGTGTCAAAATTGTTGTTTAAAAAACCGCAATTTCCGTGGATGTTGTGTTAACTACAGTGCTTACTGCTCACATATATTAAGGAATAAGAACAAGAATTAGAAGGGGGGGGGGGGGGGGATTCCTGAGCCAGCGGGATTTTGCCAATCTATTCCTTATCATTATTAAATACATCTAGCCTATGCTTGGCAAGTGTCCTACATAAGTCTACTGTACTAAATGTAACGTTAGATAAGGCATTCAATAAAAGACAATGCATTCAATAAAGCCAATAATATAAAAACTTGATCAACGAATTTAAAAATATTTGGTATGTAACATCTGTATGTTTATTTTCTAAATTGACAGAGCAAATCTTATCTTGTATTTTATAGAAAACTAAATATGAATTAAGAAATTACATTTGTCTAATACAGTAAGAAATAATTCTGATCTAATTCCTGTAAAAAGTAAAAGTTAGAACCCCTGAAAATAGTTTAAAACTTGAAAACTAACAACTCAACTGAGTTGAAGAAACAAACATTCGTATTTTGTTGAAACTAACTTTGCATATATTTTCCTTATTTTATTAGGTACCTACCTAACTACAAAGTTTGCGTGCAGTTTCACTCATTTGTTTTATTCTAGGAAGGGAGAGGACAGTGTAAGTTAAACTACAACACTATATCATCCGCCTTAAATCCAAAATAATTTTGAGGAAGAATAATCTATCTTTAATTTCCCCATCCCCGGATACCTACTTAACAAACCTATCTATTAACTTTAAAGAGTTTCAAGAAACTTTAAGCTGAAGGGGATTATTTTGCGTTTAATTTTAATAACAAAATGCGGGTTTTGATAGAGATCTAAAAGGGATAAGACAATGATCGATAACTTGATGTACATTCCTAATGATAAAACACAAAATTAGCCCTTCAAAATTACAATTAGTAATTGAAACGTTACATTACAGTATGAACCAACCATCAAAATTCAATAGTCCCAAAGATTGTTAAGCCAACGATTAAGAAAACGTTATTATAAGACTTTGGGGACAAGTGTAATAAACAGCCCAATGTCCCCTCCCTCCCTGGTATTTTGATCTTTACAGGTATACAAAACAAATCTTGCTTTGTATGTCCGATTTTTATGTTTAGGCCAGTAAAAAGTAAGTTTATTTTGACAATACAACTGTATAATTTATCATTACCTTCAACAAAGCTCACATATTAATACATCAAGGCCAAATTTTTCAAGTACAAAAGAAATATTTATCAATCCTTTATATAAATGGTTCTGGTACTTATAATAAAGAACATGTTTTCATACGATAACAAATAAGTAAGAAAGTATAATTTCAGCCACCCATTTGAACTGACACTTAAACCAAAGGATCTAATAAATGTATATTCATCTCGATTTTATACTGTCATTTATCAGATCTAAAGTGTTTTTGATTTACTTAGATTGAAGAAGGTACCTACTTACCCATCTTCCTAAAAAAATACCTAACCCTCTAAAAAATGTGAAACAGAGGCAAAAAATAATTTATTGCTTTGTAGTTCAGATTATCTAAGGAGATAAATTAACCGTAGAACCTTTATGAGAATTCTTATTTTAATTCGAAAGGAATAAATATTACTATTTTCATTTTGTAAATATATATAAACATTTGCATAAAAACTCTACATAATGTGCATGTGAGTCACCAGTTTTTGGAAGATTTTTTTTGCAAAAATGATTTAATGATAATCAGTTGTGTGTGTTCTTCTGCATTCGATGCAAATATATATACACACACAAGCTTCCTTTCTATCTGGACCAAAATATTATTCCTCACTCTACATTTTTCATTTTATTTAAATAATGATGCCATGTCAGTTGCGTGTATACAATTAAAGGCAAACGTGTCCCATATTGTAGGGACTTATCGTTAAATAAAGTTCAATAAAATTGTTTGTTGACTGTCTGCAGAATAAGATATTAATTTTAGACAGGCGAAACCAGTCATATCATATCTATCAAGCAACTGGTGCATAGACGAACAGGGGTGGAAGTAAAGGGGATGGTTTCACCCCCACCCCAAAAACTTTGAAACGCATCATTTTATCCCCAGGAAAATAAAACAAAGCACGGACGTCTCTGCCATGGTGTATAGTTATACTTTCTTAGCTAGTAAAACAAATAAGTATGTAGTAGATGTTTATTTGAATAAATCCAAGAGGGTTTGAATTGTCCTCCAGATCAGTTTAATGAGAAAATGCCAACATTTCTCTTTCATTTCTTTGCATTAGCCAACACATTAGGGAAATATAGGATGAGAAAGAAGAATATGAGTGTCCACTTACAACTAGGTATGCTAAACATGATTTCAGTATGGCTAAGAACTGGTTTTAATTCAGCAGATAATAGGTTTCGAAGCCATACCGGACAAAAAATGTCTAGATTAACTTCATAATCTGGCTGTTTTAAAGAAATTCCAGTCTTTCGTCTTGATGGGGAAAAATATAAAATATAGGTACCTATCTGAAATCAAGCGATATGTTATTACTTGGATGTTGCACCAGATTTAAATGTGCTCTGATAAAGTAATGCTCGCATGATACCCTTTTTACCACATTCCCTCCCCTCCCACTGGATGAACGAACTGACCAATGAATGTGGTCCATATTAGCAAACTAAATTGACTACAAATTTTCCCCTGTCAATATATCCAGATATATCCAATATCCATTCTTAAATCACAGCGTCGCTAAATACCTATAGGTTTTGTCTGTATGGCTGTCAAAATTGCATAATAGTAAAAACACCTTTTGCATGTAAATGAGAAGAAAGGGGAAAATGTACAAAATTTAGCAAATATATCTGCACACATGAAGTAGAGAAGATGATTATCAAATAAAATTACAAAACTTCTTTAATCATTCTCAACAAATATAAGGGGGGGGGGGGGGAAGTTTTGCCACTTTCGCGTAATCCGTGATTATTAGGCTAGGTATTGATGTGAGACTAAAGGTTATTTGGGATAAAAGTTTAATATTGGATAGTATTTCACGTATATTTAATCATTTTTTGGATAACCCCCCCCTAGCCCCCCGGGGCTCAAAACCCCCCTAAAAATGAACCTAACCTTAATTTTCTCAGAAACCATTTGACCTGTAGGGATGATTTCTTAAAATTAAGCTTTTATGCTTATAAACTAACTTCTAGTTTAGAAGTCACCCCCCTGCCGCCAACCCCTAGCCCTCCGGGGCTCACAAAAACCTTAAAAATGAACCTAACCTTAATTTTCTCAGAAACCATTTGACCAACAGGGATGATTTCTTAAACTTAAGCTTGTATACTTATAAACTAACTTCTAGTTTAGAAGTCACCCCCCTGCCGCTAACCCATAGCCCTCTAATTAGATATTTTAAATAAAAAAAAACATTAAAAGTGCCACTAGAGGCCTCTAGGGGCATAGCCGCTAGTATGGTTATAAACTAACTTTTTGGGGTTGGCGGCAGGGGGGTGACTTCTAAACTAGAAGTTAGTTTATAAGCATAAAAGCTTAAGTTTAAGAATAATCCCTATTGGTCAAATGGTTTCTAAGAAAATTAAGGTTAGGTTAATTTTTAGGGGGTTTTGAGCCCCGGAGGGCTAGGGGTTGGTGGCAGGGGGTTGACTTCTAAACTAAAAGTAAGTTTACAAGCATAAAAGCTTAAGTTTAAGAAATCATCAATATTGGTCAAATGGTTTCTAAGAAAATTAAGGTTAGGTTCATTTTTAGGGTTTTTTTGAGCCCCAGAGGGCTAGGGAGTGACGGCAGAGGGGTGACTTCTAAACTAAAAGTAAGTTTATAACCATAAAAGCTTAAGTTTAAGAAATCATCTCTATTGGTAAAATGGTTTCTGAGAAAATTAAGGTTAGGTTCATTTTTAGGGGGTTTTGAGCCCCGGAGGGCTAGGGGCTGGTGGCAGGGGGTGACTTCTAAACTAAAAGTAAGTTTACAAGCATAAAAGCTTAAGTTTAAGAAATCATCACTATTGGTCAAATGGTTTCTAAGAAAATTAAGGTTAGGTTCATTTTTAGGGTTTTTTTGAGCCCCGGAGGGCTAGGGATTGACTGCAGGGGGGTGACTTCTAAACTAAAAGTAAGTTTATAACCATAAAAGCTTAAGTTTAAGAAATCATCTCTATTGGTCAAATGGTTTGAGAAAATTTAGGTTAGGTTCATTTTTAGGGGGGTTTGGAGCCCCGGGGGGCTAAGGGTTGGCGGCAGGGGGGTGACTTCTAAACTAGAAGTTAGTTTATAAGCATACAAGCTTAAGTTTAGGAAATCATCCCTATTGGTCAAATGGTTTCTGAGAAAATTAAGGTTAGGTTCATTTTTAGGGTTTTTGTGAGCCCCGGAGGGCTAGGGGTTGGCGGCAGGGGGGTGACTTCTAAACTAGAAGTTAGTTCATAAGCATAAGAGCTTAAGTTTAAGAAATCATCCCTATAGGTCAAATGGTTTCTGCAGGGGTGTATATTCTGCACAAGATTTATTTTTTTTCCCCGGCTACAATTTTTTTTATTTTTTTTCCCCCCTAGTTTTTTCTCTCCAAGTAGGGGGGAAAATGAAAAAATATTTAAAGAACTCTATATTTTATTTATTTTATCCCTCCTACCACACATTTTTTTTAGTTTTTTTCTCCAAGGAGGGGGGGAAATGGAAAAAATGTTTTTAGTTTTCTTAATTTTTACATTTTTTTTCCCTCAACCCACTTATTTTTTATTTTTTTTCCCCCCCCCTTAGCCGGGGATCCCATGCAGAATATACACCCCTGGGTTTCTGAGAAAATTAAGGTTAGGTTCATTTTTAGGGGGGTTTTGAGCCCCGGGGGGCTAGGGGGTGGGGTTATCCAAAAAATGATTAAATATACGAGAAATACTATCCAAAAGTAAACTTTTATCCCAAATAACCTTTAGTCTCACATCAATACCTAGCCTAATAATCACGGATTACGCGAAAGTGGCAAAACTTCCCCCCCCCCCCCCTTATCTAAATCTTATCATGTAATATAATTGACAAATTGCAGATTTTGTAAAAGTTTGTTGAAAAATGCAACTTAATACCTAATACTTCCATGAAAATTAAAGATATGGATTCTTAAAAACAGCTAGTTTGCTTTATACTTATTTATGTCTGACTTAAACTATAAACTAACATAAAAGCGGTTCTATGTTTTCATTCAGTTTTTAAATGTGAAACCTAATTAGGGTTGGCAATCCGAATCCGGAATCCGTCCAAGTTTTGGACAATTTTAGAATCCAGAATCCGTTATTTTAATAGCTAGCGGGTTCGGATTCTTAATTTTTATGCTAAAATTGAGTTTTTTGGTCCGAATATTTCACAGTAGCTTTTAATGCTTATTAGAGGTTAGGTTAGGTTAAGTAAGGGTTAGAAAACGGCCGATGTAGGGTCTAGAAATAGGAGGAAAGCTACTGTGAAAACATGAAAAAAGGCAGCTTAAGATTTTTCCCAGCGCCCGGTAAAATTTATTCTTTTAATTCATTTCAAAAAAGGTTTTTCAAAATATTACTAGATTTGACGGATTTTGTAAGAATCCGAATACGAATCCGGTCCAAAAATTGGACGGATTGCCAACCCTATTATAGACAATTTTCTAAAATATATATCACAAAATAAATACCAGTTTTGTTAGCACAGGCAGGACTTCGGCTTTTCAGGGCTAACAAACTGGTTCTAATCTTATATTTTTGTTTAAATATCCGCGGAAAGCTGTCAATAATACGATGCGATAAATAACTATTAACTATTAGTAGGCTTTAAAGTTCAAACAAACTTATTAAGAGGGGATTTGTCGCTTTCCCATAATCTCCAAATATTTTCTATAAAACGATATATTATTAACTGGATGTCGCCCCAGATTTTCATGTACTCCAATAAAGTGATACTTACAGCACGGCTGGTCAAAAAACAATATCTCCTTTACCCCTTCCCCTCCCCTTCTGCTAGATAATTGAAATGACCAATAAATGAGTGCCATTAAAGAAACCTAAATTATCGAAAAAATTTCCCCTGTCAATATATCCATGTGTGTATACTAAGGGTATCCATCTCTGAAAGTCGGAGGCAAATTCATTTTGACATTTTATTAATCTAAAAAGCATTTAACATTAAATACACACAATCATAATAAACTCTATTTCAATTAAAGCAATCACATTCACAAAAATAATCAACTAATTATAATAATTAATATTTAATGAGGGTAAATAAATATAAAACTAATTCATTCTTACATCATCTCATTGACTAGAATTTCTATGTTAAAAAAAAGTTTACATTTTTTCACCCTATTTTTTGGCACTGTAAAATTAAATATTTCATAAAATAAATCTTTTGACTGTAAACAAAGACTAAATAGCCATATGTAAATTCAAATGGTCAAGCCAAAAATACGAAGCATGGTATTTTTCAATGTTTTTAGGATTACTTATATCCATACAACTTGCCTCAAAGCATATGGCCAAGGCAAACAAAATATACCAATCATAACCAAGATACCGCGTATAAAATTAGCATTTTCTACGCGTTTACAAGGGCCACGCAATCCCTATGGATCAGCGGGTCTTGGCTATTCTAGTTTATTAAAAGATTATTCTAATAATGTTGGAATTTTGTCAGTTGTGTGTTCTTTGGCAGCTGTTTCAGTTAACTAAACAAAGACAAACATTCAAATTTTCGGCTTGATCCAATTTTTAAGACATTTTTTAAAGATTTTGTTGACTAAATTGGCCAGTAAATGTTCAATGAAACATTTATACTTTTGGCTGATCTTGTGAATTTGAATTTGCACATCTAGATAACAAAATCAGGGATACAGTGGTACGACAATTGATGATAAATTAATCTTAACCTTCAGTTATTATGCCTGGATTATTTCTTTGGTAGCTGGAAAATTGTAAGAGTTCTAGATTAATTTAACCTCAATTGACCTCTACCTCCCTGTAAGAAAAATAAAGGTAGTGACAAGATTAAAAACAAAAATATTTTTTAACAAGGATTATTTATTACAATATGGGTGATTTAATCCATAAGGTAAATATTCAACTTTTAAATTCTATTGACTTTAACTTTCTTTATAGCATACTGTTTTCACTTTCATCTATTACTTTTCATTACAAAAATTGTCCCTCCCACCCAAGAGAAAATATGTTGGCCTAAAACCACTCAAGGACTAATAATGCAAACTTTCAAACTTCTTGAGCATAAAAGTATTGCAGCTTCAACAAGGGACAAGAATTAATATTTAAAAAACAGTTGACAGTATGCACAGTACAGTACTACGTTAGATTCAACCTTAATTATTCTGATGTTTAAAAGTTGTACTTGTAAATTAAAAAACTTTTAAGTTTTGTATTTCTGTCTGTGCTAAATATGTACAAGCACTTTTTTTCCTTAAAATTCGGGTAATGTGCTAAAACTGCATGTCTATTATTTTCATAATAACTTTCCGTGTCCCAGGTTACAAGAGTTGATAATAATTTTCTAATTGTGTTGACTTGAAGGCATTAAAACTTGCCAAACAAAGTTTGTAAATAACTAAAAAAAAATGACTAGGCTAAGTGTTTTCGTGCTAAACTATTTTCCATAAAGTTTTCAAATTGTTGGCTTGTTAAATATGTCAGGGACCTAAAGGGAAAAGACAATGGCCGATAAATTTATGTACATCAACAATGATAAAACACAAAATTACCCGATCTGTAGATTTCAATAAGTGGTTAAAACGTTTAGACACTCAACTCAATGAACCAACACATAAAAATAAATAGGGTTTCATAGTTGTTAAGCCAACTAACAAGAAACGTTATTATTAAACTTTGGGGACTAGTGTAATAAACAGCCCAATGTCCCCTCCCTCCCTGTAAATATGTACAGAAAAGGATGTTTTTCCCTTTAGATTAGGTGCATTTTTATGCTTTTCCTTGTAAAAATAATGAAAAGACAAATATTTAAATAATGTAAACCTTATGCAAAAAAATAATCTTCCAGTACAATATTTAATCAAAGAAAATATCAAAAGACAACTTATGCATTTTCATAATTTTCTTTTAATATATACAAATTTTCCTCATGGCTCAGAACTGGTTCTAATCCAGCAGAAAAAAATAAATCATACTAAAAACAAAAAAACGTAGGTAGGTATTAAATTAACAAAACAATTAAGTTACTTTTTAATCTAACAATGGTAACATTTAAATGAAAATGACATTACTAAACAACTTAAATTATCATATCAAAAGACCAATTCTTATCTTGTTTCAAAGTAAATAACTAAAACTTGTGTGTCATTTTCAAATTAGGCAATAATAAATTTGTCATTTTAGACTATGAATCATCAAAAAACAATAAAAAACTTCTAGGAAAATATCATTTGATCTTGTAAGCTCAGAAATTCAATTATTTGGTGCAAATAAAATACAATTTTAAGTAACTAAATAAGAATAATGTAGAAAAATAAGCAAACAAAAGGATTAATAAATGAACAATTAAATAAAGTAAGTGTGAAAACAATTTTATCTATTAAAGACAGAGTAGACATAAATCCCAAGTAATTCATGCAAAATCTTTTGAGCCCAGCTATAGAATAGTAAACTTAAAAAATCCAAGAAAAATCTTATTAAAATTAGCACAATAATATAAATTAAAACTTCAAAGGTTTATTTTATTAAGAATTAAGAACAGAAATACTATTACAGATTTGTAAACTTTAAACTGATTCTAAAGCTATTAAAGATAATTTTGTCATGCAAATTTTATTTTTCAGCTGTTTTGTATTTAGTTCGTGGGATAATAGGGGGAGGAGACGCTTTTCTATTCTTAAGATTATCGGAAATTGCTTCTTTAGTCCGGAGAATATCCACAAAGCGTGGGCCACAAGGTCTTGAGGCGGCAGTAAATAGGTTTTTAATCCTTTTCTCTCATCCTTTTCAACCCACAAATCTTTTCCTTTCAATCCCCCCCTCCCCCCCCCCCCCTTCTTGTTGTAATATTCAAATTTGTCTCAATTATGTATAGATAAAATGTACTGGGTGGTAAGCCATATAAAATCTCCCAAAACATGCATGTGTCTACTGTATATCAAATTGATTAAAATTAAGTTGAAAAAATTAATGCAACAAAAAACATTTCCTAGAAAAAATTAGTTTTGACCTTTTATTCCATTTCCAATTAATTGATTAATAAACCAAATTCAGTTCACATTTTTTTAAAACTTGTTCTTTGTTTTGAAATTGAACGCAGATAAAATATTTACGTCTATGAATGAAATGTGAACTGATTCAATTTTGAGAATTGGTATTTTATTGTTCTCTTACAAGAGTTGAAACAATTTCACCCATTTTTCAAAGGAAAAAATACAAACAAGTTGCATTGTTTTCATAGTTTTGCTTCTAAATGATTTGATTCAATGGAAATTATTAAAGATAACTATTTGAAGATTCAAATGACTCTTGTATGTGTGGTAAGTTTACTACTAAAGGATTAGTCCGTGTCCTTTAATATCTAGTAAACAGCTGGGAAGAATTAATTTTAAAGTTTGCAACATAAAATGGGAGGTACCAACTTCTAGAGACGTTGTGCACCCAAGAAAAAACTTGTGAGAAAAGATGAAAGAAAAAATTGTGAAGAGGTTGCTGGAGCTATTTTATCTGACATTCTTTCTTGTTTATACGTCAAATTCCTTTTGAAAATGAGATTATTTCTTCATCCTTTTCTTTTATTGTGTTAGATTAAACTATATACACAAAAGGACACTACCGTCCATAAATATCGCAACAAAGAGAATTATAAAAAATGTAAAAACCATTTATGTGCATAAAAAAAGTGACGCATTGTTATTAAATAAAATATTTTGTAGGATACAATGAAAGTGGTTAAAAAAAGTTAACCTAACTCTCAATGTAAGCAACTTATAGAGTTACTTCTTTAATTAAAGGAACTTTGATAAAAAGAATGAATATCATCTAAAAAATAAATGTTTAAATCTTAAATTTCCATTAGAAACATTCAAAGAAAAAAATGAGAAATAATTTTATAATCTAATCATTTGTTTTAGGATGATTTGGAAAAAAAAATCTATTAAAATGTATGTTTATGTTATATGGAAATTAGGGACATATGGACAATGGAAGATAAATAAGCTTGACCCATAATTCTTGTAAGAGAAATTATATTTTTTTTGGGGGGGAGGAAGGGGATTGTTTTTAGTTTTTTACGCATCGTATTATAGACAACTTTCTGCAGATATTAAGATGAAAAAATTAAACCTGTTTTGTTAGCCCTGAATGAATATTAATTCCATGATATTTATTTTAATATTCGTGGAAATTTGTCTGTAATACAATACTATATATGATTTTTTAGTATGGCTGAAGAATAGTTATAATCCAACGGATATTAAACGGTTCGCAGCCATAATGGAAAGTTTTTTACAATTCAGTGTCCACTATCTCCCTGAGTAAATCCTCATTCAATTCTGATGTTAGCAAAAATAGAATCAGAATTTGTTGAAAAGATGATGAATGATTATGGCTTGAAAAGCTTTGTAAAAGTTTTATCTTTCCTTACACACAAACAAACAGACCCACACATCAGGGATCTAAAGGGATAAGACAATGGTAGATAATGTCAGTCCCCAATTATGATACACAAAATTACCCCTTCTGTAAATTACAATTGGTGGTTGAAACGATTGGACACTCAACTTACTAAACCAACTAATTAAAAATTCAATGAAAGTCCCCAAAGATGTCTAGCCAACAAATAAGAAAACGTTATTATAAAAGTTTGGGGACTAGTGTAATTAACAGCCCAATGTCCCCTCCATTCATGCCTTCACAAGATAGAAGTCTTTACCATAGAATAAATTGTATTGGGGTCCAAGTTTTTGTGTCTGTTTTGCTTCAAGAGGAGAGAAAATGAGCAGAATAAGACTTTGCTAAACATTTACATTTTCTCAAGACAGACGGTTTAATAGTTATTTCTCGCATCGTATTATAAACAGCTTTCCGCGGATATAGAATGTACATTTCTATATTCGTAGAAAATTGGATATAATACGATGCTAGACATAGTTTTTTCGTATGGATGAAAACTGGTTCCTATCCACCGGATTCGAATGAATACGAGAAAAAAATGTACAAAGATATCTATGTATTCTAATAAAACGTTAAATTTTCTGTAATACGATGCTATACATAATTTCAGTATGGCTAAGAACCGGTTCTAATCCAGCGGATAATTAACAGTTTTGAAGCTTTACTGGAAAAACAATTTCGTTGGAAAGGACCTTCTATGGACTGCAAATAAAATTTTAAAATGTTTGAGACAAAATTGTGTTTTTTTGGCAATTTTTATCAAAACTATTTGTATTTTATGGCAACAATTGTATTGAAGCGTGGGGAACAAAAAGTGTTGATATTGTATTCGGACAGGATTCAATACACACTAGACAGACGAATTGATCAAATTTATTATCAAGATTTGTACACCATGTAAAATTTAACAAACTGAAATTTTAAAAAATAATAATACTTGGGAGAAAAAAAGAAGTAATATTCTTAAATCTAGAAGTTTAAGTTAGAAAGTACACAATATTATATATGCTGTACAAACAGTAGAACTAAGTTTTGAAAATCAGCAAACAATCTTACCAAACCTGAGCATTTATCTCACTTTTTATAAATCTTTTCAAAAAAAAACTACAAAAAAAAATAAAACATATCATTCATAAGGAGTGAAATAAAGGGGGGGGGGCGTAATGACATAAGCTCTTAAACCGTGAGCAAAATGGTCTAAATATTGAGCTAGACCCTTCAAACTTGGTATATAAGCCTAGTCCTATAGGTATTACATCTAAATGGCAAAAAAATCTAAAAATTTTTACTTTTAGGTTAGGTTAGGTAAGAAAAACCCTGCGGAAATGGGGTTTCTAGGCTTTTTTTGGTCTATTTTGATGTGGAAACTTGCCTTAAATTGTTTTTTCTTAGGGTTTTAACTTAAATACACTGTATCTATTCATATGGACATTATTTAAGATGATTCAGCAAGTCGGGGACCGACCCCAGGGGGCTAGGTGGGTGGCCCGCAGGGGTTAAGTTCATTTTTCCCTAAATATTTGTTGTGATACATCAAATTATGGGTTTTATAGGTCAAGGAACTCAAATTCAGAGCTAAAATAATCATTAGACTAATCTGAAGCTAGCCCCAGCGGGCTAGGTTGGTGGCCCGCAGGGGTTAAGTGCATTTTTTCTAATATATATCTTGTTATATATCAAACTATAGGTTTTTTAGGTCAAGAAACTCAAATTCTGAGCGAAAATTAGCATTAGACTGACCTGAAGCTAACCCCCCCGGGCTAGGTTGGTTTTCTGCAGGGTTTAAGAGCATTTACCTAACCTAACCTAGAAACTTACTTAAGTTTTTACAGGTTTTTTTCTTGAATAAACTGTGTCTATTAATGAAGACTTTATTTAAGATGATCCAGCAAGTTGGGGACCGACCCCAGCGGGCTAGGTGGGGGGCCCGCAGGGGTTAAGTGCATTTTCCCTAATATATATGATGCGATACATCAAATGATATGTTTTTTAGGTCAAAGAACTCAAATTCAGAGCTATAATAAGCATTAGAATAATCTGAAGCTAACCCAGCGGGCTAGCTGGGTTGCCCACAGGGCTTAAGTGCATTTTAACTAAGCTAACCTAGAAACTTACATTTAATATTTTTTTAGGTTTTTTTTCTAGAATAAACTGTCCATTCATGAGGACCTTATTTCAGATGATTCAGCAAGTCGAAGACCGACCCCAGCGGGCTAAATGGGTGGCCTGCAGGGGTTTAGTGCATTTTCCCCAATATATATGTTGTGATAAATCCAATTATATGTTTTTTAGGTCAAAGAACTCAAATTCAGAGCTGAAATAAGCATTAGACTAATCTGAAGCTAACCCCAGCGGGCTAGATAGGTAGCCCACAGGGCTTAAGTGCATTTTACCTAACCTAACCTAGAAACTTACAGTTAATATTTTTTTTTAGGTTTTTTTTTCAAATAAACTGTCCATTCATGAGGACCTTATTTCAGATGATCTAGCAAGTCGAAGACCGACCCCAGCGGGCTAGGTGGGTGTCCCTCAGGGGTTAAATGCATTTTTTTAAAAAGTATGTGTTGTCATACATCCAACTATAGGTTTTTAAGGTCAAGAAACTCAAATTTACAGCTAATAAAAGCATCAGACTAATCTGAAGATAGCCCCAGCGGGCTAGGTGGGTTGCCTGCAAGTCTTAAGTGCATTTTACCTAACCTAACCTAGAACCTTACTTGTTTTTTTATGGTTTTTTTCTGGAATAAACTGTGTCTATTTATTAGAACATTATTTAAGATTTAAGACCCCAGCAGGCTAGGTGCGTGGCCCGCAGGGGTTAAGTGCATTTTTAGTTGTCATACATAAAATTATAGGTTTTTTAGGTCCAGAAATTCAAAGGGGTAGTTTCACGAAATGCATTTGAACTTAATTTAGTGAACTGCATATTTTTTCCTGGTTAATTGGTTAAACTAAATTTATATGGCATATATTTAAAAGAATTACAATTTTGATAGTACAATGTTAGCGGTGGAAGAATTTAATATGCTAATAGGATACAATTTTTTAATTTAATGTATACCACATACCACGAAAAAACTAGCATCAGGTTGCTTTTGTGTTTTTTTAAGCTCCAAATTGACTTAAAAAACATATAGTTTGATGTATTACAAAACATAATTTGGAAAATTTACCCCGGCAGGCCACCCACCTTGTTTGATTAGCCATAGTTTCTTAGAGTTTGGATCTAAGACTCCTGGAGTATGTTGAGACACTTTTGTATAGCCACCATGGTCAGCTCAAGCTCCACGTTCAAGTATGACTTGACACGCTGTCTCATGAGAGCTCCTCGTTATTACCTCACCCTCGCCGATTTTTGAGTATGGCAGGTGTTCCAGATTAAGTCACCGTAATGAATGACACTCTCCTCAGAGGAGCCTGGGATTAAGGGAAGTGATGGTATTATACACTTGATTATTAGGCATCCAAACTACCTAACAATCTCCCTTACAACGCAACTGGGGGAGGTTGCGTGAATACACATTGGAGAATTCGAGACAACATGTTGTGATCGCAACATGCAGGGTTTGAACTCGAATTCTCATCACCGTAACTCAGTGCGGTACCACAGAGCTACGGCGCCCCCTCAATCCGGGGGGGTTAGCCTTAGGTCAGTCTAATGCTTAAAATAGCTCTGAATTTGAGTTTCTTGACATAAAAAACCTATAATTTGATGTATGACAACACATACTTTAGAAAAAATGCACTACACCCCTGTGGGCCACCCACCTAGCCCGCTGGGGTCGGTCCCCAACTTGCTGGATTATCTAAAATAATGTCCTTATTAATAGACACAGTTTAAGGAAAAAACCAAAAAGAATAAGTAAGTTTCTAGGTTAGGTTAGGTAAAATGCACATAAGCCCTGTGGAAAATCTACCTAGCCCGCTGGGGTTAGCTTCAGGTAAGTCTTATGCCAATTTTAGCTCTGAATTTGAGTTTCTTGACCTTAAAAACCTTTATTTTGATATATAACAAGATCTATATTGGAAATAATGCATTTAACCCCTGCGGGCCACCAACCTAGCCCGCTGGGGCAAGTTTCAGATTAGTCTTATGATAATTCTAGCTCTGAATTTGAGTTAACTGACCTAAAAAACTTATAATTTGATGTATCGCAACATATATATTGGGAAAAATGCACTTGACCCCTGCGGGCCACCCACCTAGCCCGCTGGGGTCGGTCCCCGTCTTGCTGGATCATCTTAAATAAAGGCCTCATTAATAGACACAGTTTATTCAAGAAAAAAACCTTTGAAAATATAAGTAAGTTTCTAGGTTAGGTTAGGTAAATGCTCTTAAGCCCTGCAGAAAACTAACCTAGCCCGGGGGGGGGGGGGGGGTTAGCTTCAGGTCAGTCTAATGCTAATTTTCACTCAGAATTTGAGTTTCTTGACCTAAAAAACCTATAGTTTGATATATAACAATATATATATTAGAAAAAATGCACTTAACCCCTGCGGGCCACCAACCTAGCCCGCTGGGGCTAGCTTCAGATTAGTCTAATGCTTATTTTAGCTCTGAATTTGAGTTCCTTGACCTAAAAAACCTATAATTTGATGTATCACAACAAATATATAGGGAAAAATGAACTTAACCCCTGCGGGTCACCCACCTAGCCCCCTCGGGTCGGTCCCCGACTTGCTGAATCATCTTAAATAATGTCCATATGAATAGATACAGTGTATTTAAGTTAAAACCCTAAGAAAAAACAATTTAAGGCAAGTTTCCACATCAAAATAGACCAAAAAAAGCCTAAAAACCCCATTTCCGCAGGGTTTTTCTTACCTAACCTAACCTAAAAATAAATTTTTTTGGATTTTTTTGCCATTTAGATGTAATACCTTTAGGACTAAGCTTATATACCAAGTTTGAAGGGTCTAGCTCAATATTTAGACCATTTTGCTCACGGTTTAAGAGCTTATGTCATTACGCCCCCCCCCCCCTTTCTGATTTTAATTCTTTACGAAAACATTTTAAATTGTACTTAGTACAAATCATAAAAAAATACAATTTTCTTTTACCCAGTCACTCATTCTTTTTCTTTACATAAAATACACAAAATAATTTTCACACAAACTTCCTTTTAATTTCTTGATATACTACAAATCCAATACGAGAAAGCTAGGTAACTTTTTCAATCAAACTGCTTTTTAATAGTTTTACTTTTTAAATTTTTTAAAAACATAGTACCTACTCTGGTATGACACAAAAAAATCTTTTAGAATCATACTCATTCAGCAAAAATGAGAAACAAATATAAAAAAAAAACTCTCAATCTTGCTACGTAGATTTTTTTATAAAAGGTGGTATGCAAATATATTTATACATCAACATAAAGTAGATTTTTTTTGGTCTGAAGCTTAATAAGATCTCATTAAATACTGAACCGACTGGGTTCTCTTTTTAAGGTAATCTTCACATAGGTCATGTGATGGTTTTAGGCTATTTTCCCTGCGAACCATGCTTTTCAATTTTATTTTCTAAAAAGAAAATTTTAGTATTTCCTTTTTCATGTTGTTTGATGCAAAGCAAAGACAAAAGAAAAGAAAGAGAACTTAGAGATCCTTTGCTCTATAAACCTAATTTCACAAATTCAAGCATCAAAACACACACACACACATTCTCAGACAAGTTAAATTCCTTTGCAACTGATTAGATACCCATTGCATGGGAAAATGAGAAAGTTGAAGTAAACTCTCATTCTTCTCTCCTTAAAAGCATTTTCTTTTTGCCTTGGCACATAAAAAAATGTGAATGGAGAGTAAGATTGAAAGTGTCTCTATTATCCAGAATAAAATAATGGATATATAATGACTTGGATGTTACACCATATTTTCATGCTCTCGAATAAAGTGAAACTTGCTAAAATAACAATACCCTCCATCCAGCCCCCTTTACCCCATTCCCTCCCCTCCTTTTGGATGAACGAACTGACCAATAAATGAGTTCTATGTTAGCAAGCTAAATTGACAACAATTTTCCCCCGTCACACTATCCACGTATATTCTACATCCATTAATGAAACTACTGTGAAGAGACAGCGTATATAATTAGGTTAGGACAGCATGCCATACCATAGTAGGCAATTGCTGACACAATTTTTACATCAAAGTGCATTACTTAAAAGTTTACACTGTGTTAAAGATTCATAATATGTTCTTAAAGGATTAGTAGATAAATTTACATAATTGATACACTTACAATTTAAATTATCTTTGGTACAAAATATTATTAGCTCAAGAAAAATAGCAAGATTTCAACACATATTAACACACCTGAAACATTCTCTTTTTTTCAATGACAAATATATTTTGGATCTAGTACAGTTTATGGTGAAATGTTCCTGGTAGCGATTTGAGATAATCGTTACCAGGAACATTTTAGCGTGAACTGCACTAGATCCTATATTTTAACATAAATAATCTTAGGCAAACTAAAAAATAAGTTTCCCCGAACACATTCTTTTATTTGTACAACCTGTGTGAGTTGTTTTTGCATTTATAAGTTTCATATTCTCATGATTAATAATTTAACATAAGGCTTTTAAAATAAATAATGATAATTAATCCAAAAAGCATTTGTTTGCTTTTATATTTAGCTAAAGTTCTATTATTTTTGAAATTTTGTTATGACTTGATTTTATTTACAGTGCTTTAAATGTTATAATGAATATCTATTTTGTATAAAATGACTAGTTTTTTTAATATCAATTATATGTACAATTAATGGGTAAAAAAAGGGTAGGGAAACTAAAAATAATCTGACAAATAAAATAATATAACTAGGTCGGTAACTATATGATGATTTTAGGCCGCAGACTTTAATGAATCAACAACAAAAATTATTTATATACAAATATAAAAAATAATAGCAATCTGAGTATTTGAAACATTCTTACTACTAACTAAAAGCAAAAAATTGGCAAATTAAATTTAATAAGAAGTATAAAGTTAAGATTCTTAGGCATTAGGTATGTTATGAAAACAAAACAATGAGTTGATCAAAATTAATTTGATTTCTTTGAGATCAATTTAAAACATTTTGAACAATTAAGTACTTATATCATTTTTTTTTCTTTTTTCATTTTAGTAAAACTTAGTTACCTACATTGAATTTTTTTCGAGATAAATCGACTTAAAAAATATGTCAAAACTTTACTGAAGATTCTATTGGAACTCGTCATCTGAAGAGAGGAGGAGTGTTTTTTCAGCATCCTTTGGTTTTCCATTCTTTCTGATTTCCATGGTCACTGATGTGCTTACTGGTTTCTCCCTGAAATTTAAGAGCTAGATCCAGTAATGGATATAGGATAGGATATCTGTGGATATAGAGGCAGGTGAAAGTTTGTTATTGGTCAGTTTGTTCTTCCAGTAGGAGGGGAAGTAATGGGCCGGGTAAAGGGTGTTAATTGGGATGATCGTTATTTTAGCCAGCTGAACTAAGGTTTCACTTTATTAGAATACATCAATGTTATTCTTGTGTACGATCCAAATAATAATAAATCCATTAATATACATTAACCCTTTACAGTCGGGCCCCTTGCCGCACCTTAATCGGTCGGGGGGGGGGGGGGGCGTTCAACGCCCCCCCTAATTATCTCAGTTCCTATTAGAGCTAGAGGGCTAAATTTTTTTGTGCAAGTCCCCTGTTTGATAATGAATTTCCGACCTTTTATAAGTCTAAGTCAATTTTCGCTTCCTTCACCCTTTTATTTAACAACCTTTGTTTTTAGGTCTTTTTTTATTTAAAAATTTCAAACGGCTGTAATTTTCTTATTTTTGAAGCTAGAAGAAAAAATTTTTCCCAGAAAATGTTTATTTTTATGTAAATTTTACATTAGAAATATCAAAATATAAATTTCAGCGGCCGCAGCTGTACTTGGCAGCTGCCAGCCGCCGCAGTCGGCGGTCGGCGGGAAAACGGCGGCGGATCTTCATGAAATTTTAATACGTTATGTAGACATGTAAGAAAAGCTTAAGTTTAAAATTTGAAGTCTCTAGGTCAAAAATTGCGGCCACAGGAGCCTTTTAAAGATTTCTGGAGACCTGGAGGATCAGGACCTGCAGGATCATACCTGGAACCTGAAAGTGACTTGAACACCTGTATTTCATATAAGGATGTACTACTAGAGGATTTTTTAGTATTTTGGTATGATAAAATGCTTTGTTTTAGTCAAAAAAATATTTTTGCTCTTTACCTGGATGACCCTGCCAGGTTTGCTGGCATCCTGTGCCCGCCAGGATGGAGATATTCAAAAAATTCCAACTCTCAGTTATGTGTCATACCCATACTTAAAAAGTCAAGCAGTTTGGGCTCTTTATCTTTCACACACAGAAAATGAGATAGAAAAAACCGGATGGGGGGGCGTTCAACGCCCCCCCCCCCCCCCCCCGACCGTTAAGGGTTAATATATTAATGTAGTTTAGCTGGATGTTGAGTGTGAACTCTTTAAAGGTTTCGTGAATTTTAACATTTATATCAAGCGATTACTTTTTAAATTAACATATGATACTTTCAAATGATACTTCAAAATATGAAATTAACTTACTTTGTTGGTTTGGTAGCAGAGTTCATATCTTCATTATTCTTTCCAGATGAATTATACTGAGTATACTGTTGATACTAAAACAAAACAAAAATTATTAGCCAGATTTAGTTTGTATTTTTAATCATTTTCACTTTTACAATTTCGGATGATAAGGATAAGAAATAAAAACAAATATAATATTATGATTCAATAAGAAAATTTTTATTACCAGCTAGAGTGACAAATAATACTCTTAGGCAGCAATAGAATAGTTATTTATCGCAACGTATTGATAACAGCTTTCCGCGAATATTTGAAGGAAAAATTCTAGGATTAAAACCAGTTTTGTTAGCCCCCATTAGGATGAAGGCCCGGCCAAACAAAACTGGTATTTCATCATGTTTTTATATAAATATGCAACAGTCGAAGAAAATAACTGGCTGTAATGCGATATGATTTTTTAGTATAGCTTAGAACCGCGCCGGTTCTAATCCATCTGATATTTTCGAAGTCATATTGGAAAAATATAACCTCATATCTTTTTAATACAGATTACAACATCCATACAAGCGAAGTTCGACGAATCAGACGGACAACATTGGCAATCATAGAATGTATTAGATCTTATGCTACAGACAAAGAAACCTTGCTACTTTATATAATAGGATGTAGTAGATATAACACCTGTGGATGAAAATTGTGTATCGCGTCTGTCATGATATCTCTGGGATTAATGGTCTCCTTCAGGGTGTTGGAGATACTCTGCATTGTCAGGCTACGTCCGAATCCTTCGCCACCACTGAAAAAAATCATTTGGAGTCGTAATCTTTATAAAGAGCAAAAAGAGATTTTTTATGCGGTAATTCAAACTGTTTAGGTGATTTTTATATAGGTAATATTTTCTTAATTTACTTAAATCCGCCTATATATTTACATTCTCCAAAAATGGATGTAGAATATACAATACGTGGATATTATGACAGGGGAAAAATTGTCTTCAATTTAGCGTGTTAACATGAAACTCTTTCGTTGGACAGTTCGTTCATCCAGTAGGAGGGGCGGGGATGGGGTCAAGAGATGGAAAGGGGAAATCGTTATTTAACCGCCAGTTTCCTTTTATTAGAAAGCATGAAATCTGGTGTAAGATCCAAGTAATAATATATCTCTTTCTCCAAGTCCAAGAACATTATTAATTTTATTGCATTTTCAAACATTTAGATGATGTAAAATTCTGGTAAAGTTATAGTTTCTTAAAACCTACCTTCCAATTCCACTAGACATATATGCAGAGATAGGGAACGCGTATCTTAGCGCAATTGCCGCAAACAACATTTCAATGCAGATGATAAAATTCTGATATCCTGCGGACACACTGCTCGACTTGGTTTCCGTAGCTCCGTGCTCCCACTTGATGGAGGAGATGAACTCCATTTTCTCCAGAACGGCCAGGATGAAACCTTGCCAAAAGGACAGGAAAATTATAGCCTACAGAAAGTTAAGAAATTAAAATATATAAAATGTGTCTTATTTACCCACAAGGATAGTTTGCTAATTCTTAAATTAAATTGAAGAGGGGTCATTCGTGATAAAGTATTTTTTTAAAACAGTTTTGTTTATTCTTACACATGGAGTGAGGAAACATTGGGCTGTTCATTACATTAGACTTCAACCTTTTTATTACGTTTTCTTATTCGTTGACACAACTTTCATTGAATTTTGATTGTTTAGTAATAGTATATGTTCAGTTCAATGTCCAAACGTTTAACCACTAATTATAATCAACAAAAGAGATAATATTGCATCTCATTATTAGGGGTATACTATACATTAACCTATCGGCCATTGTCTTATCTCTTTAGATCCTCTTATGACATTAGTATATTGCATTTAACGTTTATAGTTGATAAAATTCTAATAGTATTTATTAAAAGCTCATTTGTAACAAGTCATTTGTGTACTAATTTCTTTTCCTTGATGGTGAAGAATTTGATAACCGGGTTGAAGGGGCGCAGCAGGTCGTGGGTGGCGAAATAGAAGAGGAACAGAGCGTAGAGGGCCAGGGAGATGGATACGTTGTTGATCAAGGTGGTGTACAGATAGCCCTGACTAGGGGACCAGTTTCCGTCGTAGTATAAATCCAATGCCTAAAAAATATGATTTTTTTCTATTATATATCCCTCAACTAAGTTTTTCGATATGACTGCACTGATTTTTAAATGAAATTCAAGGTAAGTTTAATTTAAATCCACACCTCAAGAAAAAAAATAATACTTCCTACCCTCCACAATATAAAATTTAGTTAAATAATTGATGACTCTGCAAAAAAAAAACTAGGGGAGAGGCACAAAACAAAGATTCTGCATTGAGTTTCATTCCTCCCCAATCGCTCTTTTCGCCTATTTTATGCCAATAAAAGTATGGGGATACTTTACCCCAGTTTAATCCCATAGAGGCTAGGTGCGATTCGCAAATCCAATAGTTTTTATTAAAAAACATACCTACAGTTTTATATAACAATTTCCATTGAAATATCTATAATACAAAGTAGCTTGATGTCTGTCCGTCTGTCTGTCCCTTAAGATCTCGGTAACCGCTGAACCGATTGGATTCTACTCTTCAGGGTATATACCTATTGGTCCTGTGGTGGTTTTAAGCTATTTTCTTGGGGGGTGGGACACCCCCAACCCCCCCAAAAACAAAAAAAAATCCCCCCCATTTTTTTTTTTTTTTTTTTTTTTTGTAGAAGAATTCTTTTGTAGAAATATTCTTTTGTAGAAGAATTCTTTTGTAGAAGAATTCTTTTGTAGAAGATTTCTTTTGTAGAAAATTTCTTTTGTAGAAGATTTCTTTAGTTCTTCTTATTTTTTTTGTTGAATTTTGTTGTTGTCATCTCTTGGGGCAAAGCCCCTAGAGGCTAGGGGCGAAGCCGCTAGTTAGATAATAAAATGTCAAGATTCAATTAGCATTTTAATGGGAATAGATAATGTATTTTTATGTTGGGTTCTAACAAACTTATTAATAACGGATTCCTTTGTCTGTACCTTCATCCTATTATATAAAGTAGTAAGCGTTTTTTGTCTGTCCCATAGGATCTCGCTAACCGCTGAACCGACATTGTTCTTCATTACAGTAAAGCTTCTTATAGGCCCTGGGAAGGTTTTAAACTAATTTTGTAGAGGGTGTCTTCACATCCCCCCCCCCAAAAAAAAATGTTTTTTAACTCTTTAAAAACTCAAACTTAAAATGGGATGAGGTCGACTTTTCCCCCTCTTACCAGTGCAGTGCCTTTAGAGGCTTCTAGGGTCGTAGCCGCTAGTCTGTATAAAAAGCACTAATACACTATAATGGGCATGTAATTAGCGGCTGCGTCCCTAGGAACACTTCGGGTGGGACGAAGAAAGGAGGTCGACCTCCCAATTTGTGATTTTTTAAAGTAAACAAATTGTGGGGGGGAGTAATTTTTTTAAAGAGGTGATTTCTCTCGGGAGGGTAGTGTTACCCACCCCCAAATAATAATTCATCCCAAGACCTTTGAGAAGGACACACACACAGAGATAGACCTCCTGCTACTTTTATAAAAGGATATTGATAATACCTGAAGAATAATGACCAGAAATGACATGAAAGGTTTGATGATACAGAACTGAAGAGTTCCTTGCTTACAAAACCTAAAATTATTGGATAATTTTAAAAAATTACTGACTAGTGATGGGAATCCGGATCCGGAATCCGAATCCGGAATCCGAATCCGGAATCCGGAATCCGAATCCGGAATCCGGAATCCGCCCAATTTTCGGCCAATTTTGGAATCCGAATCCGGAATCCGTTTTTTATAGCGGATTCCGGATTCTATATTGGTAGGCTAAAATTACCGTCTTTTTTCTTACAACTCCCTCTGTTTGAAGGCAAAGATCAAAAAAAATGTGATGTAAATGTTTTAGTTATGCTGGAAGTCAACACTTTAAACAAATCAAGGCTTCAACCAAGTAACAGAGTGATAAATTAACGAAAAAAGCTATCCCTCTGTGACGGACGGCCTTTTAAAATACTGCTAGAATCCGGAATCCGAATCCGGAATCCGCCAAAAATAAGAATCCGGAATCCGCAAGAATCCGTCACTTTTTTTGACGGATTCCTTCTGAATCCGGAATCCGAATCCGGCCCAAAAATTCGACGGATTCCCATCCCTATTACTGACAAAATTTCCTGCTTTTTAATCAATAGAATCGGTAATTTTTTTCAAAATATTAGTGAGGAATCCTAAATTATTTCTATTACCTTTCACATATACCTACTCTTTTTTGTTCCTTTAAAATCATACCTACCTATATCTTCTTCTAGTGTTGTTTCAAACATAAAACAATACCTACCTACCAATTTTATTTTCCCAGAAAAAATATATTAACCTTAAGAATCCAATATTGTAAGATTGTCCAGTCATCAAACAGGTTCCATACCAACAAGAGGACCTTTAAAACAAATACCTTAATCATACATGAAGGGTGGGGACATTTAACTGTTTATTACACTAGTCCCCAAAGGCTTATAATAACGTTTTATTATTCGTTGGCTTACCAACTTTGTTTTTTTTGTTGAATTTTGATTGATTGATTGATTACCTACCCATAGTTTCTTAGGGTTTGGTCCTAAGTAGTCATTGAGTAGGCTGAGACACTTTTGTCACTAGGGCTATCAAGCTCCACGTTCAAGCACATTATGACTTGACCCGCTGTCTCATGAGAGCTACTCATTATTACCTCACCCTCGCAGAGTATGACAGGTGTCCCAAATTAAGTCACCGTAATGAATGACGCTTTCCGCAGAGGAGCTTGGGATAAGGGTAGTACTGATATTATGTACGTGACAAATGAGTATCCAAACTTACTCAATAATCCCCTTCTAACACAACCCGGGGAAGTTGCGTGATCATTATTGCGAAAGAAAAATTCAAGTCAACACATGGAAAATTGAACTCGAACTCTCACCACCGTAGCTCAGTGTGTTACCACTCAGCCACGGCGCCCCTTAATTTTGATTGGTCGTTTTATTAAGTTTAGTGTTCTAACTTTTAACTTCTTATTTAATATGCAGAAGGGTGTATAGGTAATCATTAAGGATGTACATTGTACATCAATTTATCGGCCATTGTCTTACCCCTTTAGATCCCTGACTAAATCTTTAAATACTAACCTAATCGGTTTACCGCGAATTTCCGACATAATACTTCCTTCGCCTCCGAGATACTCATAACACAAACTAAAACAAAGTATATAACATTAAGTAACACAACAAAAATAAGATCAAACAATTTTTAAGGTTACCTCTTTATTTTAGTCAATAATAATCTAGTGTGACATTTTGAATTTTGTCATCAGTCAGCAGAAAGTGTCATTAGTTTCTTTTACGAAAACGATTATGTAGCGACTAAACGAACGTTGTTTCTAAGTATATCATTCGTGACTATAGAGTAACCACGTTAATTGAAAACAAATATTTATCATATATTAATACTATTACGTAAATAATAATAATAATAATATTGAAGGTATCTAATCTTTACTAAAATTACTATAAGGTACTACATTATAAGCGAGGTATCTCTACAGTTAAATCCTAAAAATTTATGTATATCTTTTTACTTTGTCCTGTATTAACACAATTTTACAACAATTTAATTTATACAAATTAATGTTTTGCTTACTAAGTTCCGACAATCTACAATTGTACGTTTGTCCTTCCTTTTAGTTGTAGAGCATCGCTTTTATGGATATTGTCATCCTTACTTTTTTATATTCTACCTCAAGAAGTTGTAGATGACAAAGGCTTCATAGCAGTCCCTAACAGCATTGAAGTACACATAGAAGTTATTAAAGCTGAAGAAGAGCAGGCTCAACCACGAGGTCAGGGCGTACACAGGAACAATGAACAGGATACGTATTATCCAGCGCTGCTCAGCCGGGTTCGTGTAATATCTAAAAAGAACAAAATACAAAGATATCTATTTCCCATTCAATCTAAATATTAATTTTAGATAAGAAAGTATTTCGGTGTGTGTCTGTGTGTACCGAAGGATCTCGCTAACATCTGAACCGATTCATATAGTTCTCCATTACAATGTAGCTTCTCATAGGTTCTGGGAAGGTTTATAATTATGTTGGGGAAGGAATAAGGTATAACCAACAAGCAAAATAAATCTAAAATAATATTTGGGGGGCAAATGGAGAGGTCGTCAATTTTACGATGTGTTGCCCCCCAACGACAGCTGAAAAACACGTATAGGTTTCGTGATTTTCTTCCGAATTAATTTCGTTATTGGTATGAGCTGGGTACCACCGCCATCTCCAGAGAAATCTCCAAGAAAAAATGACCAGAATAGTTTTTAGATGTATTTTTTTCTTTTTAAAACTTAAATAAAATATATGGGTTGGGTCGAATTCAACCCCCACCACTTTAGAAATTGCTTTATTTATCTGTATTTTCTCCTCGTAATGATATTCCTCAAATCAACACAACAACAATATCTTTTACCTTAGATATTGAAATATTTGGTAACCAGTAAGAAATAGAGCTGTCCAAACACAGAAACCTGCCAATCCTCGGCTACCGCTGCTCTGCAGAAATGACTTAGTCATCCTGAAAACCAAATAGGTATAGTTCATTGAAGATTGTCTGTAATACAATGCTATACATGAATTTGCTGAGAACCTGTTCTAATTCAGTGGATATTAACCGGTTATGAAGCAATACAGAAAAAATATCATTACTTTGATAACATTTGCAGATAAATAACTAATACTCACGTAATGTCCGGGAAGGTATCCTGATGCGAGTTGTCATCTTGTACGGGGAGGGCCAGGGGCGTCACGTCCTCGACCCCTCCGTCTATAATACTAGCAATACTAGGGGCGGAGCTCATTTTCACTCAGTTTTTTACAAAAGCTCTAATTTCTTTATAAACATATTCACTTCTGTAATAAAATATATCAAATATGAAAATAGGGTTGTTTTTATTTTCTCGGACAAAGTCGGAAATGTTTAGGATCCCAGAGAATAAGTGCTGAAAACGACTGTGTTTAATTGCTAGCCTGTGAATTACAAATTCATATTTGTAGGCCGTTTTTTTTATGATGAATTTGTACATTAGTCAAACAGACAGCCGCTTGGCTATTCGAAGACTTTAAACCAATAAACAAAAGAAATAAGGATCTTTCACAAATTCACATTTACGACTTTATCCGTTATTTCCATTCTGAATTTATATAGGTAAGCTGATATAAAATTCACTCGGTAGGTAAAGATATAAAAAAAATACATCACATAACAATTATAACACAGATATAAGCTTTAGAGGGATAATTGCTGGTTAGTAGGTATACAATAGGTCTGTAAAATACCTATTTAACATTTAATATGCAAGACAATAATATTTAAAACAAAATTCTTGGCAATATAAAAATATATTCTTGCCCATGAAATAATTGCTTTATTAAATCTATAGCTTTTAATATTGCTTATGTTAAATTTGGAGTATGTTAAATGCAGACTCCTATTACACAAATGCTAAATTAATTAAATGCAAACAAATTACAATTTTTTTTAGGGCTATAATTCAAAATAAGACTGAGATTTGACAAAAAATTCATGAATTACATTTCTAAGAGCAATTTGTTAACATATATCATAAGCTTCCTTATTGCTAGACTTAAATGAATTCATTAAGGTTTCTGTATCTTCTATAACTGTATGAATAGAAGGTCTGAAGTTGATATCTAAGTTAGTCATCTTTTGCAATAGTTCAAGGAGGCCCTGACTGTAACATGGGCCGGTTTTACCTGCAAAAAAATATTCTTATTATGACCTTTTATAAAAGTAACAGGTCTGTGTGTCTATCTTTCTGCACAGAAGGTTCTTGCTAACCACTGAACCGATATGGTTCTCCTTAATAGTGTACCTTGTCTTAGGTCCTGAAAAGGTTTATAACTATTTTTTGGAGGAGGGTAACACTACACCATTCAAAGAGAAATCACGCCCCCCCCCCCACGCCTCAAAAAAAAGCCGCTGGTATCCTCTTAAAATTAACAGGATGCTTATGTGAAGCCTTATATCTTCCTGAAAAAGGATAACCCACCTCTGTACGAACATGGCTATAGGGTATTTATTTATTGCTTTAAGGGGGGGGTTTTTAATGCAACCATCTCGTAATCAATGTATAATTGGCACTTAAAATTCGAATTTCAATCTGAAATTTTGCATGAGTAATCCTTGGTAGGTCTATTTTCCCTAAATCGAACAAAAAGTTGGAAAAGTAACGGCTGGCAGCTGGCGGCTCAGCCGTTTAGCCGTTTTTTGCCTATTTTCAGGTCAAATTCATCATTAATTACGTAGGAATCAACTTTTAAAAACATATTTTTGGTTTAATTCATGTTAAATGATAGCAATAACCATTTTTAAAATTTCTAGTGCCAGCTGCTAAACGGCTAGAACCGGCTGAAAACGGCTGGGAGCCGCCAAGAGTATGAAGAGCAGATAGGGCATGTGACATGTCTAGGGGTAGGTTTTTATGGTTGCTGAGCTCAAAAATGCTACCAAAAATAGAGGCGGCCCATCCATATGGCAGCTGGGTAACAGCTGCAGCTCAGCTGGGAGCGGCCAAGAGTAGAATCAATAGATAGGGCTTGTGACGTGTCTAGGGGTAGGTTTTTATGGGTGCTAAGCTCAATTCTACTACAAAAAATAGAAGCAGCCTATCCATATGGCAGCTGGGTAACGGCCGCAGCTCAGCTGGGAGTGGCCAATAGTAGAATGAGTAGGTTTAGCTTGTGACATGTCTAGGGTTAGGTTTTTAGGGGTGCTGAGCTCAAAAATACTGCCAAAAATAGTGGCTGCCCATTCATATGGCGGCTGGGTAACGGCCGCAGCTCACCTTTAAGCGGCCAAGAGTAGAATGAGTAGATAATGCTTGTGACGTGTCTAGGGGTAGGTTTTTATGGGTGCTGAGCTCAATACTACTACCAAAAATAGAAGCAGCCCATCCATATGGCAGCTGGGTAACGGCTGCAGCTCACCTTAGAGCGGCCAAGAGTATGAAGAGTAGATAGGGCTTGTGACATGTTTAAGGGTAGGCTTGTGACATGTCTATTGCCTAGGGGTAGGTTTTTATGGGTGCTGAGCTCAAAAATTCTACCAAAATTAGTGGTGGCCCATCCATATGGCAGCTGGGTAAGGGCTGCAGCTCAGCTGGGAACGGCCAAGAGTAAATTGAGTAGATAGGGCTTGTGACGTGTCTAGGGGTAGGTTTTTATGGGTGCTGAGCTTAATACTACTACCAAAAATAGAAGCTGCCCATCCATATGGCAGCTGGGTAACGGCTGCAGCTCAGCTGAGAGCGGCCAAGAGTAGAATGAGTAGATAGGGCTTGTGACGTGTCTAGGGGTAGGATTTTAGGGGTGCTGAGCTCAAAAATACTACCAAAAATAGGGGCGGCCCATCCCTATTGCAGCTGGGTAACAGCTGCAGCTCAGCTGGGAACGGCCAAGAGTAAATTGAGTAGATAGGGCTTGTGCCGTGTCTAGGGGTAGGTTTCTATGTTTGCTGAGCTTAATACTACTACAAAAATAGTGGCGACCAATCCACATGGCAGCTGGATAACGGCTGCAGCTCAGCTGAGAGCGGCCAAGAGTAGAATGAGTAGATAGGGCTTGTGACGTGTCTAGGGGTAGGTTTTTAGGGGTGCTGAGCTCAAAAATACTAACAAAAATAGGGGCGGCCCATCCACAGCTCAGCTAGACACGTCACAAGCCCTATGTACTCATTATACTCTTGGCCGCTCGCAGCTGAGATGCAGCTGCTACCCAGCTGCCATATGGATAGGCCACCACTATTTTTGGTAGTATTTTTGAGCTCAGCACCCATTAAAACCTAACCCTAGACACCTCACAAGCCCTATGTACTCATTCTACTCTTGGCCGCTCCCAGCTGAGCTGTAGCTGTTACCCAGCTGCCATGTGGATTGGTCACCACTATTTTTGGTAGCAGTTTTGAGCTCAGCAACCATAAAAACCTACCCCTAAACATGTCACAAGCCCTATCTACTCATTCTACTCTTGGCCACTCTGCGGCTGTTACCCAGCTGCCATATGGATGGGCGGCCACTATATTTGGTATTATTTTTGAGCTCAGCACCCATTAAAACCTAACCCTAGACACCTCACAAGCCCTATGTACTCATTCTACTCTTGGCCGCTCCCAGCTGAGCTGTAGCTGTTACCCAGCTGCCATGTGGATTGGTCGCCACTATTTTTGGTAACAGTTTTGAGCTCAGCAACCATAAAAACCTACCCCTAAACATGTCACAAGCCCTATCTACTCATTCTACTCTTGGCCACTCCAAGGTGAGCTGCGGCCGTTACCCAGCTGCCATATGGATGGGCGGCCACTATTTTTGGTAGTATTTTTGAGCTCAGCACCCCTAAAAACCTACCCCTAGACACGTCGCAAGCCCCATCTACTCATTCTACTCTTAGCCGCTCCCAGCTGAGCAGCGGCCGTTACCCAGCTGCCATATGGATGAGCTGCCACTATGTTTTGTAGTATTATTGAGCTCAGCACCCATAAAAAACCTACCCCAAGACACGTCACAAGCCCCATCTACTTATTCTACTCTTGGCCGCTATCAGCTGAGCTGCAGCTGTTACCCAGCTGCCATATGGATGGGCTGCCACTATTTTTGGTAGCTTGTTTGAGCTCAGCAACCATAAAAACTTACCCCTAGACATGTCACATGCCCTATCTACTCATCATACTCTTGGCGGCTCCCAGCCGTTTTCAGCCGGTTCTAGCCGTTTAGCAGCTGGCACTAGAAATTTTAAAAATGGTTATTGCTATCATTTAACATGAATTAAACCAAAAATATGTTTTTAAAAGTTGATTCCTACGTAATTAATGATGAATTTGCCCTGAAAATAGGCAAAAAACGGCTAAACGGCTGAGCCGCCAGCTGCCAGCCGTTACTTTTCCAACTTTTTGTTCGATTTAGGGAAAATAGACCTACCAAGTATAACTCATGCAAAATTTCAGATCAAAATTCGAATTCTAAGTGCCATTTATACATTGATTACGAGATGGTTGCATTAAACCCCCCCCCCCCCCCCCCTTAATAAAGAGCAAAGTCTCACCTAAATCAGGAATATCACCTATTCCATTTTGGATAGCCAACGCAACACTATCCCCTCTCTCAAACACAGCATCAAAAGGACCCTTCAGAAACATCATGGCATAGAGAAGACAGCCAAGGGACCAGATGTCTGTACGTTCTGTTATCTCGCAGACAGAGGGGACCATGTACAGTTCTGGAGGCCTGTACGCCATGGAACAACGTTCTGCTGCGGTATCCTGTAATTCAGTATCATTTACCAATCTATATTTAGGTTAAGTTTTCTAACTGTTTTATCCTCTACACAGTTAAGGTTTTCAGATCTATTTGTTAAAATAAATGTATTATTTTTCTACTTTCCTCAACAAAATTGTTTACTACACAATACTCAGTGTATGATTTTCTTGATAAGAAGCACAGCAACATAAAGCTATTTTAGATCGATACGATTCTCCTTTACAGTGTAGCTACTCATAGGTCCTGAAAAGATTTATAGTTTTTTGGAGGAGGTTATTAACACCCAAAACATTTCCTTCTTATCAAATTTTAAAAAAATATAAAAATTTATGAAACCAAAATAAATAGAAATATGGGAGTCGAATTCAACTCCCAACAATCTCAAGTGCCCCTAGGGCTTCGGCGTATCCGCTTTAGTTCCAATACAGAAATAATGTAAAATAGGATTAGATGTACTTGAATAGGAATATATAGACTGACTGTATCTTTCTTGGATAATGTAATGTTAAATAAATCAAATTTACATTTGGGTCGCAAATGTACTCACACTGCTCTAATGATAATGATAAGAAACTATGCACCTGTAAAAACTGAGCGTCTCTGGAATTTTTTACTGTCACTCTGGCCGCAGCCACAGAACCAAGATCCATCAAAATTGGGTTGAAATCACAGTTTTCAGGTAACTATAAGATGATCTATTGATTTTTAAAGCTTTAAAGTGCGGTCGTACGTATCAGTACATAGGGTGATTTAAAGTTGATATAAAGAGCGCTTTTTATGCTTATTTTCCGTAAAAGTATTTGTTTTTGGAAAGAGTGGAACATATTTAATATATTTAGAACAAATAAAATCAATCAGTAGCAAATATAAAGACATCTTTAGTAGAAAAAAGTTTGTCTTACATATCATTTAAAATAGTCTAATTTAGCGAGAAATAGCAAACAAATAATAGGCGAGATTAAACTGTTTTGGGCATGGCAGTAGCAGCGGTTTCGTCGCCGTTTCTTCAAAGTTCCATATTGTACCCATAAGGGCAACTGCCATGCAATATCTTAGAGTTCTACTCCTGCTTTAAAGTCTTAAAACGCCTACCTTTACGATAATAACAACTATAAAAATGGCGCAAGTTCTTTAAATTACTGGACCTTTTTACTTGTTTATACTCTTAATAGTTAATAATCAATATATCCCTGGGTTGAAATATTATTGTTCTTATGCTTGTTGCCGCCATTTACTGTTGGTTCCAACAAAACATTTTGAGGCTTAATATCTCTGTGAGCAAGTGGAGGGTTGGCTGAATGTAGTTCTCTTAGGGCATAGCTTATACCACGTAATAGCCGTAATACTTCGTTCTCTTTCAAATATCTAGTTGGTTTACTTTCACCGCACATAACAAGCAGATCCTGAAATATTACAATGCACATTATCATAAATAAGACTGTAAAATAGAAACTTTGCAATAAAAAAAATATTGTATTTATCCATTCTCCAGTCCCTCATTCCAGACATTTAAAAGGGATAAGTCAATGGCCGATAAATTTATGTACATTCCTAATGATATAATACAAAAATAACCCCAATTACTAAACTCAATAAACCAACCAATAAAAATTTAGTAAAGGTCCCAAAGTTATTGGCCCAATGAATAACAAAATGTCATTTTAATATTTTATAGACTAGTGTAATAAACAGCCCTGCCATGATTATCGAGCACTAGATAAAAAAAACCATTAACTTACATGTAAAGTACCAGAAGGATAGAAGGGGAGCACCAAGAAAGCCTCGCTAGTCAAATTATGAACAATATCGGCCTCACCGACAATACTCGATCCCAACAATTCAAGAATATTTTCGTGTGGGTGCTTTTTGTGCACCTCAATTTCAAATTTTGCAGCATTTTGATCTTCTATTGAATGGCAGGTAATTCTCTTGATGGCAACTTTCTGTTTAGTTCTGTTGTTTTCTGCTAGCTCTATAGTGCTGAAACCGCCCTCGCCGATTTCTTTTAGTACATTATATTTTTCGCCTTCTATGACAAGTGAAGGCTTGAAAAGGCCACATCCCATTTTCCTGATAAAAAGAACATTTAAGGCAAATTATAAAGAAAATTTTAATATATATTTAATTAATAATTTATTCAGTGATAAAATAAAGGACAATTGACCCTTTGAATTAATGTTTCGTATATCGATCAAAACTTTAAAAATAAGTCAAAGACCAATATCAAAACTAGTTTATACTAAATTAAATTTGACGACGCCTTTAGTTAGTATTTTAGATGTCATATCATAATAATTAATATTTAAAACAAAATTAGGAGTAAAGCTTTTATAGATATGAAATCAATATTAAATTTTCACAACAAAACTCTAATTTTAAAATAAATGAAATAAAGTTTTATTATAACAGCTGTTAAAATACTTATAAAAATTATCAAAAAAAAGCAAGTGCATAAAACTCAATATTTTTTTAATGTTTGTTAAATGTCATGCTCTTTTACCTAATATATTGAACTATATAAATAAACCAGCCATAGGAGGAAGAGATAAAAGTTGAATCACTTTGGTGATAAGACATTATTAATTACATCAAATCACAATTTCAACAACAACAAAAATATGATTGTGTTACATTGTATTCTGAAAATAAAAAATATTGTTTGCCACAACGAAATATTAATTGTTTTCATATGATTTTTTCCATATGTCAATATTATTAGTATAACATACTCATTCATATAAAGTATAAACATACGTACATACTTTATAATATATATCCATTAATAAGGATATCAATTTCTCTTCTCTCTCTGTTGCTTTATGTCCCCAATCCCCCAATCCTACCTATTCCTCTCTGACAACACTTCTCAAGTTCTCCTCTTTCCACTCTCAGAGTCAGAGACGAAGGAGAGAGAGAGAAATTTAGAGAAATACAAAATCCTAAATCAGCTGAAAAACAATAATAAAGAGTCGAGAATGGGGGGAAGTATTCATGGAAAAAAGGGACGGGTATAAAATAGTGTTGCCAGATAAATTTGAAAATATTACCCAAAATGTAATAAAAAAATCATTTTTTTTGTTTTTCACGTTAATCTTAAACTTAGCATGAAAAAAGAATATATTTAACATATGATTTTTAATGACTTTTATATCTGGCAACATTTCCCTCCCAAGAATAGTCGAGGTTCTCTCCTTTTATCGACTCCTTCCCTTTTTTTCTCTTATCCTTTCTCTCTTCTATCCCCCCCCCCCCCCCAACATGCCTTCTCAATTTTCATCTCTCTATCTTCCTTCCTCTTTTCTATTGAATGCCGCGTATGAAAATCCGCGGATAAGAAGAAAAGAAAAATCCGCCAACACCATACTCTCTATACCATAATGTATGATGTTGAATAATCCACCTGGAGACGGATACTTAAAAAAATTTTTTTTTAAATTCTTTGTTTTTAATGGAAATTATGTGGTTCTATTAATAAAGTGGTTCAGTCGTAAGAAATTTGTTAAAATAGCCTGTTTTTTTTAAGGTTCAGACTCCAACTTGTACATTTTTGTACTGTAGATAATTCTTGTTTCACACAAATAAAACCAGTTTAATCCAGTTTCATGCTATAACAATCATTCATGTTACAACATTGGCAGCAATCATTTTTATTAGTTTCATTAATAAGTTAAAATTTTATTATTGTATGTATTTTTTGTATTGTAATGATAAATTTATTTAATAAAAGTTTGAATCTCAATAAATTTTATTTTTATTTATGGATATATCTTGATAAAAGTTAAATTGATATCAGTGAAAGCTTTGATAATATTTTGTCTAGTTGAACAAAAAAAATATGTGTACTTTTTTTTATTTTTTGTTGGCAACTTTGTGTCGGCAAATCTGTTGAAGGAGCTTGATGCCAAAAGTTTGTCATTTGTTTTTTCTCTATTTTTTACTTTAAAATCATCAATATTTTTGTATTTAGTGATATTTATTTATTGAATTGTTACCTATTTTAGATATTACAATGTAAAGAGGTTATGAATGTACATATAAATGATTTACCAACAGAATTGTTGGTTAAAATATTTGATTATCTTAATTTGGAAAGTTTATGTATAATTGAAGATACGTGTATCAGGTAACTAATATATTCATAAAATATATAAGATCATACTTTTTATCATCACACGGTCGCTACGCTGCACAGGGGGGTAAAGATAGGATTAAATTACATTTTTTCAATCATCACAATAAAAATAGTTCTATAGAAGCTATGATCGAGTCTTCTTTCTTTTTGGGTTTTTTAGTAAATTGAAAAATAAGTATTTTGATTCAACAATAAAATTTTGTTACATTCGACATTGGACTAGACAACTTTTTCCTTTATTTGTTCCACAGTGAATTTTTATAAGTTAATTCATATTTAATTATTTATTTATTTTCTAGATGGAGTCAGATTATTATTGAAAATTTTTACAAGAAACATCTTTTATCTCAACCTTTCTGTGTTAGGTAATTTTTTTAACAAGTTCACTTTAATTTGTTCTATATTATCTAGTAGCTGTATGGTTATTATGACCAGAAAAACAATAATCATGATTGTTTATGAGATAATCGCGACCATGCAGGGAATTAAGCTAGTCAATATACCTACACACCCTGGGCTCCCCTCCCCATACAAGTATGATTAAGATTATAAAAGATTTATCTGTATTGAAATCTTTCTTGAAAAGATTGTACATAAAATGTTACTTTGTTTTTTTTTAACACGTTGAAGCTCACCAATGACGGAACGAGTTTAAGATAGGATCGAGGGGTGCGAATCTTTTACTTTTAGAATTATCCCCGCTTCGTAAATGTACTGTTTTTTAACTTTCGCTTACTTCATTAATGCTATTTATAATATTCTTTATGTTTTGTTGACCTCTGATTATTTTAGGAAGCATTATTCGTCATGGGACCCTGGTATCACCTCCCTGGCAGAAACTAAACAAATTTTCTATTTATTACACAATGAGCTTCCAAGTAATTGGCTGCAGGGAAGGTATTCACAGTCAAACAGCCATCTAGTCGCGGAGTATAGGTAAGCCTTAAAACAGCGGAGCTATTTCTTTTTTAAATGAATAAATCCGTATGTCCGTCTGATACTTACCTTACATAGAAATTGCCTTATTTAATTTTGTACCTAACATATTTTGAAGCTATGATTTGATTTATTATACCCGACTTAAATTTCAGTGCCGGTGAAAATGGAGCAGTCAATTCCATGGCAGTCTTCCAGGTAATAGTTTAGGATTCATCTTATCTCCACTCACTCAAGAGAATAAAAGGGACCTAGATTTATTCACTTGTCCATTTCATAACAAAATTAACAATAACAAGCAGATTTGGGTATTTTGAAGGATATACACTTTTCAACCAATTTCTGATAACTAACCGGGAAAGGTTTAAAGAAAAATCCTTCAACAGTCAATATGATAAAAAAGGGGGAGGTAGATTGTGCTAAAATTCCGTAAAAGTGCGAGTTTTAAGGCTTAAAAACAGTAGTAGAACTATAATATTCACTAGGGGGGGGGGGCGTAACGACATTTATTCGTAATCCGTGAGCAAAATGGTCTAAAAATTTAGCTAGACCCTTCAAACTTGGTATATAAGCCTAGTCCTATAGGTATTACATCTAAATTGCAAAAAAATCCAAAATTTTTTATTTTAAGGTTAGGTTAGGTAAGAAAAATCCTGCGGAAATGGGGTTTTTAGGCTTTTTTTGGTCTATTTTGATGTGGAAACTTACCTTAAATTTTTTTTTCTTAGGGTTTTAACTTAAATACACTGTATCTATTCATATGGACATTATTTAAGATGATTCAGCAAGTCGGGGACCGACCCCAGGGGGCTAGGTGGGTGGCCCACAGGGGTTAAGTGCCTTTTTCCCAATACATATGTTGTGATACATCTAATTATAGGTTTTTTAGGTCAAGGAACTTAAATTTAGAGCTAAAATAAGCATTAGACTAATCTGAAGCTAGCCCCAGCGGGCTAGGTTGGTGGCCCGCAGGGGTTAAGTGCATTTTTTCCAATATATATCTTGTTATATAAAAATATAGGTTTTTTAGGTCAAGAAACTCAAATTCTGAGCGAAAATTAGCATTAGACTAACCTGAAGCTAACCCCCCCGGGCTAGGTTGGTTTTCTGCAGGGCTTAAGAGCATTTACCTAACCTAACCTAGAAACTTACTTATAATTTTACTTGGTTTTTTTTTAATAAACTTTGTCTATTAATGAGGACTTTATTTAAGATAATCCAGCAAGTCGGGAACCGACCCCAGCGGGCTAGGTTGGTGGCCCGCAGGGGTTAAGTGCATTTTTTCCAATATATATCTTGTAATATATCAAAATATAACCTAACCTAACCTAGAAACTTACCTAAATTTTTACAGGTTTTTTTCTTGTATAAACTGGGTCTATTAATGGGGACTTTATTTAAAATGATCCAGAAAGTCGGGGACCGACTAATCTGAAGCTAGCCCCAGCGGGCTAGGTGGCTGGCCTGCAGGGGTTAAGTGCATTATTTTCCAAAATACATCTTGTGATATATCAAAATATAGGTTTTTAAGGTCAAGAACTCAAATTCAGAGCTAAAATAAGCATTAGAATAATCTGAAGCTAACCCCAGCGGGCTAGTTGGGTTGCCCACAGGGCTTAAGTGCATTTTACCTAACCTAACCTAGAAACTTACATTTAATATTATTTTTTTAGTTTTTGTTTCTCAAATAAACTGTCCATTTATGAGGATCTTATTTCAGATGATCCAGCAAGTCGAAGACCGACCCCAGCGGGCTAGGTGGGTGGCCCGCAGGGGTTAAATGCATTTTTTAGAAAAAGTATGTGTTATCATACATCAAATTGTAGGTTTTTTAGGTCAAGAAACTCAAAGGGGGGGGGGGGCGAAAGTGACACTTTTTGAAACCAAAACTAAAAGTCAAAGGAACTCAACTAAAAAAAGAGTTACAGGTCTGAGATTTTGCATGGCAGTTGCTTTATAGGGGTACAATATGGAACTGTGAAAAAACGGCGGCGCACCGCCGAAAACCGCCGAGAAAAGGCAAAAAAAATTTCGGCGGGAAACGACGGTTTTCGGCGGTTGTGCCGCCGTTTTTTCACAGTTCCATATTGTACCCCTATAAAGCAACTGCCATGCAAAATCTCAGACCTGTAACTCTTTTTTTAGTTGAGTTCCTTTGTTGACTTCTAGTTTTGGTTACAAAAAGTGTCACTTTCGCCCCCCCCCCCCCCCTTTACAGCTACTAAAAGTTTCAGACTAATCTGAAGCTAGCTCCAGCGGGCTAGGTGGGATGCCTGCAAGTCTTAAGTGCATTTTACCTAACCTAACCTGGAATAAACTGTGTCTATTTATTATTTAAGATGATCAAGCAAGTCAGCGACCGACCCCAGCAGGCTAGGTGGGTGGCCCGCCAGGGTTAAGTGCACTTTCAAAAAGTATGTGCTGTCATACAAAAAATTATAGGTTTTTTAGGTCCAGAAATTAAAATTTAGAGCTAATAATAGAATCAGACTAATCTGAAGCTAGCCCCTGCGGGGTAGGTGGGTTGCCTGCAAGGCTTAAATGCATTTTACCAAACCTAACCTAGAATCTTACTTTTTTGAAGGTTATTTAATTGAATAAACTGTTCATGAGAACATTATTTAAGATGATCCAGCAAGTCAGGGACTGACCCAGGCGGGCTAGGTTTTACATAGATACACAGTGTTCAGTTCTAAAGCCATCATTTAAAAGATTCTTCATACAGGAGGCTGACTCAAGGAGGTCCCCAACTTGCTGGATCATCTAAAATAATGTCCTCAATCTCATTCATAGACACAGTTCATTCAAGAAAAAAACCAAAAAAAAGGAAATTTCTAGGTTAGGTTAGGTAAAATGCACTTAAGCCCTGCAGAAGATCTACCTAGCCCACAGGGGTTAGCTTCAGGTAAGTCTTATGCTAATTTTAGCTCTGAATTTGAGTTTCTTGACCTTAAAAACCTATATTTTGATATATAACAAGATGTATATTGGAAAAAATGCACTTAACCCCTACGGGTTTACCGCCCTAGCCCGCTGGGGCTAGCTTCAGATTAGTCTTATGCTAATTCTAGCTCTGAATTTGAGTTAACTGACCTAAAAAACTTATAATTAGATGTATCACAGCATATATATTGGGAGAAATGCACTTAACCCCTGCGGGCCACCAACCTAGCCCGCTGGGGTCGGTCCCCGACTTGATGGATTATCTTAAATAAAGTCCTCATTAATAGACAAAGTTTATTCAAGAAAAAACATTTAAAAATATAAGTAAGTTTCTAGGTTAGGTTAGGTAAATGCTCTTAAGCCCTGCAGAAAACCAACCTAGGGGGGTTAGCTTCAGGTTAGTCAAATGTTAATTTTCGCTCAGAATTTAAGTTTCTTGACCTAAAAAAACCTATATTTTGATATATAACAAGATATATATTGGAAAAAATGAACTTAACCCCTGCGGGCCACCAACCTAGCCCGATGGGGCTAGCTTCAGATTAGTCTAATGCTTATATTTGCTCTGAATTTGAGTTCCTTGACCTAAAAAACCTATAATTAGATGTATCACAACATATGTATTGGGAAAAATGCACTTTACCCCTGTGGGCCACCCACCTAGCCCCCTGGGGTCGGTCCCCGACTTGCTGAATCATCTTAAATAATATCCATATGAATAGATACAGTGTATTTAAGTGAAAACCCTAAGAAAAAAAACAATTTAAGGTAAGTTTCCACATCAAAATAGATCAAAAAAGCCTAAAAACCCCATTTCCGCAGGGTTTTTCTTACCTAACCTAACCTTAAAATAAAAAAATTTGGATTTTTTTGCCATTTAGATGTAATACCTATAGGACTAGGCTTATATACCAAGTTTGAAGGGTCTAGCTAAATATTTAGACCATTTTGCTCACGGATTACGAATAAATGTCATTACGCCCCCCCCCCCCCCCCCCTTATGTGTATTCCTTAGTAAATAGAACCATAAACATATTTTTATATTTAGTGAATATTATCGCTCTACTACTGTTTTTAAGCCTTAAAACTCACACATCTTTACGGGATTTTAGGACTACCTACCTCCCCCTTTTTCGTTTTTTAAGTAACTAATAAACTAAATGACTAAATATTTTAGGATAAAATATATTTGGGTATAGCCAATGGTTCTGTAGATGTACGGGACGCCAGAAATATTGAATTCTTAAGAACAATAAACCATACTCCATCCGTTGAAGAACCAACAGAATTTATGAGGCAAGTGTTTAATTATTAGGTATATTGATTTCCTTCAATTTTTTCACCAATCAAATGATAAGATACAACAGACTAGTAAGTCTGTGGTTAACAAATTGTTAACAATCATTTTTACAAGTAAAAAAATCAAGTACCAGTCTATACATTAATTGGATGACTCTTTGTCAAGCAGTACCATATATGTGTGTTTTTTTAACGTATCTTTGCCCTTTTTCATCAGATGTTTCCTTGCTTAGATACCTAACAGACAATAATTTCGAAACGTGTTTTTTTCTTTTAATTAAGGCTCAAGTTTTGTTGAAAAGTAATCTTGTATAATGATGCATGAATCATGTAAAAAAGTCACTTTTTAAGTTAAAAAGTTTGTTAAAAGACACTAGATTCCAGAGACAATATGATAGTCATTTAATGGACCTCTTGATCCGTCTGGAATCATAACAATCAAATAAAATGTCCCATTTCATTTTTAATTTCTATTCAGGCCCTGTGAACTAGCACTGCATGGCCACACCCTCGCTGTGCTTGGGGCTGACAGATCCAGAGTCAGATTATATAATACAATAACTGATGAAATGGTTGGGGAGATTGCCACAAATTTTGGAAGAGTTTATAATATTGCCATCTCAAACAAACTGCTAATTTTATTATCACGTGAGTATTTTTGTTTTGAATACAAGTAGAAAAATAATCCATTAAAGTTACAATTTTAATTTATTTAAAACATATTTGTGATTAAACTGATATAAAAGTAAGAGGATGACTATTTTTTGTTAGTGTTTCGTTGAATAGGTAAGGGTCTCCTGTACTTTGAAAACTTTACATAGACGTAGGGACGGCTTTTTTCATTTGGGGTTAGGGTACCTTTGAGCAACCTTCCAAAGTTGATATAAAATACTCCCTTCCCCAACATTAATGTTAAGTGCACCTAGAGGTTTAGCTGCAAGTTATCTATAAAATCAATGAACGGTTTACTGTACTAAAGTTTAAGATTAAGTAATGAACTAAAAATGTTGCACTTTTGTTGAAGAAAACATGTAGGTACTTAATGTTTTCACCTAATCTGAAATCATGTTTTAGGATGGACAATTTTTTACTGGAAAATAGATTCTATGTGTCCTGAAAACGTGCGTGGTGAGTTTATGGGAAGTATGCTTGATTTTGAGCCCGATGATAACTTTGAAAATTGGCTGGAAGCGCATGAAGTTGCAGTTAACTCCAACTGGTTGGTTACTAGGGCTAGCAGGATGAGGCTCTTAGGTTAGTATCTAATGATATATATCTTGAATTATTTTAAATATCAAAATATAATACCTATAGCACAGCTTATTCATTTAATTCAATACAAATACACCTTTGAAGTTTTTTCAGATGGACCTGATATTCATACACTATAGGGTTAAAGTTTATTTAATCTCTATTTAATATTCATTGAATATGTTCTAGTCAATTGGCAAATAATGGTTTAAAGTTCTAATAGTATTTGATTGTTAAATAAATCATGTTTTTATTAAATGATTTTTACACATTATAAAATAACTGTACCTAACCAGTATTTAGTGATAACAATTTCACAGTGGGATCTTTTGCCAAAAAACGGGACATTAAGGGTAGACAAAAGTAAACATCAATAAAAAAGCTTGTATTTGACGAAATAAATAACTCAAAAATAACATAAATTTTGCTCCTTTTAACTTTTAATGTGCATTTGGTAAGTACGTCTGGCGGTTTTGGAGGAGCGAAGCTGCCCTATTTTTAAAAAATCTATAAACCTTCATAACTTTAGTTATGATAGGAATATTTTAACAAAATAAACGTCTATGTAAATATTTCTTCAATGCAAACAATGTTTGTGAACATGAATATAGCGTCAGGTGCACCCAGTTCGAGTCCCGGCATTTTTAGGTAGGTCCAGTATAAGTAAAATAGGACACTAATGAGGCATGTTTTCTAATGTTTTGTTTTACAGATATAAACAACAATAACATAATTTTCAAAACACTTTTGATTTTGTGTTAATACCTTTATTCTAAGTCTAGCTACCTTCATTTAAAGTTTGTATAAGAATATAAACATAATTGCTCATATTATATTCTCTCTCAAACGTATATTTCTCTCTCTCTCTCAGACGCATATATAATGTTTTTGCAATATTATAATTAATCCCCGAATTTAAATTTCTGCTGAACCAAAACCAGTTAGAAATACAATTTTTTTAAGAACACATGAAATTTAGCAAATTTAATTGCTAAAATAAAAGTATTTATAAGTCATCTTTTTTTAAGGACTCCTTGTTCCCTTAAATGTCCATTAAAACCGCGAGAACGGCAAAAATCGTTAAAAATCACACCTACGGCGGCAAATAACGGCGAAACGGTTGGCCGGAGGCAAATAATGCATAAGTAAAGAAAGTTCCGCCTCAAAAAGTTAGAAAACATTGAAGAGATGACTTTGGGCTCTAAAATGACTCCTTCCCCCTCTAACGAGGGAAAATTTCAAATTAACAAGAACGAAATTGTTCAAACCATGCAATGTAAAATGCTCAATTACTCAAAAACGGCCGGGAGGCCCCAGGTTATGAAAACTGTTTTAAACACAATACATGTTGCATATTAATATTATTATTGCAAAACCCGGGGCATCCTGGCCGTTTTTGGGTAAAATGGAGAAAACTGATTTTTTGGGGTTAAAAATCTTAATATTTTTGGTGAAATTTTCTCACAAAATGTCAATTTAAACCACCAAAAAAATATTTTTTAAAAATTTTTCTTTAATTAGACATTGGTACAGGTATCTGAAAAGTACCTCAATCAAAAATTATTTTCATAAGATGAACATAAATGTATTTTTTGTTGCTTTGAAAAAATTGTGTAAAAAAATCTGGAAAATCATCAAAACTGAAAAGAAATTTTTCACTACCTTTTTTAAAAATGGCATAAATCCGCCAAAAATGAATATTTTAAAAAAATTTCTTTTCTAGCTGTCTACTTACAGCCATTATTAATTCCTAGGATAGATAAAAGTCAATTTTAAATTTTTTGGATGTCCCACTGGATCCCACTGTGAATTTAATCGAAATTCCATTAAAGTTTAACTAAATGTTGATTTATAATTTTAGAGGAAGGAGGAATGCGAATCACCCACTTTCTAAATGTTCGAATGGTTGCAAACAGCGGCTATATAGGTCCTATTGTTAGACCTAGCAGGTGAACATTTATTATATACTTACCTTTACACTAAATTCTTCGCAATAATGGCCCGGACTAACAAAACTGGTAGATATTAATTTTTTAAGTTTTTATTTTGAAATTTGTGAAAAATTGTCTAAATTACAATGCTATACATAATTTTTCAGACAAGCGGTTCTAATCCAGCCGATTAAAGCCGATTGATTGTGTTACATAAGTCACACAATTTGCATTTTAGAATAGGTTACAGTTTTGCACCATTAAACACACCACAACTTTTTATTACATGTTTATTCCCTCACATTTTAAATATTTTTATCTGGATTACAGTTTACAATTTGTATTATCCAATAGTTGTCTTCGTTAGGTATTTTATCTTAAAAATTACCAACTAATGTTAAATCTTTGAAAATAAAGTTAAATATTTTAAGTTCACGGTTACCTGATACAGTATATGAGACAACATGCATGGCCCTGTCTGACGGGACAGGTAACCTCCTGGCCGTTGGCTGGAGGGTCCTGGAGGAGGGTCTCATGACCATCATGGACTTGAAAACAGGGGATAGGATACACACAATACAGTCCCATCATTTTCTTTCTTCCATACAGGTTTTATATTGTTAGATAGCAGCTTTATTACGAGCGTATGTCCTTCAAAACATGTATTACATTTTCAAATTAAGACAGGTTATCCGATAAATAGGGGTCTTTATCTCAAAGTTGAACAAACGTTAAATTTGAAACTTTTCTTGGTAAATGTAAACATTACTTCGTAAGGGAGAGAGAGGAAGGATGAATGAAAGATTCATAGAAAGAAACACTTATTTATAGTAACTAAGTACTGAATCATTTCACTAAAAATGTATTTTTAAATTATTTCCAAAAAATATATCTAGCATTAAATTTTTAGTGTTGGGGTTACTTTATTAGAGTATTATTTAAAGTATTCTGTCGAATCAGACCGGGAAAAATCATAATTTTAGATTATTAAACTCCAATTTTTTTTATTAAGGTAAAACACGACTAGACAGAAACTAAATTCCAGTTTTATATTTTTACTCAACTCTGTTTGTATTTTAGATTCCTTTAAAATGGGAGGACAACAAACTATTCCTGAAAATAATTCCTGTCCGCGGTGCCCAGAGGACGGACAGCAGCTCCTCGATGGTGGATGATTTTGGCGTCTCTTTGGGATACCTGGATCTTACAGACCGCAGGTATTAGCCCTGCCTTTTACTTATGCCAAGATGTAAAATGTGTCTGATTTCAAATAAACTTAACAAAACGATAGACAAAGTTAAGATACTAATCTTCACATCGTTTAAAACCACTACTTACTACAGAAATGGAAAAGATATTAATCTTATAAAATCTGCCTTTCCCATGGTAGGTATCTTGTTTTAATATTTTTTTAACCTTAGTCTCAATGTTCTTTTTCTATTAACCTACAAAGAAGATAAACGTTGAAACATCTCAACCACTTAAACCTTTAAATAATACTTAATGGTGGTGTACAAGGCTTTGTCTTCTAAGGGTCTAGGGTATTATTATTTATATATACTCAATATTTTAGGTTTCCTATTTAAAGGTTACATTTTATTGCACTTAACTATTGCAAGGCTAATATTTAATAGATGTAATTTGGAATTTGAGTAGGTATGTAACAATATTTTTATATTTCTTTAAAATATGAATTGTTGTTCAGATTGAAAGTGATACCTGGACTAGTATTTAACTGTAGCCGAGACTTAATATACCTGGATCGTACAACTGTTTATGGAGTGTCAACAAAACTTGAACGTTTAGAAAATGATACGTAAGTATTTATTGTTGATAATATTAATAGGTACTAATAGCAGAGGGAATCTGATAGCCCACAAACCAATAGAATTTTTATTACCAAATAAATCTTCTATGCTAAGGCTTTTGGTGCTACCGGTAATCTATAATTTTAATGTTAATTCATGTAAACCCAATTTGGGGCTCTGTATTCCAAGTGGCTAGAAATATAGCTTAAAACTCAGACTTAAAACGGAAAATCAAATAGCATAGAACCGTCACAGTGAATCTTATTTAAAATAGAGAACCCGATCAGTTCAGTAGTTATTGAAATCTTGAGCTTTAGACAAATATAAAACCTTATTTCTTTATTTAATAGGAAAGATTAAGCTAGCAAATTCAAAAACTGGTATGTGCAGCCAATTTTTTTATATAAATAATTTCATTTTTCTATTTAGTTATTGGTTGTTAAAGGTGTAGAATGTACGTGTGTCTGTACATATGAAACTTTGTATATCTCGCCTTTTAAATTTTAGATTGGTTATTTCATCCCATTGTACATATTATATATACCAATTTTGTTAGCCCAGAGGGGCTTTTCTTCATTTTTATGAGCGAAAGCGACTGACTAATTTGAAATTATTTGTTTAGAAGTGAAGAGAACCATATTGATCTGAATATAGACCTGGAGAGATATGCTCTGCTGATGAGTGAAGAAGATAATTACAGTCCTGTCTACACAGCCTCCCTTACTGTCTATGATTTCTGGAATGTTCCGGAAATGTAGACAATTCAGATTGTTTGGATTTTTTACTTTATTTGTGTTGTTTGTCAAGATATCATAATAAGGGTTAGTCCCCAAAAGAGCGTCCAATAACAGTATCGTCGAAATAGTTTTAATTTCTACCAAAAAATTTAAATTCACGTTCCAGTGATATGATATGAAAAACTTTTCTTCTTTTAACAAAAGCATCGGGGATAATACAATCATACATTACATATCTTATTTGTTTCTCAAAAACTATGCTGTTTAATTCATTTTGCTAATACTTAAAACTACCTACTTAATTTATAGAGGATCATTGCTTTAATTTAAATTATTTTTTCTAAGAAAACTTTGATGAAACTTACCCAATTGGATATTATTTACGAAAAAGGTTTCAAAAGTTTAACCAACAAAATAGGTAAATTTCTAATTTCAATTTCATTTACCTACTCAAAAAGACATTTCATTCACATGAACCTTAATTTTGTCAGAACTGAACGAGAATTAGTTTAGAAACCACTGTAATTATGTATTGTGTATACATAATCATATTGAATATTTCTTTATACTGTCTTTACTATGTGCTAGAAAATATAATAAGTTTAAGATAATATTAAGTTATTTTCTTTAAACCTTTTTTATTTTCTAGCCCACTGTTGTTTCATTATTATTAATGACTATATTTAATATTAATAATAGAACTGTGATAGAATATTATTTTGATTTAGGAGTTTTATTTACCCGTGTTGATTTTCATAGAATTTATTTTTCTCAAATTCTTGTCTTAAATTCTCAAATTTTTGTGCTTTATAAAACTCAATTTAAAGTTTGATTTAACATATTATATTCCTACAGTGTAAAAAATCGTATGTTATTGCTTTATTGTTTATGTAAGTAAAGGGATCATTTCACGATAGGGAAACAGGTTCAGGTGATTTAGTAGATGAAAAAAATTTCAGTTCAAGTAACTTTTCTACTACCTTTATTTCTATAACCTTAAGATACCTTACAAATGGGGAAGGGTGATATTGAAGGATCTCGTAATCCAGTTTTTAATATGCTTGATAACATCACGGGGGCCTAAAATTTTAAAGACATTTTCCTTGAAAAAATGTGCTTAAATGCTCCTTAAAACATGATTTACTAGATTTCTGAGATAGAAACGATTTCCTATTTTATTTAACCCCCATATTGCAAATAAAGTAACCTAATTAAAATTCTGCATAAAGTCCCCTGAATGATCCCACCAATGTAACGTACCTCTTTATGTTGTTAATGTTGATACGAAACTGTGAAAATTTCAGAGAAAATGGCGGGAATTGCACAGGCTCGTCTCTCTGAGGAGAGAAAGAACTGGCGTAAAGATCATCCTTTCGGCTACATTGCAAGGTAGATACATTTCACATTTAATGGTTTAATTTGAAGTACACATCCTTTCAGGGATGCCAAAACATTTTCTAGTGTAGGGGGGATTTAAAAACAATGTAAGGTTCTAGAATTAGATCGATATTAGATGAATAAATCTCATTTTAAATAATTCAGATATTTTATTGGAGGGAAGTAAAGAATTTAGAGAGACTGAGCAGTCCTTGTTTCTCTTAAAATATAAAAATCAACGCCCAAAGCAAGCACACCATCAAAAAGTACTCCTAGCTACTAGCCTTGATATTTCTCTTAATTTCACCTGAATAGCGGTCTTTTCTTGTATTATTAGAATCTTTCTTTTCATTTTAGAGTACAGACCAAGTATTTTGGAATTTTTTTTGTAGCCCAATGGCTTTACGATATACGTTGAAATATTGACAGGGGAAAATTTGTTGTCAATATAGCTTTCTAATATAAACCTCATTTATTGGTCAGTTCGTACATGAAAATCTGTTGCAGCATCCAAGCAATAATATTCATATTTGTAGACCAATGAAGAACGCTGATGGCACAATGAACCTGATGTTGTGGGAGTATGCTATCCCAGGCAAGAAGGGAACTCCATGGGAAGGAGGCCTGTACAAGGGACAGATGATTTTCAAGGTAACTTGTGTGAATAAGTTATATGTGGATATATTGTCGTCAATTTAGCTTGCTAATATGAACCTTATCTATTGGTCAGCTCGTCTATCCACTAGGAGGGGAGAGGATGGGGTAAAGAGGGTGGATGCGATTATCTCTTTATAAAAATCTGGTGCAACATCCAAGTAATAGTGTATTGATTCTCATGTGTTTTGTCAAGGTGCTGAATTTGATGCTTTGTTTGACAAAAATACACACGAGACAAAATATATTAAATACTTGTAGGGAGCCACAGCTGCAGTTGAGCTTACCATTTCTTAACCGCTATTTTGAGTCTTATGTAGCTGCCAAGTTTTAAGGTTTTTTTTTGTCACCAATCCGCTTTTTAACTGCACTTTAAGTTGACTGTGTGGCTTTTAGAAACCTGTGGCACAATGTTTTGTTTTTCTAACTGCACTTACTATGGACGTATTTAATATTATATCCTTGTCCATGTAGGGTAAAACTTAACTACATTTCTTAAACTTTAGAATTGTTCATAATGCTTAACATATTTCAGGATGACTACCCCAGCACCCCTCCCAAGGTGAAGTTTGTTCCCCCACTTTTCCACCCCAACGTGTACCCATCCGGCACAGTTTGTCTGTCCTTGTTGGACGAAGAGAAGGATTGGAGACCCGCCATTACCATCAAACAAATTCTTCTTGGAATCCAGGTAAAGTTTAAGGGGCCGGCTTCAAAAGACAAGGGATGCCATCCTTTAGAACTGGTAAATTTAGAAGTAATCTATGAGCCTGCTTTTAGACACTATTTTTAACTTAACCCAATAAGTCCTAGCAAAAAACATTCCATAATCATTGCACTATTTCTTACGATAAACACGCAGTTTTAAAAAAAGCCTTTAAGATTAGTCTTTTGTCATTAAATCTTAAAGTTTTTTTTTCTGAAGTACTTTAAATGTTTTGAATTTCTAATATAGTTAATAAAATAGTGTAACTGATTTTAGGATTTGTTGAACGACCCTAACATCAAGGACCCCGCGCAGGCCGAGGCTTACACATGCTACTGCCAGAACAGATCAGAGTATGAGAACAGAGTGAGGGCCCAGGCTAGAGCCATGGCTGGAGAATAATTTCAATACAATAAGGCAGGAGAACAGTGTGTGTTATTACATTAAAGTTAAAGAAAAGAGGGGGCACGAGCTATATGTAACTCTACCCACGATATAGGGATCTTAAACCAACTTTCATTTGGGTCTTTAAATATTAGCCAATAGCGTCGGAAATATAATTAAAGCCAAGTTGCTACAAAAGAGCATTCAGCAATTTTTTAGCAGACGAATAATGTCCAGCCACTTGGGCTAGGTAGTTGTCTGGGTTATACATCTATACTTGTATTTTTTGTTATTAGTTAAGCTTTAATTAATACCTTGGAAAAGTTGAATACTTAGGTTCTGTTAAGATCTAAGAAACTAAGAAGGCTCTCTTATTTTCTTGAAGGGAGGGGATATTGGACGCAAATTACACTTGTAACCAAAGTTTTATTACAACGTTGTTATTACCATTGTTATATGAAACTTTGGGTACTGATTTTAAAGAGAGGGGTAGGTTTCTGGTAGAATCCGTAAAGGTGTGTTTTAAGGCTTAACAATAGTAATAGAACGATAATATTCACTAAATATGTGTTTTTCTTATTGAAAAGAACCATAGGTAGACAAATTGTTGTTTTTTTAAAGTTAACATAAATTTTTATCGTTATACTACTGTTTTTAACTTATAACACATAACCTTTACGGATTCTACCAGAAACCTACCCCTATCTTTTGATTTATTTTTTGATTGGTACCTATCTACTTTAGTCTAAACTTCTCAGTCCATTATTTTATCCAAAGGGGAAATTTTGTTTAACGTCATTGGCCCTTGGTTTCTATATGACTGAATGATAATTTGACGTTATAAATTAATTTATAAAATCACACACTTTTCCTACCCAAGGCTGCTTTAAAATGAGGTTGAAGCCAACCTAACGACACCAAACAAACAACATGCCAGCTAATTAAAAACTCAGTGTACGCACCACCATGATCATTAAGAAATAATTATACCAGCCCCCCAACTTATTTCAAACCCATTTTTTTCATATTCATTAAAAGTACTGTCATGGCAGAATTTTAATATTTCCAAAGATTTTTTTTGCAAAAAAAAGTATTAAAAATTCAAATTGATTTTGTATCAAAACTATTTGAGCAAAGTTGACAAAATGGGGTGTAATAATTATCAGTATGTACTATGTATCTTTATTTTTTATGTAAAACTGTTCTTTTATGACAAGAGAATGACTTAATTTGGGCAACTTTCGGTACTTTTTTTTGGCTATTTTGGTTAAAATTTCCAATGTCATTTAATCTCAAGGATAATTTTAACGAAGGCAGTAAGAAATGCCCTCCCTCCTCTTACACAAAATTTCAGGTTTTACTAACTTTTTTTTTAACCACAAATACTATTGTTCTCCTTTGTCGGCTGTAAATTAAATAATATGGTCAAAAATTATCATTTTCTAAACAAGTTGTCAAAATTTGACACCAACGCGTGAATGTTTTTTTCTCCATTTTTTAGATTAATTATTTTATTTTAGATAAATGATAATTTTAATATGTTCATTATAATTAGAAATATTCAAATGTAATAACTGCATTTCGATAATAAACTTGTAACGTAATTTTTATGCCTTTTTTTGAAATAACAATGAGGACAACATCCTTTAAAGCGAAGCTAAAACGGCTGGACAAGCTAACATTCACACATGTCAGAACTGAATAAGCAGAATAAAAAAATCTAAATAAATTGTAGGTTAGTAAATTTGTTGAAAAACTGCTTAAATAGGGTAGCGTGGGGTTATTCCCAGTGTTGTGGATCCGCATTGATTGTATGCGGATCCGGATCCTCAAAATTTGGTCAATGCGGATCCGGATCCGACTCCGGATCCTTGACAATAAAAATAAAATCACCATTTTTTTCAAAAAATATTTATTCCTTAATCTCGAAGTCAAAAATACTTTTAATTTTTAAGTCTGAACCTAAACCTTAAAGATTGGCTCTCATCACGAGAATGTCTTTGTAAGTGACTATTTTATATAAATTTAGGTAGATTTTCCATAAATTTATACCAGGGGTGTATATTCTGCACAAGATTTATTTTTTTTTCCCTGCTACAAAATTTTTTATTTTTTTTCCCCCCTAGATTTTTCTTAAAAAGTAGGGGGGGAAATAGAAAAATATATAAAGAACTCTATATTTTATTTATTTTATCCCTCCTACCACACATTTTTTTAGTTTTTTTAACCAAGGAGGGGGGCGAAATGGAATAAATGTTTTCAGTTTTCTTAATTTTTCCCTCCAACCACTTATTTTTTATTCCCCCCCCCCCCCTGAGCCGGGGATCCCATGCAGAATATACACCCCTGATTTATACCCCAGGATCCGGATCCGCATTTTTTGCGGATCCGGATCCTTGGACTCAAAAAAATGCGGATCCGGATCCACAACTCTGGTTATTCCGGAAGGGGGGTACAATTCCGGTCACCCCTACCAACTTTTTAAAAACCGTTTTTCAACGATGTTCTGAACGTTTGCAAGAGATCTTTAGAAAAGCAAAGTTGTAGTTTATTGCCTATACTTTCATTTGTTACTTCAGCAAATTTTTGCCCAAAAATTGGACCAAAAAAATAGGGGGAAAAATTCAGGAATATCTTTGCATGCCCTAACAAAAACAACAGGATATGGGTCACTGTGGTCTAGAATTGAATCAAGACAAAAGTAAGTGCCGAGCCCTGGGACCTATGTATGGTGAAAATAGACATAAAACCATGATTATTCCAGGTAAAACCAAAATATTTCAGCGGGGGCTTTTTGAGAAAATTAGATTTGAAAATTTCAAGTTCAATTTTCACCCCCTAGGAGTTGCCGCATAATCATGACAAGAAAAGCAAATATTATTTATTTTAAATTTTGAACAACTTTGCTTTTATAAAGTTCTTCATAAAACCACTCCTGAAGGGAGTTAATAAATGGCCATTTTTATCACTTGCTTTGCAAAGGTCACGAAAATTCAGCCTAAAATAAATCATATATAGAGAGGTTTTAAGAAGAACTTCATAAAAGCAAAGTCGTTCCATCCGAGTCCCTAACACCTTCATTTGAAGTGCTTCAGGGATGTTTATTTGGACTCGCGATAGGTGGGTTATCCCTGGATTATTCAGATCACAAAAGGGGGGGGGGGCGGATGTGCCACTTTTTGAAACCAAAAGTAAAACGCGCATGATCTCAGCCAATAAAAGAGTTACAGCTCTAAAATTTGGCACAGCAATTGCTTTTATGGATAACAATATGGAACTGTGAAGAAACGGCGGCGGAACCGCCGCTCCCGCCGAAAATCGCCGTTTTCCCACCGATTTTTTTTTTGCTTTTCTCGCCACAATAGACAATTTTGAATCATCTGAGATAACTTTTTTTTTCATAAAAAAAATTCCCTTATATTTTCACGTGACACTTGTAATATTTCAAACATGTCAATGTTTAAAAGTGTAAAATCTTTTAAGTGTCAAGTGAAAATATAAGGAAATGATTGAAAATTGTCTATTATGGCGAGAAAAGGCAAAAAAAAATTCGGCGGGAGCGGCAGTTCCGCCGCCGTTTCTTCACAGTTCCATATTGTTCTCCACAAAAGCAACTGCTGTGCCAACTTTTAGAGCTGTAATTCTTTTATTGGCTGAGATCATAGACGTCCAAGCTTTTTTTTGGGGGGGGTAAAAAATTTTAAGGGGGGGGGGGGGTAAAATGGCGAAATTTTTTTTACCCCCCCTGAAATCTGTTGGCAGGGGTAAATTTAGTTTACCCCCCCCCAAAAAAAAATTTACCCCCGGCGAAGCGCGCAAAAAATTTTTTTATTAGAGATTTTTTATTTTGGGGGGGGTAAATACCCCCTCCTAAATGGTTGGGGGTGCCTACGGCACCCCCAGGGTAGGGGTAAATTTTAAATGGGGGGGGGGGAAATGAAAAAACTTTTTTTTTTTGGGGGGGGGGGGGGTAATCGCCCCATTACCCCCCCCCCCCCCCTTGGACGCCTATGGCTGAGATCATGCGCGTTTTACCTTTAATTTCAAAAAGTGGCACATCCCCCCCCCCTTTTTATGTGCACAAATTCATCTATAAATTAAAATATGAAATAGCAGCTAGGTTTTGGATTATGTAAAAAATCACAAAACCTCTGTCTGATAAAGATTTTAAAAAGCTAAGAACTAAAAAATCAGTTTCTAATGGTTTAAGGGTCATTATAATGTTTATTTGATTTAAAATGTAGTTTAAAATAATCTTGAAGGGGGGTGATGTTGGTATGGATATGATTATATCTTTCATTACTTACCACTGCACTACGTATGAAAAATATACTGGTTGCATCATATAAAAGTAAATGATCTTGCCCTCTGTACTACTTTTGTTTTATTATGCACAGTGTTTTCTATATAGCAATGATTTCATAGAAAAAACATTTCATAACTTTTCCAGAAGCCTCTAGGGGCGCTTATAATAGAAGGAGTTCATCCCTCACTATTTTAAATTAAAGTTTTCAAAATAAAATTAAAGGGGGATTGTGGGCAGGTTGTGGAGATACCCTTCCCCCAAATAGCCAAAAACGTTCCCTGGACATATAAGTAGCTTCACTGTAAAGGAGAACCATATCCGTTCAGTAGTTAGCAAGATCCTTTGCTACAGACAAAAAAAACTTACTACTTAGGATACCAGATAGTTTTAGAGAAACATTTTGTTTCAGTTTTTCTGTATACTTTGTGCGTGTACATCCTTGTTTTGATTATTATTACAACAATAAGCAGAAATAATTTCACTAAAATTAAATTTGTTTTGCTTCTGGAAAATGGATTTAACACGACAAGGTCTTTCAGCTTCTTTTGTTGAATAAAGTTTGTATACATATAGTTAATTATGTACATATAATTATTATTAGCGGCTTCGCCACTTGCCTCTAGGGGCTAGGCCCCAAGAGGTAATGAACTGGGGTAACTCAGTTTCTCTGTAGAAAGTTAAGTCACATTTTAAAGAATTTTTGTGAACACGTCCTTTCACAAAAAAAATAAAAAATTTGTGATGTCCTATCCCAAACCAAGAAAATAGCTTAAAACCACCAATATAAAGTAAAACCCTATCGGTTCAGCCGTTGCCGAAAACTTAAGCTTCAGATGGACGGGCAGACAGACATAGTTCTAATTTGTATTATTTAATACCTATATTTGCGACAACTTTTATTTAATGAAATCTTCCAATTTTTAACATTTACAAAACATCCTGCTTTATTGCATCAAGATCCATGACAGATCTGTATAGGAAATAAGTGTCTATATATATGAGCTCAAGTTTTCCAAGCGATAAATGTTTAAAACTCATAGTGCTCCAATAATCCGTAATAAACTCTCATTGACCAGAACTATAAGACCCATTATTTTACTGTATGAAGAATAGATTAATTTTTTTTATTTCATGTTGCTATTTGAATTATATTGAAGTATTAAATTTCTATCCATAAAACAGAAAATTTAAATTTATAATATAGGAAATAAAAGAAAACTTAGTTTTAAAATAATTTGATACTAGCAATACATGCGTAATGTGGTCAGATATTGAATTAAAATTAACAGTTAAATAAACATTTTAACCCTTTTAGGACGATAATTTGAAATAAAAAATATTAAGATCCTAAAATAGTTAAAAAGAAAGAAATCGTCAGGGAAAAGATAATGGAAGAATAGGGTTAATAGTCAGAACTCAGATAACCAAAAGAAAGTAAATAAAACATTGAATAAACCTAGCCAATAGCGAGATAATTATATCGAGCCCAACTCTAGTACATAGATATATACAATAAGAGATATAAGTTTTCCGGAATTGTAATGTAGGGAGTAGATTTGAAATCTGCATCAAATTTTAAGGATTTTTTATAAAATTCGTTTTTTGTATAATTCTTTATCTAAAAGCGGAAATACAAATTAAGTTAATTAATTTTGGCATCTGTGATTGGTGGATTTAAAAAATCTGCGCTCTGATTGGATGTCGTACATCATTCAACCAATTAGAGCGCAGGTAGTTTAAAATCCACCTATCCTATTGGTCAAAATTAATTAACTTAAAATGTATTTTCGCTTTTAGATAAAGAATTTTACAAAAAACGAATTTTATAAAAAATCCTTAAAATTTGATGCAGATTTCAAATCTACTCCCTACATTAAAATTCCGAAAAACTTATATCTCTTAATATACAATATACAACTGTTTATTAAAGGAGATAAAAATTTAAAGAGAAATCATATTTTTGTTGAAGTTATGTAATTTCAAGAAATTACAATGTAATAGTTAAAGTGTTGATTTATGTTAAAAAAAACAAGTAAAAAACCACCATTCATAAGTATGAAAGCTCAGAAATCAATAGAATAAGAAATCTTCAAATCTTTTTTGCATTTTACTGTAATTACACTGGAAACCAAAAGCTTTACCACTCTATTTTATTCGTTAGCTAAAAACTTTGAGTAATTTTATTGAATTTTTATTGGTTGTTTTCAAACTTGCAGTGTAATTGGGTCAACAATCATCAAGGATGTACGTCAATTTATCATCCATTGAGTGACAAAAGAGCAAAAGACACACGGACATGTGTTGGAATTATAACGAAGTCTCGCTACCAAAAATGTTCCAAATGTTAAATAATTTGTTACCATAATATTTTCTAATAATATATTTAAGTTGCCAAACTGTCACTCAATATCATACTAATGTGTAACAAGGCACAAGTTTGTATTGCGATAATTTACAAGTTTAGGAAATACTATAATTTGCAATGTTTCTGCAATATATAGATTCTATATTAATAGAGGGTTGTTTACCCCCTTTAAACTTTGAAACCCCTAATTTTACCCTCCTCAAATTTTTAAAAATACAGCAAATTACCCCCCTCAAACCTTTAAATCCCCTTAATTTGCTTAATTTTTCTAATAAAAAGTCAGGTAAAAGGTATAATGGGGGGGGGGGGGATGGAAAGGTCGTCAGTTTTAATATATGTTGCCCCAATAGTTGCCCCCCGACGACAGCCGAAAACCACGTATAGGTTTCGTGTTTTTTTCGAATTAATTTCATTATTGGTAAAAGCTGATAAAAAGTTAATCTAAAAGCTTGCACTTTTCCTACATAAAAATCCAACAGAGAATTTTAAAAAATTAATTTCCGTGGTTGAATTAAATACTAATTTTATGAAAATAGCAACAACCCAGCAGCATAAAAAGGAATTGTATAAGCAGGGCTCGGCAAATGCATTCACATTCTGATGACTTTTTCAATGAATTCGCAACCATTTACTATTACAGTTTTTGGATATTATTGATAACTCACCGCCGTAGCTGAGCCGCATTATTCTGAAGTAACCCAATCTTAGTAATTAAAAATGGGCAGCAACAGACGCTGAAGAAACCATGGCGGCTGTTGGCAGCTGAATAATACCAACTAGTAAACATTTTTTATTCAGTTAAAGTCAGATACTTGATTTATGAATTAGCTGCTGCGCCCCAAGCATCTAGGGCTCTGAATTCGAAGGGGGTGGGAGTGGGGCAGTAATATTACTTTATTTGTGCCGTGGTTAATAGAATCTTAAAGAACAAACACACAATAATTTATTTACAACCTTATGTAATAGGATTTACAGCAAAAAATAAGTCTTTATCCATTTTAGACTAGATTGCAATAGTGGTAGCCAAGCCACCGCCCAAGGAAAATGCGGTTGGGACACCCTGGTATAAGTGACACGCTTGTCCCCCAATGCTAGGTAACAAAGGGTATCCTGCGACCACTGTGGAAATTGCAACATATTAACTTCAATAAGAATCCCCCCCACTCTCCATCTTTGCAGGCTCTATGCCTCATCAGAGATAAGGAAATAAGAAAAACTATAAACATAAACCATTAAATTTTGATTCAAAACTGTTTGTATATATCCTTAAATGTAATTGTTAGATTTTAAAACTTTAGTATAGAATAGATTGAAAGAAGTAATCAAAATTTTCATACCTCAAATATTTTCTAATGCCGTTGTGATTGTTTTAAATTTTTCCAGTATCGCTTCGAAACCGATTAATATCCGCTGGATTAGAATCAGGTCTCAGCCATACTGAAAAATCCTGCATAGTATCATTTTACAGACAATTTTCTACGGGTATAAAATAAATATCATAAAATCCTCAATTCCTCGGGCCAACAAAACTGGTTTCAGTCTTATAATTTTTTATTTTAATACCCGCGGAAAGCCGTCTATAATACGATGCGATAAATAACTATTATGTATTTTATTTTTCAATAGTATATCTAAATGGACAACTCTGTTAATTATTCCTTTGTCCCTGAATTTTCCTCAGGGAAGTATTTCCTTCCTTCATAAGAAAGTCGTCCCAACATTTTAGCATGACATTTTTTTCAAAATTGTTTATAACATTATAAAGTCAGAATTTTTATCGAATATTTTATAACTAAACATAAAAGTAGTTTAGTAGTAGAAAAGTAAACTACTTTTTTTCTGTTCTTTTGTTCTTGGGGCCATTTAGCTTGGGAGGTTAGTAGTACCCTCCCCCAATTTCTGTCTGTCTAACTGTCTGTCTGTCAGTCAATCTAAAGTCTGTCTGTCTAACTTTAGGTTTGTCAATCCAACTGTTTGCCTAACTGTCAGCCTGCCTATCTTTCTGTCTGTCAGTTTATATGTATGTATGTCTGTCTACAGGGGGGAATTTTTGAACGCTTCGCGCACACATTTAGCAAAATTTCGCAACGAGCCTGCAAAAATTCTATATAATTTTCTATTTGTCGAATTGTAGTAACACTCATAAAAGCAAAACAATGCATACTTAGACTGAATGGTATTGTTCAATTTAGCAGTCCCTATAAAAATTTAATTTATATTAATTTGCGAATACTTAAAGCAGTGGCAGCGTGTTGTTTATACTTACAATAACATTCAAAATTATGAATAGGAAAATAGATAGATAATAGCTATTTATCGCATTGTGATATAGACAGCTTTCCGTGGATATTAAAATGACAAATTGTCTTTAATACGATGCTATATGTACATGATTTTTCAGTTTGGCCATGAGAACTGGTTGTAATCCAGCGGATATTAATCGGTTTTGAAGCCATATTGGAAAAAAAACTATAAAATGTATGAAAATAGAGTTATATATATATTGCATTTAATAGGCAAAAGAACAAATATATTATCAATATTTGTATAAGTGTAGATGTATAATCCAGACAACTACTTGGCCTCAGTTGTAAAGACTCTTTTCGTCTATTTACAAATTGCTTATTGTTCTTTTACGGGAACTTGGCTGTGTTTATATTTCCGACACTAGTAGCTTATTTTAAAGACCCCCTACAACATCGGGACAGGGTCGCCTTGATTTCTTTGATTTAATTTATAATCTAATTGACAAATTTTTAAGAAAATTTAAAAAGTTCTCATCAAGCAAGTTTTTTTACAAAACCATAACAGTTACAAATCGGAGGTTAAAGAAGCTCTTTTTAGTGCCTATGAAAAATAGTCCATTATTCTAATATGACGTAAATCGGGATATTTCGGCCCCTTTTATAGGCACTAAATTTAAAAACTTTTGGCCTAAAAACCAGGATTTAAGTCATATTAGAATAATAATAAACTATTCTAATATCATCATCTTTTTGTAGGCACTATAAAGAGGTTCTTGCTTAATAAGTCATAATTAAAATTTTAATTTAAGTAAAAAGAAGATCTTCTTATCTGCTCTAAAAACATAAGAGACCTCCACAAATAGTCTAATTTATTTTCTTTGTAGACATAAAGAATACTAACTTCACCATGAGTGCAGAAAATTTGCTCGTTTTGCCTCATTTGCAATAGAGAGCTGGATATATTCAAGAAAAACGTACTTTAAGGTTATAGATTAACTTATTTTGTCCTTATCTTAAAGTTACAGGATGTTTGTCTGTATATTTCATTAGATATCTTTACAGTTAATCTCCTATAGGTTTTTTCTGTTCTTTTTTAACTGCCTCCCAACAATAAACTAACATTGTTTACTTTTTCTTAAAAGCTAAAAAATTAGATGGTAGTCTCAACCCCACCCCTTCCCCTCATAGTTTCTAGGGGCTTAGTCGCTAAAATTACATATCACTACGAATAATACACTATAAATTTCTAAAGAGAAATAGGAGATTGCATTAAAAAATTTCAGTTAATACTTAAACACTTTTGTTTAATTTTTAACTTTAATAACATAATCCTTTCGGTGTACTAGTAGCACACAGGGATATAAAGGGGTAAGACAATGGCCGATAAATAGATGTTCATCCCCAATGATGATACACAAAATTACCTCTTCTGTATACTACAATTAGTGTTGGAAACTTTTGTACACTCAACTTAATTAGCAAACCAATCAAAATACAAAAAGTCCTGAAAATTGTTAAGCTAACGAATAAGAAAACGTTATTATAAAACTTTGGGGACTTGTGTAATTAACAGCCCAATGTCCCCTCCCTTCTTGTTTTGTGTACTGGTAGGACAATAGCAAAGCATCAACCATAATTATGCCAAATTAAAGTGGATTAACCCCAATCTTTAGGATACCCCCCCCCCTCTGTTCCTCTCATGTCTGCTACATGAAGAAAATCAGGCACTTGTGCTCTCATAAAGCAGCAAATTTTATTAATAGCGTAGCACTAAATTATTATGATATATCTGTACATTCAACCTCTGTTTGTACGTCGTCGACTATTGCTTTAAATGAGTAATTTATATATCCGCGATTCCGCATATAATAATGGGTAAGTTTATTTCATTTACTTGTTGCATTAGATCAAGAAAAATATAAAAAAATTGTTCAAACTGGGGCGTTTTATGATAGGGACGGTACATATAAATCATAATAAAGTGTAAACTCTTGTAGGAGGTTTTAAGACACATGCATTTTAAAATGCCTTCTATAAAATAATTTTCAATTTTTTCTTTATGTTTAAATGTTAGGATAGCTTGAAAAATAAATAGGGTTAAATGAAGAAACATTTAAATATCTTACATGTTCAGCAATTTGCCAACACTTTTACTTTGCTGTAATACAAAACCTACCTTTTCAGGGAGCCATACAGTTGATCATCATGGGGGTTTTGTGGTTAATATTTGGTGAAGAGGTGCTACCAAAACTCAAACTTTTATTAAACTGTCAGTAAAATCGCTAATATATACCATACATTCCCAACATGATTCCCAAAACTACCCAGTCTGTTGATTATAACTAGTGGTTGAAGCGTTTGGACACTCAATTTAATAAACCAACCAATCCTAATCTTTTTAAAGTCCTCAAAATTATCAAGAAAACGTTATTATAAACAGCCTAATGTCCCCTCAATCCCTGATAGATTATAGTGAATCATAATGCCTTTTTAACTTTCTTTAATTTGAATCTATCTTTGGCATTGATATAGTGCCAAAAGTTTTTCCACATCGATGAATTTTTTAGTATTTGAAAGTAGATGAAGAAAGTTTGCAAGAGAAAATATGTTTTATTGCGATTTCGTATCCTCCTACCATATTGGGTAGTAAGGGTAACCCTGACCTACACATATAAGTACTCAAATCATATCTTTAAAATTAATTTCAGCAAAATTTAAATTGTTTTTCATCCTTTAATAATTCTGAACAAGAAACACACACACTATAAAATAAAATATTAAAGAGTATTTTACTTACACATGACCTTTTTTTATTGAATATCAATTATTATAATATTTGTAATATTAAAACAAATTTTACAATTTACCAAATCTATCATTTAACGTTATTCTAATAATATCCGTCAGTTGCAGAAATATAATTTAAATACCAATTTAGGCTTTAGACTTTAGACATCAGTAAACTTAGTTAGTTATGAAAGATTGGAAAAATGGAAAATAAAAACCACTCGCATTGCTTAGTTGTCAATCATAAAAAATACATTACTAAAATTTATGTTTGATTAAATTCGTTTATGAGCTTAAAACTTTTAAATGGAAAAAGCCAAAGTTCCTTTTTTCCAAGCTATTTTCCTTTTATGATAATTTTTTGTTTTGTATTCTTACTAGGTACTAGACATTACACAATACACATACAATATGATGATATTATAATTATTACAATAACGCAGTAATAATAAACATACATAGGTTGCACTGATTCTAGAGGACCCATAAATTTAACTTTGTTCAAGTACAGAAACCAAACTGCAGGATATAACAAAAAATCCTTCCTAAATTTTCATAAACTTTTATTTTTAGTTAAGTGGCAGTTTATGGGCACTTAAGGGAGAAGTTGAATCCCAAAACCCATTTTTTTTTTAAATTTCGATTTAAAAAAGGAATTAAATTTTTTTGGTAGGGCAGGAGAGGTGATGACCCCCCCTCCCACAACGTCATTTTATTTTAATTTTAAAAAAATTTGGGGGGGAGTTTATTTTTTCTAGGGGTGATTTATTTTGGGATGGTGGTGGTACCCTTCCCCAAAATAGTTATAAACCTTTCCGTGACCTATGATAAGCTACCCTGTTAAGGAGAACCCGATCGGTCCAGCGGTTAGCGAGATCCTTCGGTACAAACAGACAGACATCCAAACAAACATACATCCTATTACTTCATTATAGGGATTGCTCTCTTTATTTGCCAGTTTACTTTAAAATTATGGTTGTCAGTCCGTATGTCCGGCCCTTAGTTTGACACGTACTTCATAACAAACAAACATGCTAGCAATGAACACCATTCAAAATTGATTTTTGCATTATCTATATGTTTAAGAATTATCATTAAATTCATTGAATGTATCACAAGATTTTAAAAAAAGATTACTGCGCATAATATGGAAAAGTGTTCTTGTTTCACATCAAGGTTTGGTTTCTATATTCCACCAGAGCAATTATCATTAAATTCATTAAATTATCATTAAATTCATTGAATGTATCACAAGATTTTAAAAAAAGATTGCTGCGCATAATATGGAAAAGTGTTCTTGTTTCACAACAAGGTTTGGTTTCTATATTCCACCAGAGCAAAATCTATGAATTCTCTAATAACACAGCTACCACTCAAATATTTATTATTCAACCATTTATTTTTCAATTTATTTTGGTTTACCATAAATTCTTAGGTTTGATAATAGTTGGAGGCATGAACCAAATATTTATTTTTGGTAACAATAATCAGTATATAGGTGTTCAATTACACGGAGGAAGGGGACATTATTACACTAGTCCCCAAAGTTTTATAAAAAAAAACGTTCTTATTCGTTAGCTACCAAACTTTGGAGACTATTGTTAAATTTTGATTGGTTGGTTCATTAAGATGAATGTCCAAACGTTTCAACCACTAATCATAATCTACAGAAGGAGTAATTGTGTGCATCATTATATAGAATGATAAATTTATCGGAAATTGTCCTATATCTTCAGATCCCTGATTCAATTACCACTTGGACTGGCTATTTAATTCAGTGTAATTATTTGCTTTAATTCGATTTATGGCGCTTGTGCCTGCGTCTCTTACCCTTAGAAAAATAAAATAATAAAATTAATAGTTTGGTAAGGATTAAATCTTCAATTCATGTGATCAAAACTACAGACTATTTGTTTTATTAACAACTCAATACTTGTACATAATGCATAATGTCCACGAAAAAATCAGACAAATTAGCTCTTATTATATGTCAACAAAATGCCAATAGCCACTTTACCAAGAGTGTCTCTTTAAGAATCTCTCGGTTTAAAGATTTAACTGTCCCATAAAACTAAACAGAGCTTGACTCTTCTTTAAAATAAACAAGAACATCATTAATCACAGTAAAGTATATTATGATTCTACAAAAATGAATTCCACAAATTTTAAACTAGAGATATAAAAATTAGCACCTCTGAATCGTTTGATTTGATTTGATTTTTTTTCTCGCGAATTTTAGGAAAATTCTGGAAAGTTTTAATAGCCCAGGACTTCGGACCTTTGGGGTGTAACAAAACTGGTTTTAATCTTACAATTTTTCATTTTCAATATTCGCGGAAAGCTGTGTATAATACGATGCTATAAATAATTATCATACTTTTAAAAAACTGAAATGAATACACCATAATTCGAATGTAAACACAGAAAGATGGTTAAATTTACAATGAATTCGCTGGTGGAGATAAAAATCTGGAAGAAAAAGTAAGGTTTGCTAATTCTATTGAAATCTATTAAAAGAAGCTGCTTGACCGTTATAATTAATTTTCTACACAACATTAACTTTTTATTATGAGGGAAAAAATTTCGAAGGCATCAAAATTAATTAGCCAATGTCAAATCTTTCTCTCTGCAATGCTTTTACATGCAAAATTATAGAAAATTCTTTTAAAGGCATCGGACAAAACAAGTTATTGATTTATTAGTATACTAGCAATGGTGTGGGAGAGAAGCCCCTCCCCATTTTTAAGAAAGATTTGTTATAAATTTTTTTTGGGAGAGCAATTTTCTAGGGGTGCTTTCTCAGTGATAAAATAAAACTTTATATGTTTATAGGCTAGAAAATCTTTTACAACAGACTCACAGATAGACATCCTTATACTTTTGTATTTAATTATTTACAGTGACCAAAAGATATATTTATATCAATTGTTTTAATCTACTTATCCTTAATTATACCAATATAAAGTTCCTATTACAAATAGACAATAAAATTTAATTTCCACGCCAATTATTATTTATCTTGCAGGAGCCCATTTACAATTAAATCAATTAATTGCAAGCTAAGAGCTTATAGTCTGTAACAAGGATGATAATATTGATTGATAGCAAAGCAAAATTAAAAGACTAATAGGCACAGTTAGAGCAGTTGTTCATTGATAATAATGGATATATGATATACGTGAATATATTGACAGGGGAAAATTTGTCGGCAATTTAGCTTATATGGACCTTATTTAATGGTCAATAGATTTTTATAATGGAATTCCAAATAAGTAGCTATTCTTATTTTTATTCAGCTGGACAGACTAACGGATCAACATTTTGAATTGAGAAGTCTCGCCACTATTAATGAATGAAACCATATTTGAACCACAAATTTCCAGCCAAATTGCATCTTGGCAAAATTAAGCAAGAGATATCGAATTGCCATAGGCACATTTCACATAAACAAAGATTAAGGGCTATGTTATTTAAGTTAACCTATTTTTTAAAGCGAAGCTTTTCTACAATAAGGGATGGTTCGTATGTCCGTAACGGTAAGCTCTTTTTGTTAGTTTAGACATGTTACAATTGTTATATCGATTTTAAACTTTGCTTGATGATTTCTATAACAGTTAGGTCCGATTTAGAAAGCTACAACTCAATAACCTTTACCAGAAAGTCCTTACGCCCATTGAAAACATTTTTTTATAACATTTTTTTTGTATGATGTTATTACCCTTTTCGTCTGATTTTTGGATTACTGATTCCTAGGACAACAAGGTTCAGTGTTGTAAGCTAAGCATCTCTATAGTCAAGTCCTAAAAATGTAAATATGTCCTATAAAAGTATCCTGTATTTAAACAGTTTTGCAATAAACTTACTTACAATTTTGTTTATACTTATATATACATATTAATATTCTGCAATTTCAGTTCTGACACTCTACAAGTGATTTGTTTGTTTGTCCAACCGCTCAGAGCTTCGCTTTAATTAAATTCTAATTTCTCTTAGCAAAGTTTAGTTATTTATCTGTAATTAAACAAGGATGACAACATCCATAAGTAGCGAAGCACAAAAATTATGTATAAGAATTTAAAGATTAGTTGTCAAAAACATGTATATTGAGGAAAAATCACGAAACCTTTTCAACATCTTTAAAAAAAATTTAATACTTATATATCAGTACTATGACTAACAGACTGACGGTCAAAATAAATTACATACTGGATGCTCAAAACAACGGGAAATTTAACTTTAATATTTTTAACTAAAAAAGTTTTGAAATCGGACCATAAACACCAAAGATATGAGGAAAAATGTGAAAAATATAAAAATAGCCAAAAACCTGCAACAAGGCAGTCTGACCGACATTGATGTTTTCTTGAAAAGACAGTAAATTTAATTTTGATATCTATAACTGAAAAAATTTTGGAAATCGGACCATAAACACCAAAGGTATGGATAAAAATGTGAAAAATAGCCTAAAACCTGCTTAAAGGCAGTCTGACCGTCATAGTTGTTTTCTTGAAAAGACAGGAAATTTTATTTTGATATCTAAAACTGAAAAAAATTTTGAAATTGGACCACAAACACCAATGATATTGAGAAAAATGTGAAAAATACAAAAATAGCATAAAACCTGCTAAAAAGAGGTCTGACCGCCATTGATGTTTTATAGTTAATTGGGCTCCTTAATAATGGGAATGTTGTCAAAAACTAACACAGCGAGTAGCGGCATTTCATGTGCTAGTAAACTCAGTCAGAAACTGCTAAATTCTTGCACATTCCCTTTAAGCCAGTACCCAAAGTCTGAGACTCCTAAAAATTGAATATTCGATCCATTGTCCCCTCCCCTACTCCCTGGATATTATACACATTACACACTACATATATTATCAATTCATTGTTTTTAATAAGCTTATACCAGCTATTATATTGTTAGCCTTCAAACAACAAGCGGTGCAATTGTGTTTTTTTCCAATTTTCCTGCATTTTTAAAATAGCAAGTTTTTTCTTATTGAATATAAAATTATTTTCCCAGAGGTCAGAGTTTTTATGCAATAACTGTACTTTATCAAGGATTACAAATTCGTAATAAAAAGCAGAAATTTACAAAAATCTCAAGTAGGCTTATGAACAAAAATTTTAACTTACCTATTGATATGTAAATATAGTATAAAAACTATTCCAAAACCTCCTATAAATCACCATTTAAAAATCAAATCATTATCAATATTTCTAAAATGTTTAGATTTTGTGGCAAAATAGCTAAAAACCTGTTAACCTTTTGATAATGACAATAGAGAAGCTATTCTTCCTATGCTTCTAACGTTCTACTAACCTACGGACAGACTTAAATTACATAATAGCTTCGTTTTTCAAATAAGTGATTTTTCCTGGGATCTAAAGGGTTACGATGATACACAAAATCAACCCTTCTGTAAGTCCCCAAAGTTGTTCAGTCAACGAATGAAAAACGTTGTTATAAAATCTTGAGAACTAGTGTGATACAAACAGTTATAAAACAGCCCAATGCTCCCCCCCCCCCCCCTCCCTGAATTTTCAATGTTGTAAGATTGTTGAGTAGATAGTGATACATAATTTACAAGAGTCAATACAATAAAAGCTAATACATGAACCACGAATTCAGACGCGTGCATAGAATTTTGTGAAATTTACTCCCCTTCTATGATTTTTGACACCCCCATAAATTAATTTCAGGTGGTAGTATAGAAGCGCACAATGAACATGCGACCGTGGCTCAACACGAGGAGGAGATAGGTTCGAACTCAATAACATGAGATTTTCAGACAAAGGTCGTGCAATCAAAGAGTTAGTTGTCTGTTAGGTGAAATTTAACCAATACATTGGGTGTTTTGACGGAAAGGGAGATATTTGGATCCCCTTAGTTATCTTTGGTTTTTGCACCTGATGTTAGAATGTCATGGACAGCACTCTCGCCCGTATGAGGTGGTGGGATAATCAGTAGGAAAATTACTGACCCCTACAGGCTCCTACTGCACGCCCCTGCGTGATTATGAATAAAAACAGTTACAAGATACAACTAACATTATTCAAAAACAAGCACTATAGTATGTACAAAAAAATATCCATTTAAAAGAATAAAAGATATTTTAAAAATCTCTGAGATCTTTAGTTACAAGCTTTCCACATTGTAATTGATTTTGTAAATTATATAATTTATATTCTCTTAAATTGTCTTTCATAGTTCAATCCCTGGACTCATGTCTACCTATTCTTAGGAAATAAAAGATAAATAGATAAACATCATGCAGTATTGCTCTATCTCTGTATCCCTGTGCAATGTTCTGTAAAATCTTCCAGTGTTCTATACCTTCCCTGGCTACCACATCCTTTGAAATAAATATTAATATTATCTTCCATTGTTCTATACCTATATCCCTGGCTACCAAGCAAATTCACTAAAAGTCCCCAAAGTTGTTAATCAACGAAAAAAAAATGCAATTATAAAACTTTAGGAACTAGTGTAATAAACAGCCCAATATCCCCTCCCTCCCTGCTGGCTACCACATCCTGTGAAATAAACCATAAATAAATATAAATATTATCTTCCATTTCCTCTCCGACCTCAAAATAAAAAGCTTGGATGTCCCTGCTGTGAAATAAACCATAAATAAATCCAAACAACATCTTATGAAATTGTACCAATTTATTTCTGCTTCTTTTACCACTGAGGGTCAATATTTCTGCATTTTTAAGTTTTGTTATTTCGAATCCACTAAAAAAGAATAAAAAAATAGTTTAGAGGGGGCTGGGCAAATTTTGCGGTCATTTTTACACCCCTTAAAAGTTACATCCCCTATTGAGAAACATAAATTATTGAACTATTTACAAACTATGATTTGATATTGGCTCTTTATTTATTTAATTGTTACATATTTATGAAAATAACCAAATAGGTAATAAAATGTTATAAAACTGATATTTGCAAAGTGTTAAAATTTGTGGCGTTGGGAGGTCAACACTTATAGAAATTATGGTTGACCATGGACCATTAAAAACAAGAATGCCACCACCCGTAAAAGCGAAGCTCTGAAACGGGTGAACAAACGAAAGTCAAAACTTAATAATCAGAATATTACTTAAGAATCATAAACAAAATTTTATATTTACTTGTTGCAAAACTAAGTAATTTCAGGATTATATTTAAGGACATACTTACATTTTCTTTGTCCTAGGAATCATTGTTCCAAAAATAAGATGAATAGGATGATTATATCATAAAAAATATAAATAGCAGCATGTTTAAATGGATAACTGATATACTGGTAACGCTTAAATTGTTGCTATGCCTTCTAAATTGTCATTAGGTATTACAGGAATCACCATGCGAGTTTTAAATCGATCTGACACTTTTAGCATGCCTAAGTTAACGGTAAGAGCTAACAGTTACGGACAGACTGACCCAGATTATAGAAAAATTTAGCTTCTAATAAGACTGGAAGAAGGCTAGAGAGATATTATTATCATAATTATACATAAACGATATTAAACTAAAATTGTTTTATATTATTTCTTACAATGCAATGCAATGTTTTTTATCCTTATATAAAAGTGACAGGATATCTGTCTGTCTTTTTGTACCGAAAGGTCTCACTAACTGCTGAACCGATATGGTTCTCCTTTAAAGGGGAGCTTCTCATAGATACTGAGAAGATCTACAACTTCAACTTCCCCTCCAAAAAATAAATTATTCTTTTACTGGTTCTTTTTAAATCTTAATTAAGCAATAATTATGCCAGGGATCTAAAGTGATAACCCAATTGCCGATAAATTGATGTCCATCCACAATGATGATAAAAAAATTACCCTTTCTGTAGATTACATTTAGTGACTGAAACGTTTGGACTCATAACTTAATGAACTAACCGATCAAATTCAATAATAGCCCCCAAAGTTGAATTGCAAACGAATAATTAAACGTTATTATAAAATTTTAGGGACTAGTGTAATAAATAGCGCAATGAAAATTTGTTGTTATTATTATATGTATATTGTTTATCAAGAAAAATTGGATGGGTTGCAGCAGATTTTATTAGTTAACCTTTTATAAATTGAATCGTGCGAGAAGGAAATATGGTTCAAAATAATAGATAATAGTTATGTATCGCATCGACAGCTTTCTTTGGTAAAATTATAAGATTGAAACCAGTTTGGTTAATTAAGAATATGGTATATAATTAGATTTTAAAAATTAGGATGACAATATCAATAAAAGCGAAGCTATGAAGTTAAACGGTAGAACAAACGAATATTGCACTTGTAGAGTGCAAAACTAAATAAGCAGAATTCTATTATTATTATGTATTTAATTAATAAAACACTTACAATAAAGAAATACGACATAAATATTATAAAAACATAAGATTACAAATATACAGTGAATTATAATTTTTATAAATCGGAATTAGTTTTTAAAGTGTACTTTGGATTTAATCAAACGACATGTCTAGTGAAGCCAGAGCTGCTGCGATGTCTTCGTTGTTTATTTCCATATCGGAGGTTTCGTCGTCAGAAAGCAGCGAGGGATCCGGGTAGCTCGACTGATGGTTTAAGTGAGATGCTGGAGATGTTGAAAATGTAAGAGATGAGTCATCTGTATTAACAGAGTTTGTCGAGGTACCGGTTGTGGTGGTGCATGATTGAGTGCTGTGTGATGAGGTTCTGCAGGGTAAAGTGATCTTAGTTTGACAGACTGAGGGGGTGTAACAGGTGGGTTTGGGTTTTTAATGGCTGCAACCCAGCTGTAAAAGGATTCTGAGTCCTTGCTGTTGATGAGGGGTAGAGAAGGTACCCGCTTGATGATAATTGACTTGAGGTAGGAGGACAGGCTGCTCTTGTGAGGTGGACCAAGTCATGTGTGAAGGGAACAGGAAGGGAGCGGCCAAAAATTGCGGTTGGGGAGATAAATTCAACCTTATCTTTAACACCCATAAAATCCCCTAAAAATTTTGCTTTTATTACAGACAAAAATTGCTGAATAGTTAAGAGGGCGTGCTCAGGGAGTCCGTGGGGGTAGGGGGTGACAAACGGGATAACCTCCCATCCTAGAATACTGATTCTAATATCCGCGGAATGTTCCGATAAATTAATATCCTTCCTTTGACACTAAGAGCTCTGCTACTCTACAATGACGCTGTTGTTCTTGTTATTTTTAACTTTTCGCCGTTATTCAAACTGTATCTAATTAAAAATCTTTAGTATAAGAAATAGAAATGGCTATTATAACAGGGCTCGGCAGCCACGCATCAGTCGCGTGTAAGCCTCAGTAAAATCGTCTTATTATTAATTAAAATTTAGCAATATATGTTCCTAAACAGACAATCCATGTGTTGGGGGAAAAATGAGCCACACTAGCGGGTTTAAATTTGAGGGCTTATGTGCGGCTAAACGCAGTTGCCGAGCCCTTGTGAAAATGGCGCAAATAGTAATTAAAGCAACCTCAAAGAATCTATTACTTTTGTTTGCTTGACATGTAGTAAAAATTGCAGTGTTTATGGATTCTTTCTGCACATTTCCATAAAACTTACTACTTTTTAAAAGCAAAGCTTTTCTATAATTAGGGTCTGTATGTCCCTTCGTCCGTCCGTATGTAACGATTAGCCATTTGCGTTAATTTAGAAATTAGATTTGCCCTGTCGATTTAATCTTGGTAACCTAATTTTTATAGAACACGTTTAGCGTGTTAAAAAATAAGTAATAATGGTAGCACCCTTGAACTAATAGCTTATTCTCTCCCATATGTGTTTGTGAGTATGAAACCTGTCAGAAAACTGTTCTGTACAGGATTTTTAAAAGCGAAGCTTTTCTATAATTAGGGTCGGTCCGTCCGTCCGTAAGTCCGTCCGTCCGTAACGGATAGCTTTTTTCGCCAATTTAGGCATGTTAGAATTGTCCTATTAATTTCAAACTTTGCATGATGATTCCTGTAGCAGTTAGGTACGATTTAGAAAGCGTAGCAACTCTATAATCATTACCAGAATGTCCGTACGTCCATTTTAAACATGTTGATTTTTTTACTTTTTTAACAACAAATTTTTTATGTGATCTAATAATCCGATTTATCTGATTTTTGGTATACTGATTCCTGGGACAACAAAGTACAATATTATAAGCGAAGCAACTCTATAATCAAGTCCTAAAAATGTAAGTATGTCCATAAACATTATTCTGTATCAAGCAGTTTTTCAACAATTTTACTTACAATTTTGCTTCGACATTTATACATTTATATTCTGATTATTCAGTTCTGACACTATTTAAGTGTTAGTGTCCGTTTGTCCTTCCGTTTCAGTGCTTCGCTTTTATGGATGATGTCATCCTTGTTTAATAAGAAATAAAGGAATAAATATGAAAGTTTTAAAACCTGAACATTAAAATTTTTAAACATATAAAAATTGAAAACGATGGAATTATGTACTGGGACATAATCATGACTTAATTTTTAGGGGGGGGGGGTATTAACTTATGTTTACTTTATAGTATACTAGCGGATACTCCCCTAGGGCACTTGAGAAAGGGAATGGGGGGGGGGGGGGGGGTGATTGAAGTCGCAAAAAGTAAAAAAAGGTTTTTTTGGAGGGGAAGCTCATTTTTTTTAGGGGGTGATTTCTTTTGCGAGGGTGATGTTACCATCCCCCCCCCCAAAAAAAAATAGTTACAAACGACCTGTGAGAAACTAAATTTTAAAGGAGACTAATATCAGTTTAGCAGTCAGCGAGATCCTTTGGTAAAGACAGATAGACACAGATCCTGTTACTTTATTCCAAGTTAAACCAAAAAGGGCAAACATGGTAAGTAGGGGGGGGGGGGGAGGGTAGAGGGCTCTAATATGATAATAACCTTATGATCAAATATCAAACCTATTGACAGCTGAAAATCAACACACGTCAAAATTGTATTATTTAATTTTTTCAATCGGTGCAGTTATGTTTTTAAAAATAATATTGCTTAATAATGTAAAAACAAGGATAACCGTATTTAAAAGAATGAAAGAAAATAAATCAAGGACTTAGCCATGGAAATTATGTCATAGACGGGAGTAAAGGGTGTTTATCCCCTCAAACTTTGAAACCCCTAATTTTACCCCCCTCAAATTAAAAAATATACATATACTTACATGAACATACATTTTTTAAAAAATCACGCAACCTTTCATTTTAACAATCAAAGAGTAAAATACAACAAACCACCTAGTCGACCATTTTCAAGGGGTATACCATATTTTTGCGTGTTATTTAACCCCCCCCCCCCCCCCTCCCACTCCACAATATTAGGTGCTCGTTCTTGATATCATAACCTTTAAAATATACGATATAGAATATAATGATGTTTGTCCGTCTGTCTGTTAGTCCGTCAGGCCGTCCGAATGTAGATTAAAATCTCGCTAACCGCTAGCTGGTAACTAGTTACTTTGCTTTTCAGGCATATTTTTTTTATGGCCATTTTCTTGATAGCTGGGATATTCCAATCAAGACCCCCCCCCCCCCCAACCCCCTAGAGGCAAAGTATAAGAATGACGGCATTAAAATGGACCAAATAACGTTTCATAATTAATAACTCTTGGCTTAACAAGAAAAATGCACATATTCTCAAAAATTAAGCTCGCCCACAATTTCGTGCATGTAGATAATTTTGATAAAAACACTTAATAATTTCTGTCTTATTTGCTAGAATTTGCATATCAACAGAAAACGCCTTTTCATGCTCATGGCTTTGGTAAATATAAGCCAGGGTTCGGCAGCCGCAGTCCCCTTTTTTCAGAAAGCTACAGCCGTCTGATTTTTAAACCCAGCCACAGTTAGCCTAGCAATGTCTAACTTTTTAAACTGGATTACCTTACTTTTTTCTCAATTTTTAGTCCAAGGAATTTCTAAAATCATGGTGATAGAAATCGATATAATATTACTTGGATGTTGCACCAGGTTTTCATGTGATTCTCAAAGCTGGCTAAAATAACGATACCCAAAATCCACTCCCTTTACCCCATCCCCTCCCCTTATCTTGAATAAACGAACTGACCATAATTGGGGTCCATATTACCAACCTAAATTAATGACAAGTTTTTCCCTCTGTCAATATATCCACGTATTTTATATCCATTGTAATATAACAAAATGTAACTATTCAACATGAACTTTCTGGTAATCATTATAGGGTTGCAAGGATTTCTATATTATCCCTCACTGTTACAGGAATCGTCATGTCAAGTTTAAAATCGGTAAACAATAAAAACATGTTTAAATTTATATTATTGAATTATTATTATTAAAATAGTAATTTAGTTGTTATGCATAACTTTGTTAATTTCTTTTGGGTTTCCAAATGTAATTGAATCTAAAAGAATGCAATAATCAAATAATATTCCTCCCTCCATATGGGTTGATAGATTCTAAAGAGGGGGGGGGGGGTCTTATGAAGAATAATACGCATTCATTATACATTATACTTGTGAGAAAAAAAGTTCATCAAAAAAGGGGACGATCCTTACGCCACAGTGGAATTATTCTTGATAAATGGAAGTATCATTATTTGGATCTTAAACCATATTCTATTGTGATAATGTGATAATCGCAGCTGGCTAGAATAATGATACTCCCACTCCACCCCCATTACCCCATCCCCCTCCCCTCCTACTGGATGAAGAAACTGACCAATAAATGTGGTCCATGTTAGCAACCTATAATAAAGACAAACTTTCTCCTGTCCTTGTATATTCTATATCTATTCTAAATTTTCTTTATATGTTGTTTTAAAATCTCTATCGTAATTGAATAATTTAGAGCAAAGCTTTCCTACAGTTAGTTTTTGAACTTAAGTAAGAGACAAACAGTTTCATTCGAGAGCTTTGTTTTATGGATGTTGTCATTCTTGTTTTCTTAACATTTCTGAATTGTAATTAAAATGAATAGATATAAAATATTTTACTTTACTTTTACTTTTAACGTAAGATAATAAGAAAATATATATAGATGAATTTTAAATCTGGATACAAAATTTTTAAAAATTCCAAATATATATCTCAGTATGGGGAAAGATCTTAAAACAATGGAAAGAGGGTAATACTACTTAAATATACATATACGCAAAGATTTCCCCTAGATATGTACATCAACATTACGCACACACACCCACACACACACGCACAGGAACATATATACGTCGAGCTACGCCGCGTCGGGGCGCTACATATACGATACCAACGAGGCGATATATTGGAGTGGAAAGGGGGGGGGGGGGAGAGTTAAGATTTAGGGTAGTTTGAAGACTTCTCTCGTATATTTAGTAGTGATTTCAACTGTGCACAGAGAACAAGCGTATATATATAGTGACTTTTTCAGTGATAATATGAAATTAAATATTAAAAATTGTGACTTTAAAAAGTGACTATATGAATAAATAAAAGTAAAAAATAGTTATATAAATAGCTTTATATCAAAGGTAGGTTTTATTTCTACAATTTTTAAAGTTTATTGCGAATTTCGTTGATTTTTTGAGAAAAAAAGCTGCAAAAAAGCATTTTCTCGTATGTATGTATAAATGTAATGGCTGTAAATTAATTAAACTTCCCCTTTTAACTAACAGCTACTGCATACAGAATTTTACACGTATGAATTGTGGAGAAAATTTCTTTCGTTGTCCTTTCCCTATTCCTGTGCATGCAAATGTAAGTTGGAATGTGTGTGAGTGTAATTTTTGCAAATGGTGAAATCTGTAGTTGCATATGCTCTGTAATTAACCTTTTCACTCGCCTACAATACAGCAGAGGGAGGGAGGATGTGAGAGGGTTGGAATTCAATGTTTAACTATGATCGTAACATTTTTAAGACTTTTAATAGAACAGAATATAACTAAACTTTAGTTAAATAATTGAGAACTGCAAAACCTCCTTTATTTCAATTTTGAATCAAAATGTATTTTTATGCTTCTTTTCGAGTAATTTAGCTAATTAGCTTAATTTAAAAAACTAATTTTCTTAAGAAAGGAATAAAACAAATCGATATAATTACTTGGTTGTTGCACTAGATTTTCACTTACTCTAATAAATAGATACTCGCAGCTGGCTAAAAAAAAACGATACTCATCCTCGCCTTATCTTCTACGAACGAACTGACTAATAAATGATGTCTATGTTAGCCACATATATTAACGACAAATTTTCCATGAGTATATATCCACGTATATCATAAAAAATATCACTTTGGAAAACTCATTTCCATTTTACAATTCTAGATATTCAGAATATGTATTATTAATGTTCGTTTATTTCCATAATAAATCACTTTTTTTCTTAATTCATTTTGGCATGGAAAATCTATTAACTATGACATTTGTAACCGCCAGGCAGAAATTATCTCATATATTCAAAACTATGATTGAGGAGTTATTCAAGGAGGGAGGGGACAATTACAGTAGTGAGTCCCCAAAGTTTTATGATTACAATTTCTTACACGTTGGCTTTACAACTTTGGGGACTTTATTGAACTTTGATTGATTAATTCATTAAGTTGAGTGTGCAAACGTTTCAACCACTAAGTTTAATCAACAGAAGGGTTAATTTTGTTTATCATCATAGGAGATGTTCATCAATTTATCGGCTATTTTCTTATCCCTTCAGATCCCTGGGAGTTATTAATAAGTATTTGTTTCCATGTAATTTTGGCAAGCTTCATGTTAAAAAAACATGTTTTGGTTTTTCAAAAACTTCTGTTTTTCATCGCTTATTATATGTGTTTTGTGGCCAAACGATTATGAATTTGTTTGTAATTAGTTTTGATTAATAAAAGGGATTGCTAACCGCAGCCGCTCATTTCATTTTATTAACTTAAAAGTTTAATTTCAAGCAATTTTGAAGATTTTTGTTGAAGTTTTAGAAGATTTATTTACATTGTATCAAATCCTTGTATAAAATTTAGAATAGGCTTTAGTATTTTCGGTTGTGAACTTCAAAGGTGTGCGGAGAATTGCGAAGTATACCTTTTCAGTATTGCTTCGAAAATCAGTTCTGAGCCGTACTGAAAACTCATGTATCATATCGAATTATAGACAATTTTTTACAAATAAAAAATAAAATAAATCAGTATTAGTTTTAATGGTCTGGGTCTTCGGCCCCTCAGTGCCAGCAAAACTAGAATTAACAAATTTTTATTTTACTATCCACTGAAAACTTCATATAATACAATGCGATAAATTGCTAATAGAGTCCGCTAGGAGCTAAATTTAGATTTATAAAACATTTCAATATTATGAAATGCGATTGGCTATCCATTTAAAGTAATATAGTGAATGATCAACTAATGATTGTTGTATTAATAATTGAGTTATGCATATGTAACATTTAAATAATATCAGTTACAATTAATTCATTTTTTATATCATATAAAACAGGCATTTTTAAAATTTAAACCAACAAAAAGTAAATTATCCGAAGGATTTTATTTTCGTTAATGTTGAGAACTATAAGGAAAATCTTTTGAAATTATTCGTAACATCGCCCCATATGTGGCGATTCGTCGTATTTTTAGAATGGCTTTTTATAGGTTATTTTAGGTTAGGTTATATTGAGTTAGGGGAATGACCCACAGGGTTAGGCAATTGGCCCCGCAGGGGCTAGAAATAGGAGAAAAGCTACTGTGAAAAACACGAAGAATCGCCCCATAGGGTGCGATGTTACGAAAGGGACTATACCCATTATTGCTATTTAAAATTAAAGATTGTTGGCTTAATCCTTTTTTTGATTTATTAATAATTTTAAAGATTATAAGATTCTAATTTATATTTTTAACACAGGCCAGTGAAACAAGAATATGACATTGAAGTTAAATCAATGCTGCCTACTTTTAAAATAATTGGTCAGTGATAGCTTGTAATTATTGGAAAAAATAAAGGGTTGTTGATTAAATTGTCTCATGCTAATCCCTAGTGTGGTCACAGTTTTGCAACAATAGATATAAGATAAACGTGGATATATTGACAGAAGAAAATTTGCCGTTGATTTAGCTTACTAATATGGACCTCATTTATTGGTCAGTTCGTTTATCCAGTAGTAGAAAAGGGGATAGGATGAAAGAGTGGGGTGTGGGATATTCTTATTTTAGCCAGCTTGGAGCATCATTTTATCAGTGAACATAAAAATATGGTGCAACATCCAATAATTAATATATCGAGTTTCGCAACTTATCCACGTAAATCTTTTTATATGATTTATATACCTTAATAATAATAAGAGAGGCATGTTTCATGGTTAAAGTTCTATAACAGGTAGATACACAAATAGATTAATGTAAATTAGGAGAGATTACGTAGCCCAGTTCCATCTTTCACGAAAACAGCTAGATATGCAAATAGATTTATGTAAATTAGGAGAGATTACGTAGCCCAGTTCCATCTTTCACGAAAACAGCTAGATATTTGATTTTCTCTGTAAATCAATGCCTAACATGATTTTTTTTCAGCTGAGAACTGGTTCTGATCCAGCGAATAATAAATGGTTTCAAAGCCAAACTGGAAAAAAAATATAAATCTTAAGCTACATTTATTTATTAAGGTGGAAGAAGTGGCCAAATTTCATTGCTACCCTTTATTACAATAAATCATTAAACTATAATGAAACTACTGATAAAATTACAACTATTTTTTTACAAATATTTTAAATCATAATCTGGTTCAATAGATATTTACCCAAGCATTTTGTTTAAAGGATGCTGTACGTATTGGTGCAAAAAATGGGGACAAATTTCAAATTGTTTTGGCGTGTGACGTCATACCCCCATCTCTTTTCTAGGGGGTTTCTTTCCTCCTTCCCTTTTCTTTCCCCTCACTTGTGACGTAAATAAACAGCCCCGTCATTTTTCAACAAATGATAAAATAAAAATAATAAAATTTCCAGTTTTGTTATCCCGGGGCTACGGACCTTTGGAGCTAACAATATTGGTTACATTCTTAGAATTTTTCATTTTAACATCTGCAAAAAAAATCTGTCTGTAATACGATGCGATAAAGATCTATTAATTATATCTGAAACTGTTGTAATACCAAAGCATACATCACGTCATAAGAATCATAAAATTTCTCAAAATCATTAAGTGGTATAAATAAGAGGATGTTATTTCAATCAAGATCGTTATATAGAAATAAGATGTAAAATTATCGTATTGACAATATTGTTTTTTGTCACTAGAAGCGTAGCAATAGCAAACTAGCTACATTTGCAATGACTGCGTTCACGAAATTAATCCTTATTTTGTGCAATTATGAAATCAGAAGGGAATAGTTATTTATTGCATTGTTTTATCTACAGCTTTCCGCAGATATCAAAATGAAAAATGATAAGATTAAAACCAGTTTTGTTAGCATGGGCATTTTTATGGTTTTGATTTTATTATTGGTGGAAAATTGTCTGTAATACGATGCTATACATATTTTTTTCAGTATGGCTTATAACTGGTTCTAATCCAGTGGATATTAATTGGTGTCGAAGCCATACAGGAAAATAATGTTCTTGTTTTTTCTTATCTATATCTGATCAATAATATATATTTCCTAAATGGGAAAATTTCATTTAAAATAGAGAAAACCGTGAAAGAAAGACGATCAGAACAAAAATCATTAAGAATATTACTTTTGCTTTGAGAAGATTGAATTTATATGCCAATTTTTAGATAGATGTTAGGTTCTATAGATTATATATATGTTTTTCTTTACAATTAAAATTCTTTATTTTAAACTATTAAATCAGTGTTGTTTCACAAAATGCAATTTTATCTTCTTCGATCTATATAAATTTTTTCTCTTTTTTTTCATTAAAAGATCATTTTTAGCTGTTTTTATTTTCTTGCACTTACATATCTATCTTAAGCAGGGCTTGGCAACCACGTGTCAGCCGCCCTTCAGTCTCAGGGAAATAAACCTTTTTACAATTTTAAAAATCAGCTGGGAGTCTAAACCTAACCCAAATGTTGCAATTCCTTCTTTTAAAATTCAAAGTATCCAAAGGGGTTGAAATTTAGGCTTATTGGCGACTGATGCACGGCTGCTGAGCCCTGAATTCATAACTGTGGACTCATAAAAAAATAAATATTCAGTAAAAAAAATGTCTGAAGGTTAATCAGTAAATGATAGGGCAATCAAATGAACTTCATTTTTGGCCAATTTTTCATTTTTTGAATACTATCAAATCCATCAGTGAATTCCTAAAAAAGGAGCTGTATGAATATTACAATGGCTATAAGGGAAATGGAAATTGGTTGTAATTCTAAAAACTATTTCGATTGTAAAGCTTTGATATTTTGTTTTTAAGGGGTAGGGAATGGAAGGCAATAGCCTAAAACAATCCCGGAACTAATATTAAGCTTCCCAAAAATGAACAACTCAATCGGTGCAGTAGCTTTCGTCTTAAGATACAGAAGAAGAAAAACGTTGCTACCTAATATAATAGGAAATATATTAACTCTTAATATCCCCAACATTTTAGGTTGTTATTATGTATTCATACTTTTTCCTTTACCCGATAAAAATGCCACAATAAAGCTTTTTTTCTGATTTATGGAATTCGAATATAAAAGACCTGAATACGCATGATGACTGGAAGAATCTGATTGGGATTAAAGGATCCTTTATGTGCGGGTATTCAGAATAATTTCAGTCATCATGCTGATGTTATTAGATATATTGTTATTTGGATGTTGCACCAGATTTATATGTACTCTAATAAAGTAATACTCGCAGCTGGCTGAAATAACTATACCTCCTATCCACCCCCTTCTATTAAATAAACGAACTGACCAATAAATGAGGTCCATATTTGCAAGGTAAATTAACGATAAAGTTTCCTCTGTCATTATATCCACGTATTCTATATCAATTCTGATATCTTAAATTATTTTAGCGCAGCTACTGTACAACTAGGACATTTCCGTATGTTCCAAAATTACTGCACACACACAACTTAAAATTGTCTACATAAATTTACTTGTTTATTATTTCATAGAGGGAGGAGATATTGGACTTTAAATTAAACACAAAGTTGTATAACCACGTTATAACTTGTAATATTTATTGGATCAAAACTTTGGGCACTTAGAATTCAATTTATTGTTTGCAAACTAACACTTCTTAATAACCATTGACTGCAAATACCCAATATCAATAAGGTCGTGTACAGAGATTTTTAATGTCAAAAAGAGTAAGAGGAGGGTGGGGGGGTTGGACTGTTATGTAAATACCAAGAGATCTAAAGGGATAAGACAATGTTGGATAAATTGATGTACATTCCCAATAATGATACACAAATTACCCATGATGTAGATTACAATTAGTGGTTAATATTTTTTGAGCACTAAACTTAATGAGCCAATTAATCAAAATTCAACAATAGTCCCCAAAGTTGTTAAGCCAACGAATGAGGAAACGTTATTATACAGGTTTATTTAGGACTGGTGTAATAAACAGCCAAATGTCCTATCCCACTCTGGTAAACACCACAAAGTTTTAGAAAAAAGTGCTACTTTTAAATGTGAATATTGCATGTAAATAAATCAATTAGGCACCAAGAAAAAAAAAACATATTTTGGTGCAACTTGCGGATAGGAAGTCAAGTTATTGCAATGTGTACACACACAATGGATATAATATACGTGGATATCATGACAAAGAAAATTTGTCGTCAATTTATGTTGCTAACATGGACATCATTTGTTGGTCAGTTCGTTCAATCAGATAGAGGGGTAGGGATGGGGTTAAAGGGGTTGATGGGTTGTATCGTAATTTTAGCCAGCTGGGAGTATCACTTTATCAGAGTGCATGAAAATCCTGGGCATCATCCAAGTAATAATATATCAATAACATACACATTATATTCAGTATTTGTATACTTTACAATATGTTGATTGGATCAAATGAATTTTAAAACAATAATATTATTTCACTATTTTAAATTGCAGAATCGTAGTATGTTAATGAAGGAGCAACTCAATGAAACTTTGTCTATTAACTCCTTGTAAATATTTCTTGTGAAATAATAGTTATATATCGCAACTAATTTAGACAGCTTTCCGCGGATATTTAAATGATAAACTATAAGATTAAAACTGCTAATAATATTATGCTTTTTATTTTAATTTTTTTTTTGAAAAAATTTGTCTGTGATACGATGCTACACATGAATTTCAGTATGATAAGAACCGGTTCTAATCCAGTGGATATTACGCGGTTTCGCAGCCACACTGAAAAAGCTTTTACGTGGCGAGTTACATAACCATTCTAGTAGTGAGTAATTCTACAGGATATAATCATGATCTATTTTTTGAAATAATTCTCCAAAACTGCACAGGATCCTCTTGAATCCTTTGCAATGTTCCATGATAGTAAATGGAACCTCAAACTTCCTATGACATCACATAATGTGTACTACCAGGGTTAACCAAATATATACACAATCATACAGGCAGGCACAGTATGGAGCACAAAACCACGGGTTACTACTTGGAAACACAACTTAATGAAATATATTTACTCTCGCGTGAACATATTTTACAGCTTGGAGCACAAAACCATGTCTTACAACGTGGAAACACAACTAAATCAAATATATACACTGATAAAAGCAGACATACTTTACAGTTTTTAACACTAAACCATGTATTTCTACGTGGAAACACAACTAAATCGAATATATATACACTCATACAGGCCGGCCTGTTTCACAGTTTGGAGCACAGAACCATGTTTTAGTACGTGGTTTAATTTATATCTTACTCATTCATGACTGTGCCTCATATGCTCTATGTAGTAGACATTATTTAGCGTTCCTAACTGCTATACATACTTAAAAAGAGATTGTTTTTATGGATGGTAGCTGCAGTATATTGCATACAATATAACAGTGGCACGAGCTACATTATTATTAATATAATTGCACAAATGCCTGGAATCCAAAGGGATAAGACAATGGCCTATAAATTCATCTACATCCCCAATGATGATACACAAAATAACTTATTCTGTAGATTACAATAAGTGGTTGAAACTTAATTAACTAACCAATCAATTTCAATAAAGTCCCAAAAGTAGTTAAGGCAATGAACAAGAAACGTTATTGTACAACTATGGGGACTAGTGTAATTAATAGCCCAATGTCCCCTCCCTCCCTGAATCATTACTGATAAAGTCTAATTGAGTAATAAAAAAACATTTTCAAAAATAAATAAAATCAAAGAGCCAATTGATTAGTTTAAAATCTCAAATTGTAAAGTTTTGTATTAGGACAAAGTTACCTAAGGAACAATTTTGAAAAGCCATCTCCGTGTACTTTATATCAAAGTGGTTAGATCGCCACAAGAAAAGGTTAGAAGTGAAAAAAGGGTTTGATTTGATTATCCGGGTATTGTAGGAAGGGAGATGGTAATAATGGACAATAATTTTATCTTCAGAAAAGTCATTTATATAGTAAACTGCTTTATAGTTAAGTTCATTTACATCCCAATCTTTCCTCCGAAATAAACAACAAATGTCAGAACACAACCTTTAGAGTTGGGGAGGGGGATACTAATTTATCGACAATTGTCCCATCCCTGCCTCGCATGGGGTTTTGTAATATGAAAAGTTCAACTTTATTTTAATTGATGAGCTTCCTTACAGGGATATAGGGATAGGTGACTGGACGATAAATTAATCTTTCCCTAGTTTGTTTGTGTTCAATTATGAGTAGGTAGTTTACAATTACAAGGTAGATTTAATGAGTGTTGATTAATTTAAGCGGCATTGTCCTCTCCCTCCCAGGATTTCTCATAATTCTTTTTTCTAGTGTTATGAAATCTTTTGGCACGACTATCTAGACTAGTTTAGTAGCGAAGCTACTATACATCTCAAGTTTGTATGTCCTAAAATACTTCCTAAATACCAATACTGAGCTGGATCTTTAAATGTGTAGCCGTTGCCGTGGCTGTAGTCGTGGCCGTAGCCGTAGCCGTCGCAACTCCCAGTGCTGCCAATAAAACTTGGATTTTAAAAGATTTTGATTTAAAATATTTTAATTAAAAATAAATTTATAATTATAATATTATAATCATTAATTAAAATTATATATTTAAATCTTTTTAAAATATTTAAACTTCAAAACATTAAAAAATTTTAATTAAAGATCGCTATTAGGTTAGTTGCTGTACCTCTGGCTACGGCTACGGTAACGGCTACACATTTAAAGATCAAGCTCAGTAATTTAATGCTTTAAAGTATTTTTAATGAAAATATCATATTCTGTGATTTATTAACAACACGTGTCAAAATTTACCTTGTTTTTAATATCTAAATATATTAGAAAATTATATTGTAACTAGCAGCTGCGACCCAAGCATCTAGGATAAAAAATAACATAAAACCATCTTATGATTTAACGAAAAAAACTGAAGCCACCCAAGGCTCTTTCCCTAAAATGTAGAACTCAATCGGATCAGTAATTATTGAAATCTTATGCTACAGAAAAAAAATTTACTACTTTTTGTATTGGTTTAAGGGAATCTTCAAATATTGTAATGTAAATCATAACGAAATATTATTTTTGGTATTTATTTTTTTATAAAAAGAAGATTTTGTGAAATTTTGTCTGATATTGCAATCTAGAAACCTGATAATGATCTTTTGAGTAAATGTTCATTTAAGGAAATTTTTTGTTAGAGTTCTCACTCTATTTATGGTAATAAAACGTTTTAGCATCTATTTTTATCTTACTAGATATCTAAATAAAACCTTTTAAAAAATTCTTTTGCCAAGAAAAAAATTTATTGCAAAATCGTTAGTTATTTAAATGATTCTTTTTTAATTCAAACATTTAGTTTTAAATTTAGAACTTGCAAAATTGATATTAGCCTCTGCTCTATCAGAAGCTTGACAAGTTTAAGACTAATTTTGATAAAGAACATAGAAATGGAAAAGCAAGGGGAAATTTGTAGTAAATTTAGCTTGCTAATATGGACCTAATTTATTGGTTATTTCGTTCATCCAGTAGGAGAGGCTGGGATAGGGGAAAGTGAGTGTATCGTTATTTTAGCCAACTGCGAGCATCACATTACCAAAGGAAATCTGGTGCAATATCCAATTTATAATATATCGATTTTAAAGGATTCTTATTGACTTAGGTTGCTTACTTTTTGCCTGGCTTTTTTTGAGTACATAGACGACAAAGTATAAAAAGTAAATCATAAATATATTTTTAAAATATATTAAAACAAGACACGTAATACACATATTAATATTTTTTGCACAAAAAATGTGCAAATGTTCCGATGTCAAGTTTTGCATTGTTTTGGCACTTGTACAAATCAGGATATTAATATTCACTAGGCCAGATCAGATAATATCTTGAAAAACATAAACAAATACATTTTCACAATGACGACAGTTGACATAGCTACATAAATACTGGTTGATAAATAAAAATACAAAGAAATTTTGGGGGAGGAAATTTTTCTAGGGGTGATTTCTCTGTGGAGGATTGTGATACAATTCCCAAAATAGTTATAAACTTTCCCATGACTTATATCAAGCTACACTGTAAATGAGAGCCATATAGGTTTAGCTGTTGACCTTTTGGTTGCTCTGTGACGCTTCGGGTACAATTCCTCTCCACGCCATCGGTTAGCTGTTAGCAAGATCCTTTGGTACAAACAGACACACACAGATCCTGTATTATATAAAGAATTGCAGAATGTCATAAACTATAATGTAGCTATGCTGTAAGCAATAAGACAAACACTGAGAACAGTCACGTATGACTGCATTATAAATTCATATATTTATTTTGAAGGTGGTTTCCTTTAAAGCGCTCAGTGGAACACAGAACCCCCCAACCCATCATTTTTAAAAACAGTAAAATAAGGGTGGAGGGGTAGTTTTTTGTTTATTTGTTTATAATTTTAGGTCAGGTTAGATTATGCTGGGTACAAGGTAGCCCAGCAGGGTTAGGGAACGGAATTTTAGGGCCCTTCCCACAGGGTTTAGGCATATGGGTGAAAGAATTATCCACCCTTACTTTCAATTGATTTAAAAATGAAGGGGAGAGGGGTTAAGTGCTTAATAGACACTTTGAAAGAAATAACCTTTTTAAAAGTTTTAAACATTAATATATTAACATTTGACTTTAAACCATGCAAAAAGTAAGTGTTCTGTTGGTCAAACAGATTGAGGCATAATTATTTCAAATGATTAAAATAAGAATTACCATATAAAGCAAATACAGAAGATCTTTTATACTATTTTACAATTGTCATTGTGACATAAAAAGTACACCTAAACTTTAACTGTTATGTCAACTTAATTCATTGGATTTAAACCAGGAATAAATGGATAAGAAATAAGGTTTTAATTATTTTTTTTGGCGTTGCTACAAAAGACCTAATCCCACATAAGACATAATCCTTTAAAAGACCTAATGAGAAAAAAGTTAAGTTAGGTTAGATTAAGATTATGCCCTTAATAGGATTAAATCTTGTGTCATTTAAGTCTTTTTTAGCCCATTTTGTCGAATTAGGTCTTTTATATGATTAAGTCTTTTCTAGAAATGCCGATTTTTAAAATGAATTTTCAAACCATTTACATATTCCCAATTCCGAATTTGAAGAAGACGCATATAAATTTATATTTTTAATAGCGAAGCATATATATTATCCTATACGTCCGTCCGCCTTTAAGTAATGGTAGTTATCATCCAGAATTTCCGTACGTCAATTTAAAACATTCCGATTCTTAACTTTTTGACAATAAAATTTCATCTCATGTTTAGAATAATCATTCCTAGGACAACACGGTACAATATTATAAGCGTGGCATCTCTAAAATCAAATCCTGAAAATGAAAGTATGTCCTTATACCGTATCCTATATTTATGCAATTTCGAACAAACTTATATAATTTTTTGTTTAGACTTACAAATTAATGTTCTGCTTATTAAGTTCTGACACTCTACAAGTGATAATGTTCGTTTGTTCTACCGTTAAATTCAGAGCTTTGCTTTTATGGATGTTGGGATCCTTGTTACATGAATATTTAGAATGAGACACTCCTACATGAATCTTATATTTTATCTAAAATTATTAACATAGCACATTTTGCAAGGTTGTTAATAAAGGAACACATTTTATTTTTTTCTTTGAATGTTCTTGACTTTCCGCCTCAAGATACCTTGAGCCGATTAATATCCGCCGCGCTGGATAAAAACAGGTTCTCAGCCATACTAAAGAATCATGCAAAGTATCGTATTACAGACAATTTTTGCAAAAATATTTTTAAAATCATAAAATTAATATCAAATTTGTCAGCCCAAGACTTCGGCCTCTCAGGGCTAACAAAACTGGTTATTAGTGATGGGAATCCGGATCCGGAATCCGAATCCGGAATCCGCCCAATTTTCGGCCAATTTTGGAATCCGAATCCGGATCCGGAATCCGTTTTTTATAGCGGATTCCGGATTCTATATTGGTAGGCTAAAATTACCGTCTTTTTTCTTACAACTCCCTCTGTTTGAAGGCAAAGATCAAAAAAAAATTTTCTACATAACAAATTTTAATAATTACTAATGTGATGTAAATGTTTTAGTTATGCTGGAAGTCAACACTTTAAACAAATCAAGGCTTCAACCAAGTAACAGAGTGATAAATTAACGAAAAAAGCTATCCCTCTGTGACGGACGGCCTTTTAAAATACTGCTAGAATCCGGAATCCGAATCCGGAATCCGCCAAAAATAAGAATCCGGAATCCGCAAGAATCCGTCACTTTTTTTTGACGGATTCCTTCAGAATCCGGAATCCGAATCCGGCCCAAAAATTCGACGGATTCCCATCCCTACTGGTTATATTCTTAAATTTTTTTATTTTAGTATACGCGGAAAGCTGTCTATAATACGATGCTATAAATAACTATTATAATTTATCTACCTAAATACATGTGAATTCAATCGTTGATACGTGCATACATAATATTTAAAACCTATCTATTTTACATGCATAAAACTACCGTTTTTCCACTCGTTTTTTTAGGTGTGTGTTTTGTATTAGTTGTCGTTCTCGTATCTGAATTTAACATCATGTATATTTTCAATATAGATTAGATAATAAGCTTTTTATATTCATATATACACAGCTACGCCCCTAGAGGTGATATAAAAATTTGCATAGTAAAGGAAAACTATATCGGTTCAGTGGTTAGCGAGATCCTTCGGTACCGTCAGACACTTATTTTTTTACTCTAGGAGCAATTAAGGAGGGGGAGTTTATTTTCAAATTTTGTTTTTAAACAAATATTATATTTTTTTAGGGGGTTACGGGTAATTTTTTCTAGTGCACATATTCCTTTACTTTTGAATAATGATATAATTATACGTGAATATTATTTATTTGAATACTTAAGAAAAAGATTTGCATGAAACTAGATTATCAAGTGCTTATTTACATGTTAATGTACATTACTACCATGAATTCTACTTTTCTGTTGGCGTCAATATTATTGCACAATATATACATTTGGGAAATTCGTAGAAATCCCATCTAATCGACTGAAAGAGACCAAATAAATCCCCCTCCCAATCTATACTTATTTTCAATTTTGTGTAACCTCTTCTTATTTTTTAAAATTTTTTCTTCACATACTAATCAGCAAAATTAGCCAGTTATAATTCTTTAAGAAAAATGGGGGTTATTTATCGTCTCTTTTTGTAATTCATGGGGTACTGCCGTAAAATTTAATCAGATTTCTTGCGCCAAAATTATTCCATTGTTTCTGGTCATTAAGTCATATTTGTTAGTCACAGCAGGCCTAGACTCATGGATATAAGTGATAGGAAAATTGACAATAAATTAATGAAACAAATTTACACATTTATTAATTTATTGGTAGAAAGGTTTGGACAAAATTACTTTGTAACGCCCCATTCAAGATTTAATAGGCTAACAAATATTAGAAAAAGTTTATAGATATTGAACCCTTCCTCCCTGGCTTTACTACAGACATTTCTAGTTTAGTACTAGAATAGATTACAGTGTAATTGGAGACCATTATTTTGTTTCACAGAGTAGCTGGACAAAGTGTCTCAAAAATCAGCCATATGACGTCATAAAAATGAGGGAGATGAGAGGAGAAGTTAAAAAGAAAACCCCTAAAAAAGAAATGGATAATCACTCATTTTTATGACGTCAAAGGCAGATTTTTTCAGACACTTTGTCCAGCTATTTCACAGAACATCGATAGTCTAACATTTTTACAGTAGTTTAAATTTTTAAAGAAAATACATACATTATATCAGATATTTCAATTTAGCAATCCTAAAACACAATAATTCATTCGTGTATATAACTGTTATTATGAATAGTTAAATATTTTTTGCTCATTAATAAACTACTGTGCCGTATAAAAAGATTCTATTATAAAATAAAATTTATTAAGACATTTTTATGCGTACAAAATAATGTTGAATTTCGTCTTGTACTTTTTTTACACATAATTAAAGATAACGGGATGGGTGTTTTTTTCCCAATAATCGAAAAAGGAAAAATTTACACCAATTGCTTAAAAGGAATTTTGAATAGTTTTTCATTATCTATTGTTTACATGACTTCATTTTTTTTCTTCAAAAATGTCAGAAAAATGTCTCACGATTTTTATTTGTGGGAATTAGGGGTTGGGGGTGGGTTACCAAAGGGGGTTGGTAGCACTTGCTGATATAGTTTATTCAATAAAATGTGGAAGGTTAAGTCATGCAGTGGAGTTAGGCGTCTGAAAAAATACCTTTTCCCCTTAAAAATATGAATAAAAAATTGCCCAAAAATAACTATTTTACCAAAGGATTTGATTCTCGAATCTTAATGTTATGTGAGGAAATATCTACCTTAAAAAAATTAACAAAGAAAAGAGATTTTGTCTCCGTGTCTCAACTGCAATATGTTTTATATTTCGTGAGTTAAAATTACATCATTCACTCAAAATTTATGGACAAATTTGCACCTTGTGAATATTTTTTAAGTGTTTCATCGGTTACACCGTTTGCTTTGTTATTAATAATATCGGCAGCAGTCATCATTCTGCAGTTGCAGCTGCCGAGTATTGATTAACCCACCCTTTTAAGAACCCTTCTACCCTTTGGTCAAATCTATCGGAACTGCAGTATTTTGAAAAAAAAACTCTCAGATTATTAAAACAGTATAAAAATTTATTATATGACATAATCTAATCTAGCTCTAAATGATAAGTAAAATATACTTTTTTGATAATCTAAAACTTTGATATTGTAATTCTTGCGAAACAAAAAAATTACGAGCATTTAATTTTCGCGGAAAAGATTAAACACCTTTTTTTTATTATTCATGGAAGACAATCGTTTTATGTCACTTTTACATAAAGGTTGAATATCTAAAATATTTATTGCTAGCGGCTTCGTAGGGGGCACTTGATGTGGTGGGGGGTTAAATTCAATCCATTCCTCTTTTGTATTTTAGTTTCAAAAATAGAAATAAAAATAATGTTAGGGACGATTTCTCTAGGGAGGTTTGTGGTGCCCGCTCCCAAAAAAGATATAAACCTGCCCAGGACTTAAGAGAAGGTTCAGAGAAGTTGCCATTCTTTTCCTTTTGCCATTACTCTTTAATTATCTACCGAACAATAAACAAATTTTCAATAATATTATTATAGCATCATTTGGAAAAGCTTTGCTTCAATATTACTAAAACCTAACACCAGATTATCATGTACTCTGATAAAGTAAAACCTGTAACTGGCTAAAATAAAGACCCCCCTCCCTACGTCCAACCTCTATATTCACGTATATTCTATATACATTTTTGCTTCTAAAATTTCATGTAAAAATATCAAAACACTTTAAAATTTCCATCAAAAAGAAACAGAGAAAACTTGCAATGCATATTTGATATAAAAATAAGATATTAGGAAAAGCTTCCCAGTAATCACTTAGATTTGAAATTTTGCTAACATATGTCTGCCAGAGAGGTAATGCCACTGTAAATAAGGGGAAAGCAACACAATTCTTTTCAAATTATCATTTTTTGCAATCTATCATGAAACCAATTGAGCCGCGAGGGAAGGAATTATGATGATAATCAACCAACACACAACTGTAAATTCCGTGAGGTGCGGCAGTTGCATGTTTTTTAGCGGATCAACTGCGGATTTTGAAAAATCTTGATTGATTTTATAATGCTACTGCGGCTTCTGCTGAACTAAAATTATGTTGTGTAACTGTCATTCAACCGCCAGCGGCTGTTGATAATAAAGTTCCTCGGCGGGTTGTTTATTTACTGACGCATCCGCGGCTAAAAAGAATCATTCAGCAGTTGTGCTTTGCGGCTGCAGACTGTCTCTAAAATTTTAAAATTGAACACAAATTCGGCTGCGGATATAATAATTTATACGGCTCTTCGCGATGGTAGCTTTCTAAAAATAATGCAACTACAGCGGTTGCCAAGCCTTGGAGGACAGCTATGATTATTCAGCCCAATTAGTGTAGATATATATTTTCTCTGATAATTAGCTTTCACTCGGCTCAACTAGCTGTGGTGTTGATAGAAAAAATTAATCATATAAATAAAAAATGTGGGAATATAAAAATTCACACCCTTAATCAACTTTGGTCAAAATTATATTGAATTAGCAACATAATTAGCAAAATTATATACATATAAAAAAAGGGAAAATAAACGGATTTTTTTTATAGAAAAATAGGTTTCCATGAAAAAACAAAGAAGTAAATCTAAAATGAATTAGTTGGTTAGAAGAGATTTTAAGTATAGCAACCCCCCTCCCCTCCTCCCCCTCTTTTTTGTTTATTCCAAAAGATGTATTTCAAAATAATTCATTTATTCATTTTGGTAAGACACATCAATATAAATATGTGATACAATTTTTAAAAAAAGATTTAATAAAGCATTAAGTTTGGGCTTAATAAAAAATATTTACAAAATATTATTAAAATAACAAAGTAATTAAATTAAAAGGAACATTTTATTGTTCTTTAATTAACTTCTTTATTTGTTACAAATTTGTTTAATTAATGCTTAATGATTTTGTGTTATAAAGACGCGGAATTAAATGATATTTGTAAAGAATTAATAAAAAAAATTAAATGCATTGTTTTTTAACAAATAAAAAAGTATAAAATATATCATAATGGATATAGGATATACGTGGATATATTGACAGGGGAAAATTTGTCGTAGATTTAGCTTGCTAATATGGACCATTAATTGGTCAGTCCATTTTTTAAGTTGGAGGGGAGATGTAGAGTAAAGGGAGTGGATGGATGGTATCGTTAATTTCTACAGCTGCGAGCATCCGTTTATCAGAGTACATAAAAATCTGGAACAACATCCAAGTAATAATATATCGATTTATATCATACACTATGGCTTGGATTAAAATTTAAAAATTCTAGCTGCAAAGAATTTAAAATAACTTTTCTTCCGGGAGGTAGATGGATAGTTTCATTGGCGTAAAGGCAGAGGGGGGGGGGGGGGTGAGACGGGGAATTTCGACCCCTTTTCCTCGAAATGTAAATTTTGCACCCTTGGCTTCCAATTTTTTCGCCACCGAATAGATAGATAAACTCTTTCGAGATAGATTACAATATAGATGGACAGATTCGTATGTAATCCTTATATAAAAGTAACAGGATGGCTGTCTGGTCCAGGTCCAGGAAAGTTTACGATTAGTTTGGATAGAGGATACACTAACTCTCATAAAATAAATTGCACCTAGAAAAAATACCTCCGCCCCCTCCCATGCATGTTTACAGGGAAGATTTGTTTTCATCAAGAGATGTTATAAGAACTTTTCAGTATAAAATAGAATCCCCCTCTCCAAATAAAAAGCCTACAATTTTTTTCAATGCTTAAAATTTTCAATTAAAAAGACCTAGTTATCCAAAATACCGTTTGTTTTACAGAATCTAGAGATATTTAGAAAGAACATGGGATAAAAATTAGGGCACGGGGGGGGGGGGGGGAGATTGTTGATTAATTATGAGCAAATTTAACCATATCAAATACAACATATTGTTTCTCTACTTTGCAACATATGGACTTCAATTCGGCCAAATAAATTAATTGAAAAGCTAAACGCTTCTTAGAAATCCATTTTGTAGAAAAAAGTTTTGATTCACGAAATTTAGATAATGTTAGAGGTAGGGAGAGTTGTAATTGAGAGTAAGTTTTGTAAAAGAAATCATTTGTAAGTACACATATAGGAATAAATAAATGATTTATTAATTGCACGACGTTTATTTGGATGAACTAAATTAAATTTAATGACGCTCGCTTGACATAGTAACAGTATTCACATTTTTTACGCCGTTTTACTTAAGTCCATCATCCCCGACAGTTACCGATGTCTTTTAGTGTATCGTTGAAATCGCCAGTATTTATAACCGTTAAAAACGGAGTCGCTTCTATAGGATTTTTAAATAAGTAAGCTTGGGAGAGAGGAGGTGCCCTTCCCCCCAAAAAGTAATAAACCTCCCCTAGTCCGATGAGAAGATTCACTGCAAAGGAGAAACTTATCGGTCTAGCGCTTAATGAGATATTTAACTAAAATGAAACACAGTTAGGAATGGAGAAAAACTTATTGAATTAAATTGTTTATTTTACTTTCCCTTCGACCCTGCTATCTAAATTTCAAACAAGTAGAGTATAAATCAGGGAGGGTGGGGACATTGGGCTGTTTATTACACAAGTCCACAAAGTATTATAAAAACGTTTTATTATTCTACGTTGGCTAATTGAATTTGGGGACTTTTATTGTATTTTAAATTGTTTGTTCACTAAGTTGAGTGTCTAAACGTTTCAACCAATTATTTTAATTTAAAGAAGGGGTAATTTTGTGTATCATCATTGGAGATGTACATAAATTTATCGTCCATTGTCTTATCCCTTTCGATTCCTGGAAGAAATAGAGAAAAGAACCTTTGGGGCAAATTTTTAAAAAGCCTTTTCAATCAAGACTTTTTAATAAAAGTGAAAATAATAAATAATAAAAGTTTTTTTTGACAATATAATAGAAAAGAAGCAAAGTTATAATATACATTATAAAATGAGACCGATTTAGTTTATTTGATTTTAGTCATAATCATACATATAGATATAGAATGCAAACCAGAAAGCAATACAATTCGACTAATGACTTGTGCAGAATCGATTTAATGTTTTAAATATTTGATTAAACCATGTAAGTAATAATAAGTTTTTAATGATACTGATTTAAACGAGAGGATATTCATTAATATATTAAGCTTTGCTTTTAATTACCAACCCCATTTGCTCTCAGCAATGGATAAATTATTATTTGGACCTAACACCGAATTTTCATGTTCTCTAATAAAGTGAAACTTGAAGAGGATAAAATAACGATTCCGTCCTTCTACTTCAATATCCCATTCCCTCCCTTCAAATTGTGCGACAGAACTGTCCAAAAATTGAGTTCCCTGTCATAATATCCACGTTTGTTTTAGATCCATTCTCTCAGCGCTGTAATGTATAAAACACGTATTCGTAATTTGTTTAGATAGCACAGGAAATCAGGGAGATGGCACTTAAAATAATATTTAACATCTTTTTCCACTACTTCTTATAATTTGTAAGTAACGGCAAAATTAACTCTAATAAAGGATGACATATTGATTATCCCTTATCCTATCTCTGCACCCTGGCAGGAAATGTTGGAAAAAGACTGGCATAGAGAAAATACTGGTCGCTGACAAACTAGTGCCAAACTAAACCACGCGGTGGGGGCGTGATTTAAATGTGTAGTATACTCCTTTTGTTAAACTTAATTTAGGGTTTCTTATATAATTGCAACGTAGTTATAAGACTTTGGGTAGCAATAAAATGAGACGTTGGGTACACCTCTAACTGAAACGATTTTTGATTAGTCAACGGATCTAAATTTGTCTCGGACAGGATATAATTAAAAGCCTAAATCGGACAAGGAATAGCCGAAAACGATATTTTTATACTTAAAATTTAAGATATAGAGCTAAATGAGTGACTGCGTCTTTCTCTTTTTATCGACAGACGCACTTGGATTTATTATTTTCATAATGAATGATATGTATTTCCGATTTTAACGTCAGCTCATGTTTAAATTTGGTGAGCTATATTATTGAGTAGCCTTGTTAAGATTGGATGGAAGAATTTTGTAATGAAATCGAAAGTGGGGAAGGAGGATAAGGGATGGGGTAAACGAGATATCAAAAGACCAAAATTTCTTGCCAGTGGAACAAATTCCACCAAAATACTTATTTGGGGCCAGGGGTAGCACTCAGGGGGGGGGGGGGCGGGGACAATGAGATAATTTGAGCATATTGTTAGTAACTGCTCTATAGCTAGTATGATAGGCAAATAGTTTTAGAAAATGAATAAGATTATTTAACAAAAATCTATTTTATTACAACTGTTATTTTTAAAAAAATAAGTATAATAATTTTATATGCTTCAGATGTTTTTATTTAGAAATTTATATTTTTGACATGTAAAAAAAAGAGGCAGATTAGCTTTTCTTTTTTTTCATATAAGTCTTTAAATCAAGCTGAATGCTAATTTATTCCCAAAACTTGGGGTGCCACAAGGTTCTATTCTGGGACCGCTACTATTTATGTTCCTTAATTCCTGTTTTTTTCTTGTATTCCTCATATTAATGACAATGTCTGAATGATATGTTCCTTTATTTCTAATTGTTCTTTATGCCTCATATAAATGACAATGTCTGAATGACATGTTCCTTTATTCCTGTTTGTTCTTGTATCCCTCATATAAATGATAATGTCTGAATGATATGTCCCTTTATTCCTGATTGTTCTTGTATCCCTCATATAAATCAAAATGTCTGAATGATATGTTCCTTTATTCCTGTTTGTTCTTGTATCCCTCATATAAATTACAATGTCTGAATGATATGTTCCTTTATTCCTGACTGTTCTTGTATCCCTCATATAAATGACAATGTCTGAAATGATATGTCCTTTATTCCTGATTGTTCTTATATCCCTCATATAAATGACAATGTCTGAATGATATGTTCCTTTATTCCTGACTGTTCTTGTATCCCTTATATAAATGACAATGTCTGAATGATATGTTCCTATATTCCTGTTTGTTCTTGTATCCCTTATATAAATGACAATGTCTGAATGATATGTTCCTATATTACTGTTTGTTCTTGTATCCCTCATATAAATAACAATGTCTGAATGATATGTTCCTTAATTTCTGATTGTTCTTGTATCCCTCATATAAATTAAAATGTCTGAATGATATGTTCCTTAATTTCTGATTGTTCTTGTATCCCTCATATAAATAACAATGTCTGAATGATATGTTCCTTAATTTCTGATTGTTCTTGTATCCCTCATATAAATTAAAATGTCTGAATGATATGTTCCTTAATTTCTGATTGTTCTTGTATCCCTCATATAAATTAAAATGTCTGAATGATATGTTCCTTAATTTCTGATTGTTCTTGTATCCCTCATATAAATGACAATGCCTGAATTTCATATGCCTCTAAGTACCACGGTACATTCTAGTCTTGTCAGATTTTGGTACCATATTGAAAAAGCTGTATCTACAATAGTAAATATAAAAAAGAATAAAAGAAAAGTTTTTTTTTATAATTATTGAAATCTTATTTTTAAAGTTTTTTTTGCTAATAAAAATAGCCTAAACATTAGGTTAAGCTGAGTTTTTTTTCATACAAAATTCGTTAATTTCTATGTGATCGATTAATGGGTTACATACTTTTTAGGGAATCATTACTAATTACTAAATATAATTTTGAAAATCTACATTTCTCAATTTCTTTTTTGTAGTGATAAATTTGATTTATTTTTTGGTACCATAAAGTGCCGACATGTGTATGATATTTATGCTGTCAAATTTGGTATGCCCCACTTCCTTTTCTTTAGGTTTTATCCCAAGGCCAGGGTAGGACAGGGAGGGATGGGTTTAATGACGAGAATTTAAATATAATAACCTTTCTCCATCCACCCACCCCCAAAATATATGACACAAATAATTGGGGAAGCTTTAATTATCTTCCATTGCAATATCTTTGAATCCCTGGGGGTAGGCGAAGATTATGAAGTAGCAAGCAAATAGTCATGCCGGCGTTTTCTTTATAATTTTACCAGTAAGGATTTCTTTATCATTACAATTAAAAGGATGTTTGTCTGTCTGTACCGAAGGATCTCGCTAATTGCTGAACAGATATATACGGTTCTACGATAGAAAAATCAAAAAAAAATAACATTTGTATAGAAGATCATTACATTAATGAAAAAATGATATAATAATAATAAACGCAATTTACAGTAAACCTTGAATGTTGCTTTAAAGTCAATGAAAATAATCTTAAATTGTCCTAAAATTATCTTTATATCATAAAAATTGTTTGAATTATATTAAAGTAATGTACTTGAAAATATGTAATAATTTGTACAAAGTTCGGGTATAGTCCCTTCCGTGACAACGCCTCTTAAGGGGCGTTTCGTGGTATTTTCACAGTAGCTTTTGATAGGTTACTTTAGGTTAGGTGATGTTATTTAGCAGGGGCTAGAAATAGGAGAAAAACTACTGTGAAAATACGACGAAACGCCCCTTAAGAGGCGTTTTCACGTAAGGGACAATACCCCAAAGTTCTTTATACCGTAAATTAAAGGTACACAAATTTTTTAGGATTAATTTAAAAAAAAAATATTTAAATGTGGGGGGGGGGGGAGGGTCCAATTCAGCCTCCCATCACTTCAAGTGCCCCTATAGGCCTCTAGAGGCGTAGCCGCTAGTATCATTTAAGTAAAGGTCAATATATATATTTTGATGATGATTAATTAACTAGGAATCAGGGAGAGGAAAATAAAAGTTAAATTAAACTAATTCCCAAAGTTTCATAAGTTTTCTTATTCGTTGGATTAACAACTTTGGGGAACATAAATTGAATTTTATATTTGTTTGTTAAGTAAGCTAAGTGGCCAAACATTTCAACCACTAATTGTAATATATAGATGGATAAATTTGTGTATCATCATCGGGGATGTACAGTACATGTATTTATCGGCCATTATCCATCCCTTTAGATCCATGCTATTCCCTGCCCTTTAAGAAACCTTGGTTACTTGCCATGATAAAACTAATGGATAATTTATGATCATCTTAATTCAAATGTTCCCTCCAATTATATTGATGATTAATAAAAATCATTGATGCGATCTTTTTTTACCCCCAACAAGAAAAATTATGTCCTTTAATAGCGCAACTATATTACTGTAGCGTAGTACCAAAATAATACAGTATGAGTAGATTTTTTTTTGTCAATTCATGTTCGATTAACCGATAGAATTACAAAATATTAGCAAGGCGCTTACCCTTATATTGCATCTGGACCACAAATAGGCCTTTTGAGAAAAGTTAATTTAGGTTAGGTTTGGTTAAGTCAGAGTAAGAAGCTTATTGGTGTAATATCTCGATGGACCCCTTGCTGGGTTAAAATAAGTTTTGAAAAAAATGCAATTAAGGGGGGATAGTGGTTGAGAAATTTGATGATACAAGGCAGAAATATGAATTTGGGATAGTGACACACGGACAGACCCTACACATAAAGAAGCTTCGCTTCTTAAAAAGGTCCACCCTAACCTCTAGATCAATTAAGCATTACTACATTCAAATTATACATAATCATTATACAATGTGTATTTATAATTTATCAATGGCGTGCAATAGTTTTTTCACAAGAAAAATGGATAAGTAATTTTTCCTCATTTAAACAAAATGATAATTTAGATTTACACTTACAGCATGCTATTGTAGACTTTCTAAAAAACACAATTTGTACTTCTATAATGATTTTTTGACGAAATAATTCTTGTTTTACACTTTTTTTCTTTAGACTTTACACATATAGATATCGCTCCATAAAAACATATTAGCGAAACCATGGTTTTAACCCCTCTCTGGTTTTACAAATTATAATAAATAATTTATCTTTAACATGAAAGATTAGGGCTCGGCGGCTGCCTATGTTACAGGCGGCTGCTGATCATTTTCAAATAACGGCTTGGTAGCAATGGCAGGTCAATCAACATATCGACTATGCTGCGACTATGGATTTATAATAATGGCAGCTATTTTTAGCTGCGGATCATTTTTAAAAGTCATGTACTTCAGCTGCTGTATTGTCCAGTCATCTGCTGCTGTGGTGTTTTTTAAAAAAATGCGGCTTATCGTGTCAGGTTAAGGATGCGCGGCTGCCAATCATTGTAGATAATTGCCTATATAATCAATCTTTATTGTGGCTTTATTGATTTTATTTTTATGAAATGAAATTAGTGAAAATTGCAATATTATGAAATTTATGGCGGGTATTTTATCATACTTAAAGCTATGGCTTAATTCTAATTGATATATTATTACTAGGATGTTGCACCAGATTGTACTCTGATAAAATTATGCTTGCAGTAAGCTAAAATAACGTTACTTCCATCCCCCCCACCTGCTGGATGAGCGAACAAATAAATGAGGTTCATAATAGCAAACTAAGTTGACAACAAATTTACCCCTGTCAATATATCCACGTATTTATATCCAAAACTAAAACTGTAGGGTAGAATCATTAGAGTTTAAACAAAAATATTTTGATTTCAGAATGACTTGAAGTGACTGTTGGGTGCAGTATGAAACGAATTTGGGCGAAGAAGGCGGAGTCTGAGAAAGGCGGGCCCGTTTGTGGAGTAGTCTGCACGCCCCAGGCGAGACCACAAGATTGGGAGGTAAGCAATATGTAGATTTGGAGAATGAAAAATTCAAGACTTGGTAGTGAAATTTTACAACTAAGAAGATAGCATAAGTTTCTTCTAGCTTCTAAATTCAACTTTAAGAGGGGTATTTAGTATTTACACCTTTTACGCCACTCTACCGCACGCCTCTGTTCCCCTAACTAAGCTTCCAAGAGAAAAAACAATTACAATTTAAGAATAAGCTGTATGTCAACATATCCTAAATATGGCCATCCCTCTTTTCAAAACTTTCAAAAGGGTTTAAATTTAAGGCTACGGCGCTGCTGCCAATCCCTGATAGAAAGCTTGTTATGATTTTGAAGCAAAAACCGTGAAATAACCAATTCATTTTGTTTATAACTTATTTATTTTGGCAATACTCGGATTGTCAAGTGAAATAGAATGATTTATAAAAGTTTTTGCTACTAGCAAATTTGCTCTACAATTGCTTTCCTACCATTGTAATGTTTTCTCGGCTAATATTAAATATAGAAGGCATATTTTTTATGATTTCCATGACTTTGGGTTAAATAGGATTTTTAAAGAAGGAATAACCTACTATGCTTCAATATGAGATATTTTCCGAAATATCCTGTTAAGATAAATTTCTACTCTATAAAAATTATTGTCATTTTACTGTGTTTAATCTTATATTTTGATCTTTTTGTGTTTCGCTGCTTACCGAATCAGTCATCCTTGTGTTAACAATAAATCATTGAGGGAAATCATAGAATCAAGAGGAGTTTTTTTCACATGATATTTAAAGTTTAGAATTCTGGGGTAGTTTTTTTGTTTATTTTCTGAGAAATTTTACTTGGATTATATTTCTTTGTTTGTTTAGTAACTAATATTCACAAAAAATGGATAGTTTAATTGGTTTTCCAGTATGGCGTCCAAACCGATTAATATCCGCTGGTTTAGAGCCGGTTTTCAGCCACACTAAAAAGTCATGTATAGCATCATATATTACAGACTATTTTTCACAAATGTTAAAATGAAAATCATAAAATTAATACCAGTTTTGTTAGCCAGGGCCTTCGGCTCCTCTGGGCTAAAAAACTTATTTTAGTTTTATAATTTTCTTTTTATTATCCACGGAAAGCTGTCTGTAATACGATGCGATAAATAAATATTATTTTTAAAAGAAGCGAGACTACCCTAAAAGCCTAATGGTTCGTCCATGAAAATTCTAAAATAAATGAAAAAGAGGGTTAATTTTCTTATGAGCTCAGAATTTTTCCATTGGAGGAGGAAAAATCCCCCAAATTGAAAATAACTGATCCCAAACATTATTTTAAATTTAAATTTTTCATGAAGATATGCTTAAATCTTTAAAACTATGTAGTTAATTATTCCTTTCTCCTAAATAAATTGTGTGTATATAACTAAAACTATGTACTTTGTTAGATGGTTTATTTGTTATCTCTAGCTATGTAAAGGTCAAGCACAAGATCTTTTTAACAAATATTCTGTTTTTCCTATTTGTATGTTTTTGAAAATGTTTGTCTTATTAGAAAATTTATAGATTTTTCTTCAACCTAACACTGTTAAACGCTAAAATAGTTATTTAAATAAAAGTTTTTAATTAAATAAAATTTTCTCTTTTTAGGGTGTCAATGGAAGACTTGCGGTTAATACAGTAGGTCCGGCCGCCAACGGCGGCGGGGGTCGTGCTGGTAGGTACAACAAAGGCGGCAGTCTAGACTCCAGGTACAGCCGCCAAGTACCGTTTGGGCCGCCATACCTGGCATGTGGCCCCCCGCCACCTCCTGATCCTGCTGGACATTATGGAGTGCCAGAGTTTGGAACCTATATCACAAACCAGGTTCATCCTGCTCATATGTTGAAAGGTAAGTTTTTTAAAGCAAAGCTTTTATAAAATCATAAAAAGTTTTTCTATGATTAGGTTCAGTTTGTCCGTACGTGCATCCGTTAGCTTCCTTTGTTAATTTAAACATGTTATAACTGTGTTATCGATTTCAATCTTTGTATAAGGATTCCTTTAATAAATAGGCACAGTTTAGGAAGCGAAGCAACTCTTTAATTGTTACCAGGAAGTCCATAAGTCTATTAAAAGCATGCTGATCTTTTCTCCATTTGTTGCGTGTATGTAAGTTTTAAGTTGAAATGTTAGATATTCTTTAGTGAACAGCTTTATAGTTAGACATTTAAACGATGAGTTATTTATATTCATATATGGGGAAATCACTTATATCTACCTTGTGTAAAAAAACTGTATGGTAATAATTGTTATAATTGAGTAATTATCAAATTTTCTAAATCTGCTAAATCCTCCTCTCTAGAAATTGATTTCAACTGAAGCGCAAAATTAGTGCAAAAAGGTCGGATGGATGGATGGAAAATTGCAGGATTTTTTTTGGACAAAATTTCTTTTGTTACTCATCCGTGAAAAAGCGCTCATTATCTAAAAAAAAGCTTGGCTTCGAAAATTAAAAATTGTCGTTAGAAATAACCTCGAAATAAAATATAATTTGCACCAAAATTTCAGCCAAAGTTTTTCAAAAATGCTGCGACTAAAATATTAATTTCCTCTAAGCTAGATTTATTATTTATTTATTATTATGCTGTTATACTTATAAACTAAGAAAATAATGTGATAAATATATAATGAACTAGAGAAGTATTTTAAAACCTGAATAAAGTACTTAATTGGTTTTGGGATAATTATTTAGTTATTAACTAAACTATAGGCAACCCTAACAAGAAAAAGGAGAGTGATTTTTGTCCATATTTAACTTATCTGAGAAAAAGGAAGATGATTTCTGTCCTTTTTGGAAGGAAATTTCTGTCCTTTTTAGGAATGACTTCATTTCCTTCATATGATCCCAATATTCTGTTGGTTAGACTTAAGATGTTGATAATTGCAATTATGTGCTATCAGACGGTTTAATTATTTAATCAAGTAGGAAGTAATTTGTTGTACACAATGTTGTAAATGGATTTTTTTGTTTATGAAGATATTTTAAGAATTTTACAGGCTTGTGAGGATAAACAACAATCCTCACAGCATACATTCACTAAAATAGGAAGATAAAAGTTTTCTTTAGAGTTATTAAAATTTGATTTCTTCCTTTTTTTTCCTTTTCTTTGTTAACAGGGTAAAGGGCAATTTTACTTTTCCTGATAGAAAATGATTTGAGTTTGTTTGAAAGATATTTGTAATGACCAAGTACTTGACCTAAAGCAAAAGTCTTGTGTATTTCTAAGGAAGTAGCAACTTTGAGATGCGCTTTATAGATTTAAAGAACTTTTAATACTTTTAAAAAAGGATTCGCGATTTACTTTTGTGCGGTGATTCCTTTGACAAACTTACATTTACTCTAATACTGTATTCAGGACTGTATAAGAGATGGATTAACTATAAGTAGATGTATGTTATTTTTGTGGCTATATCACATATTTTTTTTCTCTATAACTTACTTTGTCCGTGTGTTGATAATGACACGACGCTTTATGGGAAAAAAATATTAAATAAAAATTGCGAAGATTATTTAATTCTAGAACTCTTTTCTAATATCTTTGTTCATAAATGGTTTTGGCAGTTTTTCTTTTAGTTTGTGTATGTGTGTGTGTGTGTGTGTGTGTGTGCACCAAAATTGTAGCATCCCCTGCTGCGAAAATTGCTGTATTTATTTTTTGCATGTTAAGGGAAAAACAACAATTTTGCAATGCTCGCAAAATATACGCTCTGCTCTTAAACAGCTAGATGCTAAAATAGATTTTTATGTATTGATAGTGAAAATGAACCTATTTTCTTTTATAATATTCGGTTTTCTAAGCGTATAATTTCGAGTATTGCTAATATCCAGCCTGATACATAAAGTGTATTTAAAGGTTTTCTTTTGTTGTAGCTTAAGATTTCGATAACTATTGAACCTATTTGGTTCTCCATTTTAGGGAAGCTTCACTTAGGTCTGGTGATGGCTTCAGGCTATTATATTTTTAGATTTGTGTTTTGGAATGGTTTGGGGCTATTTTTAGATGTTTTTCCTTAACTTTTTGTAATCTCTAGATACTTTGGACGCAGTCACTAGTATTTTAAAAAGGACAAAAAGTATTTTAATAAACTAATGTATAAGAAAGCAAGCAGTTTATCAATTGACTCTTCCAATCCATTATAATCTATCGAGACATCTAACTGTCAAAGTTTATGGATGCAATTGTAAAAAAGTAGAAAATAGTTGCGGCACGCAGGTTAAAATGCAAAAATTACAATTGGTTTTTATTGAAAGAATTTTGGGTTGGCTTTGTTTTCATTATTATTACTTTGTCTTACAAAAATAATGTTTTTTATTTATTCTAATGATTGCAATTTTAGTGCATTTGGTTTTGTTCTTATGTATCATTTTCAAGTTTTCAAAATATCCTTCAGAAAATTTGTTTAACGGTATTATAATTCCAAATGCTAGAATTCAATTATTTTTGAAAAATGATTTAAGAACAGGAGTAAATTTTCATATTTACACTTATTCATTACATTCTGCCTCTAGGGAAAATTTGATCTTATCATAAAATTATATATCTGTATATCTAAGTGAGTGTGTGTTATTCACAGGGAGGAAGGGGACACTAGTCAATAGGTTTTATTATAACTTTTCTTATTCGTTGGCTTAACAACTTTGGGGACTTTTAAAGAGGTGTCCGAATGTTCGTTTGTCTGTCCTATATACTCAGTTATATAAATTGTAATTGTAGGTATAGTTAAAAATACCTTTAAAAGGTAATCTATTTGATTTATTTATGATTAGCTTCTTATTGCTGCGCCACTGTATATTCTAAAATATATGAACATCGTATGTAGGGGGCTCGGCAGCCGCCTCAGAAAAATAAACCTTTTACAAATTTAAAAGTCAGCTGGAAGTCTAAACCTGTTTCAAATATTGCAATCCCTCTTTAAAAAAGAAAGAATTTAAAGCGTTCAAACGGGTTTAAATTTGAGGCTTTTATAGCGGCTGACGCGCGGCTGCCGAGCCCTGCTTATGTGCATCCAAGTGAATCCTGCAAATTATTTCTGCACAGCTTTTTATGTGCCATGTTTTACGCAAATTTTCACCTTTAAATCACTCACATATATATGTAAGTATGTATATCTTGTATGCTGGAACGCTCAAGCCTTTTATTTTTTTTTGGGGGGGGGGGGAATGAGAGGTTTCAAAGGTTTGAGAGGGGTAATCTAATGTATTTTTTCAAATTTTGAGGGGGTTAAAATAAGGGTTAGGGGGTTTCAAAATTGAAGGGGTAAACAACTAAACACTCCTTTCCCCCACCGTTGGACGTCTATAATAGATGTTTAATTGGGGTGTTCTTTTCATGGATGCTTTATCCTGGTTCCATGTTCTCTAATCAATATAATAGTGATTTTTAATTGTTTCATTTTCTTTTTACGTTTAAATTTATTTTAAGCTGAAATAAAAAAAAATTTAATTAGTCATAGATCAGATGATATCAGGATTGATTTGTGTTTAAACACAGAAACCTGACATTGAGATATTTCATTTTTTATGTTCATGTTCTTATACTCGAACTTACTCGAGGGTTTATCACTATACCAATTTTTATTTTGATCCCCAGCCGATCGAAAGATATAAGAATACAGGGAAGAGACATTGGGCTGTTATTAGTCCCCAAAGTTTTATAATAACTGTTTCTTATTCTTTGGCTTAACAGCTTTAGGGACTTTTATTGCATTTTGAATGGTTGGTTCATTAAGTTGAGTGTCAAACGTTCCAACCATTCATTGTAATATACAGAAGGTGATTTTTTTGGTAATATCACAGGGGATGTACATCAATTTAACGGCCATTGCATTGTCTTATCCCTTTAGGTCCCGGACAAGAATGAGTTTTATTATGCGAGTACATCAAACAGTATAGCGTGAGGTATGCGCACAAAATTATTTTACCGTAACCATAATCAGCATAATTTCATTCAATTTTTGGAAAATAAAGGCCCCCATTTGGATTTCAACAAAACAGTCTTTTTTAGATGCAAAGATACTTTACAACTCACTTTGTCTGTTCGTTTGTCAGTTTTTTTCTATAAAAAAAACTTATTAACTCGGCTGCTATTTTAGATTAACAGTTTTTTTAATGGAAGCTTTCCATTGCCAATGCGAATCTTCTTTTGTTGCAGTATGATAAGGCCTACTAAAATTTCTTTTTTTTCTCTTACATCTCAGCCTATACCTTTCGTCTGTCTGTCTGATCAAAGTAGAAAATAAGATTTTATCCACTGCTATATCATATAAATTCTAGATTTCTTTTAACAAAATAGCTTTTCCTAGGTGTTAACTACTTCACATTAACTCAATATCCAAATATTATGTATTTGATTCTTTGAATTTTGTCATTCTTGTGATCCAGCCCATTTGCATGATTTAGGGTGATTACTCAAATATGTATTATGTACATATAAAATGGAATGCCCAAGATTTAAATTGTTTGGTTTTAGATTAAACACTCCTTAAACACAGCACTTAGTGATTGTGTTTAGCTTTAAAAATGGCAGGTCTATAACATACAGGCTGTGTGAACGGTCAATATTTGATTCATGTCAACTAGTTTTATATAAATTCCAAAGTGTTGACAATGGATATAAAATACGTGGATATATTGACAGGGGAAAATTTGTCGTCTATTTAGGTTGCTAATTATTATTATTCTGTTCGTTTATCCAGTAGGAGGGGAGGTGATGTGGTAAAGGGGGTGGATGGGGGGTAACGTTATCTTAGCCAGCTGCGAGCTTTACTTTATCAGAGTACATGAAAATCTGGTGAAACATTCAATTAATAATATATCAATTTTTGACACATTACTTTTTCACAAGAACACTAATTAAGGCCTAGACTTCTTGTCTAAAAAAGACATGCTATTACTTTTAGACTTTAGTTAGTGTCTAGCTTTACCACAGATAAGTAATGGGTAACTTTTGAACTTTTAAGTTAGTAATTTTAAAATTAATTTGCTTAGAGGAACAAAATTACATTCTTTCTCCTTATATGTAGGGAGGCCTTCTGCCCTCCCTCCCCTTCCCCTCAAGACATGGTATTACATATTAAAAGGACACACATAACTTTTTTTTTTTAAGAGCCTGATATTTTTAGGACTTTTACATCTATGAATACGCCCTTTTTTGAGCAATGAAAAAAAAGTGTGTTCGGTTCCAGGACAAACGCAGGAGTCCCAAACGTCGGAGTGGACAAACGCAGGAGTGTTCAAGTATTAATTTTATTAAGTATTTCTATACAGATTAGGTTAGGTTAAGAACAAATAAGCTCCCCGCAGGGGTTAGGCATTTCCAAAACCTATAAGATGGTCTAAAATAGGTTAGGTTAGGTTAAGTGTCCACTCCGACGTTTGTCCACTCCGACGTTCGGGACTCCTGCGTTTGTCGTAGGACCATATGTTTATATCTTGAATTATTTATTATTTATTTTACTTTTTATTTTTTTTTAATTTTCATATTTGCATGCTACATGAAAAAAATATGTATTGGGATAAAACTTTCAGCGTCCTTTTAAAGTAAGCTAGACCTCAGGAATCTAAAGGGATAAGACAGTGGCCCACATATTGATGTACCCTCCCAATGATGATATACAAATTACCCCGTCTGTAAATACAATAACTCTACTTAATCAACCAACCAATCAAATTTCAAGAAAAGTCACCAATGTTGTAAGTCAACAAAAAGAAAACGTTATCAATAGTAAAACTTTGGGGACTAGTAAAAAAACAGCCCAATGTCCCCCCTCTCCTTCCCTGGCTAGGCCTCCTTTCTTTATTTCAAGTTCGTAAATTTGCCCTCTGACCTTAGGGAAATGATCTTCCGTTTTTAGGAACATATACTTAGTCCCATAATTCTAATAGATCAGAAATAACATGTTTTTAGGAATATAGACTTAATCTAATATTGCACCGTATTAAAAACAGCTTTCTGCGATTATAAAAATGAAAAATTATAAGATTAAAACCAGTTTTGTTAGCTACGGAGGTTAAGGCTAACAAAACTGGTATAGATTTTTTTCTTTTTATTTTCATATTCGTTGGTAATTGTCCATAATACGATGCTATACATAATTATTTTTTTGTCATTGTTGCATTTACAATATAACAAAATTTTCCTTGTTATGGAATGAATAGTAATATTTTATCTATGAAGTTAGTTGTAAGAAATTTAAAGTGTTCAAAAGAAGATTGTGTTTTCTATTCTTTACTTTATTACAGAATTTAACTCAATAGATGAATAAAACACATTTATTTTCTAAAGAAGGTTAAAAGTAAAAGTTTCTTTTAGGCCTTTTGTAAAATATATTATGCGTTCAAGCCGTTATATTTACTTAAATAATAAGAAATGTAAACAATTTGAGTCAAATATGGAAAAGTAATCGATATATTATAACTTGGATGTTGCACCAGATTTCATGTACTCTGATAAAGTGATAAAATAACGATTTCTCCCATCCATCTCCTTAATCCACCTACTGGTTGAACGAACTGACCAATAAATGAGGGCTGCATTAGCAACCTAAATTGACGACAATTTCTCCCTGTCTTAATATCCACGCATATCCTATATCCTTTTTAAGAAAATGCTTATATAAATTGTAATTATAGCTGTTCTTAGTTAAATTAAGTTAATACAAAAGTTTTTTCTTCTATAGCTTGGAAACAAATTAGTATACGGTTAATTAGAACTGGGTCTCGGCCATACTGAAAAATCATGCATAGCATCGTAATACAGACAATTTTCATCAAATAATAAAATAAAACTCACAAACATGGTTTTAATCTTAGAATTTTTTTTATTTTTGTTTATCTGCGAAAAGCTTTATATAATACGATGCGATATATAACTATTAACAAACAGCAAAGTTAGGAAATGAAATTGGCTTTGATTTGTAAAAAAATGCATTCTAATCTAGAACCCCTTGGTATCACAGGGATAGGTTAGTTGAAGATATTTTTTATATAAAAAATGTTATTGTGAGTTAGGTAATTTGAAATTAAACATTAAATTGATTTGTAGAAGTTAGTTATTTATCGCATCTTATTATAGACAGCTTTCCTCAGATATTAAAATGAAAAATTATAAAATCAAAACTGTTAGCCTCAAGAAGCCGAGGGCCCGTAATAACAAAAATGGTATTAACTTTAGCATTTTTATTTTAATATTGGTGGAAAATTGTCTGTAATACGATGCTAAATAGGATTTTTCATAATTCTAAACTGGTTCTAATCCAGCGGATATTAATCGGTTTCGAAGCCGTGCTGGAAATAATATTTAAATGGTTCATGACGACTTATCAATAATTATCTTGTGAAATTATGAATAACCCTACAATATTTATTGCTCTATCCCTGAAAAAAAAATACTCGTATCCCTAGGCAAATTGTTCCAACCCTTGCAGCCAAAGCTTAAAGTATCAGAGACACAGGGACAGGCTGATTCCACAATTTCCCACGAATAATAAAATAAATATCATAGTTTTAATAACCAGGGCCTTGTTCTAATCTTATAATTATTCATTTTAATATCCACGTAAAAGCTGTCTATAATACGGTGCGATAAATAACTATTAAAACTTATTCGATATTTATTGGTTTATTATGCTGCCTTTTTAATTTTGTCAATGTATATAAAGGGGGGATGAAAAGCTAGCAGATTTATTTAATATTAGTCATCCTTATCTTCCCGTGACTTTGGTCAATGCATTTAACCTTAATGAAAGAATTATTGTGCCATTTAAAGTGAAATAATATAGGAATAAAGGAGGCCAAGTTAATTTTTATTTATCGCATCGTATTATAGACAGCTTTCCGCGGAATTTAAAATGTAAAGTTCTAAGATTAAAACCATTTATTTTAACCTCGAGGGGCCGAAGCTTTTATTAATTTCATGATTTTTATTTTAATATTAATGGAAACATGTAGTCAATACGATGTTATGCATGACTTTTCTTTCAGTACGTCTTAGAACCATGTTATCAACTTAAATTTACGACAAATTTTCCCCTGCCAATATATCCACTTATAGACTATATCCATTAATACAACACCTATGTAGTAATTTCTTTAAATCAAATAATTACCGAAACAATAATGGTTTAAGAGTTAGATAATGATGGACGGAAGTACGGACGGACGCATGTAAATACAGGGGTCTACAGGGATAAGTCAATGGCCGATAAATTGATAAACATCCCCAATGATGTTATACAAAATTAACCCTTTTTTACATTATAATTAGTGGTTGAAACGGTTAGACACTTAACTTAATGCACCGTCCAATCAAAATTATTACAAAACTTTGGGGACTGGTGTAAATAAACAGCCCAATGTCCCCTACCATCCTGATGTTAACAACTTTAGCACTGGTATTCACGCTTCCTTTATGGACATACCAATCAGGATTAAGGGATAAATAATGTACAGGAAATCTGTAACAATTCTTTTTAATTAATAATCAAAATTTAAAAAAAAAGTAATGTTATTTTATCAATGTAAGACTAGACTGTAGTCATGATTATGGTAAAATAAACTTTTATATCGACATGTCGACAATGAAGACTTCGCTGGATTAGAACTGCACTGGTTCTTGGCCATACTGAAAAATCATGTATAGCATCATATTAAAGACATTTTCCACGAATATTAAATTAGAAATCGTTAAATTAATATAAGTTTTGGATTTAATCTCAAAATTTTTCATTTTAATATCCGCGGAAATCTGTCTATAAAACGATGCGATAAATAACTCATATGATTTATGCATGGTACTGTACATACGAACGTAAGCTTGTGAAATATATATTTCGTAATACAAGTATCAGCAGTCAGTCTGTCTGTCTGTCCGAATCTAAATGTAACCAACACACACCCTAACCAACCACTTAGACGTGTTTGTTCAACAAGTTGAATAGACTACAATGTAGCTAAATTTACCAATTAATATTTTTTCTCATATATCCTTAGGAAACACACATATATAAAAACTTTCCTATAGCATAAAGTAGTAAGGATTTTTTTCTTAAGCAAATTATCTCTCAAAGGTTGTTGTAAGGGGGAGAATGGTATTTTAAGCTATTTTCTACCCTCCACCTTTTTAAAGTAAAGGATCTGATGTGCTTTGTAAAAAAATGCCTTATTATAGCATTTGTTTGGTAATTTTGTTCGAAGACGCCACACTTGTTCACAAGAATAATCTATGTTAACAACCATTTAATTACTTCTCAATTATTGCCATATTAATCATTACACAAATGGATGTATTATTACTTGGATCTTACACCACATTTTCATGTTGTCTAATGAAGTGAAACTCGCAGCGGGTTAAAATAACGATTACACCCTTAAACCCCTTTACCCCATACCCTCTCCTACTAGATGAACGAACTGAACAATAAATAAATAGATACATTTTAGCAAGCTAAACTGAAGACAATTTTTCCCCTGTCATAATATCCCCGTATATTTTATATCCATTATTTTTATATTATTATATCTAACAAGGATAGCTTGCATAATAATTATTACAAGAGAAATTAATACACGTACTAATAATAAAACTAGGACAAAAATATACATTAGGAGCGGAGCAATAAAAAGATAACTTCACATAATATTCAGAGGGTAGATACTTTCCTCTAGGTGTGCACTCACTTATCAAAGTCTGTGCACTAAAGTTTTTATTATGGATGTTTGTAACCTTGTTTTCTTAAATAAACTTGTGCATAAATCGATTTATATTAATAATTTTATACACATGTGGAAAAACTAATAAATCAAGAATAGTTATTTCTTTCATCGTATTATAAACCGCTTTCCGCGGATATTAAATGTACAATTATAAGATTAAAACTAGTTTTTTTAGCCCCAAGTTGCCGAAGGCACGGGCTAAAAAAACTGGTTTTAATCTTACGATTGTACATTTCTATAATCGTAGAAAGCTGGATTTAATACGATGTTAGACATAGTTTTTTCGTATGGATGAGAACCGGTTCCTATCCACCGGATTCGAATGAATACGAGAAAATAAAATAAAATTAAAATTTGGACAGACAGAGATAAACGTATAGAGATACAGTGAGGAGACAATAGACGATAAATTCATCTACTCCCCATTTTTTCAGGGTTGCAGTACAATATTGTATATGCTTAAAGATAGATAGATAATTAGAGCGAAAAAGCGATATTTATATAGATAGAGAAAGAAAGAGAGATTTAAAAAAAGAGTAGATAGAGAGAGAGAGAAAGAGAGAGAAATAGACAGAGATAGAGAAAGATGAGAGAAATGGAGTGTGTGTGTGTGTGTGAGAGAGAGAGAGAGAGAGAGAGAGAGAGAGAGAGAGAGAGAGAGAGAGAGAGAGAGAGAGAGAGAGAGAGAGAACGGAAGAGGAATTATAATTTATAGATAATTGAATTGCAAATTTTGAAAATCAGTTGACAATTATATTTCTCATCATTGTATGCTGTGTGTGAGTCAATAAAAATAACAACAACAATTATATACATAAGTAGCGTAACATTATAATTTTTAAAAAATTTCCTGTTTTTAGACACTTTGTTCATTAATAAGTAGCGCAGTAATAAGTAAAAGAACTGTTTTAAAAAGGGATATAATTATAGTTAGGTTAATTATAATAATAAGCTACATATATTTTAGCTGAAAAAGAACATTAAACTGTTAAAAGTATTAATATATTTTGGCATATATGTTAAACATCAAAAAGTTACCACAATTGATGTCCTTCAAGTTATTATCGTACTTTATTTCAGCTCTTGAATTATTTTGGGCACAAAGGGATGTACGTCTGGATATAAACTTGTTGTAGCGTAGCTTCGCTACTAACAAGACATCTCTTTCCGTCAATAATTTTCAAGGTTCCTCTAAACTGATAGATTCATTATTGTTGTATTGTATTCTCAAACATTTTCATTAGGTTTCAAAGTAGACTAGGTCACTGTATCTTATGCTAAATAAATCAATATGTAATTACCAGATTTTCATGTACTCTGATAAAATAATACTCGAAGCTGGCTAAAGTAACGATATCCCCCCTTCCACTAATTTTACCCCATCCGTTCCAATTCTTCTGGTTGAACGCACTGATCAATAAATGAGCTCTATATTAGCAAGATAAATTGTGGACCAAATTTCCCTTATCAAAATAACAACGTATTTCCTTTATACATTATTAAACATATACACAAATTAAATTGTAGCAAGTATAAGTATAAGTATCACTTTATTAGTATAACACACTATAGTAATGATAAATCCATTACGGATACATACAAAAATAAGCATGAGAGTTACCCTTTATGTCTATTGAAATATTACCAAGTTTGAAGCCAATATTTTTGGCAACAATGATCGTACACACATGTAAGACAAGCTTTGTTATATCTTAAGTAATTTTTCTACCAATCAATCAATTATCATCAAGAGTGGTTTCATTTTATAAGAAAAATATTAAAAAAGATACTTCATCTTAATGAAAAAAATACAGTTCCTTTTTTAAAAGTGTATTTAAAGGCACTCCAAAACGACATTGTATAGAACACTAACAAATAAAAAAAAAATTAAGGGATGTCCAAAAAGGGGGTGGGGAGGGTAAAGTGTTTACTATCCCCACAAAAAGAAGTAAAAAGCTTGGACGTCCTTGCTACATTTTGTGAGGATAATAATTATATTTGAACATTGCCCTTCTTTCGAACTCTTACTGCTTTACATTTGAGAATGTATTTAAAAATTTTAATAGGATAACAGTTAATAAATTTGTATTCGCTCAAATTCTTATTTTAGAAATCATAAGCTTGTAAAAACAGGTAAATTATTAGAGGAGACGAAAGGATTGTAAATTAATTTGACCATTATTGTCCGTAAACAAAAAAAACTTTAACAAAAATCTGTGGCAATTTTATGAGAACTCTTTTATGCAGAATTGTGCACTTAATATTCTGTAGAGCAATAATTCTATAATTTAATAATGGATGTGTTATTACATGGATCTTACACCAGATTTTCATGTTCTATAATAAAGTGAACTCTGTACCGTGCTAAAATAACAATCTCCCCCATCCCCCCCTCCCTTACCTCATCCTCTTTTCTCCTACTGGATAAACGGCCCGACCAATAAATGCGGGGGGAAATTTCAACCTAAATTGACGACAATATTTCTCCTGTTATATCATCCACGTATATTCTACATCCATTAATTAAATAGTATACTTGACCTTCTCACTATGAACAGACACTTAAATTCTACGTTTTTCCAAATGATTTTTATTAAATATATAAATTTTGCTTTTGCTACATATTTTTTTTGCTCATACTTTGATTGATTGATACTAAATAGTCAAATTAGTTACTGAGAATCCTATCCTGTCTTATTGCTAAATTTATTTATAAAAGTTTAGGCCCTCATAACAGTGAACATAAATAAAACAACTAGATTTTGAAAAAAAGGGCATAATAAAATAAAATTAAAATGTGCGAATTTTCTTCAGATTGCATGAACCTAAATCCATAATCTTAATTGTTAAATATTTTCTGAACTGTTGGTCAAACAAAAGGGCTTTGCAATGTGAATAATTTTTTGCTTCATCATATTTTAAATCAAAGAGGGAGGGGACATTGGGCCGTTTATTACACCAGTCCCCAAAGTTTTAAATAACGTTTTCTTATTCGTTGGCTTAATATCTTTGGAGACTTTATTGAATTTTGATTGGTTGGATGATTAAGTTGGGCGTCCAAACATTTCAATAACTAACTGAAATCTATAATTTTGTGTATCATCATTAAAGATGTACATCAATTTATCGGCCATTGTCTTATCCCTTTTAAACCCTGATTTCAAATCCCTTTTAACAACTTTGGTTGCAGTAAAATTTCTTGTACTGTCAATAATTCAATTCGTGCTATCAACTTGTTCGCCAGTTAAAATTATCATTATTTTGTATTTAGCATCCTATATGTTATAAATAAATCATAAGTATTGAAATATTATTTTGACTTGCAGAAAAGTTGGAAATATAATTTTTTTGGCTTGCTTCTAAAATTTTAAAGGGGTTAATAAATAATTTTTAAAGTTTTTTTGGTGGGGGTGGGGGAGTTAACCGCCCCATTGGATGTCTTTCGTCTAAAACTGACTTCCTAGCTTTATATTTCACGGTCAGATTTGATTAAAAAACGAAATATATTTAAGTTATATTAAAATATGTATATATATATATTAATCCAATTATATAATGATTTTCTCTGCATATTTTTGATTGAGTTGGCAATAAAAGTTGTGTATGATGTATAGAATTAGACTTAGGGCTCGGCATCCGCGCGTCAGCCGCGCGTAATCCTCAAATTTAAACCCGCTTTTGTGACAGACTATTTTCGAAGAGATGGATAACCTGTTTAGGAACAGGTTTAGACATCCAGCTGAATTTTTAAGTTATAATATGACAATTTTTACTGAGGCTCACAGGCGGCTGTCGCGCGGCTGCCTAGCCCTGACAGAATTAGTTCAAGTCTCAAGCTGTGAAACGGAAATTAAATGAAAGCTTATTACAAAACATTTCCAGCTATTTTTCACAGTCACAGACATAAATCACATGTACAAATGAATATGTTCTATTATTAGACTAGCAGCTACTACTCTAGCCTTTAGGGGAGGGTTGGGAAGGTTTGGAAAATACCAAAAAATATTCAAAGATATTTATAAAGTTTTACTAAAAAGAACATCCAATTCGGACCAGTATCTTCCGCGATCATTAGAAGATACAAAAAACCTACTTTATAGTATAGAATTAATATTTCACCCAAACTTTTTCTATTCTAACTAACATTTTGTCTAATAACTTTTAATTTTTTTTAACTATTTTGATTTTTAAGAATAATTACATGTTAATTCATCAAACAAATTTTTAAAAGGGGTCTAATAAAATTCTAAGACTTTTAGTTGTAATACGGATTTAATAAACAGTTTAATTTAAATATAATAAATATGATTTTTTTTACTCAAAAAAGAAATGATTGTATTTTTTTTTACATAATATCAAAAAAAAATCTTTACTTTTGTGTCTCGAACCTCACAAAAAAGGCTCAGCAATGATAACCATATTTTTTTCTTTGTTTCCGGTGTTTTATCCATTTTTGTTGTGATAGGTGCCTTGCCTTTATAGCCTGAAACGTACATGTACTCTAAAAATGTAAACAATTATTTGAAATATTTTTTATATTGAAACTAAGCATAATTCATATTGCTTATATTTTTGTTCAATATTTTGTAATAAACTAGCATCTAGAGCTTTATAATAGCCTGAAAATATCGCAAAACCATTCTAGGACCTATGTAAAGACTCCCTAGAATGGAGAACACATTTGTCTCTGTTCTAATATTAGTAATATTACATAAAAGCCTTACTTACTACTTTTTATAGTTGGATGGATTAGATATATATAATCATCAGCATTTTTTTTTAAATTTAAATATTTTTGCAGTATATGTATTGTTGTTGTTTTAATGTTGTTATTTTACAGTGCATAATACACACTTCGTTGTTTCAACAATCTTTTAGGTCGTCTAAACTTCTTTCCAATAAATATACAGCTTTAAATGTTAACTTTTAATACTCATTTATCTTTAGTCTTTATGGTGTATTTTCAAAGTACAGACGCATAGAACATCAATAATTAAAAGTATTCGTTTAAATAAACTTGTGAATGAGCCTTGGCGACCTTTCTTAAAAGTTGTTCATAAAATAACAATGATACTATACAAAGCAAAGAACACATAGCAAAGGTTAAAATTCAACCGTAAAAATAATATTTACCCCTCCAAAAATCGTTAGTTAACGTTTAAAGTTAGTAAATACTGAAGTTATAGCTACATTATAAAGCAACCATAAAAATGTTTGTAAAACTTAAAGTCATAGGATGATTCTTTCATTGATAATTTTATTTCAGAATCCCGCGGACGAGTACGCTCCAGATCCAGAACAAGAGGCAACAAGGATGAACCAGGTACAAGATATTCCTTCCAGTATAGCTTCGAAACCGATTGATATCTGCTGGATAAGAACCGATTCGAAGCCATACTGAAAAATCAAGTATAGCATTGCATTACGGACAAATTTCCCCGGAAATTAAAACAAACCATAATATTCATTTTTTATTTTGATATCCGCTGAAAGCTGTCTATGATAAGATGCGATAAATAACTATTATTTTTTTTTTACTTTATTATCCACTCATTTGCCTTGATACAGTTTTATTATTTCAAAACAAGGATGACAACATCCCTTAGAACGAAGCTTTTAAATAAAATGGTAAAACAAACGTTAGCACTTGTAAAGTGTCAATACTCAGACGGACTACGGAAAGACCTACAGGCCCTAATTATAGATAAGCGTTGCTCAAAAAACCCTAAGTATATTATTCATTAAATAGATATTATAGGGTGGGTGATTATTCTACTACATTAAAATACTTAAAATTAAAGATCTTTATTGTTAGGAACATCTTCAAATAAAAGATGCATAGGCGTCCAAGGGGGGGGGTAATGGGCCATTTGGCACCCCCAAACGATTTTGGGGGTGCCTAGGCCTAGGCCGTAGGCACCCCCAACGATTTTGGGGGGGGTATTTACCCCCCCCAAACGATATTGGGGGGGGTAATTACCCCCCCCAAAATAAATGTTCTCTAAAAAAATTTTTTTTTGGGGGGGGGTATTTACCCCCCCCCCCAAATTGAATGTTCTTAAAAAAAAAATTTTACTGAAAATTTTTTTTGGGGGGGGGGATCTATGATGTAATTGTAAAGCACTGAAGATTCCATAAAATAGATACCTAACTAAATTAAATATTTCATTAAATAATGAAAAAGAATTTCTATAGGCGATTTCTTTTGGGAGGATGTCAGGGTGTCTCAAAACTAGTTATAAAACTTACCAGGACCTATAAGACGCTTCACTTTAAAGTATAATCATATTGGTTCATTGGTTAGTGAGTTAATTATTGTATTTTTATGTTCTAAAGAATGAGATACTACTATATATTTGAATAGAAGTGGCGCCCTTAGCATCTAAGAACTCGTGTTTTCTAAAGGGTAAAAAGGGAGGAGAAAAATAGCCTAAAACCACTCAAAGGATTGACCTATAATAGTGTGGAACCATCATGGGATCTATGTGAAGCTTTCCTAAAAAGGAGAACTCAGTATCAAAAGTAATGAAATCTGAAGCTATAGTCAAATAAACCTTACTTACTACTTTATGTTATAGGATAGTACTTATTAACTTAATAGATTAGGTAGGTGCTTTTTTTACATAATTAAATTACCCCCCCCAAAAATTTTACCCCCGGGGTAAATTAGTTTGGGGGGGGTATTTACCCCCCCCAACAGACTTTAGGGGGGGTAATTACCCCCCCCAATCAAATTTTACCCCCGGGGTAAAAATTTTGGGGGGGGTAAAAAAAAATTTCGGCGCGCTTCGCGCGCCATTTTACCCCCCCCAAACACGAATTACCCCCCCCCCTAAAATTTTTTACCCCCCCAAAAAAAAAAGCTTGGACGCCCCTGAAAAGATGTACCATAAAATTATATTTAAAGTTAATATTAAATTGTTAACAAGTATATATTTACACAATTACTTCCTCTCTTCGGATAACATGTATTATAGCTACACGCACAGAGTGTTCTTGCGGTATTAGCTTCCATTCCAATTTTATTTTACTTAAAATATGAACTTTTAGAAGTGATTTTAGGACATAATGTAGTAATTTTTTTTAGTTTTAATTTTTATATTGTTTTCTAATTTCTGTTTACTAGAAAAAGAACCTATATAATTATATTTTTTCCTCCTCATCTATTTTTTGAAAACTGATTCATATTACAACAAGGTACAATATTATAAGTGAAGCTTCTCCTTAATCAAGTCTTAGAAATGTTTTTAGCAGTTTTGCAACAATTTTACTTCCAATTTTGTTTAGACTTATTCATTAATATTCTGTTTTTTTCAGTTCTTACACTCTTTAATGAATGTTGCCATCCTTGTTTTTATCCAAAACTGTATGAAGTATTCCAGACATGTGTTAAAAATACACAGATAAAAAATTCCACTAGTAAAAATTATATGTTTGTGTGAGTCTTCAATGGATGTAGAATATAATTGGATATTATGACAGGGGAAAACTTGTCGTCAATTTAATTTGCTAACATGGAAATCATTTATTAGTCAGTATGTACATCCAGCAGGAGAGGGGGAATAGGGTAAAGGGGTTGGATAGAGAGGATCGTAAGTTTAGCCAGATACATTTATCATTTTATTAGAGTGCTATGATAATCTGGTATAAGATCCAAGTAATAATAAATCCATTGTTTGTGTGAGTCTTCACAAGGAAATAACATCAACTTATTATGTAAATAATCGGTCAAACATCCTTTCCGCATAAATCTTTTTTTACAGAAATGCATAAATCGAAACAATTTGTAAATAAGAATGTTGCAAAATGCTTAAAAATGTGATTCTGTCTAAGAACATACTTACATTTTTAAGTACCTAATTATAGAGATTTTTAGCTTAGAATATTGTACTTTGTTGTCCAAAATATTAGTATTCCAAAAATCAGATCAGTAGGATAATTATATCACATTTGTTATTTGTTTTTTTCTAATAACAAACACTTGAAGATAACATTGTGGAAACTATTGTATACCAAATAATCATACATAGTAGTTAGATAACTAACTTTCAAGGAGGTTTTTTCAAGTAGACAAATAAGCATACGAATAAAAAGATGATCATCGAAAAAAATGAGAAATAGAAATGATAATTTAGTTTTGATAGACTATTATCTATTTTGCCATTCTTGTTTTTAATTTTTCTATAAAAAAGTGTACTTTTTGGAATAGCTTTGAAAACCACAAGCTATTACACGGTAGAGCATTCAAAGTTTTAAAATCAAAATTTCAAATGATTTCTGTGTCTGCCAACTCAAGAATTTAACTGTGCAAAAAATGTAAATATATAATAATCATATTAGTTTTGATATTTTAAAGATATTCAATGTTTTTTTTGCTTAATAGTTTCTTTTTACAAATTCTGTTGAAATGACCCTTTAGTTTTGTGCATATTTTTTAAGAAAACATTTTGTAATTTGGCAACTTAATTTGTATTTTATTTGTTCTTTTCCATATGGTCTTGGCAACATAATTCTTTACATAATATTTAAGCAATGGATAAATGTATTAACAAATCACAAATTAATGTAACTTGCTTCCTTTTCTGTTTTCTGTTAGGGAGATGTGATTTTGAGGGGGTGAAAAAGACAAAAGTGAACCTCCCTTAATTCAAATTTTTTATCAAATTAAATGTTTTATAGAATTTTAAAAATCTGAACTGTACAACAGAAAATATTTTTTAAAAGAAACATTTGGTAACTCCTTCAACCCTGACATCATATATATTGATATCCAGGGAAAAGACAAGTGCCAATAAATTGCTGTACATCCCCAATAATTATGCACAAAATTACCCCTTCTGTAGATTACAATTAGCGGTTGAAACGTTTGGACAATCAATTTAATGAACCAACTAATCAAAATTCAAGAAAAGTTCCCAAAATAGTTAAGGCATCGAATAAGAAAACATAATTATAAAACTTTGGTGACCAGTGTAATAAACAGCCCCACGTCCTCTGCCTCCCTGAGACTGAGATCAGCCTGGAAAAATTATAATTGGACGGATCGGACATTCGTCATGGGAGACTTGTCTCAACATTTCGTAATCAATGCATTGTCCTATTTAATTAAACTGGTGACAATACAGTGCCCCTCCCTCCCCGCAAATCCTGTACAGTTTTAAGTTTGGAGGATTGCTTTCAAAATAGTTTTATATTCAAAGCCTATTTGGAATTTGGTGCTTGTAAAATTTCCACCAATAAAGATATTATATTAATTAATCTATAATACAGTAGTAGTTCTAGTTCTTGATGCCTGTCCGTCTGTATGTCCGTCTGTCTGTCCGTCCCTTAAGATCTCGGTAACCACTGAACCGATCGGATTCTACTCTTCAGTGAATATACCTACTGGTCCTGTGGTGGTTTTAGGCTATTTTCTTGGGGGGTGTGACACCCCCAACTTCCCCAAAAACAAAAAAATTCCCCGCCCCAATTTTCTTAGTGGCTAGGGGCGAAGCCGCTAGTTAATAATAATTCATGTCATGAAAGTTTACAGTTTTCAATCTTTTCCCTTATATATTACCCATTTAATTAAAATTTCTCTTATATAAAAAGTCTATATTTGTATCAAAATTAATATGAATCTTAAGTAGAGTAAAAAATGCAGGTCAAAATCAAAACTCTAGGATTTTGTTTTAAAATAATCTTTTTACTTGTTACACCAATGGATATAATATACGTGGATATATTGACAGGGGAAAATTTATTGTCAATTTAGGGTGGTAAAATGAAACTCAATTTTGGTTGTTTCTTCATCCAGGGAGGGGATGGGGAAAATTAGCGGGAGTTCGTTATTTTAGACAGCTGCTAGCATAATTTTATCATAGTGCATGAAAATATGGTGCAATATCCAGTAATACTATAGCGAATGTTACTCCATAAAAGTTTGAAGATACTACAATAGCAATAACAATAATTACATACAACACCAGGGACGCAGGGATGGGATCATATTACGCTGAATTTAAAAAAAAATGCTTATATGTATGCCGTTGGTAGATGAAAATATTGCGGAGGGGGGGAGGGGTGAAGATTTTTAGATTATTTTGTATCTTATACATATTTCTGAAGAAAAAAACATCGACTAGGCAATGTAATCTTCATAGCCATTCAAAAGAAATTTAAAAGAATTCTAAAGGATTTTGTTAAGTTTTCATGCATGTACTTAAAAACATTGAAGTGTAGGTAAAGTGCCGTTTTATAGATCTTAACTAATTTATAGACTTTAATTTAGCTCTTTTTTAAAGCGAACCTTTCTATGATTATTTTTTTATTAAATGCGAAGCTTTTTCTTAATTAGGGTGTACGTCCGTCCGCACATAACGGTCAGCTTTGTTCATGTTCGTTCGTATAGTACGATTAGACAGAGTATTCTAACTTTTACAGAACTATATTTGATGTTTTTAAACATTTCATTGCTTTCAGATAGAATCTTCAGCAATGATAAATGAATTATTTTTAAATAAGATTATTGTCTTGATTCATTAATTGTTATATAACGGTAATGTTTTGGATAGTTTTTCAAGACTTGGAAATTTGGAAGGCTTGCCTTCTTTTTTCCCCTTAATGGTTTTATATCCCCTTTTAAATGCTGTGCACGCCACTTATCCAACCTTATTTTTTGCTTAAAGTTTTTAGACAACCACTCCTCCAAAAAAAAACGCTGTCTTATTACATAGGGCAAATTCTGAGTTTAAAATTTTCATTTTTAACGTGGTTCCAATCCACACATACCAATGTTGACGAATTTCATTCAAAATATGTGTCAACTTTTTTGTATGCTATATTTTATGAAAGTATGTACCAAATACAATACTACCTAAAATCCCTTTTTTCTTAAGCAGACCACAAATATCTCCAAGATAAAAAAGTATGAACTTATAAGAAAAGTTGTTTACCCGACCCAAGTGGTGGGGACATTTTTCGTCTGCTAGCAAATTGCTTTCTGCTCTTTTATAGCGTTAATTGTTGTGTTAATATTTTCGATACTATTGCCTGATATTTAAAGACCTAATTGAAAGTCGGAACAGGGTAACTCTCGCTGCTATTACCTTTTAATTTTTATCATTTTTTAGGAAGGGAGAGGGTGTAAATTGTCCCACTTGCGAATTATGAAAGTATACCAAATACTGCTGAAATTTTGATAAGGGCGACATATGTATTTTTGCAAATATTTTCATGACACTGAAAATTTAAATCTTGTCTATGAGAATTATTTCTTCAGTCTGGCTTTGAAACCGATTAATAACCGCTAGATTAGAACCAGCTCTCAGCCATACTGAAAAATCAAATATCGTAACATATCATAGACAATTTTCCATTAATAAAAAATCATAAAAAAATACCAAAAATACTAATTTGCTAAAATGAACTTAGCTTGTTAACACTACATTACTTTTTTCATAGGCTAATATTTCCTTCAACAAAAAATGTCCACAATGGCCTTTTTGCTTAGCACTTGGAAAGCTTAGGTTTTATGTATATAATTACCACATTGGTCATTGGGGTGTAAAAAAATAAATTTTAAAAAGATAAAGCACTTTTTGAATTGCTTCACCCAAAACTTTAGAGGAGGCCGGGGCAAGTTGGAAATTAAACTAAGACCACCCCGAAATATTAATAAAGCTTCTCTGAAAAGTATTACTAAAACTTGAGCTTTAGCCAATAAAAACCTTATTACTTTATATAATTGGGTAATTATAATAATTGTCAACGCTTATTTCTATTACCGATCTTAAATATTGTTAGCTTTTTAAAGATGCAATACTCTTATATAAAAGTTAAGTTATTTATTTAGAATATATTTGTCTATTTTAATCTAATGTTTATAATGTTTAGTTTATAGTGCTAACATATTATCAAAGCATCACCTAGCCTAAACAAACACACGATAATTTAAGCGATAAACGGACTTATAAAAATATTTCTTTTTTTATTAATTATTTTTTGTTTGTTTGTCAGCCGAAAATTTTATATGTTTACACCTCTAAAATATTCAAATAATACAATTTTTATTTTCTTTTAAATTTCTTTAAAAATAAAGTTATTTAATCGTATTAAAGTTAAATGGTAGACGGTGGGGGGGGGTTAAAAGGGGTGTTACTTTTAAAAGACCTTTCATTTTACCCTCTCAAAATTAAAAGCTTTGACGTCCTTGTACAGGATCGCCTTGTTTATGTTTATATCGACATAATTGAAACTATAAGTCAACACAGTGCCTCCATTTTAAAGCAAAACCTTTTTTTGGTAGTTAAATTTTTCTGTCATCCCTGTGGTTAATTCATAATTGTGCTAAACTGAAAATTTGTACCTTGTAGAGCCAAATCATTGGTTTTTGGCTTGGTTGCTAACTAGACCAGTTTTGGTTTTCTTTTTATATTACTTCTTTTTTTCATTTAATTGTAACTTTAGATAAGTAATCTGTATGGCATTTTTTGGATTTGGTTTGATCAAGTGTCATTTAGTCATAAAAAATGGTTGGACCAAGTAAAAAATATAGCTATCCTTCCCTACGTTTGGTTTTGAGAGGTTTTCACAGGTCGTCCCAGGTGGAGGGTAGAGAAAATGATGGTCACCTTCCAAATAAACTTTTGAGTTTTCCCCCAAAAATATTTGTAAATACTAAAGATTATTTATTTTTGGAAGCTATTATCATACCTCTTCCCTCTAAAAAAAAACTTTTAATAACCTAAGCTAAGTTCTATTTGTAATAGTCTTCATTCATTAGATATAAAGAAATTAAAAGAAAAGTAAAATTCTTGTTACAAAAGGTTGATGTTAATATTTTTGCATCACGAATGAACAGTTTATCAAGTATGATGAATTGTCTAGTTAAATCCCTTAAACCTCTAGTGGACCATTTATAATCAACCCTAGTCCCTTTAGTTCACTATCCCTCGGGGCTCTGTTTTTGACAAAAGTTTTTTGTTTGATATAATTATCCAATTCATCTGATATTTGGTATACTGATTCATAGGACAACAAAATACGATGTTATAAGCGAAGCATCTCTATAATCAAGTCTTAAAAATATAAGTATGTCCTTAAACAGTACAATTTTCTTACGATTTATACATCTATATTTGACATTCTTAAAGTGTTAACGTTCGTTTGTCCTTCCTTTATAGAGCTTCGCTTTAATGGATGAAGTCATCCTTTTTTTCTTTAAAAATCTAAAGTAATGGAAAAAGTTAAGGGTAGGATTTAGGGGGAATATTAGGAATTCACAGTCAAAATATAGAAATATTCAAATTGTCTTATGCAACATTAATAAACCTTTATAGTTGGTAATTGTGACAAATTATACCCTCCACATTTAACAAGATTTATTAATATCTGCGCGGAGAAAAGGTTACTGGGAAAGTAAATTATTAAACTAACCTCCAGAATTTTATAAAAATTTATACTTAAAACTAATATATATTTATTGTTATTAATAACTTAGATTTGCACAAAAACTAATGACGTTTTAAGTTATTATTTATTAGGTGTGACGATCATTCTAATAAATTTCTATTGTATAGAAAGATCAGTTTTATACTATTTTAATTCTATTGAAGTATCACTCTAATGAATCTCTATTATAAAGAAACATCTATGTAATATTATTATAAGAATCTTTCAAATATTTTATTTTTTCTATTGAAGTATCACTCTACTGAATCTCTATTATAAAGAAACATCTCTGTAATATTATCCTAAGAATCTTTCTGATATTTATTATTTTCTATTGAAGTATCACTCTAATGAATCTCTATTATAAAGAAACATCTCTGTAATATTATCCTAGGAATCTTTCTAATATTTATTATTTTCTATTGAAGTATCACTCTAATAAATCTCTATTATAAAAAACATCTCTGTAATATTATTCTAGGAATCTGTCTAATATTTTCATTCTTTTGCATTTCCTTTGAACACAAAATATTTGCACATGTAATTGATTCTACACATAAGATAATTGTTAACATCCGCTAGTTTTTTATACTGTTTTTTTTTTAATTTGTTGTTTTATTGATCCTAATCCTAACGGGCTGTTTTTTAAGTCAATTATTATCAAAATTAAGAATTTAAAACATTAATTTTCAAATGTTTGTATTTCTTTTTATCTTATTTCTTTATGACAGACAAACAGACAGAAATCTCATTTCCCCCATAGCGTTATGGTCTGACGGACAGACACAGGGAAATATAGAGTAGCTTCGCTACTAAAAAAACTAAGACATTTAAATTTTAGGTAAAAAATCATCAACGAAAATAAATGAAACATAAAATGAGAAAATAAATTATAAAAAGGGCGTTGTAGTTGGAATTTGTTTCGAGGTACTAATCAAACTGAAGGCCTAGATTTCCTCCCTTTTTATTATTTTCTTTCTAGGTCTGACCTTCTCCTGTCTACCAGAGTTATAATTTAATATCATCTTAATCATCTTAGTTTATAATTAAATCATTTATCTTTCTATTTCTTTTTTTAACAGAATACAATTTTTTATATAAATTCTAGTAACTTTTGTTTTTATTTTAGTGTGTGGAGAAAAGCGAATGAGCCGAGTTGAATCTTTGAAAAATCTCATCTTGCACGGCAAAACCCAGCTGGGCAGTAACAATTCGGCTGCAGGCGACAGCCAGCAACATCTGGCAGCTGCCGAGGGATTTCCTGGATTCCACTGCAACTGCAGACACACTGCAAACAGGTAAGACTTCATTTTTAATGTATATTCCAGTATGTCCGTTGAATTAGAACCGCTTTTCAGCCATACTGAAAAATCAAGTGTAGCATCGTATTACAGACAATTTTCCACAAATTTCATATATTTATCAGCGGAAAGCTATACATAATACGATGTGATAAATAAATATTGCTTGTTAATTGATCCAAGTCTAAAAATGTATTTACTTTCAAGTAAGTAATCTACATTTATATTAAAATATCATAAATGTCTAGTGATTAAGTAACATTTTATAATCTAAAATAAAGATTTGTATTATATCTTTACTTTTCATTTTTAATTTTAACGTGTTTTGTTCTGTGATGTTCTGGGATAGGATATTGGGCTGTTTATTTTACTAGTTTTAAAATAATGTTGGCTTATTCGTTGGCTCAACAGCTTTGAATTTTTATTGGTTAATTTATAAAGTTGAGTGTAGTACAAACGTTTCAACCACTTATTATAATTTTCAGAATGGGTAATTTTGTGTATCATCATTGGGGATGTACATCAATTTATCAGCCATTTTTTTATAAACGCGTCTTGCTTTAATACAAGATTTCTAACGATTCCATACGAAAATGACATTTACGCACAAACACATTGACAATAAATGTATAAAATTATCCTCATTTCATAACATGCAATTATCACTTTACCAAGCTTTTCAACACTAATTATGTCAACAGTTCATCTGGAAAAGTACATCTAATTTTAGCCAGCCTTAAACTATAATCAAATTCAAATAACAAACAATTTTAGTTGTTTTTTTATGTAATTTAAAATAATGTACAAATGTACAATAAAGGTTTTTGAAGACAGTTGTCTGCAGATACGTAATTTAAATAGTCTGTGTTTTTTTTTAATTAATTTAATTTTCGCTTCTAAAAGAAATTGCAATAAAACAAAGACAGATTTTTCAAGATTTTTGTCGAGATTTGGTGAGCAAAATAGTTACAGGCAGGGTACTTATGGGATAAGATTATAGACAAAAAATTCATGTAAATCATCCACCAATGATGAAGAACAAAATCAATTCTTCTGTGGATTAGAATTATTGAAAAGTTTGAAACCAATCAAAATTTGATAGAAATACCTAAATTTTTTTATCAAAATAACTTGGTTATAAAACTATAGATACCAGTTTAATCTATAATATCCCTTCTTCCCCTGTTATATGTGAGTTATATAGGAGCCTTACTCTTGGAGTATTAACAATTGATCCTAATTGAATGCCGGTAGTTAATTTTGGGGTCAACAAAGAGTCAACCTAAACTCTTTTTCATTGCAATTAATGTCAATCTTGACCCTAACTTCTGACGAAAGATGTTTGACCCATCAATATATAAAATATATTTCCGCGAACTGCTTCTTACTCGTGCATGGATGCAGGGAGAGATGGACATTAGACTGTTTATTACACTAGTCCACAAAGTTTTATAATAACTTTTTCTTATTCGTTGGCTTGACAACTTTAAGGACTTTTATTGAATTTGAATGGTTGAGTGTCAAAAAGTTTCACCTACTACTTGAAATCTACAGAAGGGGTAATTTTTATTTGTCATCATTGCAGATGTTTATCAATTTATCGGCCATGGTCTTATCCTTTTAAACCCGTGAGTTCAAGTCATGGTTAACTTTTAATAAACATTGATTGAAGTTTGTTAATGTTTATATATAGAGTTTAAAACTTGGTGGATTTTCATTTAATATGAAAGAATTGCCTGAATTAGTGAATTTGCACATTTATTTAACAAAAACCGTTCTTAACATTTTAATGAAATATTTGCCTATTTTTCAATTACAGAAAATGGTAGTTTTTGAAATTGTATCTTTGTCATTAAAAATATTGTCATCCTTGTTTACTAAAGATAAAATTTTTATATTAGTAAAACATTGACCGAAAGTACACATTTTTCCGCATGTTTGAGATTTCTCTTGAAAAAGTGTTATAATATGATTGATTACTATTATCTCACCATCTTTCAGCCAAGCTATAGGGTGCTAATATATGCTGTCCTTTCAGTTCTGCCAAAATTTAGAAAATATTAAAGATTATCAGAAACGCTAAACTTTAATACTTTTGTAAGGATTGTACAGGGTGTTTCAAGAGAAATGCGTTTTTTAAAAACTTAATTAGGCATAGAAAATGAAACAATTATCTAAAATGCTTTATATATTTGGAAAACCTATTCTGGGACATTTATGTTTCAAATATTTTAAAATGATTTTTTCGACAAATTATGCCTTAAAAACGGGTTTTTCCAAAGACCTTGATTTTGAAGATTTGCAAAATTTAAGGTAGTGGAAAAAATGCCCTCATTTTTAAAATTCAAATTGCGCGGCTTGTATTAATAGGAGAAAAACGTTATGCATACCGTTAGAATCGTTATAAACTCTAGTTTTTGAAAATATAAGTGCCATTTTTGTGCTATTTGTAGTTTAGGAACTACATTGAAAAATGTGAGAAAGGTTGAAAAGTTTTAATTAAGTTGGAACATTTTTTTACTTAGCTCCTAAACTATACGTAGCACAGGAATGGTTCTTATATATCCAAAAACTAGAGATTATGCCGATTCTAACGATATGCATGAAATTTTTCTACTATTAATACAAGCCGCACAATTTTATTTTTAAAAATGAGGCCATTTTTTCCACAACCTTAAATTTTGGAAATCTTAAAAAATAAGGCCTTTGGAAAAACCGGTTTTTTAGGCATAATTTGTCAAAAAAATCATTTTTAAATATTTGAAATATAAATATCCCAGAATAGGTTTTCCAAATATATAAAGCATTTTAGATAATTGTTTCATTTTCTATGCCTAATTAAGTTTTTAAAAAACGCATTTTTCTTGAAACACCCTGTACAATGACAAAAAAAGAAAAATAACATTTCAATTATCTTAATATTATCGATATTATAGCAGCTAGAATCAGAACAGCAAATGCTCGCGTTTTGTCTAAAACAAAATTTTGTATTAATATTCATTTTTATTTTATCGGTATTTTTTAATCTTACTGTTAATATTTATGCGGACATTATTGTACACTCTAATATATTACATACCATAGGATGTATAGAACAATATTTATCTAAGATTTTATCGGTACTAAAGCCTTTTAATCGGCAATAGGCCGGCTAGATTAGTATTCATTAGGTTAAGGTTTTAAGTCATGTAAAAACGAGCATAGCTTTAACTTCACAGTTCTAAACCTTGTGTGTGTATATTTTTTGTCAGTATTATACCAGTTTTAAAAGAAATTTTTAATTACAGTCTCTACTCAGTCTGTAGTTTGTCATCCTATAATATACAGAAATAAGTTTTTTTTCTAAAGCAAAATATCAAGGTTGTACTCTTCATGTAAGCGTCATAAATATCTTGGGTGGTTTTAAGCTATTTACCTTGGCAATCCCCGCCTCCCATTAGAGGCTAGGGCCGAAGCAGCTAGTAAATATAAAAAGTAAAAGCTTCTTCAAAAAAATTTTTACAGGGTAAATATATATAATAATTTATATGATCAATTTTCCTTATAGTTATTATAACACTTACCCTACACTTAAAAATAAATTTGTATCAAATAAACTTGACTTTGAGACAATTCACACCACTTACACATTTTTCTTTTCTTTTTGTAGCAAAACTACTTAATAATTGAGGTATGTACGTTCAAACATCTTAACTTCTGTCATTTAAACCAGAGATCTATAGGGATAGGACAATGGTCGATAAATTGATATACATTCCCAATGATGACACACAAAATTACCCCTTTTGTAGATTAAAAAGATTTTTGCATAAAAGTAAGATTTATTTATTATTGTTTTATTGCGAATATCAAAGCCTAATTAAATATGACATTATTTTAGTTTTTTACTTGAAATATCAACTTAACAGTAAATTTTTGAAAAACTTACTGATGATTTACTTTTGAAAAAAAGTTACTAATGCTTAGAAACTATAAAATTATACTTATCATACTTACTGAAGGTGCTAAAATGCTCGGGGGGTAAAATATTGTTTTTCATAGTGAGATGCGCTAGATGGATAATAGTTATTTATCGCATAGTATTATAGACAGATTTCCGCTGATATCAAAATGAAACTTCATATAATTAAAACCAGTTTTGTTAGTCCCATTATCTAGAAAAGAGCCTCATTTAAGAATGATATTGTTAATAGGAAAGTATACTCTGTGTGGTCATTTATTTACTGACAAAAAATGTACATTAAGATCTCTGAGATGATAAGTATATGGTTTGATGAAAAGTTGCTGATCAGTATTAGCCGGATATAATTATAATATTATGCTTGAACAAAGAGTAAAATAAAAGAGTAAAGCTTTTCTTTAAAAATCGCAGAAAATCTATATCCGGGGCCTTTCTTTTGTCTGTCCTTTAATCCGAGTAGGTGAAAATAGTGACTGGATTATTTTCAAAAAAAAATTGTTTAAAAGAGAAGCTAAAAAAACATGAACGTTTGCCTCTACTTTGCAAGAAAATGCGACTCTTTTCAATTACTCTATGATATAAATGTTGATGGTAGTTACTTAAGGAAATTTAATATGAGTTGGCTGTAAATTTATACTCAGTAGGGCGCGTGAGTATTGGTTAAAAATCCATTTTTTACTTATTTAAATTTCAAACTTGTAACAACTGTAAATCGATATATTACTACAGGGATGTTGCACCACATTTTCTTGTACTATGATAAAGTGATGTTCTCAGCTGGCTAAAAAACCGTTTCATTCCCTCCCTTTACCCAATCCCCTCCCCTCCTACTGTATGAACGGACTGGCCAATAATGCGGTCCACATTAGAAAGCTAAATTGTCGACAAATTTTCCTCTCAGTATATCCACGTATATCATATATCCATTCATTCGCAGTTGCCTCTTGTATATTTTTTTGTCGCCAAAAAGTCACAGATCAGCAACTCGCCCCTCATTTCTTCAAAGGTAGTTGTTTGCCCTAAAGTGCCAACTTTTTTTTGGCCCATTATTTAAATTTCAGAATAAACAATTCGCAAGCCCCCTAATACTCAGTATATAAGTACTTTAGAGTACATAATGCCTGGTCATTTATTAATGCACGAAGGTCATTAAAACTATAAACTATAAGCTTCAAGTTTCAAATGATTAATTTTAATTTTGACCAACCCCTAAAATGCATTTGGATATCAATATCTTTTGCTATGGCAGTATTATTAATTTTAGCGGTTAAAATGAGAGGTGTTTGATGCCACTTAAAAGACATTTTCTGCCGTTTTGCGTCTGTAGATCCCCTAAGATTAAGCGGTTAATAACAGCTAAGGCTTTTGTGAGACCTTAAAATATATATTATGTATGTATGTATACCCAAGGATCTAAAGGGATAAATGGCTGAAAAAATTTATGTATATGATAAAAAAAATTACCCCGTATGAATATTACAATTAGTGGTTTAAACGTTTGTACATTCAACCTAATGAACCACCAATCAAAATTCAATAAAAAAAGTTGTTATGCCTACGAATTAGAAAACTTTGGGGACTAGTGTAATAAACAGCCCATTATCCCCTCCGTGATACCATATAAATAGGAGATTATGATAGGTTTTGATTAATATATAAAATTACATTTCAAGAACAATGCAAACCAAACACCCAACAATGTAATAAAAAAATTGCTACTTAAAAAGGACACTCAATGAATATAAAATTTATATTTTTCAAAGGTTTAATAAATATTGTTTTAACAAAGGCTCGGCAGCCAACAAAAGCCGCGCGCGTTGTTTAAAGGCATCAAATTTCAATTTAGTCACACTTTAGCCGCACAGCTTTCAAGCCATCTAATTTCTATCTTTTAGTGCGATATTCATTTATTAGCTTTTTCAGTGAGTAATGATATATTTACCCATTAAAACATATCATAATTCTATCATTAAAAAAGACTCAGGAGTGCCCCTTTAATGCATTGCAATAAGTAGATAAAGGGATAACTATTAACTATAGTTTTAAAGAAATATAGTCTATTGTTAATAGGTATTTTGCGGTAAAATTTTTCAACAATTGTAAGATTTTATACAAAAACAAGAAAATATTTCAAATGTTAGTTTGCTTAGCTTTTTAAAATTCAAATGGGAATGATTTTTCAATTCTCCCTTTACCCCTGATAGGAATGGTTTGATAATGTGTATCTAATAATAGGTTTGTGTGGTGGGTATAATTCAAGCAAAAAATTTGACTCCACTTTCCTGTCGCGAGGGTTACATTACTCAAATAAGTATTTCCATGCTTTAAAAGAAGGGTTGTTCCATGGATTAGGGATCTAAAGGGATAAGACAATGGCCATTAAACTGATGTACATCTCAAATGATGATATACAAAATTACCCCTTCTGTCGATTTTAATTAGTGTTGAAAAATTTTGGACACGCTACTTAATAAACCAACTAATCAAAATTCATTAACAGGTTAAAAGTTGTTAGCCTACGAATAAGAAAACGTTAATAAGACTTTGGTGACTAGTGTAGTAAACAGACTAATGCGCCCCCCCCCCCCCCCACCTCTCGCTGTCTGTAGCTTCTCTATATTCACATCAAGTCGGTTTTTGTCCGTTTGCCAGACGCTCCGACTGTTATTCAAATGTTTTACTGTCTTACAGTTCCTGCAGTAGATTTTAAATAAATTGTCCTTGTCATTAATTACTTTAAACAGTAGATATTTAAAAGTTTTTTTTTATGTATAGTAAGAAAGAGAATGTTATAGTTTAAAATGGGTCCACAATTAAGCCAAACAAAGCTTATTTCTTCATCATATGTGGGTGGAAATTCAACAAGGATGACAACAATGGAAGCTCTATAATTTTTGTGCAAATCCTTATATAAAAGTAACAGGATTTCTGTATCTGTCTGTCTGCTGAATCGATACGTATCTCCTTTACAGTTTAGCTACTCATATGTCCTGGGAGGGTTTATAGCTATTCTGGGGTAGGGTACCACCACCCTCCCATGAGAAAATTTATAACTAAATACTTTAATGCTTTTAACGTATTGAACTACCGCAACTATAAGGACGTACTGACCTATTTATAGAGAATCCTCGCTATTAACAACATTTGACGGCGTATTTGAGTGAAAGAAAAGGAAAAGCCATTAAAGGTCTAAATGATGAATCCAAATATAGGATACAGGGATCGGGTAAGTGGAGGGGAAAAAATTATAAATTTTGAAATTTAATTTGTTTGAAGTAAAACAATTTTATATTTGAAAGTAAGTAACAGATGATAATATTAAACCATGATAAACCTTTTTCCAGTATGGCTTCAAAACTGAGTCATATCTGCTGGAATAGAACCGGTTTTTTAGTCATTATGAAAAATCATGTATGACATCGTATTACAGTAAGTTTTCCACGAACATTCATTTTAATACAAACGGAAAGCTGTCTATAAGACGAGGCGTTGATAACTATTAAGAATTTAATAAACAGGGAAGTTATATAATATTTTACTTACCTTACTTTTATAAAGTGAGAATCGAAAAAAATCTACCAATGACAAAATATCAATTTTTCTTTCTTTTTATCCATGATGTTATGATCGCATTTTCTCCTTAATGATGTTATTTTTTTGGTTCCGTCTCCATTTCTTTACATTTGGAAATCACTTATTTCAAAAACAATCAACCATTTTTTCTCTCTTTTCACGACATTTCTAAAATTTATTTTTAGTTTTAATTTAAATCCTCTGAAGGTCCTTTTTATATTCAAGTCTTAGTATTTATTTTAGGCTAATTTTGTGTTGTTCACTTCTCCTTAGATTATGAAGGCTTCCCATTATCAATTTTAGGTTTTTGGGAGTGGGGAGGTACCCTCCCCCAAAATAGATATAAACCTTTCCTTGACCTTATGATAAGGTTCACTGTAAATTAGATCCAAATCGGTTCAGCGGTTACGAGATTCTTCAGTACAGACAGATATACACACACTGGTAGACATCATGTTACATTTTTTTTATCTACAACTTTTTTTTGGGGGGAGGGGTGTTCAACCCACCAAGAAAATAGCCTAAAACCACCACAGGACCAGTCGTTATATTCCCTAAAGAGTAGAATCAAATCGGTTCAGTGGTTACCTAGAACTTGACGGACGGACGGACAGACGAACGGACAGACATCATTCTACTTTGTATTATAGATGAAATATTTTCGACAAATTTTTAATATAAGGATACTACATCTTATTCCAGCACAAATATCTGATGTCAAAAAGATGTGTGTACTCCATCTTATTTGTCCATATTAGTCCAGCTATATGTCCAACTAATGGATATAGGATACGTGGATATTGTAGCAGATTCTTGCATACCCTGATAAATGTTTCTCATAGCTGGAAAGTATTGCGATACCCCCACCCCACCCATATGACTTTTCCCCATCCCCTCCCATGACGTTGGAGGAACGTATTGATTAATATCTGAGGACAATATTAGCAACATTAATTCCCCTGTCACAATATCCACGTAGTCTATATCAAATGTCCGAACAGAGGTGTGCTGTCATTGCCGCTAATTTATCACATTATAAAAGCATCAGAAGAATCGCATATTTATTACAACAGCGATAACTTTTCTTTACATTTTAATGAACTAGCGGCTTTGCTCCTAGCACCAAGGAAATCTGTATTTGGAGAATTAAGAAAATTAGCCGAAAACCAAACTTAGATATGAAAATTAAATAGCCTAAAACAATCCAGAAACCCTTAAGAAGCTTCTGTAAAATTAGAACTGTAGTTATCGAAATGTTAAGGTACAAACAAACAAAAAACTTACTACTTTGTATATTTATATTTGTCTATTTCTTATTTGTCTTTTTCCAAATATGAAATACAATACAACTGTGGTAATGTACAGAAGTGATAGCACACCAAAAGGAAAAGATGATATATCGATAACACAATCGCTCAATAGAGATTTCAGAATATTATGGAAATGAGGAAATAAAATATTTTTAGTAGCGCAGTTGTTTTTTTATGTATGTTGTGTGTTCGTCTGTCCTTCCGGGTTTCCGTCACTAGATGGTCGTTAAGAAATTAACATATATTGCTTAAAATCAATTTTCCCGGGCAGTAATAAAAGTCTCATATTTATGGATTTATTAACATAAGTATTTTTGTTTTTACCAAGCTGCTTATGGCGACATTTATCCTTTTTTGTGAAAAGCTGAACAAATTCGACTACAAATTTGTTTAATTGCCTAATTAAAGGAAATATTTGAATTTAGAAAGATTAATTAAACAACCTATTTTACGGATTAATTTTTAATTATAGAAATGGATACCAAGTCTAATCTTTTTACTTTAAATATTTTCAAGGCTAAAAATGTTATAATATCTATTTTGTTAATATATAGATTATCCTATGTATTAATTTAAGATATTAAGGGTATAGGATTTTCATTATTTTGATTTGAGTTTTAAGGACGCCTTTATAGGTTCTGTGGTAGTTTAATTAAGATTCAAGTCTTTTAAGTTTTAGGTTGTTTTTCTGCCTTCCCTACCCAATCAAATACAAAAGCTGAAATTGTTAGCAAGATAAAGTTTATCAAATCACAAATTTTCCTTTTATTTCCAAAGTTTACTTATTAAAAAATAGAGGGGCTCTACGAAAAAGGTCCCCATCACTTGGGCCCGGTAGTTGTCTGGGTTATACATATATCCTTATACATTTATTGTTTACTTAAACTCGCGTGTGCGTCATATTTTTCTCCCTAAAAGAAAAACCGCAAATCGACCTTGCTCGATATTTTTTCCTATCCTACCACACTGTGCTTCTCGAGCAATAAAGTTGGCTCGATATTTTTTCCTATCCTACCACACTGTGCTTCTTGGACAAGAAAGTTGAAGTGGAAAACAAACTACAGATCAGAGGTTTGCATACTAAGGGGGTTGGTTTTACCCTCCTATATGTCCACCCTCTACACACCTCTAAACCTCCCCTTGAATAAGGTTTACACTACCCTGTTAAACTCCCTAATACAGCCAAGGCTGATAAGTAAAGGTAAAAGAGCCACACACACCTTATTCTAAATTAAGCTGGACTTCTAGTGGGGTAGATCTAACCCCTAACACTAAAAATAAACTCTTCTTGTTGTCTTTAATACACCCACCTGAAGCTTACACGCCCCTACAGTTAACCCAACTCGATTTTGGTTTAATGGTGGTGTCAAAATTTTGCAAGGGAGGGACGTGTATATCTATACCTTTTTTGCTAATATATATAAAAGAGCAAAATAATAAGAATTACTTTGAAATTATTTTTGTTGAGTAAACTATAATTCAACTTTTTAAAATAAAACTCAGTTGCGATATTCGCTGTAACACAGTTTGATTAAATACCAAAAAGCTAAGCGACTTCTTTCTCCTTTCTTTATCTTTAAGCACAATGTGTAAGGGTGAAAAGTTGTGAGGGGAGGGGGACACTTCGGAAGGAAGTGGGGAATTAAAAAGGAGGACGACACTGGAGCAGGCCAGGGAGGGAGGGGACAATGGGTAGTTTATTACATTAGTCCCCAAAATTTATGAATATATTTTCTTATTTGTTGACTTTACAACTTTGTGGACTTTGTTGAATTTTGATTTGTTGGTTCATTAAGTTGAGTGTCCAAACGTTTCAACTACTAATTGTAATCTACAAAAGGGGTAATTTTGTGTATCATTATTAGGGATGTACTTCAATTTATTGGCAATTGTCTTATCCCTTTGGATCCCTGGTAAAAGGCGCATCGCATCGAAGCCACCACTAAAACATAATAGATGCATTTTATAATTGCCTGTCCAATTTTCTCTCAATTTTGTTAATATATGTATGAACAGCACACAGCGGCTTTATCAGATCATAGGGCCAGGCATAGAGAGGCTCTTCATACTACATACAAATACATGTTCCATATAATCTACCTTTAAATTAAGCCCTTTCCGCTATACTTGTTTGTTTTTAAACATTTACCATATTTTTAACCCATCTTTCGTATTTTAAATAAACTTAAATAAGTTAAGGATTAACAAATGTAGGCGTAAAGTAAATTCTCATGGGTATACTTGCAAAAGGATAATTTCTACTACTGATTACGATTATACTACTGGCTTCGTCTCTAGCAATCATGCTTTATTTAATTATTTTTTCGGTTAGGGGAGGTCTATGGCCTATATTTATAACTTTCTAAAAAAAAACATTTAAAGATAGTCAACAATCCCTTTAAATTAAAATGGTAAGGCCTGCTTTACCCTTTTTAACCCCCTCAAGAAATACACCCCCCCGCAAAACCATGTGCCCGCCACTGCTTTCTATGCAGGATACAATTCCAAATATAAATGGAAGGACAGACAAGCAAACATTATTTGTTGAAATTCTATAAATAAGAGGAAATATAAAACTATTTTAATCATTGAATTTATTCATTTTCTTTATACAATCAAGCAGCCTTGAAAAACTGTAATTCCATGTAATGGTGACCATTGACTGGTTGAAAAGAATTGTATCAAATAAAAATAATTATTCATAGAGTTATGACTCTGCAGATTCTAACTTTATTCATAATATTCAAGGATGGGGGAAAATGCATCAAATGAAAAACATTTTATATTATCAAATTATTTAGAAAATGAAATAATATTTTTTATTATCTTTACTGAAAATAACAATAGATATTTTAACTCCAATTTTTATGTGTTTTTTTGATGCACTGTTCCATAATTTTGTGTTTTTCACACTTTTTATACAAGAATTTGATTAATAACTTAGAATACACTTTTTGGAGTAATTTTGATTAAAATTGTATATTAGTAATTGTTGTACTCGATTACCCATTCTCAAGAAAATGCATTTAATTTTAAAACTTTTTGTTTACATGTCCTAAGCATATAATTAGTATTGCAGCAAATATCTAATTAAGGCATGACCGTCAATCTTTTAGTTGACAAAAATATAACTCTCTTTCTGATAAAATCTTTGTCTCTGCCTTATAGAGAGACTTCAAATTTTTCTTTAGCAAGGTTTAGGCTATTTTTATTTTTATGTTGTGTTAAGAGAATCAATATATTTTTATTAATTGATTAGAAAATATGTGAGCAAAACTTCTGTATGCTGGGGTCTAATAATTATAATGTAAATAATGATGTGCGTGCATTGTAAACTTTTGATGATAAAATGCACAGAAAGTTATTAAGTAAATTACAGATACAATACTGTAATTAACTTTTATTTTACACAAGTATTTCAATTTGGACAAAACAAGTTTTGCCACAAATGATAGAAAGAAATAGTAATTTCCTAGATTTAGTAATAGAAATTTACTGCATCTTATAATTTACTGACGGATTTTAAAAGATTTAAAAGTTAAAATTACTGATAAAAGATTACCCAAAAATTAATAACCATAATTTCTTATTCGTTGGCTCAAAAACATTTGGTAGATTTATTGAATTTTGATTGGTTGGTTCCAATATGACAATGCATTTTTGTTTATCCTCATTGGGGCTGAGTAAAAAATAAGTATATTTTGGCCACTTTGAACCCTTTGTGGCGTATGTGCAAGTGCAAATTAGCAAATTAATTTATTATCCATCAAAAAATTGAACGTTTCGATTTCTTGGATTTTATGGGTTTAGCCAAGGTTTTCAGTATTTTTTAAACGTAATAATACACACATTCTAAACAAACATGAACCCATTCATAAAGGAGGACAAGCGAACAAAAACTCTTGTAGTGAGTCAGAACATAATAGGTTGAAATTTAATTTGTAAGTCTAAATAAAATTACACATAAAATTGTTACACAATTTTTAGGATTTGATTATCGAGATGGCTCGCTTTAATATTGTACATTGTTGTCCTAGGAATTATTCTTCCAAAAAAAGAGATAATATGATATTATGCAATAAGTTGTTTGCCAAAAAAGTTGTTTTAGATGTACGGAATTTCTGGAAACGATTAAAGGGCTGCTTCCTAAATTCCTAGATTTGTTATAGGAATCATCTTGCAAAGTTTCACAATTCTAACATGTCTAAATTAACGAAAAGAGCTAACCGTTACATTACCGGCGAACGGACCGACTCTAATTGTAGAAAAGCTTCACTTTTTTAAAACACGCTTAAACTTCCTTAGATTAGTTTTTTGCGGACAAACAATAATTATTATTTCAAGGTGTTTATTTTTTGCAATTTTTGTATATTGTATTTTTAGCGTACAAAAACACACATATTACATATTAAGCTATAAAAATTGGAAAGAATTTTAATGAATATAATAGATTTGAAATCTGCATAAAATCTTAAGGATTTTTTTTATAAAATTCGTTTTTTATATAATTCATTATTTAAAAGCGCAAATCCAATTTAAGTTTATAAATTTTGACCAATAGGATAGGTGGATTGGAAACTACCTGCGCTCTAATTGGTTGAATGATGTACGTCACTTAAGCTTCTCCAATCAGGGCGCAGATAGTTTTCAATCCATCAATCACAGATGTCAAAATTATTTAACTTAATTTGTATTTGCGCTTATAGATAAAGAATTATACAAAAAACGAATTTTATAAAAATTCCTTAAAATTTTATGCAGATTTCAAATCTATTATATTCATTAAAATTCTTTCCAATTTTTATAACTTATTACATATGCCATTTATACACCAGTGTTTTTAAAATATACATTAAGAGAAAACTAATTTAAAATCTATCTACATATTTAATAATGAAGTATTGAGAAACTATCTATTAAATGCAAAATCTGTAATATAAAGATTAGGCTTCCTAATTTTATCATTTAAATTTCTGATCTAATTTAAAGTAAGGAATATTTCTAATCTACGAAGTAAGAATCGACTCTAAGTTAATCTTCGAAACTAATTAATATCCGCTGGAATAGAACCGGTTTTGAACCATACTGAAAAATCATGTGTACCATCGTATTACAGACAATTTCCACGAATATTAAAATTAAAATCAGTTTTGTGAGCCCCGTGGGGTCAAAGGCCCTGAGTAAGTAACTATTCTAATATCTACTAGGGTATAAACGACTGGCTGAACATTTATCACATATTGCGTAACATATTAACGTTTTTTCATTCATTTCTTTATTTCAGGCGGTCTAAATCCAGCGAACGGGTTGGCGAGCGGACCGGCGGAGTTCATCATCTCGGTTTGGCGGCTTGGATCGGCTACCCGGCCCTTCCCTTTCCACATGATACATTCAGGCATCATTTACAGTCAATTTTTATCAGATTTTCTTATTCTTTTTTTGTCTACTGTTGTAGGTAAGGCTAGGTTAGGTTTTATTGGGTACTGGGTAGCCCCGCATGATTAGGGCCCCCATCAGGGGTTAGGTATAGGGGACAAAATTAGCCCCCTCTTATTTTCAATTAAAAAAAAAATAGGAGGAAATTATAAATTATAAAACTATGATATCTGTCTAATCCTGTCTTAAATCCTTTCATCAACATTAAATAAAATATTTTTAGTAGCGAAGCTACTCTATAATTCACTTTGTCCGTCCGTCAGTCCGTCCGTCAGTCCGTCAGTCCGTAACGCTATTGGGGAAATGGGATTTACTCAGCTCCTATAAAAGGTAGAATGCTGAATTTTTTGACAACGTTCCCATTATTAAGGAGCACAATTAATTATGAAACATCGATGGCGATAGGACCGCTTTTTAGCAGGTTTTAGGCTATTTTTGTATTTTTCACATTTTTCTCAATATCTTCGGTGTTTATTGTGTGATTTTCAAAATTTTTTCAGTTATAGATATCAAAATTAAATTTCCAGTTGTTTAAAGAAAACAACTATGAAGGTTAGACTACCTTTAAGCAGGTTTTAGGCTATTTTTTTTATTTTTCACATTTTTCTACATATCTTTAGTGTTTATGGTCCGATTTCCAAAATTTTTTTTAGTTATAGATATCAAAATTAAATTCCCTGTCCTTTAAAGAAAACAACTTTGACAGCCAGACTGCCTTTCAGCAGGTTTTAGGCTATTTTTGTATTTTTTACATTTTTCTCCATATCTTTGATGTTTATGGTACGATTTTCAAAATTTTTTCAGTTATACATATCAAAATTAAATTTCTTGTTGTTTAAAGCAAACAACCATGACGGTTAGACTTCCTTTTTGCAGGTTTTTGCCTATTTTTAAATTTTTCTATATCTTTGATGTATATAGTCCGATTTTCCAAATTTTATTAAGTTAAGAATTTAAAAATTAAATTTCCTGTCGTTTTAAGAAAACAAGCATGGCGGTCAGACTGTCTTTTAGCAGGTTTTTGCTATCTTTATGTTTGCTATTTTGCAATTTTTCCAATCCTCATCTTTGGTGTTTTTGGTCCAATTTACAACTTTTTTGGGATATCAGTATCAAAATAATTTTTTTCCATTGTTATGAGCATCTTTTATGTAATTTACTTTGACCGTCATCATTATACAAAATAAAACAGGGTTTCGTGTTTATTTTCTCCAATAAATAAATTAATTAATACACTTTAAATCTACATATTACCATCCATGATTTTATTTTTTGTGCTTCGCTACTTATGGATGTTGTCATCCTTGTTTAAACTGTATATTGTTATACAACATTATCTATTTTTTTGACATTTATTTGAAGTGATATTTAAAATGCGGAATTGAATTAAATTATGCTCAGTTGACTTTGAATCATACTTGACTGGACATAACAACTACGGCTCGGAAGCCGCGCGTCAGCCGCGAGTAAGCTCAGTGAAATCTTCATATTATAACTTTAAATATCAGCTGTTCCTAAACAGACAATTCAACCTTTCGGAATTTTTCTTGTTTTGCACACTAGCGTGTTTAAATTTGAGGTTTCTGCGAGGCTGAGGAGCTGCTGCCAGGCTGAGGAGCTGCTGCCAGGCTGAGGAGCTGCTGCCAGGCTGAGGAGCTGCTGCCGAGCTCTGATAAGAACCACTCTTACGATAAGTCTCTAATTTGTTTCATCATAAATTTCAAGACTTTGTTGTCAATATGCATGAAAGGTTTAAAATCAGGAATATATGGATGAGATATCTATAATATAAAGTAATTCCTTTATAACTGCATGCATTACAGTTTACTGTCCTTTTTATTTCAAAATCAATCTCATCCAGTTGTTACTGCGCTACTGTGATAAATCCCTGATAATAAAGCAAGGGATCCAAAGGGATAAGACAATGCAATGGCCGATAAATTGATGTACATCTCTAATGGTGATACACATAATTGCCCCTTCTATAGATTACAATTAGGGGTAGAAATAGACACTCAACTTAATTAATTAACCAATCGAAATTCAATAAAAGTTGCAATAAATAGTTTCCATAAAAGTTGTTAAGCCATCGAAGTAGAAAACGTAATTATAAAACTTTGGGGACTAGTGTAATATATAGCCCAATGTCCCCTCCCTTCCTCCCTGAAGAAAAGCACACACACCTTGAAGACCATAAATTTTGTGATCAAATATATTTTGTAAACATTCCATCCATGTTTTTTTATCACTATGACAGTTTCTGTATGTTTACACAGAGATAGAGGGAGAAATTAATGATAGACTATTAAGAATCCTAGTTTCTAGGATTCTAGTTGTAAATTTTGATTTTGGTCTGAATGTAAAATGTACCTATGCAAATTACCTTATTTAAAAGGCTTATAATAGTTATTTATCGCATGGTACTATAGACAGCTTTCCGCGGATATTAAAATAAAGATCAGCCCCAAAGTTCTAATCTAGCGAATATTAATCGGTTTTGAAGCCATACTGAAATATCACGTTTAGCATCGTATTTCATATATTTTCCCCTTAATAGCAAACTAAAATCATACCAGTTGTGTTAGTCCAATATTCGGCACAAAGGCAAGGGCCAACAAAACTGGTTTTAATCTTTTATTTTGATATCCGCGGATAGCTGTCTACAATACGAAACGAAAAAAACCTGTCATGGATTTTTTCTTTTATCCCTGATATTTTTCATATATGTACATAAGCTTCAAAAGTTAGTCTCTTCCTCATTTTGGCAATTTTAGCTCTTCAGTCTTCTTGTATTTGTGCATTTAAGGTTTTGGGAGGAGGAAAGGGATGTATAAAACTAGTGGAGGGGAGGGGGGTGTCTAAAAAGAGACAGCAGATTTGTGTAAGCAATTTTAGCCCCTCCTTCCTTTATATTTTAGTATTCTTACAATAACACTAATGTCTAATTTGATTCTTACTTGAAGATTAGACATTTAAAGATTTTTGTTGGTTCATTTTTCATTTGGGTCCGTTGACACTTTGATTACTCAACCTTTTTTTTAGAAATCTTAACATATTTTTACTGGGCGTTTCTAATTGCCATTGCTGAGAATGAATTGGATCATTTTTTCTTATTTTTTGACCAAAACTGTAGGGTTTTTATTGAAAAAAGTGAAGCGATTGGTTTATCAAACCCTTTAAATTCTATATCATTCATTCAAATGGAATAGAGCCGAAAGTTTTTAATTTTGCTAATTCAAATTCTATGTCATTTTACGTTGTTGGATGAATACCTACTATTTTGAAGCATGACATTAGTTTTGACTTGAAAATTTAGTTAGCAGCAAGATAAGGAGATGTCATATGTATTAAAAATAATCACCATACCATACACATCAATTATACAGGAGTACAGCTCTTCAACAATTTGTCATGGTTCTTATTTAAAAATTTATTTAACACCATGAAAGGTGCCTAGATTATCTGTTTTTGAATTTGACACAAGAAAAATTTTAGTTTTACATTTGAAATTTCCATAATTGCAACGCAGATAACTAACCCTTTGAATTCTTATTTGCTTGTCGATAAGGGGATGCTTGGTTTGACATAGCAACAGCTATACATTTGAGGGCAATTGAGGTGGTGGGGGGGGGGGGGGGGATTTTAGTTTTATAAAGAAAAAGTAAAAAAAAATTCTTGGGGCGATTTCTTTTGGGAATGTTGTGTTTCCATCCCCCAAAATAGTCATAAACCTTCCCAGGACCTATGAGAAGCTACATTATAAAGAAGAACCTTATCGGTTTAACGGTTAGCGAGATCAGAGACACACAGAGATCATGTTACTTTATTATAAGGATACCTTTACCTTAAACAGGCATTATTTTTACCATAAAAAAAACAGTATCAGACAACAATAGCGGTTGTTATTTGTTTAATTAATGATTGTGCGCGCTAGTTTTACTTAAATTAAGTTTCCCTACATTAATTTTGTTTCAAACATTTTTTAGATCAGGTGCAGTTTTCGGAAAAATGTTCCTCGCTTCGATTATTCAATAAACTTTAAAGGCTGCTAACTTGGAGATAATCGAATAATATGCAAAGTAATGTAATAAAAACTCTAAACTTATCTACATTATTTCCTTTGAAGCTTGTTATTTGTCAAGTTGTAGGATGATTTGTGAGAATGAATGTTATTCTACGTTATAATAGGAAATCGAGAGCAAATTTAATAAATGCTTTATTTTTAAACAAGGATGACAACATCCATAAATTATTAAAATACTGTATCTCGCTGTATTAGGAATCATTGTTCCAAAACACTAAATAAAAAGGAGTTAAGGTTTGATACACTTTTTAAATGGTACCTCATTGTTACAAGAATCATCATCCAAAGTTTGAACCGATACGACAATTTAACATGCATAAATTAACGAAAAGAGCTAACTGTTACGTACGGACGTATAGAACTTAATTATAGTATAGCTTCGCTTTTAAAAATCTTGTTGATGCAAATTTGAGATAATCGACCTTGAGCTTTCACCAAAAGACAATATAAGGGTACATACATATACATATACACCACAGGAACAATCTGTGCATTTACACAAGGAGACTTCAATCAATAGAACAATTGAACCCATGACACTTTGTAGGTTAAGAAAGGAAGTGTTTGTTTTTGTAAATACTCAGGGCTGGGACGCTGCAGAAATGGTTATAGAATAGGTGGATATATTGACAGGGGAAATGTGTCGTTAATTTAGGTTGCTAACATGAACCTCATTTATAGGTCAGTTCGTTCATCCAGTAGGGGAAAGGATGATGATGAGGTTAAGTTAGGGGAAGGATGGTATTGTTATTTTTGCCAGCTGCGAGTATCCCTTTATTACAGTACATGAAAATCTGGTGCAATATCCATGTAATAATATATCCATTGGTGAATATTGAATAGGGAAATAAATGGAGAAAGATTGACAACAAGATGGAAGGATGCAAGAATTGACAGACGGAAATATAAACATAAAGAAAATAAAGTGAGGCATTAATAGACTTTAAGATTAATAGTATCATACAACTAAAGATATTCTTTAAATAAAAACTAGCGGCTTCGCCCCTAACCTCTAGAGGCTGTGCCAGAAGAGGTTTGATCAACCTATTTTTGAGTTATTTAAGTTTAAAAAGAAAAATAAATAAAAAAAATTTGGGGGGGGGATATCTTTCATTTTTGGGGGGATTTGGGGTGTCCCACCCCCCAAGAAAATAGCTTATAACCATCACAGGACCAGGAATATTCCCTAAAGAGTAGAGCCCAATCAGTTCAGCGGTTACTGAGATCTTAAGCTTCAGACAGACAGACAGACATCGTACTACTTTGTATTATAGATAACAGGATGTATGACTTTGTGTCTGTCTGTGTGTACCGAAAGATATCGCCAACTTCTGAACCGATATGTTTCTCCTTTACAATGTGCTTCTCGTAGGACATTTATGAGATCTAGAAATGTAAAATTTCAAAACAATTTTTTCTAACGGCTGGTGAAACGGTGATTTGAGCCAGCTGAAAATGGATCTTAGTTATTATAATATCATCTGGACACACAGATAACCTTACAATTATCAACAATTATACTGTTTAGTAAACCTTTAATTATCCAAACACTTTAATGTTATCCAGGGAGGGAGAGGACATTGAGTTGTTTATTACACCAGTCCTCATTTAATAACGTTTTCTTATTCGTTGACTTAACAATTTTTGGGACTTTTGTTCAATTTAGATCGGTTGATTCATTGAGATGATTGTCCAAACGTTTCAACCACTAATTCTAATCTACACAATGAATAATTTTGTGTATTATCATTGGGGATGTACATCACTTTATCGGCCATTCTCTTATCCTTTTATATCCCTGATGATGTTAACCTAATCTTTCCTATGACATTGCTACTTCAATTAAATCTTACATAACCTCTTTAATGACTGAACGCAACAATTAAAAAATCATTAATAAATTTGCTAATAAAATAAGTTTTGGCTGTGGAAAAATGTTGTTGTTGTTGTAACCGCATGTTGCAGTTTCTAATTCATTGTAGTAAGTTGCAGGGATCAAAGGATAAGCAAGGAAATACAAAAATTTAAATTTCAATCGAATAGCCACTAGAAGATAGGAATTATAAGATGCCAAATAGTGCCCTATTTAAGCAAAAAATGTTTATATGTTTTTAAATTATGCAAGTTACAAAATATTACTAGGCCCTATTAAAATACAAGGCATAACTTAAAACAATATATATGAATAAATATATTAATTGATGAAACCTTTAGAACCTTTCACAATTGACTGTTAAATTAATATACTTTTCATGAATGAAGTTTAAAAATAAATAAACAATAACATCATATTTGATACCTTATCCCTGCTTGTTTGTCTAAACAATGGGCCTATCTGCATGGTGTTAAGGCCAGGTACCTCCCCAGGCACCTTTATTAAATCAGGGTTTATCATTAGGCTGGAAACAATTCCTGATATTCAATTTTTGCCTGTTGGAAAATAATTCTTTGATAAAAAGATAAACAAGTAAACTTTAGAAACTTTTAATAGGTATTTATCGCATCGTATTATAGACAGCTTTCCGTTAATATTAGAATGAATAATGATAGTTTTGTTACCCCTGAGTAGTCGAAGGCCCGGGATAACAAAACTATTTTTAGTTTTATTATTTTTATTTCAATACTTGTGTAAAATTGTCTCTGATAAGATGCTATACAAGATTTTTCAGTATGGCTGAGAACCAGTTCTAATTTCCGGATATTAATCGGTTTCGAAGCCATACTGGAAAGTTTTGCATTAATTTGCCCATCAAAATCATTTTACCCAAAAGGGAGCGTAGCCACAGATTTTAATTTGACAGGCTTCAGTGAATTTACTACGAAACGAGTGAATAAATGTTTATAAAAGAAAAATAATGAAAGTTAATGGTTATATGTTGAAATGGTTCCAGAAAAACATAAAATATTAGCCACCCTAACAATTGCAATGATATGAAAGACAATATCTCATTTGAATCATTTTAGCCATAATATACCAATCATATTTACAGTAATAATAATAATAATATAAAATTAAATTATATTTAGTTCTTGCTTCTAGGTGTAAAAATAAGAAGTATAAATATTCGTTTACAAATAGAAATTAAATAAATTATTTGGATATTTTTTCAATAGCATTTCTCATGGAAAGGTTGATCTATTCTCTCCAAAGTTAAACTCAAACCTCCCCAAAAGGGCGCTGGTCCCTTTTTTCAAATTTGGTATAAACCTTCCAAGGACCTCTGAGAAGCTACCCTGTAAAGAACAACTACATTGGGTCAGCGGTTAGCGAGATCCTTCAGTACACACACACACAAATCCTGTTATTTTATTATTAGGATGATAAAATCATTTTTAAAAAAAGATTTCAAGTTAAGTTTAAGTATTTTAGAAATTGCAACAGCATATAACACATGAAAGCATTGTTAATTTGAATAGTGAAAATTAACGGTTACATAGATTTTTCAATGCTATGTCAATAGATATACAATTATTAATTGGATATTGAACCAGATTTTTTTTATGTACTTTTATACAGCAATACTCACAGCTGGCTAAAATAACGATACTCCACATCCACCTTTTACTCATCCCCTCCCATCCTACTGATTGATCGAACTGACCAATAAATGGGGTCCATATTAGCAGCAAAATTGACGACAAATAATCCTCTGTCAATATTTCCATGTATATCTGACATCCATTGGTATGTCAAACTTTCAGGCAACCATGGTTAAGTGTAAAGTTAAGCGTTGTAACTCTACAATTGGATGTTTCTCAATTTAAAAAAATCATAATATCTTATTGTGTATATAATTAAATGTAAAAGGTTGATTTATTTGTTTGATATCTAAGGTTAATTATCAAGAAATCTCAACAAGTTTTGATTTATTAGGGGTAAGCTTTTATTTAGAATAATTCTTTGGCTACCATGCTTATGACTTTTTTTGGGGGTATTTTCTTCCTTGTTTTCTTGTCAACAGGGCCACTCTATCTCAGGAAATAGAGATACTCATACCTTTTATAATGAAAGTGTGCTTCTAAAAATCACTAAAACGGCCCGACAGCAAAACTATATAATTTTCCAAAGAATCAATGTATCGATACTTTTCTTAAAGCTAAGTCTAGTTTCGAGGTTACTTTATTATGAATATAAAAATAATAAATAAAGTATCTTATTAATAGATATGTGTAGAAAAACTTGTATTAATTTTATGATTTTTCATTTTGATATTCGTAGAAAATTGTCTGAAATACGAAACTAGACATAATTTTTCAGTATGGCTGAAAATTGTTTCTAATCTAGCGGATATTAATCGATTTAGAAGCCATACTGTAAAATCTGTTAAAATCCCGAAACAATATACCTCAATTCTGAAAAAGAATTTTGCATTTTAGTAATCAATTTGAATTGCTACGTACAAAACACACAAAACTTTTAAGGTTAATTGATATTGCTTACCATGTAAAATCTTTTCAACTTAAAATTTTATTTTTGGTTTAAAAATTACATTTTAAAATGAACTAAAAGTTTGTATTGAAGTTGTGAGATTAATTAAGGAAGGTTAATCATGGTGTTTTATTTCAGTGTACTTATCAAAGGGAATTGTCATCGTATCCTTTTTCTGTAAGTCATTGTAATGCTTACATTTAGCTGTATTTTCAAAAAAGATCTTAATTTTTTTTATTTAAGAACATTATAATCATTTTAAAAATTAGATAATTAGGTAAAAATTTATATTTGAAATTTATAAAAAGAAAAAGAAATAAATCTGACTGTAATCGATGATTAAAGATTGCGCAGAAGAAATTCATCTCTTGAAAACTTGAACCAAATATTCTTCAGGTAAAATATTTTCATTTTTTACTTTTATTTATTTATTTTAATGTGCATTTGAAAGCCACATAACAGCTACGTAACAGACTCTATGACGTCACCAGAACACTACTTGCCAACACATTAGACTTGTAGATTAACATTGCTGCTATAAAAAGACGGAAATATAAATATTTTAGTACAAATACTAATTATTTTAACTATATTTGATAGTAAAAACGTATTTAAACATTTTTGTTAGGGCTGGCAGCCGCACCGAACCCTCACATTTAAACCCGTTTGGATGTTTTGTTTATTTTTTTAAAAAATGATGGATTGCCATATCTGGGACTTCTAGCAGATTTTTAGAATTGTAAAAGGTTGATTACCCCTAGGCTTACAAGCGGCTGAGACGCGGCTGCCAAGCCCTGATTTTTTCGACCACTTAATGTTACAATTCATAACGTGATTTTGCGTAAATCACTATGTTGATGTATGCAAGGATAGAGAGAGAGGGTGGTAATTACATTAAATTTAATATTTCTTACATATGTTGGCGAAGTATTTTTATTTAAAATTTTCTAAAACAATTAAAGAAGCGTGTATATATTGAAATGAATAATTACCTACATATCGTTTGTGTACGTATTTTGTATACAGGGGCACAGAAAAGAATAATATATCAAATACATGATATTTATAGTCAAAGTAGGATATATTGCCATGGCTCATCAACAGGCGCAACTCATTATTATGCACAATTTTGACTTCCAGATAAAAGATATGCAATGCTAGGGTTGGTTGTCTGTCAGATAATTACCTGGTCCAAATGGTGGAGACACTTTTCGTCTGCTAGCAAATTGCTTTCTGTTCTTTTGTAGAAATCTAGTTGTATTTATTTTCCAACGCTATTAGCTGATTTACAACACCCAATACAAAATGGTGACTGGGTCCCCACCCCATGGGCAGAGTTGCATTAGCTAAGTTATTATTACCTTTAAGTTATTTATCAACTAAATTTTTTTTTTTTAATTTTACCAGAATGTTTATCCTTTGCTTTGTTTGTGCCCTTCATAAAACAATAATTTGTATTTATAGCTTTGGCCTTTACATGGATGTACCTTTATTTTCTTATATATCTATTACTTCCTCATTTCAATAATAACAAGTATGGAAAACCCCATAAAAGCGAAGCTCTGAAATCAAACAGTAGAACAAACAAACATGAACACTTGTAGAGTGTCATAACTTGATAAGCAGAATATTAATTGAAAGGTATAAACAAAATTGTGTATAAACTCGTTTTAAAATTGCGTGAATACTTTACTTATATATTCTTACATATTTATGACTTGATTTTTGTAGAGATGCTTCGCTTAAAATATTATACCTTAATGCCCTAGGAATCATTGTTCCAAAAATAATATGGATAATTATATCATACAAAAAATTATTGTCAACAAGTTAAAAAAAAGCAAGTTTTAAATGGAAGTACGGAGTTTCCGGTACCGATAATACAGTTGGTACGCTTTCTAGATTTTGTTGTCAATATATCTTAATTGATGGTTCATTCATATAAAAAATGTGTTTTATCTTACCAATTAAAAATTTGAAACAAAAATTAATAATCTAAAATGTTATTTTTTTAGGGATGAAACATCAGACAAGCCTAAAGAGAATCGGATAGTAAAGTTCCACGACGAGGCTACAGAGCGAGGCAGGTCAGCACAGCGAGTAGACCAGGCAGGAACAGCTGTCACGTCATCACAGCGTGGAGGTCAGGTGGCTGCAAAGGCTAAGAGTCTTCTCAGGACATCAACCTCAATATTGAAGGTGAATATTTTATTGTGCTTTATCATACTTTGTCCGTACGTTCAATATCTATATTTTGTTACAGTGAATTACCAATGTTTTGAAAAGAATAAAATCATAGCTTTGCATTAAAATATATTGAAATTTTCTTGAGTTAGACAGTTTATGAATGTTTTCATTCTTGTCTTATATTTAGGAAAATATTGATTTTGGAAAGATACTTTTGCACAAAAGACAATCGATAAATTATTACTTGGAATTTGCACCAGATTTTCATGTACTCTAATAGAGTATTGCTCGCAACTGGCTAAAATAAAGTTACAGCCCCCCCCCCCCCCACCTCTTTACCCTATCTCCTCTCCTCCACTCATACTGAATGAGCGAACTGACCAATAAATGAGGTCCATATTACCAAGCTAAATTGACATCAAATTTTCCATTGTAATCTATCAACGTTTATCCTATATCAAATCTTTCAATGTCTTCAATGAAATTAATTTTAAGTTTAATGATTATATAAAGTTCATAAAAAAGCTATGGTCATGAATATGAATAATGTCTGGTCGAAATCAAACTTTCTTTGGTCACGCAATTTCTGAATACATAATTTTAGGTCAACTAGCAGAATCGATATATTATTACTTGGATGTTGCACTAGATTTTCATATACTCTGATAAAGGGATACTCGCAGCTGGCTAAAAAAACGATACCAACAATCCACCCCCTTACCCCTTCCCCTCCCTTCCTACCGGATGTTCAAGCTGACCAATAAATGAGCCCCATATTAGCAAGCTAATGGAAGGCATATTTTTTTGTCAATATATCCACGAATGTCTTATATCCATTGCAGCAGCAGCTAGATTAAAGGGTGGATGGTCAAGCAAATTTATTTGACCACTTGGATTTTAATTTGTTCAAATTAGCTTTTTAATATGAGATTGTAAAGATATTTTTCAATTGATACATTTTCAAGAGCGAAGCTTTCTTTAATTAAGGTCTGTAAGTCTGTGTGAACTTTTAAAAGAAAAGTTTATACCAAAATTTTATTCAAATTATTGCATAATTCTATTATAATGACATACTTACATTTTATATACTTCATTATTGAGATGCTTCCCTTATTATATCGTGCCTTGTAGTCCTTATAGTATGAAAGGATAGCTGCCAAACGGCTAAACGTACATGTTATTCCCGCACAATTGTTATAAGCTTCATTATGATCAGCCGTTTGGCCGCTAGCAGCCTTAAAAGTTTATAGATTTTAGGAGATAATCGATACCAGGAACATTTTACCGTGAACTGCACTAGATCCAAATTATCTACTAAAATTAAAACCAATGATCCTTTTTAACCTGGCCTGGTATATTTTAGGAGAATGTGTGTCCAGCAGGCTCTGAGAGTTCTGTTGACAGCCAGACCACGACAAATCACTCAGATTTAAAGGTAGGCATTCATTCATATGTTTTTACATTCACACCAAGCAAAAGAAACATTTTATTAAACTTTTTACTTTCAAAGATTTTTTAGAATTTAAATCACATCATGCGAATTTCTGATATTTAAAGCTAAACTAAAAGCCTTTATTTGATGATTTTTCTTAATCAATAGAAAAATATCTTAAAACCATTAAAAAATATATACGTTGGCCTCCTTGTGTTTTATAAGAGAATGAATAAAAACTTTTAGAATTTTTTTTGGTTTGTATTAACGCTCAGGCAAGTAAAAATCAAAGGATTTGATAAGTTTTCATTAGACAACCCGACGACGGCTCAGCGTCGAGAATGACCCACATTTAAAAAAATATATTGTATATATAATACTAGCTGATGTGACCATAGCATCAAGGGGCCCTGCAGTCAAAGGGATAAGAAGAGGGCAGAAAAATGGCCTAAAACAACTCCAGGGCTGAAATAAAAAAACGAAATAGCCTAAAACTATCCCGGGATCTATTTGAAGCTTCCATAAAAAGGATAATTTAATCATTTTGATAAATATTGAAATCTTAAACTTTTTGATGTACATTTTCCCATTTATTTTTAATTCAGGCTATTTCGCCCCACCCCCCTCCCCCTTTTTTTTACTAAAAGACTGGCATATATTGTATTTCTTTAATACAATTTTAGTTAAAATTCAAATTTATTAATATTTTTTCTTTAATTCTAATACCCCATAAATGTCTATAAACGTTGATAACACTAAGTTTATTATGCAAATTTAAATAAAATTTATTTGTGCACAGATTTAAGCAAGCAGGGATGCAGGGGTAGGGCAACGATTTTAAATTCCACCCAATTCTAATGTTCTAAATTATATTAGTTGGTAGCAATTAAGGGGGAATAAGGGTTGTTGATTAATTAGACCGTCATTGTGCTCTTCCTCCCTGAGCACTACATATAAATGTTGAAATTGTATGACCACATGCATGCCTGAGTCAATGTGTGTTAAAGAGATACTTCATTATTTAATTTTAAGAAAGGTATAGGATTACAAAATTACTTTTAATAACAAAAATGGATATATGTATGGATCTAGGATTAAGTTAAGGACAAGACTTTTATCTTACTGTTTATTTATAATTTACAGACATGTTGAATGTAAAATATACAAAACAAATAAGTACTTTATTTAAAATTGGAAATAATTTTTTTGCCTGTATTGACTTTATAATTAATGACCAAATAAAACTTTGAAGAAATGTATTTTCTCTTTAAGAGGTAAGTGTGTGTCTAGCGAGCATGCATATTGCGCAACTTTAACTTACATACACACACACACACATACACATGCACATACAAACACACACACATACACATGCACACACAAACACACACACACAGCAACTGCATTCAAATAGCCGACAATTAAATTAACTGGCATTGTACAACAGATTTAGAATAATTAAATCGAAGACGTCCGAGTTGAAATAGCTCAGAATGTCCATGTTTCTAAATTTTACTAATTTGTAGAAATTTTAAGTAACTAATTACAATTTTAATAGATCATAGGGTTGACACGAAACTCAAAAATTCAAATTTATATTTTTACACCAATTTTTTTTGGGGGGGGATGTGGATTGTGGGGTTGGGGAGGTTATAAACAATAGTTAGTTCACCAACTAAATACTAGATGGAAAGAAATATGCCACTGGTAAAATTAATTGGATATGGGGGAAGCATCTTTTAATGTAATTCTAGTATTTAATTAAACCAAAGAAAAACTTTTCCTAAAACATTTTTTTAATAGATAGTACATAGACGAGAAAATGTTTCATAATTTAAGACGTTTATATCACATAGCAGCTGAGTAAATCCTTTACCTCGATAGCCGTATAGACAGAAATACAGACTAACCGATATATACAAGAGTTATAAAAGATGATGTATGTTTCACATGTTTTGAAAGTAAATAATTAAATTTGCAATTAAACATTTCGCAATAGGAATAATTTTTTCACACAACTAATTTACAAATTACAAATCCTTAACTAACACAGAAATTTATTATAGTAGCGCAAATACTCTATAATAAATATGTAGATTCGACGGTTAGTCACTGGAAATTCAATGGTTAATTAAGGTTCAACTGTTTTTAAAATCCTACAGGACATACAGACAGACAAACATACTAAATATAGGATAAAAATAATTTTCAAAATAAAACGTAATGAAAATTTTACAGTAGCCTGAACATAATTTTAGCGAGTAAAAAATAATACGGACAATTTGATACTTGTCTTGATACTTAATTACATCTCATTATGTCGAGATTATTTATAATTAATCCTCTCTTGGTAGAGAGGTAGCGTTCCTGCGCCAAAAATTTAAATAGATTTCTTCTTTATGGGAGAAAAGGAACTACTAAGAAAAAATTGCTTATACTAAATTTGAAATTATTCTATTTTAATTTCTGTGTTTTTTGTTTTTGTTCAAATAAACCATTTGAGGCAACGCTTTTCTATAACTAAAGCATGTATTTATGTTACTACGTGGGTAAAAGTTAACTACCCATAATATTAAAAAAAGTGCAAAATATGTTATATATTAATACTGTATTAACATTTACTGTTCTTTGTGAAATAAGCTGTAGTATTGTTATCGTATTTATCTATTTATCTACTTATTCCTGTTTCTCTTTTTGACTCTTACTTGTGATATAAGTCATAGTATGATGGGTGATTATTTATAGGGTCAATTTTATACATACATTACATATTTTGTACACAAGGGTTTTTATCAAGTTTTACAAATATCTTGTAAAAGGTTTACTTAGTCAAATCAGAGATTCTTTAAATATTAAACTTTTAGAAGCAGTATTAAATGGTTGTTTGCCCCTATTCTATTCAACATATATTCTTGGTATACTAGCTTCCTTGTCATCCAGTATAATATTCAAGATATAATTTATGTGGTGTATGTCTTTATTTTTTGTACTTGTCATAAGGTACACCACTTTTATCAATTTTAGTGACATTCTAACACGAATTATTAATTTGTAATAAAAATACGATGCTTTTTCTGAACCGTTGAAGTTTCTAGACTAGTACAGCTACCCTATAGCTTAAGTATCTATCTGGCCGTCTGTCGTGTAAGTGATTAATATCGAGCCTTTATTTTGGTTTCACATTTTTTAAATATACCCAAAGATTTTCAAAAGCTAAGCTTTTCTATAATTAGGTCCTTCCGTAAGTAACGGTTAGCTCAGACCGTTAGATTAAGCATGTTAGAAATGTCCTATCGTCTTCAAACATTTTTCAATGATTCCTATAACTGTCCATATTCATCTGAGTTTTGGAATATTGATTCATAGAACAACCATATACAATTGCCTAGACTTTTTTTAAAAAATATATAATTCTGCTTATTAAGTTCTGACACTTAGGAAGTCTTTATGTTCGTTTGTTATACCTTTTAATTTCAGAGCTTTACTTTTATATTTAGATGTTGTCATCCTTGTTTAAATAAAATTAATTCAGACTTGACAAAAAATGGATAATGATTATATAAATATCATGCAACAAAAAGGCGATTGGGTAATGGGAAATGATAATTTGTGGAAGAAAACTGATTTCACACAATAGCTCCGAGCATTTCATTCATTTAGTCTGAGCAATGAATAGTAATTGTATGTGTATATATCATGGTTTATACGCTCCATGAGTTTTATATTAAATTTGTAAAGTTCACATAAATCGATTTATTATTACGTGGATGTTGCACCAGATTTTCATGTACTCTGATAAAGTAATGCTCGCAATTATCTAAAATAACGATACTCCAGATCCGACCCTCCGAAATGAAGAAAGTACTGACCAATAAACGAGGACAAAAGTTGCAACCTGAATTGAGGACATTATTTCCTCTGTCATTATATCCACTTATATTATATTCCTTAATCACATATTATTTCAAAGATTTGTACCACAGTTATGGACTCTCTATTGGCCAATTTTTAACAGGAATCGTCTATATAACAAAAATATGAAATTCCTGATTTTATGACAATATCTGTCAAAAAATGCCTATCTCTACCATTTTTTATAAGAAATGTTGAAAGCTTGTTCTTGCTTTGCTACTTATGGTCATGATTGACATTGTTTTTTTTAGTTAAACTTTTTAAAAATTCATATAAGTGTAATTGTTTTTGAAGCTGCATATATTTGATAATTTAGTCTTGATTGCCTACAATATATATTACTTTGCTATTTTAAAGCTGTTTCAAAACAATTGCAAGTACATTTCGAATAACACAAGCGCCGCGCTGTGCGTCAAATTGTCTTCCTTGTTATAAAAGCACATGTAAGGTCAAGGATTAAAGTATTTATTGTCATTTATGGCCAAGTCGCGTGCCTTGTATAATTCATTCATATTTATTTCTTTTTTTTCCGTTATAGAACATAAAAATAAATTAAATGATTGCCATGAACTTGAGAATTATATGCAGGGCTCGGCAGCAGCGCGTCAGCTACCTGCAATCCTAAGGGAAATCAACCTTTTTTAATTTTATGAACCAGCTTTAAGTCTAAACCTGACCTATATTTGGAATTGGCAATCCCTCTTTTTTTTAAATGTAAAAGATTAAAATAATATAACTACTGCTTAAACCTCATTCGCTTTATCTCTGTTAAATTGGCAGTATTTTTGCTTATGATAACTATTTTTGGTTTCCTAATTCTTAATGGATGTATAATATAAGTGGATATTACAACAGGAGAAAAATTGTCGTCAATTTAGGTTGCTATTTACCCTATCATATAGAGGCCAGTTAGTTCATCCAGTAGGAAGGATGGGGATAGAGTAAAGGGGAGTAAAGGGGAAAAACATTGTTTCAGCCCGCTTTACTTCACTAAACATGAAAATCTTGTATAAGATCCAAGTAATAATATATCCATTTAATTCTTTAATATTTTGGAGTCAGCTTTTGATGCTCATAAAACGACCACATTATAGGAAAACCATGTTATTATACTTAGCCAGTTCAAACATATTGTTACAAATTATTGGTTTGATTCTGTACAGTCACAGATATGTAATAGTTCACTATTATTGGCCAACCCTGCTAAACTTTAAACTGTTATTGTATCAACATAAGACTAAAGTAATAATTTGTTATGATGAAACGTCATCTTGATTTTAAAACTACATATTTTTTGTTTTTAATTTCTTTGCACTATTTTTGGTAAATTTTGTATGCAAATAAAACCCTGATATTTAGCTTATTCGGCCAGAGATTGAAATAAAAGAATAGAGGGAGCTTCATGAAAGGGGTCCGACTGTCGACTTTCAATTGGTACTTCGAATATCAGCCAATAGCGTCGAAAATATAATCACAGGCAAGTCGCAGAAGGCAAATTGTTAACAAACAAAAAAGGTCCTCAGGTAGTTGTCTGGGGTTTACATCTATACTTATATATTTATTGGCTAGAGTAATAAATTGTGAAGGAAGTATTCATTATTAGTTGCAATGAGGCTGTTCTTTAACTCACTCCTGTTTGTCCAATTATAAGACTATAAATCCATGAGATTTTTTTAAAAGATAGATTGCAATATTTGGGTCAGTTTCAGACTTGCAGCTGCTTTTTAAAAGTTGTTAAAGGTTTAAAACATCTACTTTAAATTTCATTTCTACCGTTCACACACTTAGCTAGTTATTGATGTTGCCATCCTTGTTTAATTACGCGTAAAAACTCTTACAGCCAAGTTCAGTAAAAGAATAAACTTTAATTGCCTCGATCTATCTCTTTTTATGTAATTATTTTTAATTTGTTTTTCTAACTTTTTTTGTTAAACTTATTATAAGTCCAAAGAGGGCAGAAAATTTTTAAATTTAAATATAAAGATAATGAATTTCAAACAAACCCCTAAAAAACATAAATGTTAATTTTACAAAAAAAAAATATTAGTGTTTAACTTAAGCATTCGTCATTAAATCACTAAGAATGCCATTTATTTTGATAGCTTATTAAATCTATAAAATTTAAATTTAAAACTTCTAATCTTATAATTTTGATACAGTTAAATGAGGAAGCTCTGTATTTTACCAGGGATCTAAAGGGATAAGACAATGGCTGATAAATCTTTGTAGAACTCCATTATTGATACACAAAATTACCCCTTTTGTAGATTAATGTTTGAAACTTTTGGACACTAAGCATGACAAACCAACCAATCAAAAGTCTCAAAAGTTGTTAAGTCAACGAATATATTTAAACGTTACCTCAAAACTTTGGGGACTAGTGTAATTAACATCCCAATGTCCACTCCCTCCCTGAGGTAAATGAGGAAGCTCTAAATTTTACTCTGAATAAAGGAATTAATATTAATTGTCACTATTTCCTAAAATGTTTATTTTAATCTGTGTTTACACTGAAATCATGTTTTGTAAAGCTTTGATGAGACAATGTCAAGAAGAAAAGGACCAGAAAAATTACTCTAAGACATTTTATTTTGGTAGTTTTTGCGAGAATGTTCTCATCTTACAACTAGTAAAACAATTACTTTTTGATTGTCTTCTTGAACGTTTTCTGGTAACGATTATAGAGTTGCTACGCAATTAACATCGTACCTAACTGTTATAGCAATCTTCAACAAAGTTTAAAATCAATAGGGCAATTCTAACATGTCTAAATAAATGAAAAAAGCTATGTGTTACCGTTACGGACGGACGTCATACCCAAATTATAGAAAAACTTAAAAAATATAAAATTGTATGGGGCAAAGAATATACACAGAATCATAAAGGCTTCTTTAGGATTTGCAATAGTCTTTTAATCACAAGGTTTTTGTAGAGTAGCGTCACAACTAAATCATTATAAACATACTTTTTAATTATCCCAATAATGGATTTATTATTACTTGGATCTTACACAAGGTTATAATGTACTCTTATAAGTGATACTTTTAGATGGCTAGAATAACGACCCCCCCATCCACCCCCTTCACCTCATCCTCTTTCCTCTTACTAGATGATTGAACTGACCAATAAGCAATCTTCATGTTATCAACCTAAAGTGACAACATTTTTTCCCTGTCATAATATCTGAATAAACCTTTATCCTTGATTAAAACTATAATTGTCAAGGAGTGGTTTGTTTAAAGATGACATTTATGCTGTCAGTTTTAACTGTGTACAACTTCAAGGGACATTAAGTTTTACAATTTAAACTAATAATCTGATTATTTTATTAATGCCAAGCAGAATTAAATCTAATAATTTGATTTTTGTATTGTTTTAAGGCTTAAAATTAATACGATTTATTGAAAAGCTTATATTGTAGCTGTTCATAAGTACAAGAAAGGCTTATTACTATTTATTTATTTTTTTTTGGGGGGGGGGGAGTACCACTAGAAATCGCTCCTAGAAAAAAATATCCTCCCTTGAAATTCTTTATTAACTAACTTTTCCTTTTTAAGCTAAAATTTTAAATGAGGGTGCCTATAGTACAAAAAAGAGTAATTCTCACATTTTAAGAAAAAGTGTAAAAAAACATCTTCCTAGTTCTAACTAATTATAAAACACATGACATTCATTTAAAACAGCACAATATCCTTAAGATTTATAAATTTTACAAAAAGATAAAAAAAATACACGAGCACAACAATCATTATTACTATTTGAAACTGCTAAAAAATACAGAAAATAACTTTGGATTGGCAAAAATTTTCGAGGAAAATTCGTGTTTTTTTCAGTTGCTTTACTTTTTCAATCCTCGTATTCAAAAAAATATCTGTTTTACAAAAATACCATAATCCAAGTCTCATCTTCGCAGGTGTGGGGATAGGATAATGGCGTTTTTAATCAATCTACAGCCATTACTTTCTCCATCTCCTCATATGATTACTAGCATTTAAATTAAGTTAATTTGAGGTAGAATTATTTTTTTCCCATGTCAACTCCCTGTAGCCCCGAGTCTTCAACTTACGGAATCAAATTCTCATAATTATCACCTTTTAAAAAAACTTCCTAGTTTATATTTATACTAACGGCTACTCCCCATGAGAGGCCTCTAGGGGCACTTATGTTGGGCAGCTCTCCTTAGTTTTCAATTTTAGTTTGAAAAGGTAAAAAGAAAGAAGACTTGCATCAAAAAATATAATCATGTTAACTTCCCATAGAAAGACTCCATAGGTTCAGTAGTAGATTGTAAGATTTGTCTTGAGCTAAATATCTCGGAAATTGCTGGTCCGAATTGGTGATAATTTTCTGGGAAGCTTTAGAAATATATATGGAATTGTATGAGGCTTTTTTCCTTACCCCCAACCTCCCCTAGAGGCTAGAGAGCAGAGCAACTAGTTTTTTTTTATGTTTTACTTTGCATTATTCCAGACTTAATATGTCTACATGTGACTTAATGATTTTATAATTAAAACAAGAAATGTATGAATAGTTGTAACCTTGACAAATTCTTAATAAAGCTGAGAACCTTAAGTAATTAGGTTATCAATCACTGGTTAACAACACAATAACAAGATCTATGAGCAAGGGTTAAATATTTAGAGTAGCGGAAACCAAAATGCATTTTTTCTAATCAAATCATATGCATTTGACAAATAGATATAGAAAGAGAGCTCATGAGAAAAGGCATTAATAGGCTAAAAATGCTCTGAATATGTGTAAGTTAATTATATTCTGTAAATTATTCTTTAACCACTTACAAAGTCATTATTTAGTACTAAAGCATTTCAAATTTATAATCCAATTTAATGTTTTTGAGCCGGTCTAATGTATAAAAGTAAATGGGGTGCTAATCAATAATTGACAGAATTTGAAATAAAGTAATTAACCTCTCTATCAAGATGCTTCATTAATGTTTAACCCCAAAGGGTTAGGCAAGGAGTGAAGATAGAGCAATGAAAATTAAATTCCATCTCAGAATTCATGCATTTGAAACTATATGCATTCTATGGTCTTTGATTTCTCTAAGAGTCAAAACAAAATTGTATAAAAATACGATAAAAAATAATACATGATATTGTGATTGGACGCCCTTACATATTTAGGACTTGATCATTAGGATTGTCAAAAAAGTTAAAAATCAGCATGTTTTAAATGGACTTACGGACTTTCTGTTACCGATCATATAGTTGCTTCGCTTTCTAAATTGTACCTAAATGTTACAGAAATCATTATGCAAAGTTTGAAGTCGATAGGCCAATTCTAAAATGCTCAGATTAACAATAAGAGTTAGCCATTACGTACGGACGCGTCGGACATACTGACAGACACTAATTATAAAAAAAGCTTCGCTTTTAAAAAGCATGATGATATAAGATAGACTATGATTTTGTTATTTAATTAAATGTTTATATAAATTATCACGTAGGATATCACATAAAATAAAAACATACAGTGAAATCTCAATAGAACATCTTTATATAAAGTATTTAAGTTATTTGATATTAGAGAGTTTGTGTGTATGTGTGTGTGTGTGTGTGTGTGTGTGTGTGTGTGTGTGTGTGTGAGTGTGTGTTTGTGTGTGTGTGTAAAGGTGTGATGAGAGATATGAAGATTCTTATTGTTCCCATCTAAGCTGAGATGGCCTAATTGATAACAACAAACAAGTACATTATGTATATTTAGAGCGCAACTAACAATGATAATTATGTCCGATAGGAACGATGATTTTAAAAACAATATAATACACAATATTTAACACAAAAAAAAATGTCTTCACCTAAATACAACCAAATTGTAATTAACGGTTTATTCCCTCCAAGTGCCTAGTTGAGCATTATTGAAATAAATTTTTCCTTTGTTAGTTTATTACCTTAGGTCATATAAGGTTAGTTTATATCGGGTTCTGGGTGGCCCCACAGATAATAGTGACCCCTGCAGGGGTTAGGCATAGGGGAAAAAACTACACTCCCCCCCCCCCCCCTATTTTGTTATAAGCCCTAATCAAACGTTTGGAATTAAGTAAGTTAAATAAAATCTGTGCTGATTTTAATATAATGGATGTGTGGTATTCGGCAACCGTGAGCCATGCATATGGCACCCCTGACCGGGGTTCGGTGGAGGGTCAATGGCCCTCCCCCGAGTCCTGGGGAAGGGGTCTGACGACCCCCTCCCTATGCCTAGAATTAATGACTGAATCTGTCATGTTTTATTATGGTTAACTGTATTCTTAATTCCCCCCACCCTTTCCAGGGATGGGGGATCATTATTGCCCAAACTGACTATTGTATATGTATTATAATGCTTTTATGTTATGATTATTTATTCCTATCCATGTAGTTATTGTTTGTTGTATATAGCTTTAGTATCCTTTAAACCTTCAATAAAGTGACAACTGAAAATAGATGTTGATTATTATCTAGTGAATGCTAGAGAAGCGTAGCTTCTCTATAGTAAGGTGTCCACGTCTGTCACACTGCCGTAATCTAATTGAACTCCGGTGTCTGCCATTTATCCTCGGCGGATACCACAACTTTTGGTGACAGCTGTGTGAGATTACGGCAAACCACAAGTGTAGAGCAGACGCGCATCTGAGGCTAAGGTACTCCCAGCAGTGAAACTGGCAAAACTGACACAAGCAACCTGAATTACCCACCCTGGACAGCAAAGTCTAACTCTGCACCCGGCAGTTGTGGAAGCAAGACAGCGAAACCTGACGAAGAACCGCGAGAAGCGCCGACATCTAACGGAGAATTGAGCGCTCAAAGGGCTGAAACAGGCCTGCGGACCGGCTGAAACAAGCCAAATAAGTGTAAACGGCTGAAAATAGGCCAACTTTACTGCAAGAGATAGCAGGATCCGAACCAGTGGCGCTAGCAGGACGGGACATTCCCTGCCGCCATCAGCCGGATTTGGATCAGCGGCGCTAGCAGGACGGGACATTCCCTGCCGCCGATAGGCTGAAACACGCCACATAGCTGCGAGCTGCGAGCCAACATACGAGTGTAGTGCACCAAAACAGAGAAAACTACGTCAACTCCAAGTATCCTGAGAGGCTACAACGCAGCCGCCCATCTAGAAAATCAGATATTATATCACATTTGCAGGGATTACCACCCTGGTGTGATGGCTAAACAATAGATTTATGAGCAAAGATTGGCAAACAAATTGTTGTGTTGTGATAAAATTAAAAAATAGAACAGGCTTGGATTTATTGTGTATTGTGATAACAACTAAAAATAGAACAGGGTTGGTAAACAAATCTGTTATGTAATTGTGATAAGGACACAAATAGAAGCTAAATGTAATATAACAAAGCCCCTGATACACAATCTAATCACCTCAAGCCTACAGCACAACAACAATACACCCCTTATTCCAGAGGAAAGGGAGGAGCCCACTCTCCACTGAAGGAAATACAATCAAGGTGATATAATAGATAAGCCTAGGATTAAGGAGAAAAGGCACCATTACCTCATCACACAGTTATTTCAAACCCACAGCACTCCCCCCTTCCTCACAGGGGGAACGGACGGATTTACCCCCGTCCCCTCACGCGCTTCCCCCCTCCTACCCACACTAACCTAAGTCCGTCTACGGTGTGGAGCTAGTGACCGGGAACACAGAGCGCCATTTACGGACAGCGCAACGGAGTGCGGAAATATCATAAAATTCAACGGACAAGCGGACCAATGAGAGAGCGAGTTGAGGGATAAGTGCGCGTTTTACCCGTGTGCGCGGATTTGACGGTGCGTAAGCGCGTTGCAAGGACGGGAGATTTCACACACACACACACACACCGGAGCGGAGCTACTCCATAGCATATAACAGGGATATTTTTAGAAAAAATAAAGAATTCTAAGCTCCCTCCCCCTAGCTATAGTGTGATAGAGGAAAACCAAATCAGTTCTTGACAGCAGTTCAGACCCTCAACATCTATCTACCCCTACCAGCCTACTCTACCACCTCAGAATCCAACTAGTGATAAACACAGCTAAGCTATATTTTTGTAACTAAACTACCAACCTAGTGATAAAAACAGTGTTGGCTGTTAGGCTAGAAAGCCTCTAGTGACAAACCATTTATTCTATTTATTTTATAACTTTGCGTCCCGCCGTTGAACCGTTGCCCCGATGGAACAGCCGCAAGCGCCAGGAGGTGACCAAGCCCCAGGATGGCTCCAGGATGACCCTCAGCCGGCTCCAGCCGAGTACCGCAAGCTGATGCTGAGTAACCTGCCAGAGTTTAGAGGACCGCCCAAGCAATCCTGGAGCTCACATATCCGCAGACTCGAGATGTCATGGGCGGCTTACCGCGTGCCACCCCATGACTCTCTCAACCGCCGCAACGCCCTTTTACTGTCACTGGTAGGGCAAGCGGCGGAAATGGCGTCCCATCTGTTTGGCGAGGCAGGCCAAGCCTTGACCTACGAACAGGTCAAGGCCGAGTGTGAAATGCTATTTCGTCCTGCTTTTGAATCCCAAACGCTTAAACAAGCGTTTAGGGATTACAAGCAACACTCGACAGAACCTATACAAGCGTACATATCAACTAAGTGTGCCTTGTATAGGGACGCCTACGGCCATGAGGATCTCGAGTTGTTGGTGGACGAATTAAATCGTGGAATTCGTAACGCCAATGTAAAACGCATCATGATGGGACATGTTTACCGTCACCATGATTACCAAGCAACTGAAGGAAGGTGTGTGCTTAGTGGACTCGACCGACGGGCTGACTGGATCTGCCTGCATCCAGTTGCCCCAATATGACGAGTCGGAGCCAATGGAGATTGGCGCCTTGGCTCCGGGTCTCCACCAGATGGGGAGGGTCGCTCCAGATGACAAGGTTCCAGGTCGCTGCTTCCGCTGCCAGGGGAGAGGCCACAGAGCTCGAGACTGCCCGACGCCGATGGAAGTTAGCCTAGAGGAGAGACGCACCCAGCCACGCCGTGACCGTTCTGCCAAGTGCGAGCGTTGCCACTACGACGGTCACACGGCGGCCGAGTGCAGAGCTGACTGGGCCCAGGTAGCCAGCCGCAGGCGCACCGCCGACAAGGGTGCCCCTCCAGGGAAGCCCAGCAGAGTGGCCCACATGGAAGGGAGCGCGCCCCCAGCACCACCGCAGCAAGCAGCCGCCCCCAGAGCCGCGGACCGAGCCGCCGGGATGCCGCAGTTTGGGACCGGTCCAGCTAGGATCAACGTACTGGGCGGCGCGGCTGAACCCAACCGGGTTGGCCTGGGCTTCAGTCTCAACCACCTGGGGCCGGAGCTGGTGCAACCCTACAACATCGCCGAGCCAGAAGTCCTGAGGCCCCAGCCTTTTAGCCTCAACATGATGGAGCCTGCTCGGCCGAGCCTACCTAGCAAGAGTGGAGGGGCGCTACCCAGCATCACTCAGACGATGTACGGGGAGGCCCTGGCGGCCGCTGAACGAGAGAGGCAGGAGGCGCTAGCCAGCGCATCAACATCGATGTATGGGGCGCCACCCGGCGCCGCCACCTGTGATGACTGGGGGGTGCTATCCAGCGCCTCCCACCTGGTGCCTGGGGCGACACCCGTCGCCGCCACCGAGATACCTGGATCCTGGAACGAGCCAGCCTCCAACCTGGTGCCTGGGGCGACAACCGTCGCCGCCACCGAGAGACCTGGACCCTGGAACGAGCCAGCAGTCCCAGAGGAAGGGGTGACACCCGTCACCCCCAGCCAGCCAGCGCCACCAGCCTGCAGGGAGAGCCCAACTACGTGCCATCCAGAGCCCCCTGCCAGCCGAAGGAATCCAACTACCCAGCAACCCCAGTCGAGCCAGGATAAGTTAAATTTGATAAATGTGTTGTATCCAAGCCATTGTAAAACCCCAGCCTTGCCTGTGCCCCCTGCACCAGAGGCTGGGGAGATTGAAATTTGGGAAAATAAGGACTTGCCTGTGCCACATGCACCTGAGTTCCTAGGGCAGGGGAGGGACGTGAGTAAGGGCGAGCCTGTGCCACACGCACTTCAGCCCCATGCCACTGGGCATGCCTTGGACCAGGGAAGGGACCACTTGGGGCTAGGGGAGCCGACACCCAGGCAAGTGCCAGTCGCCTGCCAGTCTGTCATTGGGGAGGGTATCGGGGTGCCCCGGCCACACAAAGATAACGCTCAATGGAAACTTGTATCTAGCCAGGAGCAGCCCAGCCGTGTCCAGCCCCAAGAAGCAGCCGTGACCCGAGCCGAAGATCCCCAGCCGCGTGTGCGAGGTAGATGGCTGCCTGGAAGCTTCTCTCACTGGTGGATGGTCCTGTGGGGCCTCCTGCTGGCAGCCGTGTGGCCTACAACCAGCTACGTCCTGGTGGGATGGGACTGCGCCAACCCCACCCACGTCACAGCCTACAATAAGGAGAAGATGTGTAACACGGAACCCTTACACCAGGAGGTGCCCCTGGGCCATGAAGTACACGTCCTGCAGCAAGTCAAGGTGAGGGAAACAACAGGATACAGTTGCCAGCTCACTGTGTCCCAGTGGACATTCAGGTGTGGGGTATGGGGTCACCTCAAGGTGACCTCGGTCCCCACCCTCATGAGGCCAACCAAGATAGACCCAGAAACGTGCCGAGACCTGGCCAGGAACCGTGTCTACACGCTGCCAGGCAAGACCCAGCCACTGACGTTCCAACTGAACCATCCCCTGTTCTTCACCCTCGACATGGTGGGCGCCCTCGTCAACAGCCCCGAGGGGGTGGGTTGTGAGGGGGAGGACGTCCACTTCGAGGGCCAGCTGTACCGCAATGAATTAGTGCTCCAGGAGCGACGGCTGCTGGTTAAGGAAGAGACCTACGTAGTAGAGGATGGACGGGTGGAGTCCCAATCTGACCACCTGACCTTGGAGTGTCCCCATTCAGAGCTGTCCTGCATCACTGGGGAAGCCACCTACGTGTGGGACCACCTGGGGAGAGATTGCCCCTTGAGGCTGATTCGCAGCCTCCAGCCCAGCCTAGTGATGGATGCGTTCCTGGTTGACCATCAGGCCCAGTTTTTCATCAACATGACCAACCCCACCTCAATAGTGAACTGCGACTTCGAGGCCCATGCCACCAACCACCCAGCATTGTTCGTGGCAGCTGACCCAGCCGCGGCAGCGCTACCCAGAGTATCGGCCAGGGATGTGGATGTTCCCCTGCAGGCCCAGATACATGCAGGTTATATTGGATTTACTCTGGAGACCCGCATGAAAAGCACAGCAGCAGAAGAAGTGGCGGCCAACTGCTGGAAGCTCCAGCAACTAGACCCGGCCCACCCGGTGCGCGTCCAGGGGAGCACGTTCTCGGTGCTGAGGGGAGATGTCCTGCTCCAGCTTACCTGCCAACGCAATAAATATGTTGTCCGTGAACACAAGGAGTGTTGGGACAAAGTGCCAGTAGAGCCCACAGGGTTTGTAGACGCCGTGACACGAGTGTATAGCGGCCACGCCACCAAGATTCCCTGCTCCTCCACCTACCCCCTGACTGTGCACGCGGAGGAAGGCTGGATAGAGTTAACCCCCGCTCCTAAGAAGAGGCCACCCCTGCTGGATACGCCTAGGCAACTGTTGACAGAACCCTTGGATGACTTCAGTTCAGGGGGTTTGTATTCGCAGGCCGAGTTGAACGACTGGCAGCAGCTGCTGGCGTTCCCAGCATATAAGAGCGCCATGCTGACCGGCCTGTCCTATGGGTCATGCGTTCAGCAAGGCAGCTGTTCGGCCAAAGGCGACCATGGGATAGTGTCCTACAACATCGACCGACTGGCGGAGGAAGGAGAGGCCGCCCTGGATGTCTGGGCTGGGTTCAGACAAGCTATTCACGAGTGGGGAGATGGCGCAGCCATATTGTGTCTGCTGTTGTTGATCCTCAAACTGCTGGGGGACCTAACCATCATTTCCCTGGCAGCAGCACAGGGAGGCGTCCGAGCGGCCTTGAATGCGGTGTCACAAGTGTTCCTGTACCATCCAACTTTGTATAGGAAGGCCCTGGCTAGAGCCAGGCTCACCCATGCCAAGTCCTGGGACTTTTCAGTAGACTGGGATGCCATACCCATCGGCCGGGAAGCAGCCGAGGAAATGGTGTCCATGCAATCAACCGATAGCGGGCATGACCGCCCAGGTAGGCCAGGACCGCCCTCTGGCCGACCCCGCGGCCCCACGGGAGGGCAGGCCGCTGCCCAGACGGTCAACTTGGCAGCCAGTGCCCCAGCCGCGGCCAACAACAACCAGCATGCCCCACTGCTGACTGTCCCAGCAGCAACTGTGCCACCTGCCAACCTGACACCTGCCGGCGTTGAACAACGTGTCCAACCAAAGCCAGCCTCTGCATTCTACCCCACGTTGGGAGCCCACCAACCCTGAGAAACACTCACCACTAGGATTCCATTGAATCATTATCGCTTGTATATATATATTAGCCCTAAAGAAGCGGACCGAAGGCCTCAACCACTGTCGGAAGTCTGGTAGGGAACCCTCTCCCAGCCTTCCGAGGGGAGAGTTGTGGTATTCGGCAACCGTGAGCCATGCATATGGCACCCCTGACCGGGGTTCGGTGGAGGGTCAATGGCCCTCCCCCGAGTCCTGGGGAAGGGGTCTGACGACCCCCTCCCTATGCCTAGAATTAATGACTGAATCTGTCATGTTTTATTATGGTTAACTGTATTCTTAATTCCCCCCACCCTTTCCAGGGATGGGGGATCATTATTGCCCAAACTGACTATTGTATATGTATTATAATGCTTTTATGTTATGATTATTTATTCCTATCCATGTAGTTATTGTTTGTTGTATATAGCTTTAGTATCCTTTAAACCTTCAATAAAGTGACAACTGAAAATAGATGTTGATTATTATCTAGTGAATGCTAGAGAAGCGTAGCTTCTCTATAGTAAGGTGTCCACGTCTGTCACACTGCCGTAATCTAATTGAACTCCGGTGTCTGCCATTTATCCTCGGCGGATACCACAGATGCACTACTTTTTCTTTGGATTACTAATTTTATGCATTTCTTATTTATTATCAGCGTAAATTTTCTATTTTCTATTTGTCCGTGAGTCTTCGAGTGTTTCAATATTCAACTTATTATTAACTTGCTTCAATATATTTTATCCAGATGAAATTTAAATTTTCAGATATTTTAAGGGTTTAGAATTAGGACAGATAGCTTAGTTAAAGAAAGAAATGGTCTATTTGTAGGGATCTTAAAGGAAAAGACTAAATGATGTACATCCCCAATGATGAAAAATAAAAGTTTCACCACTGTAGAGTAAACGTGCTTATAAAACTTTGGGTACCAATGTAATTTACAGTCTACTCTCTACTATTTGTAAAACAGCTATATTTTATATCTTTGCTACTTTTAAAAAGTACAAGTTACTTGCTACCGGTCATTCAATGAGAAATTTAAGAGAAAAAAATATAGCGATAAAGAATTTACAAGGATGAAAACATCCATAAGTAGCGAAGCACAAAAAAATATGATTGGAAACACAGACAAAAATATTAAGAGCATTTGGTAAAATCAAGAATCACGAAACCTTACTCACGTATTTTTTATACTTTTTAGTATGTATATTTTAAAGCATGACTGAGAGGCTGACCGACAACGTAAATTATATACTGAATGCTCATTGGTATAGGGAATCTTCATAAAAAATCATCTTAAATTACAGCTATAAAAATCTAATTCCCACATATGGTTACGGACTGACAAATTGACTGATGGACGGACAGACAAAGTGAATTGTAGAGTATCTTTGCTACTATTTTACCCACATAGAAAAAAGGGCCTACACACACAAGGGGGAGTGCAATTCAATGTAAAAGTCATCAGATTGCAACTAATTAAATCTTATAAACAATAGAAAGGAAAAGGGGGGTTAGAAACAACCAGGGAGGGAGAGGTCATTGGGCAGTATATTACACTAGTCCCCAAAGTATTATAATAAAGTTTTCTTATTTGTTGGCTTAACAACTTTGTGGACTTTTATCAAATTTTAATTTTTTGGTTTATTAAGTTGAGTGTCCATACATTTCAATCACAAATTGTATCTACGTTAGGGGTAATTTTGTGTATCATCATTAGGGATGTACATGAATTCATCCATTGTCTTATTCCTTAAGATCCCTGTTTAGAATCAACCAGGAATAAGCTTGATGTTAGGGGGTGTCGGTACCTTTACAGTTCAAATATTTTCAAACTTTATGGAAATTATTGTAATAAAGAGTGGTTAATTTGATAAAAGGTATTAGTGTGCACATAGATCATCAAAAAGGGGGTGGGGGTTGAGCATATTCATAGAAGCGCAGCAATGGTTAGCTTACAATAGTTTGGTAACAACCACTGCACTGTTGCAGCCTTAGAAAATAAATGATAAAAATTTTAATATTTTTATTTTGGAACTTTAAAGGAAATTAAAACAATTTATACTATTATAAATAACAAGCTAGGTCAGGTAGATAGACATACCATAATTACAGATTAGCTACAATTCTTTATTCTACAAATTTAAAATTTAAGAACTTAAAGATCAAACCTGATGCTTTTTTTAAGAATTACTAAAAAAGAGATAGAGGTAAAAAAATAGAAAATATGAAGAGAAATTTATTTTGGGTAATTAACTTCTATCATCATGTTGTTTCCCTAGCAAACTTTGTGCTGCTGTTTTATCAACATAAAAATTTTTTTGGTGAATATCCCACAAATTAGCTTATTTATACGTTTATGGGTGAGGTAAAGGGGCCTCTCAAACTTTGACATCCCTAATTTTACCCCCATAAAAATTGTAAAAAGTACATTAGATTACCCCTCTAAAATCCTTGAAACACCTTATTTTACCTCCCTCAAAATGAAAAAGGTTGGAAGTCCCTAATAAGCTCTGGAAACGGCATGTCGACAAAATGTAAATTTAAATTGATGATGAATTTTCAACATTGAGTGTCAACATAACACTTCCATTTTTAACTTATTTGCTACATAGCTGCATGCACAAGAATTAGGGAAATTAAAAAGATTTTGATGAGTCTTATTTCTACTTTTATTATATTGTCTTTTTTATTTGATTGCATTTCTGAAAAAAATCTGATACAATGAGAATTAAATGCAAAAGAAAGTTTTTTTCCCTTCCAAAGCCTATTAAAATCTTTATTTACTCTTTTATTCACGAATAATAATTCTTTTTTTATTGTATTATTTCATTGTTTTAGCCTTTTACTAAAGCTTCCTTTTGATTTCCTTCGATAAGAGCTTTTTAAATTTTTTATTTTTTTATTTTTTGTGAATAAAATAATGTGACACATTAAAAAAACAAGGATGACAACACCATTAAAGCAAAGCTCTAAAATTAGATGAACATTACAACTTGTAAAGTATCAGAACTTAATAATCAGAACATTAATTTGATAGCCTAAATAAATTTATACATACAATTTTTAGCCTTGACTAGAAATCATTATTCCAAATATAAGATGAATATGACAATTATATGATTCAAAATTTGTTGCAAAAAAATCATAAAATCAGCATGTTTGAAATGGACAAACGGTCATTCTGATAAAGATTATAGAGTAGCTACGCTTTATAAATCCTACCTAACTATTACAGGAATCATCATGTATATTATGAAATCTTAGTGTAAATGATCCTTGATATTAGCATTATTACACTTCTAAATGTGTAAATCTGTGAATTTCCAAATTTGGTGTTAACCCTTCATGCATACAAATTCAATATAAGGCAGTCAGAAATTTAACCCTTTCGGGATAACTTAGAAAATTTAAAATAAAGATAAATTTTTTAGCTTTTTTCCCCAAAGTTTTATAAAAGTGTTTTCTTATTCGTTGTCTTAACAAATTTTGGGACTTAAATAAATTTTGATTGGTTGGTTCATTAAGTTGATTGTCCAAACGTTTCAACCATTCTAGTACAATTTATCATGTGTAGGATTGAGGGTCCTATCCAATTAATTTTAAATAGCAGTTTTCGATATCTTACTGGACACACACAAAACATAGATACTAAAAAAGGCCTTATGATTAAAAACAAAGGTTAAACTTTCATCTTGGCTGTAAAGGGTTAATTATGTGTGACATTCTTGTATATATTGAAATTATATGTGTATTCAATTCTGCATATTTATGACAACATCCAGAAAAAGCAAAGCTCTAAAATCAGAAAGAAGGAAAAACGAATAACAACTCTAGTAGACTGTCAGAACTTAATATGCAGAACATTATTTTTAAGTCTAAATAAAATTGTATATAAATTTGTTGCAAAATCGCGAACATGTTAAGTAAAGGCATATTTTCATTACAGGCTTTCTGGCAACGATTACAGAGTTGCATCGCTTTATAATTCTTGTACAGAATTGTTATAGGAATCATTATGCAAAGTTTAAAGTCGATGGGACAATTCTAACATATCTAAATAAGAATGACATAATATTGTGCGGGAGTAAATGCACATATAAATATTGTAATATAATGGATATAATATTACTTGGATGTTGCACTAGATTTTCATGAATTAAAGTGATGGTTGCAACCGTCTAAAATAACGTCACCCACCCTCCCCTCCTGCTGAATGAACGAACTGACCAATAAAAGATGTCCATATTAGCAACCTTATTTGAGGACAAATTTTCCCCTGTCAATATATCCACGACTATCATATATCTATTAAGTGGAAGACAGGACAGGGTTAAATTAAGCATGACTTTATATCCAAGTAATGCCACATTTATGATGAATTTACATACTATCTCACGCCTAGTATATATAAGTAGTGTTGCCTCACCCCTAGCCTCTAGGCGAGGGTGGAGGAAATCAGGAAAATGGCCTAAAACCACCTTTGATATGAAAAAGAACAAAAAAATTGGACAAGCATTTTACGAGATCTTTATTTTCAGAGAAAAACATCTCACCACTTTTTAAAAACTAGCGGCTTCGCCCCTAGCCTCTAGGGGCTTTGCCCAAGAGGTTATCAAAAAAAAAGGACCAAGGAAATCTTCAGCCAAAAAAAAAAATTGGGGAGATTTTTTTGTTTTTGGGGAGGTTAGGGGTGTCCCACCCCCCATGAAAATAGCCTAAAACCACCACAGGACCAGTAGGTATATTCCCTGAAGAGTAGAATCTAATCGGTTCAGTGGTTACCGAGATCTTAAGGGACGGACAGACAGACAGACGGACGGACAGACATCATTCTACTTTGTATTATAGATATCTTTGAAAAGATTAATTTTGGGAATTTTACAAAACGCCATAAAAGTTTGAGCTTTCGCAAAGAAAATAATTCTAAATTTTTATTCAAACAAATTTCATTCAGAAATTTAATTAATTTTGATTGAATTTTACATATTTGGTGTTATTAAAATTAAAATTTCTATTTAAATAATTTTATTTATCTCCATAATTAGCCAAGTTAATTAAATATTTAAATTTTACATTTAATTTTGGTGGTAAAACTGAATTATTTTTAAAATTATAATCTTGCCATCTATAATTCTGACATCCACTCATCAAAGTAATTTTTGCTTTTACGACGAAACCAAATATTTTAAAATATTTTGACATTTCATTTGATTTGCATATTGTTTTCAAATATTTGCGGGAAGGTGGTATGATGAATAATAGAGTTAACTAGAGTGATAACTTTTAATTTTGTAGATGTAGTTAAAAATCTAACCTATTATTGTCCTAAGATAGCATTTATTTTTAAATAGTCAGAGAGCGGTTAATAGTTTTATTTATCGCCTCATTATTACAACAGCTTTCCGCGGATATTAAAATACAAAATTATAAGATTAAAACCAGTTTTGTTAGGCCGAGAGCCTGTAGGCCTAAGCTAACAAAACTGGTATTAATTTTACGATTTTCATTTTATTATTTAAGGAAAATTGTCTCTAATGTAATACATGATTTTTCAGTATGGCTTAGGATTAATCGGTTTCGAAGCCATACTGTAAAAAAAAATAAATGGGAAAATAATAACATCAAACTCTTGTCCCTTTTCAGCTATCTAATAATTCACAATCTTTTGGATGAATATTATTTTAATGAAGAAAAAGATATAGGCGTGCCATTTTACATTAATATCACATTTTAATATCAAATATTAACGATTTTAACTTTTTGATGTAAATACAAGATGCTTTTAGCTATAAAAATGTTACAAGAACAAAGACTCTTAAATAAAAAAAATTAATAAAATTTATAAATTATTGATTTTTGTTGGTGTGAGGTTTTATAGGCTTTATATAAATGATTTTAGAAACTTTTAGCTTGGCAATTATTGCATGAAATTTGGAAATTGATTTCAACATTTAAATACCTGTACTAAAAGAGTATTGTTATTGAAGAAAAATGTTGTTAAGAGGATCATTAGTACTATATTTAAGTTTTAATGGCTGCTAATTTGTGTATTTTTGCATAGCATTGTATAGCATTGCATAGTTTTGTAAAGCTTAAATCGTGGCGCATACTGCTGTGTAAAGGTTTTAATTAAACTTAATCATGTATTATTCAGAACTTTTAAATGTGTCAGTATTACCCAAGGTATTGCAGTTGCCAAATTTAACGGCGCAGCTGCAAATTGTTGTTGTCTGCGGCGGCTTTGGACAGTTCAAATATGAGAACACGGTTGTGACAGTTTTGGCTGGCAAGCCCGGCTGAGTATCACAAATTCAAACTTTTTAGCGTTACAACGAAGATAACATAATTTCTTTAAAATTGTAGGAAATCAAATAATATGTTAGATTATTTTGAAAATAGCATCGTCATTATGTAATAAAAAAACAATATCTTAAATTAAAAATTAAATGAATATATTGTTTGAGATATAATGGAAATACGGGCTTGGTAAAGCTTTCTAAATCATAACTAACTGTTGTATGAATCAGCAGTTTTAAATCGATAGGACAATTCCAATTAACGAAAAGAGCTCTTTGTTACGGACTGACGGTTTACCAAATTTGAACCGTCTCAAATTACCTGCATTACTTGTATATTTTAAAATAAAAAGCAAATGCATGTAAATATAATACACACTACTCTTAAAAAAACTAAAGATTTTTAGTGTCATTTAACATTCAAGTTGGGTATCTTCTCTAAAACTATATTCTGTTTCTACAACAAGACAAGATTATATCCATATTATTACATCTACTATATTGCACCATACTATCGATGCTGTGTTACTAATGGACATAATGGGCCTTGTTTCACATAAAATACGCAAATTTTCTTAGAGTGAATTTTATAAAGTTTGTTTCATGCATGCCAAGATCTTTATCAACAACAATTTTTGGTATATCATGCAGAGGGAGGGCTAGGGGAGAGGAGGGGATAGCAACTTATATATACTCTTATACCAGATTTAATAAGGGGTTGTTCTAGAAAACTTCATAAAAGATAGTGCTGAAATTTAGAAACATGAAACATTGTTGATAAGGCCGTTCGGATAGGCAGACAAACAGACACCATATTTGTATTTATCATTATGGCTTCGCTCTAAGCATAAAAATAGAATAAAACCGTCCCTGGACCGACGACGTGAGGCATCCCTTAAATTGAAAACTGATTTGGATCAGTAGTTAGTGAAATCTTAAAGGATAAATTAAGAACCTTACCACATTGAACAAAAAACGTTTATTTGAAAATAAGATTTAAATAGGTTCATTTCAGCTTAATGGAAGAGTTGGCACTTGATAAAAATTATGAATGACTTTTTGTAAACTTTTTTTTCTTGAAATCTTTTTGATAATATCGTGATATGCCATCTCTCTCTCTATGCTAAATTTTTATTCATTTTTTCCCTTTAATTCATTGAAAATTATATAATTTAGTATGTATTTGATTATATAATAAAAATCTGATAACTTAAATTTTTTTCAGACGCCCACCGAGACAAAGAAGCGAGACAAGAAACGTAAGAAGAGCAAGGGTTGTGAGGATAGGAGCTCCGTCAAGTCGGAGACACCTGTCCCGGAGCTTACCACCTCCACCAACAACTCGACGGAGGAGTCGGGCTACGAGAGCGATTTGACACGGCGCGGCTCCGACAAGGGCTCCGACTCCAGCCTCTCAAATTCTCCGTTGTCAAATCGGAGTCTCAAGTTAGATTGTGAAGATAACAGTGGGGCAATGTCTGGCCATAGTAATGGTCAATCAAACAAAGACTCTTCTATTGGTAGTGATACTAAAGATACAGACTTGTGCACAAGTGATTTAGAACAGCAGGACCTTAGTCTAGATTCTATTACAACCACAAATGAGACAGCTGTTCTAGAACCTTTACCAACCAAACTCAGTGACTTAGTGGACGATTGTAACATTGATGAAGTGATTAATAAAAGTGATGAAGATGTTCTACGAAAGTCAAAATCCTTGCTCAACTTTTGCACAGCTGATCTTACAATTAATTATCTGAAACAATCCGCTAGTATGACCAACCTGGCAAACTTGGAGTCAAATTTGGATGATGACAACAACCAACAGGCAGATACAGACACACAGAGTACTGTTTCCCTTATTGATATCAACTTTAATCAAACAGACGAGGAAAAGATGCGACGAAGTGGAAAAATTAGTGTAAATACCATAACTTCAAATAATAACAATAATACACCAAGCAATGATGATAACAAATATGTAGATTACAGTAAGTCTACCAATTATTGTGAGATGTGTGAAAGCAAAAAGAGTAATGGTGGTACTTCGCGGTTGAATGAAACTAGTGAAACAACACCAAATAACATGGGCACTACTGCAACCACAGAGAGACAAACAAGTGCGCTAATTCCCATTAACTCGGACAATCTGTCAACAAAAATGTCAAACGGTTTAACCGTCTCCTGTTCTAATTGTGCATCAAAATATCAACACAGCAACACTTCGCCCACACTGCATTTTGATCAGCCAACAATAAAAATTAAAAAATCTGCAAAACATGATGATAATCAGCTGATTATTGAAGATCTAGAAGACAAGGCTAAAATTAGCGACGACGAGGAAATTACTGGTGAACCACCACTTGCTGTTAACAAACCTCTGACTGCCACCCAAGGAGTACAACTACACAGGGCTCAATCAACATCAATTGAAATTAGAAGTAGTAAATTAGCAACCACAGCTTGTCAAGGAGTATTATCATCTGAGGGCGGGGATTATGTTGAAAGAGTTGAAGAAGAGGATGCTCATCACACTGACTCAACTACCCCAATTACCACCACCACCAACCTTGAAATAACAAATTTGCGCGACACGAAAACGCTGCAAATTCACAAATTACCGGAAAGCAAAACAAGACAAAGATTTATCATCGAGGGAATGGTGGAAGATGGGGAGGGGGGAGGCAGGGAGGAAGTGTTGGTGAGGGATGATAACCCCCCTGTATCAACTGTATTAAATGCATCATACTCAAGTAGCAATCAACACCATCAGCCTTGTGATAATATTACGTCTCTATGCGTTGAATGGGATTTCAACAATTTCCAATCACTGCCCTGCACATCCTTAGAATCAACTGTCCAAGGCGGACAAACTAACACCAATGCTAATAATTCAACAACCGCCAATGACGGCTTTGTTGATGACAATTACGGGGGCGGTCATGCTGCAGAAGTTTCCAAAATTCAGATCGATCAAGTTAAAACATTAGAATCCGAAATTCAAAGGCTGCGCAATGAGCTAGGCGGACGTGGCGAAGCGGCGAACGGCGGCGGTCAAAATCAAGGCCCTAATAATGAATCGGCAGGACGTGATCTGGCAAGACTAAGCGGCGAGGCTCATGAAACGTCGTTGCCGCTAGATTTTGGCGATACTCTGGCGCCGAAACATTCCAATCTTATCAACAAACAATTCAGGTAGGCTACAGTCAGAGCTCGGAAGCCGCGCGTTAGCCGCGCATAAATTAAATTTTGTTTCGGTGGTTTTAAAAAACTTACTGAACAGGCGGATTGACATATAAGAAACGGGTATGAAAATTGAAAATTTATCTGTCTTTTTATGTTCCTAAACTTTTTTTGTGTTGTGTACGTCAATATCTCCTGTAACTTACATGTGGCTGACTCGCGACTGACGAACCTTATTTCTGTTAAATGAAAGTCAAATTAATCTTCTTTTCTAATATTCTTGTGTTTTAGATGAAAAAAAAATTACTGCCAGTTACCCATCCCTACAAAAGAGTCAAGAATGATTTTTATTACATTTTTAATCTTTAAAACAAACGCACACATTTAAGGTTATGCTCAAAAATTATTACCGCTATTGAATTTTATGAAATAAAATGACTTAATGAGAATTTTAATTATGTTTTTATTTATTTGAACCCCATTCAAATTAATCTGAGTTTCCGCATTTGAAAGGAAGTCGGCGGTGTATGTTGTTTCAATATTTGCATAAATCTCCAGCTAGGGCTAGCTGCACCAGTACTTAAACTCAATTTTTCCTGGGTTAATTAGTTTGTTTATGCTCTGCATTTAATCAGGGATGAGGGAATAGGTAATCGATTTAAAAGTTGAATAATTATATTTTTAATTACAATTATACGGTGTCTACTTGACTCTAGTGGATTTGGTTTGAATACATTTTAGATCATCCAAATACGAACATGAAGCACAATTAACTTACAAGCAATTCTCGAGCTCTTTTGTTCAAAAACTTCCCTATGTTAATTTTGTTTTTTATTCCTGAGAGATTTAACATATTTGCAATTATGAGAGTTGAGAGAGAGAGAGAGTACGAAAAGTTTTGCGTATTCCCTTAAATGACACGTTAAGCACTGAATCCTTCCCCCTTTCCCCTTATTTTTTTAAATTAATCAAAATAAAGGGGGAGGGGGGAGTTAGTTTTTAATTCGTTTGTTTTTTCTTTAGGTCAGGTAAGGTTATGTCATATTGGGTACTGGGCAGCCCCAAAGGGATAGAGCACAGCATGTATAGGCTACACAGGGGGTTAGGCATATGTGAAAAAAATACCCATCCATTATTTTTTAAAATAGGATGGGAGGTCAGTGTTCGATAGTAATTTTAAGGGAAAGCTCATATAAACAAAATACGTATGCATTTTTTTCAAATATCAAACTAAAATATAGAAAGAATGGGAGTTGAAAATTCTTAAGGTACAATATTAAAAACTAATTAACCCGAAAAAGAAAATGCATTTATTTGATACCTAAAATTTCTTTCTTATTTGATAAAAAAAGTAAGTTTTTTATTTATTAAAAACAATAATTAAGGATTGATTATAAGTATATGTTCTTAATTAACTATTTTACACGATTGTGAATAATCAACGGGCAATTTTCCCCTTAAATTATTTAATGAACTACGTAAGTTTGACAGGAATTACTTAAAATCTCCGTGTTTGCAAATTCTTATGCTAAAATATTGCAGATTATATATCGCAAATATAATGGATGGATTAAGCCCAGAGATTAAGGAAGGAGGCAGAATGACATTTTATATTTTTGGGAGATAGCAAATTTTATTCAAGTTCTTATTATTTACACTTAATATTTGAATTAAATACGCTAATATTTTTTAAGCTTATAGCTTGAACATTTACCCAATTATTTTCTTCCTTAGGGAGGGGGGACTCTGTATATCCTTTAAAACTACAAAAAATTATAAGCTGCCGAATAATTTTTTTCTTGAAAAATTTAGCAGAGGCGTGCAGAAAGGGGGGATATCCGCCCCCCTGGCAAAATTGAAATCCCCCCTTGGTGTCCACCTCCTTGAAAAGAGCCTGTAACTCACTAAAATTACACCCCTCTTGTGTTCTATAATACACCCCTTCTAAAGCTCAAACCCACCTGGATTTTTGTTCAAGGCGAAGAGTCAAAACTTTCGGGTACGCTTCGCGCAATATCCTCTTCACACCACTATAATAGAGGCTGAATAATTTTTGCTCAATGTTCCTTTCTCTGTATTCCCTGTTTTGTTTGTGCCAGATGAAAGAAGCCTAATCTTACAAAACCCTGGATTTATACATTAAAATCAATGAGGGTTAAAAGCTGTGTAAGTCTTCAGTCACACTCCATTTATCTTGTTTTTAAAGTAGCGCAGCTACTTTGTAACTAAAGTGTCTGTCCGTTCGTTAGTCCGTCATGCACTGTAAAAGTATGTAAAGTAAAACTAATTTTTATTTCGAGGGATTTTGAAAATAACGCAATAAGCTTCAAAAATAAATAAGACCCTAAACAATAATAAAATAGTTTAATATTTGCCTTTTTATTTAAAAAAAGAATATTTCCTATTGCTGTGCTTTTGTAGGCAAAATTGATCATTAAGTTTCATTTCTATTTATGGGACTAAAAATCTGAATTTTCAATAAAAAAATGTCTATCTAACTCCTAAAATAATAGTTCTTGTTTTTTAATAGCCTATCTAAAGCTATTAAAGGGTAAGTAATGCATATAACTGTTTATAAGCATAAAATATACGAAGGACACTTATCTTGTTTGTAAGTAATAAATGTTAATGACAAAACAAGTACTTCATAATTTATTGAATGTACATAATTCAATTTACAGTATGGCTTCGAAACCGATTAATATCCGCTGGATTAAAAACGGTTCTAAGACATACTAAAAAATCATGTAAAGCATCGTATTCTAGACAATTTTCTACAAATAATAATATAAAAATCATGAATTTAATACCTACTAGTTTTGTTTTTATGATTTTTAATTTTAATATCTGCGGAAAGCGATGCGATGAATAATTGTTAACATTTTTTTTAAATTTAGGATGTATCGTCTTGTGAAGGAGGAGGGTATGGAGCTGGGTGTTCTCATCACCAAGAAGATGAACAAGGAGAAGACAACGGGATACGTCATAGCATACATTGAACCAAATGGTCTCGTCCACAGGTAGGACATCACTTTAAATGGCTTAAAACCATCCCGGGACCTTTGTGAAGCTTTCCTAAAATGGAAAACTCCATCAGCAGTTATCAAAATATTGAGCTACAGACAAAAAAAATTACTACTTTTTATAATAGCATTATTGTAACTTTAACCCATCTTATTTTACTTTCCTGACAGAAAATGCTCTTCTCTTAACAGATTTTACTGCCCTTGATTTTTTTAAATTGACTGATAAATTTAAAGCGTTAAAACCTTTTTTTGATCTGGTATAATAGAAAGTAGAACAAATAAAGCTAAGATAAACCTAAATCCTTCAATACAATATTTAAAAGTGTCATTTGAAATGCATAAAGATTTAAATGGATAATTTTATTCATAGTAGCGAAGCTCATAAATGAACAGAATATAATTAGTGCCACTTTATTCATTCCAGTATGGCTTTGAAACCGTTTAATATTAGCTGATTAGAGCTGTTTCTCATCCATATTAAAAACTAATGTATAGCATCGTATTACAGACAATTTTCTGCGAATATTTCAATAAAAATCATAAAATAAATCCCAGTTTAGACCCCTAGGGGTTTACAAAACAGACGGACATACTTGCGGACGGATGGACACACTCAATTATATAGAGTAGCCGCTATTTTATGAATTGAAAGTAATATTATGCTTGGAATCTATTAAAAGAATCTGCATCTCAGCATATAGCATGTTTAATACCTCTGCAAGATATTTAAGATATTTTGTAATCTTATCCCCCCCAAAATGTTTTTGTAACAAAATATCCAAGGTCAGTTTTATGGGATGCAATTCCGCGGCATTAGCGTAATTTTGACGAGGAGGTGTCGGGTTCGAGTCTGGACCACATTGCGTCATATACTAGTGACGTTAAAAATGGTGCCTACTGCTGCTAGAGTTAGAGTAAAGGGAAGTCTTTGCGCAGCTCATTATCATGCAGAGTAATGACAACCAGATGCTGCGCTTCTAATGGATAAAGTTGTATTTTTTAAGATTCAATAGGTATATAGGGAACAAAAAATAAGGATTAAATATTTATGATACTTCATGTAGACATATGATGATTTTCAATTTAACATTGGACCTTTACATTTTTGATCATTTGTTAAACAGCGGAAAAGTATGGTTGTCATCAAAGGTCATTTTTCGAATGTAAATCTTTACGCGCAGCTACTGTATGATCCCGGACTGTTCCTCTGTCTATCGGTATTTTAAATAGAAATTACTTGCTCATGACAGTTTATATTTAAACGTAATTAAATATTTTTTGTTATTTTTTTATCTAAATGTACATTATTAGCTTTTTTTATAGAAAGCTGTCTATAATACGATGCGATAAACAACTATGAAAATTGTTCAGATTAGGATCATGCTAATTTTGGCTGGTAAATGAACCATGAAAAGCAATAACGGACAATAACATTAAAATTGTAGAGTTGCATCGATTTTTTGGATGTAGAATGTCTTTTTATTATGAAGAAATCTTTGTTTTATACAATTAGTTGATGCTGTTTTATAAATTGATTTTTTAAACACTTTCGTCTTTAGAAAAATTATACGTTGAATAGGATACAACTTTTTTTTAAAGCAAAGCAACTCTGTTAACTAAATTCTGTCTGTACGTCTATTTTTCTTTGAAAGTTAAGGAAATCGACTTTATCTTCCTTCTTTATTGACGGGTTTAAGAGTTTACAACTGATAAAACAAATTTAACCTCTAGAATCTACCCCTCCCACATTGCATATTTCTGTGCACACGCTTGAATATCAGGGATCCAATTTTAGATAAATTGATGTACATCCCCAATGATAAACAAAATTATCCCTTCTCTAGATTACAATAAGGGGTTCAAACGTTTGGACACTCAACTTAATGAACCAACCAATAAAAATGCAATAAAAGTCCCCAAAGTTGTCAAGTCAATGAAAAAGAAAACGTAATTATACAACTTTGGGGTCCATTGTAATAAACAGCCCAATGCCCCCTCCTCCCTGTCTGAATATAAATACTTGACACTACGAGCAAACCCAAATATTTGTTTACCTAATCCTTTAGATAAATTATGTGGTAATGGGTTAAAGATTATTATTAATAATAAGGAAAGTGCTTGATAGGAGTTCCCACAAAAACTCTAATTGAAAAATAGTATGGAATTTTAAATATTTATATTTGTTTTAGATGCCTCTAGAGGAAGGAAGAGGGTTAGTCGACCCTCCCATACTTTTAATTTTAGTTTTAAAAAGAAAAATTTAAACTAAAAATGGGGGGGCAGTGAAGCTTTCTTCCCTTAAAATAGTTATAAAACCTTCCCAGGACCTATGAAAAGCTACATTGTAAAGAATAATGTAGGATCAGCGGTTAGCGAATCCATCGGTACACGTAGACAGACATCTGTCACTTTTATTTAAGAATTATTAATTATTTACCACACTGCTGGAACACCCTGATAAAATCTATGGATGAGTTGCACAAGTATAATTTGCTTAACACGTTGACGCCCCTTGGAAAATGACGTGCCATCATTTACACACTTTGCCATATACACACAAAGCGTTTCCTATTCGCAAAATAAAACATTATCCTTATAATAAAGTAACAGGATCTCTGTTTGTGTGATTGTGTCAGTTTGTAACGAAGAATCTCGCTAACCACTTAACCGATATATTTCTCCTCCACAATGTATCTTCTCATAGGTCCTGCGAGGGTTCATAGATATTTTGGAGAAGGGACCACCAACCTCCCCCCCCCCTCAAAAAAAATAGGGGGGGGGGGTTTGAATTCAATCATCTAGAGGCGTGTTTTAAAAAGAGAAAAGCAATATGGGCAAAAGACATTTTGTGATGTACTGCTAATTAGCAGTTTAAGTGATTTAATTTCTCCATATATTTTGCGGAAGGGAGGGCACAACTGATAAATTTGATAACTGCAAATTACACCCCCTATATCATATATAGTTTCAATGTTATGTGGATATTATCTTATTATTACATTTTAACGAGATACAATCAGTTAATGTCTGAAAATATCTATTTATTTACTCGTTTCGTAGCTATTTGGCTGTGGACTGGCTTAAAAACAAAGTGATTAGCTTAAAGGCAAGTGAAAAGACAAATTAATATGACTACAGATAATAGTTATTTATGGTATTTTCGTAATTTTGATCATGTTGGTACCTTCCCCCCAAAAAATGATAACCTTCCAAGGACCCATGAGAATACTACTTCAAAATGGTGATCTTGATAATTTTGCATGTTCTAAATATTCTTTGCATGTCTGATGCACAAAGCTTTTTACTCTAAATAAATTGAAATTTTTTTTATATTTAAATTGTTTTTACTAATAGATTTTTTATAAGATTAAATCACGTAATTTGTTATATGAACATTAGAATCATAACTTTATTTTCTTTATTAAACTTTATTCTAATTCAATTTAAACCAATTTAAAATCGAGGTTCTAAAAATTTTGTTGTAAACCTATACTTAAAAGTTTTAAAATCATTGATTTTTATTATACAGTAGTTTCTACCAAACTAAAATTCATGGTCATTTCTAACTAAACCTAATTAATAAACATATGGCTTCGAAACTGATTAATATCCGCTGGATTAGAACCGGTTCTCAGCCATATTTAAAAATTATGTATAGCATCGTGTTACAGACAAATTTTCACGAATTTTGAAATAAAATCAAAAAATTAATACTAGTCTTGTTAACCTTTAACTGTTTATTGTTAAAGCTCTATATACGATGCGAACTAATACAGAATGATGCAGGCAGGGCTAGATTTATAGGCACATTCAAATGCAATGTCAAAGTTTCTTTTAATGCATTAAGAAAGGCCCTATGAAGATTCATGTATCTTTTGAGTATTTTTATATGTTTAACAAGTGTGACCCCATGACGTAGGAGGGGCTTGGCAGCCGCATTGTTTTTAAGTTTAGACTTCTAATTGCTGCTAAATGCCTTTTGGCTGCTTCAGCGACTTTAGATAATACTACGGATGCGACCCTAGAATTTAGGGGCTCTGTATTGGAAGGGGTAGCATAAAAAAATCCCAAGAATTAAGGTCCAATGCGAAGCTTACCTAAAATAGTGAATCCGACTGGTTCAGTAGTTATTGAGTGCTAAATCTTCCGACAAAAACACTTACTACTTTATATAATAGGATAGATATGGGTAGATTATGGTTTTTAGCCATTTTGGTGGGCAGCTAAGGCTACGATTGCGGCTGCCGTGCCCAATTGATGGAAGGACACATTGTACACTTAACATTTAAATGGTTTGTATAGTTTGTGTATGGTTTGTATGGCAATTTTTTACAACATTTCATTGTTGCATTTCCGCGGTCAAAGTATCAACTATCAACTAGCATTTACAGGGGAAAAAGAATATACAACTATATATAATTTTTTTTAGAAAACAAGTAATTATACATTAGGTGATATCCTTTAAGCTTTATTTCAGATGTTTTTTTTCCTCAAAATATTTGTTCTCTGAATAATTTGTCTTAGCTCTATATTTAGTAAATAGAACGGTTCTTTATCAGACTTAATTTACGATTGATTAAATACAGTGATAAACCAGTAGAGGAACAAGAACGAATACCTCGAATATTAGCGGACCTACGACGAGAAGCCAAATATAAGGGCATATATTGAGAGATTGAGAGGCAGAGAGATAGATGGAGTAAATAAATTTTAACATCTTTAGGCATGACGCGATTTAAGCCAAGATTAAAGCACATTTTTAACTACAATATATAACTATGTTGAAAAAAATCAGACAATTTATTCATATTCATAGACATTGTTACAAACCAACCGACTGACCGACCTATAGAGTAGCTACGCTACTAACAAATTTGATTAGAATGGCCTGAACACGGTCAAGATTAATTGTTTGATAATAGGTTAATTCAGCTTCTAAATATCAGTGTACAAAAAGAATGACATCACCCATAAAAGCGAAGCTTTTAAAAATGACGGTATGACAAGTGAACATAAACTCTTGTTAATATTAAGATCTTGGATATAAAATTATTAATTGTTAAGTCTAAAAAAATTGTATTTAAATGTGTTAAAATTGCTTGATACTGTTAAATAACATATTATATTATTAGGACTTGATCATCATGAGAGCTAACCTTTACGTACTGACTGACACGGACTTACGAACAGACCCTAATTGAAGAAAAGCTTCGCTTTTAAAAAGAGCTTTGTACACTAGACTGGCCCAAAAAAACATGAATTTTTATATCTTTACCATATCAATTTGCGGATACCTTAAGGTTGTTACCGGCTCAAATGTAGACCTTTTAGTGAAAACTAGACCTCTCTACAATGAAAATTGATCTCGAAATTTCAATCTTAAGCTTTTTATCAAAAACTTCATATTTTCATGATTTTAACAAGAAATAATTAAAGAACAGCCAACCTAAAATAATGTAACAAGAGTTCAAATATAAAGCAATCATAAAAAGTAGGCAGAACCGCCATTCCTGCCGAATAATTCCAAAAAACGTCTAAAAACATTGTTTTATTTAAATTGATAATTTGTGTAAGAAATGAACTAAAACAGTAGCTATTAGTCTTATGAGAAGAGAAATGGTGAAAAACTCTAAAAAATATACATTTTAAAGACATAAAATAGGAAAAAGTGTTTTTAATAAATTTCATGGCTCAACAGATATTGTCGCCAATAAAGAGACAATTTACTTAAATAAAAATTAAATGAAGGTAAAAAAATATGTAATATACTTATTCTCATATTCAACTTTTAAAAAAGCATACTAATAAAAAAAATTAATATTGCAAAAAATAATTTGATTGTTTTTTATTAAACCAGGAATAAAGAGTAGGGCTTATCTTTAATTATTTTTTTTTCAATAATTTTGCAGTATGAATTAGCTTTCCCAAATTATTTTAATTGTACATAAATAAATTTTTATACTTTCTTTCTTCATATGTTTATTCCTGGTGATTTTAATATTTAATTTCAATGTTTGTAAACAAACAGACAGAAAATTTGATGTTTTGCTTTATATCTGGTGTAAGGCTTTCATAATTTGAGGAATTAAAGGTGAAAATAAATATGCATTTGACGAGATAGCGATAGATTTTTTCTTAAAATCAATTATAGGGCTAAAATCTACAAACAATACATAACCTATTTTTACATAACGCACATTGAAAAACGATTTAGACCTTTATTTGGGCCACACTATTGTACACACTGGTTGAAATTTTATTTAAAATGCCATGAAAAACTACAGTATATGATTAGTTCAACGCGGCAATAGCGCTAAATAGGCCTCTAGGCCCATTCCCTAGTTACCTGGATTCCTCCCTCATTTTTTTATTCTAAAGAAAGATTTGACATTTTCCAGAAAAATTGCCATATTTTTTATACACGAGAAAAGCTGTTAAAGTTTTTTTTCATGAGAAAAAAAAAGACAATTCATTTGTCTTTACTTTTATTTCTTTTCTTAAGTGTATAGACTTTTTCCGGTCTCTTTCAATCATTTTTATTTTATAAAATTTGCAATATGCAATTTGCCATGAGAAAAAAGTACAAACTTCCTTTTTTAGTCTCTAAATTGTCAGGAATGGAGGGGGTAATGGACTGTGTATTACACTTGTCCCAAAATTTGTATTATAACGTTTTCTTACTCGATCGCATAATAACTTTGAAAACTGAAATTAAATTTAGATTGATTGCTTCATTAGTTGAGTTCAAACGTTTCAACCACTAATTGTAACAAAAGTATAATTTTGTGTATCATTATTTATCGGTTATTGCCTTATCCCTTTAGATCCCTGCTAAATTATCCTTTTTTTATGTTAAACTAAAATATGCAGTTACCTGGGAAGGGCTAAAAAGGGGACAACTATGTTGACTAACACGTTCTCTCATTTGTTGGGACTTTAATTAAATCTTGATTGGGTTGCATAAACATTTGCATCAATAGGTTTTATCTTCGGAAAAGGATAATTTTGTTTATTATAATTGGGGGGCGTATATCATTTTATCCAATATTGTCTTATACCTTAAGACCAAAAGTGACTGGCTTATAGGGGCATATCTTATTTTTAGAGTATCTGCACTACTAAAGAGACTAATTAAGTTTATTATATCTTTTTTTATGGGCTCCCACTTATAGTATGCGGAAATTTAAACAATATTAGCATGCCTAGTAGTAAAGTCCTTAGTATTTAAGGAAAAGAAGTAATGTCTCATATAAAACTTACATGTTACTTTAAAAAAGCGAAATTGCCTTTTTAAAATGACCAATGTCTAATATTTGTATTACTGGCTTATTACAAATTACTTAATTATTACATTAAGGCTATGTTGTTAGAATAACAGCATAACAGAAATTCAAAGAAATTTGCTTTATGCTTAATGTATAAGGGTAGACAATTTAGTAAGAGGCATACATTAGCACCTAAAAAATACTATTTGACTTCAACTTTCCAGCAAATTCAAAATAATGTTAATCTTTTTTCAGTACTTTATTATCATAGCATGTCTTTTACCAATAAGTTAAGTACAATAATCTTAAGCAGGGAGGGAGGGGACATTGGGCTGTTTTTGCATACACTAGTCCCTAAAGTTTTATAATAACGTTTTCTTATTCGTTAGCTTATGCTTAACAACTTAGGGGACATGTATTGAATTTTGATTGGTTAGTTCATTTAGTTAAGTGACCAAATGTTTCAAAGACTTTTTGTAATCAACAGAAGGTGTTATTCTGTGTTTCCCCATTGGAGATTTACATCAATTTATATGTCATTGTCTTATCCCTTTGGATCCCTGAATCTTAAGGCTTATATTGTCTATCTTATTAAATGCTTATGAGAAAAATAATAGAATTCACAAAGTCACATGTGTATGAAGAATTTTTCTGACAATTTCAATTTTTCTTTTCCTTTTATCACTTTAAAAAAATTTGGTAGCCGCGCCAATAAGCCGTTCAGATACTGCTGTTTGGCAGCTTTGAATATGTTATTTATGTCAGCAGTGGCATGCACAGGGTTTTCTCAGTGGTGTTAAAACGTCTCTACTCCCCCTTTGTGCACGCTTATGGATGTGAGCACATTAGTATCCAGCTGATTTTTTGTCTGATTAAATTTTTATGGTTGCTTGTTTGTGACTTGATTAAAGCAGGGAGGGAGGGGACATTGGGGGCTGTTTATTGCACTAGTCCCCAAAGTTTCGTAAAAACTTTTTCTTATTCGTTAGCTGAACAACTTTGGGGACTTTTATTGAATTTTGATTGGTTGGTTCATTAGGTAGAGTGTCCAAATGTTTCAACCACTAATTGTAATCTACTCAATGGATGATTTTGTATATCATTATCTGGGATTTACATAAATTTATCGGCCATTGTCTTATTCCTATACCTATTAAAGACATAATACAAGTATATATCTTCTTTAATTACAAAGATGAAAGTTATATAATTGTACACAATCTGTACCCCTAGTCTTTTGGGACCTTATTATTGGGTAAAGAGTTACATAATGATTAACATAAAAACATCCCAAAGCCAGCCAGTAATATGAACCTTAAAAATCGAAACTTAGCCAAAAAAAATTTTAAAGATATTTTGCTTTAAAAAATCAGATCTTACTACTTTATAGAGAAACTGCTGTGCCCCTAGCATCTACACGGGTAATGTATTTGAATAGTTTTTAAATTTAAACATTTTTAACCAAAATCCATATACTAGTGCCAATATCATAAATCAAATTTAAATAAAAGAACTGAGATGTTACATATTTGCCCGCAAACACAGAGAATCTAATATTTGATTTATCCCTCCATGCCATTTGTGATCTGTTTTTAATTAGAAAATAACAGTTTCCACAACTTGTGGCCAATCATTTATTAAAAGCGAAGCTATTATACATTTAGGATCTATTCGTCTGTTAATCGTCAATTTAGACAAGTCTGATCATGTCTTATCCATCTCAAACTATACTAATTATTCCTATAACAATAAGACATAATTTAGATTCCCAGAAACTTTATGATGATTGCCAAAAAATTCGCATACTTAAACATATAAAATTTATTTTTGATTTTTTTTATACAAACAACAAAATAAAAAATCCTTTTTTAATTTTATAAGCATATTCCAAAATCTCAAAATGTATTATCCAATTTTTTAATGGACTTGTAGAGTTTCGCTTTTATGGATGTTGTTATCCTTGCTTTATTTTCTCTCGGGGTATAGAAAAAGCACATTTAGAATTGAAAGATTGATAACCGATCATATTTCCAGATTCGAATTTTAACATTAACAAAAGAAATACTTTATCAAAAATAGATCTTTGAACATCATGGTAATAAATTAGATTTTGTGTTATTTCTTTTTTATAAATAATAGAAAACCTTGCCCATTTTTAGCTTTCTTAGAAAATTTATGGTAAAAAAAAACATTTTTTAGTCTGAAGATTTAAATCTCGGAAATTACTGGTCTGAATGGGTTGTAGTTTCCAGGGAAGCGTTATTTGTCTTCAGCTTGTTTTAAGCTATTTTCACCCTCCCTCACTTTCCCCAATAGGCTAAGAATGAAGCAACTAGTAATAAATAAGTAAAAAGTTGAATGTCGGACGTATCATAGTTATAGAGTATCCACGCTAACAAAATGATACGTGAATGTTAGCAAAATCTGCTTGTTTATGTTTAAATCTTAAGTATTTGTTTATTTTTATGTTACTGAAATTACTTTTGAGCTTTTAAACAGCCCATAAATCTTGTGCTAACTTCCTTATTCCTGGATTATTTTTCTGTCTACTAAATTACAATTATCACCAGCGGTAAAGGAATAAATAAAATAAGTTAATTTTTTTAAATAATACATTTTCCAGTATGGCTTTAAAACCGGTTAATATTCGCTGGATTAGAACTAAAATCAAAATAAAAATCATAAATCTAAATATAAAGTAGTAAGATTATTTTGTTGGAAGCCAAAGATCTCAGAAATAAAGGAGCTTAAAGTTTTTACCTTTTAGGGTAGCTTTGTAAATGTTATTGGGTGGTTTTAGGCTATTTTCTTAAAAGTCTAAGGCCAAAGCAACTAGTTAACATTGTCGAATTTGTATGGTTTTAATGTATAACTCAACAAAACAGCAATTAATACTTTCATAATCCCTGACAATGCTAGTGACTTATCCCTGCTTGCCTGATTATCCCCAAGTAATGGATATAAAATATTCGTGGATATTATGGCAGGGGAAAAATTTTCGTCAATTTAGGTTGCTAACATTGAACTCATTTATTGGTCAGTTCGTTTATCCAGTAGGTGGGGATGGGATGGTTAAAAGAGGGGTAACGTTATTTTAGCCAACAGTGAGTTTCACTTTATTAGAGAACATGAAATCTGGTGTAAGATCCAGGTAATAATATATCCATTTAAGTACTATCTCATGCATTCAACCATTACTACAACATAAAAAGATGCCTCGACATTTATGGATAGACAAGTAGAATTTCCAAGATCCATACATTATACACCCTCTTGTGTTCAGATATTGATATCATTAGACAAGTTTTTGCCGCCTGTACTGTATTTAAATGTCCCTTGTTTTAGCTGTGGACGCCCCAAAAATATAAAAAAAAGTCAACCCGCGAGTAGCCAAAGCGCGTTTTTTTTTAGTTTTCTGTTTCTTCAAATAAAAAGTATAATATGTAAATAAATATAAAGTAGAAATAAATATCAAATAAACTTAAATATTTTGACATTTACTCAATGATAAAAAGTTTGTATTTTTATTTCTTTTGATATCAATACCACACCTTTACAATAAATTATATACATTTATGTAGTTTTTTTTGTAAAATATTTTAGCTTAAAATATTACCAAATATTTCATAGGATTTTTTTATAAAATTTATTTATTTAACTTTAAATGTAAGATGCTAATATTTTGATACCCCAAAAATTAGGTTTGATCCCCGCAGGGTTACCTCTCCTAATTCTAAAATTTTTTCGAAGGGTACTTTGAGGGAAAGCACCTGATTTTTCATTAAAATGAATCAAAAACAGATTTAACCCCCCCCCCCCCATAAAAATACAGATGCACAAAGAAACAATTTACATACAGATATGGTAATGTTGTCTTATTCCAAACCTAGTAAAAGCTCAAAATGATTTTGTCCAACTCATTGGTTCACCCTGCGCCAACTTTGACCTTCCGCAAAAGATTTAAATTGAAATCCCTTAAAAACTTAAAGGACCAATCTGTAGACCCCCCCCCCAAAAAAAAAAAAAATCTCAACATTATAATTTGATGTGATAATATATTATGCATCTAAATCTTTTTTTTTTTGGTGAAACATTTTTAGTTTTATGAATTAAACCTTATACCTTCTTAATATAGAGATATATAGCTGTTTTTTCATAAAGCCAAAACTAAGTGGAATTTTAATGCTAAATCATAATCATTAATCACACAACCAACCCTTTGATTTCAACTCTTTTTGACCAGATTATCCCTACTCTTACCATCTGACATAGCAGCAGGGGGTTCAATTTTGAAGTCTCCCTGACGATTATGGGGGAAGTGAAGGGGGAAGAATGATTGCTTTGAGATTTTAAGGAAACTAGGATGGATTTTATCAATTTTGAAAAGTCACTGTATTTGCCCTGGCTTAGCCAAAATCCTTGTAATTATCACCGCTTTTTGGTTGTGTTGTCCAGAGGCTTGCACTGGATATTTGTTTTCATTGATTTCATAACTTTCTTAACATTTCATCCTATGTTTTAAAATATTAAGTTATGTCTATGTAAGATCTCAATAACTGCTTGACCGATAGTTTTTAAAAGAGAAGTTGATATTATCCTCTTAGAATTTTTTTTTTCAATATTGAAAATTTTTTAAAAATTCATTAGATCACCCCCGCTCCCAAACTTTTGAAACACCTCATTGACCACCACCCCCCATCTCCCCAAAAAAGAAGACTTGGACGTCCTTGTATACTGTTGTATTAATTGAGTAGCTTTTCTACTAACAATACAAAGATGAACAAATGTTTGTATCAACCCTACTGGCGTATGTGTAATTAAGATATTTGGCGCTCTTTTTCATTATCCGAATATTTGATATTGATTAAAAACGCGAATTAGGTGTACATGGTATGGCAGAGATATGAACAAGGATGACAACATCCATAAAAGCGAAGCTCTGAATTTAACGAACATGGAACTTTTGGAGTGTCAGAACTTAATGAGGAGAATAATAATTTTATGTTATTAACAAAATAGTAAATAACTTGTTGCAAAACTGCATAGATACAGAAATATGTTTATGGAAATGACATACTTAGTACTTAAACTTTTATGACTTATATATAGAGATGTTTCGCTTAATAAATTGTACCTTGTTGTCCTAGGAATCTTTGTTTCAAAAATCAAACGAATAGGATAATTATATCATACAAAAAGGGTTATAAAAATGTTTTAAATGGGCGCACGGTCATTCTGGCAACGATTACAGAGTTGCTTCGCTTTCTAAATCGTACCTAATTGTTGTAGGAATCATAATTCAAAGTTTGCAATTCATAGGACAATTCTAGCATGCCTAAAATAACAATATAAGCTATCCTTAACGTATGGAGGTCAAACCATATTTACTCAGATTTTAAAATTTAACTAACCAAACTCTTTTATAATAGAAGGCGCGAAAATCACGTTTCACCAATGATTTTACTTACTGACTGACGAACAGTTTAAATTATAGAGTAGCCTCGCTACAAAGAAGGGAAAGGGAACTTGACACACATAATTAATTATTATCAGGGAGGGAGGGGACATTGGGCTGCTTATTACACTAGTCCCCAAAGTTTTATAATATTAGTTTTCATATTTGTTGGCTTTACAGCTTTGGAGACTTTTATTGAATTATGATTTATTAGTACATTAAGTTGAGCGTCCAAACGTTTCAACCACATTTTGTAATTTTGTATATCATCATTTGGAATGAACATCAATTTATCGGCCAATGTCGTATCCATTTATATCCCTGGCAATTATCCAAATATTATCCTAGCCTAGCTTCAATCTTTATTGTTTCATAGTAATTAAATACGAGCAATTTAGTTTTGTAGTTGTGCACTGAAGGGATAAGACAATGGTAGATAAATTTATTGATATACATCCGCCCTACTGATGATTGAAAGGGAAAAATATAAATTGAGATGAAATAAAAGTAAAAGTATGATAATATCTTAATCTATATATGAGAGTGTGGAGAAAGGATAACTACTGTAAAAAATATTTAAATATATGAAACTGTATTTAAATTTCAATTTATTAATTTCATGCCATTATCAGAGCTTATTGAGATATCATTTCAAGGGAATCTTCATATAGGAACTGGCATGGTTTTATTAAAAATATATTGAAATATGGATATTAAAAATTTTAAGATTAAAACCAGTTTTGTTATCCTCGAGGGTACGAAGTTCCTGGCAAACAAAACTTGTATTTATTTAATGATTTTATTTCAATATTAATGGAAAATTTCCCCAATACGATTCTATACACGAGTTTTTAGTATGACTAAGCGGAAATGAATCGGTTTCGAAGCCATGCTTCAATAAAAAAAAATTATGGTTTATTTTTTACAGTGTGAATGTGTGTAAATGACAGGGCCTAGATGCGAATCTAATCTTATTCTGATTGATATTACTAATAGATATAGAATACGTGGATATTGTTAGAGATTCTCGAAGATGGCTAATATAACAATACCCCCCTACTTTACCCCATCTTCCACCCTGACCATAGAGGAACGTATTTGACAATATTTGAGAACAATTTATTACTTATTAGCAACCAAAATTGACGACAAAAATCCCCCTTTCACAATTTCCACATATTCTATATCCATTATATTACTCAACTAAGAACGGTGCCGCACAAAATCATCGTAGACGCGATTGCTTTTGATCAAGAGAAATTATATCAAGGCTCGGCAGCCGTGGTTTTTTAGTGGTTACCTTTAATTTTATCGGTTGAAAGAGTAGTGTTTGCGACTTTGATATTATTCAAGTTTAATCAGCAATGCAACAAAAGACTGATAAACAGCAAGCTCGTCTGCCGAGCCCTGAATTATATTGATAATGGATGGTACATGCTCATGTAATAATTATTTATTTACTTAATTATTACATTATATTATGTTTAATGTACGACCTTTTTTTAAAAGCGTAGTTAATATTAAACTAGGATATCTTCATACGTCTATATATAAGTCAGCAAAATATCTCGGAAAATAATATTCCGGATGGTAGTTCTTTTCAGAGGTGCTTTTATGCTATTTTCCTTAACACCATAAACCTACTGGTGAAGCTATTAGTGTTTGTTTAAGGATTATCAATATATGTAAACATTAATTGTTTAAATAAGTTATTTAATAACAACCTCTATCCATAATTACTGTTTTCCTGTTAAATGCATTACTGTTCTTTATTATCTATAATGTTGTCATTGTTATTGCTACACATCATATAATCATAATTGTCCTTGTTTAAGAGTCAATTGAATGCAAAAAAAACATTGTAGTTTTTATAGTTTTAAATTTCAAAATGCATTTAACTCATAAATAGATTGAGATAAAATTATAAACCTTGAGTTTGGGGAGGGGGGGAGAGGATCCCATAATAACCTGACCTAAAAATAACCCCCATGGTATTATTAAATCATTTTGTAATGCACGAGAAATTTGGAGAGGGGAAGAAATTGTTCAATAGATTAACAGGGGTGAATACATAGTATTTTAAGTTTTTTCAAATGCTCTTTTAAACAATAAAAAAGCATACTAGAGGAGGCGTCCCTATCGTCGAGTACTCTAGAGTCACTATATTTGTAGGGAGGGGAGGGGGTTATAAACTTTTGAGACTTGAATTTATTATTAAATAGCCTTTAAAAAATATTGGATATCAAATTGTTTCTTTTTTGTATTGTTTATAAATCCTTTAAAATTATTAGATCTTTATCCCTATATCCTGTTCGATTAGAGATGGGATGAGGCCTCTATTTGATTTCAAATCAAAGGTGGATTGGTTATTTTAGTTTCACCAGGGAGGGAGGGGACATTGGACTGTAAATTACAATCGTACCAAACGTTTTATAAATACGATCTCTCATTCATTTGCCAAAAATATTTAGGTGCTTTTAATAAATCATTAGCTTTTGCTTGAAACTAGTAGTGGCCAAACTTTTCCACTTATGATTTAATCTAGATCCATTGTTTTATCCCTTAAGATCGCTTCACCACTCTGGACCAAATTGGTAAGAAAGAGACCAAATTGCTCCAAATTGTGTCATAAACCATCAATGTGACGTCATAAAAATGAGGGATTATCCATCTCTTTTTTAGGGGTTTTCTTTCCCACTTCTTCTCTGATCTCCCTCATTTTTATGTCGTCACATAGATCATTTTTTACACAATTTTGCAGCAATTTGGTCTTTGTCATTTTTACCAGTTTTATAAAAATAGAAATCGAGTTTTTTAAGAAACTAAATATTAAAATAAAATTGGTGTCAGAAACCAAACCAAAACATCAATTATTTCAAAATCAAATATTGAGTATTGGTAAAAATAGAAATGAAAAAAAAAGCAAAAATACACAATTATGCATAATCATACAAGAATGAGGTTTTTTTTACACACAAATTATATATTTAGGCCCTGTCATTACTTTTTTAACTTTCCCCATCATACATTTCATAAACATGACAATATCCATAAAAGCAAAGCTCTAAAATCGTAAAAGTTAAAGAGAATTCTACATGTCTAAATTAACGAAATTAACTATACTGTTATGGACGGACATACCCTAATTATAGGAAAGCTTTGCTTTTAACAATAATTTTAATTTTGTTTATGATAAACGCAGCAAAAGCAATAAGCTAAAAAATTCATACAAAAAAAATTCAGGGATTTAGCTAGTTTTTTTATGATAATATAATATGCAAAGAAGAAACGTTAATTTCTTTAACTAATTTTAACCGACGGCCGTACAGACATGGCTTTTCATAAAGTATCTTCGCTATCAAAAAGAAAGTGAATTAAACAGCCGTTCTAATGAGCACAAAAGCAAGAATTTGTTGGTTAGAAAGTTTTCTTTTATTACTTTTACTTGTTGGGGCAACACATTTAGGGCCCATATGGGATACAGTTACACTTTAAATACATATTCTGGTACCTAGGGTTTGGTCCATGTAGCAGTTTGAAAAAGATACCTAAAAATTTAATTGTTATATAAACAAGGATGACAACACTTTTACTGATTTGTAGACGATAAAGTATACGGAATTCTATTTAGTTATTTATAACACCGTATAATAAACAGATTTGCGCGGATATTAAAATGAAAAATTATAAGATTAGATATTAGTTTTTGTGATTTTTTATTTCAATACTCATAGAAAATTGTCTGTAGTACGATGCTAAACACGATTTTTCAGTGTGGCTGGGAACCGGTTCTAATCCAGCAGATATTATTCGGTTTTGGATCCATAAAATATGAAAACCAGCAATTAATTCAATTTCTGCAAAACGTTTCAGACGGACAGGCGACATTTAGAATTAAGCAATTGATTTGCAACTGGAAATTTTATTTTTTTGTAGATTTTTGTTCCCGTATTTGAACTACAACATTGATTAATTCTTGGGGACACTAACCAATTACACATGAATATACATATATGTGTAAAGATTAACAGTTTTGTCATACATATACATTTATATTCATATGGGTACTTGTTTCATTTTCCATAGATTCAAAATCTATACATTATTAGCAGGCACATCCAAGCTTTTAATTTGAGTGAAGTTAAATGAGGGGTTTCATAGGTTTGAGGAACGTAATCAAAGGAATTTGGTAAAATTTTGAGTGTTTCAAAATTTGAGCGGAGTTAAAACCCTTTTACCCTCACCCTTGGACGTCTATGATTATTGGTGACACAACCCAATCTTTCCCGATTTTGTATAATTTTTTGAGGAACACGACTCCAGTGACGTCATATTTTTCTTTCCCGAAAAAGGGAAGGGGGGAAGAAAATCTCTTCAAAAGAGATGGGGAAACCCCCCTTTTCTCCCATCTCTTTTTTTCTTCCCCCCTTCCCTTTTTGGGGAAAGAAAAATATGACGTCACTGGAGTCGTGTTCCTCAAAAAATTATACAAAATCGGGAAAGATTGGGTTGTGTCATTATTGGTCTATTGATTGATAATCTAATTATTGTTATATATAAATACTAGCGGCTTCGCCCCTAGCCTCTAGGGGCTTTGCCCCAAGAGGTGATTAAAAAAATTAAGGCGAAATTCGTTAAAGGACCAAGGAAATCTTCTACAAAACCTAAAGAACCTAGGAAATCTTCTACAAAACCTAAAGAACCTAGGAAATCTTCTGCAAAACCTAAAGAACCTAGGAAATCTTCTACAAAACCTAAAGAACCTAGGAAATCTTCAGCAAAAAAAAAAAAAAAAAATGGGGGGGGGATTTTTTGTTTTTGGGGGGGTTGGGGGTGTCCCACCCCCCAAGAAAATAGCTTAAAACCACCACAGGACCAATAGAAATATACCCTGAAGAGTAGAATCCAATCGGTTCAGTGGTTACCGAGATCTTAAGGGACAGACAGACGGACAGACGGACAGACGGACAGACATCAAGCTACTTTGTATTATGATACTTATACTTGGTAATTCTTTTTTTACAGTAAAACTACGTTTTATAATCATATTTAATTTACCCTAACTTAAAAATGTATGATTTGCAATCTTCAAAGTCTAAATTCTATATCTTAAAGTCTAGGATTATTACAAGCTACACTTTGTAAATCTATACATTAATAGTTTATGTTTGATATAAGCAAATGGTTTGATCTAAATAACCATGGACTATACACTGCTTGTAAAAGGAAAGAAAGTATTTGAAAACTGTATTTAGATCCATATCTCGGATTTCATCTGGGCTCGGCAGCCGCAATTGTTAAGGACTCTTCGGTTGTGGATTGTTGAACAAAGACATGCTCTGCTTAAATTGTTAGTAAATCTAAATAAAGTGACGGCTTTGCTAATTTTTGGTTAATTATTTTTAGTTGCAACTTATACTGCTTGTTGCTATTTGCATAAAATTGCAACCCGTCTGATTAGATTGTTGAATTATTAGCGGCAATTTGTCCCAAGCAATGCAGTTGGTTGTAGTTATTTGCAGCGGTTGCCGAGCCCCGATTACTCAGATTTCATACACAATAATATAATAATAAAACACAGATTTTGGTCAGAAGCTGTTAAAGCGTAGCAAGAGAAAACAAATTTTATGGACATTTCAAATTAATATTTGATTGTAGATTTCTAGCTGATGGCGATATGTTACAAGATATGAGATATTGCTTTTCTTTTCATTTTACAAAATCAATTTAGGAAATAAAAAGGAAAACTGAATTAAATTGGATTAAAAAGAATTTAGGCAATCTATTGTTTAGGGTATAATGCAGCAAAAAAAATTTAAAAAGTATATGAACTTTTTATATCATAAATGTTTATAAAATGTATTTCTCAATATTAATTCAATGTTTTTTTTTGTTTCAGGGATGGACGGTTTCAAGTAAATGATGAGATAATCAACGTGAATGGGTCAACCCTGCGGGGACTAAGTATGGATCAAGCCCGCCATGTACTGAAAAATACTGCCGACACTATTGACATTATAATCGCCCGCTCTCCAGATCCCGTGAGAGCTAAAACGAAACCTGTCGGTGGCCGTAGAAAACGGCGGTTGCCGGTGATTGAACGGCCCAAGTCAGCCCCGTTGGCGGGTGATTTTGATGCCACCGCAAACGGTGTCAACGGCAGGATTATAGCGGCGGGCGGAAGCCTCTACGGAGGAACCTCTGAGAGTGGCGATACCGCCGACGTCCTGGATGTTTGTGATTTTCTGGGTAGTGACGGAGCTATTCGGACTGTAATCAAGATACCGCCGGGCACCACGCTTCCGCCAACCGTTACCGTGGCCGGCAGCTGTGACCCCGCCACAGTCACACCACGGTCCGGCAACTCAAGCCGCGGCGAACGGCTGTTGCCCGACATCCCGCACAGCGTCCTGCTGCCCGCCTCGCTCACCACAACGCTGGAACCAGACGGCGTGGCGCGGAAAAACGTGCAGATAACTATTCATACAGCAACATTCCGCAAGGGAGACGGAGCTAAAGGGCTGGGCTTTAGCGTTGTCGGCGGAAGGGACTCGCCGCGAGGCAACATGGGAATTTTTGTGAAAAGTATTTTTCCTGGAGGTCAAGCTGCGGATATGGGAAATATCAAAGAAGGTAAGTGTTGTTTTTTATTGGAAGGGGAAGTGTGTCACAACCTCCAAGATAAAAGATTAAAAACATTGTACTATTAGAAGGCATATTCCCTGGAAATCAGAGCCTAGCCGTCCACTACAGCTACTCTACAATTAGAATAAGTCCGGCTGTTCATTTCTTTGTTTACTGCGTCATTCATTTTCAAAATTATATACTTTATTATATACATAGTTAAATTATAGATTTTTGTTTACTCTATTTTCTCCTTAATCACTTGAAATATTTCTTTTATTTATTCAATTAAGCGGACTACATACGTAATATATATGCACTGATATTATTTATCGATTGAAACAGAGCAAAATACTTTTTGAATGCAGATAATAATAGAAACTGATTTTGCACACACTCAATCAATACAGAAAACATATGCAAAGGGATAAAAACAATTTGAATTTTCTTTTAATACAAAGGCATTGAAATTGTATGATTGTTAAGGCTCCTTAATCATTCTTTCTTATGGCATTTATTTGTTCGCCAAAACTTGGCCTCGACAGCCGCGCGTGAGCCACCAGTTAGCCGCAAAAATCCACATTTTTAAATTTTTAAAATAGGCTAAATTTAAAAACCTGTTTTCAATTGTTAAATCCATCCGGATTCTTTATTATCCTCCGCAACGTGTTAAAATTGGCGGCTTACTAGCGGCTAACGAGCCCTGGTCAAAAATTTCATTTATTGAAGTCTCAGTATAAGATATGAAGTAGTCTTTGAGAGTAAATGAGGGGAGAAATTGGAATTTCTATTATATTGTTCCTTAACAATAAAGAAATGGACATACAGTTAAAAAATCTTCTTTAAAGGATACTTTTAGTGGAAAAGCTACTCTATGACCCACTTAGTCTTTCCGTCCATCCGTCTTTCCGTAACGTTTTGTGGTGATTTTCTTTGCAGATGTCTGAAATATTGGGTGATGATTCCCTGTGCCAATGATCATCTAGCTTTGCTTGGTTCGTCTGTCTGTCGGCCATGTTCAAAATAAAAATATACTTTTTTAGATATTTTTGAATTGCTGTATGTAACCTTATAGTTGACAAAATCTTTTAAATGGTCAAAGGTAGAATATAGGTTCTCACTTAAGAGAATAGGAGTGGAGTTAAGGGATCTAAAGGAATATAAAAATGGAGGATGAATTAATGTACATGCCCAATGAAGATACACTTAATTACCCCTGCTGTAGATTACACTCAGCGGTTGATAAGTTTGGACACTCACTTAATGTGCAAATCGATCAAAATTCATAAAAAAAAGTCCCCAAAGTTATAAGGCCATGTACATAAAAAGGTAATGGGTATAAAAAAAGGGACGCTGATTTGCAGATGAATTTTAGTATCGTATATGGTTTACTAAATTCTTAAAAAATACCCCTACACATTGCTTTTTAAGGGGTTGGGGTAAACATAACGATTCAAATCCAATTAAATGTAACAATGCCAAAATATCATGTCCATAACAGAATTATGTAAGATTTTAGACAGGGAGGAAGGGGACATTGGACTGTTTATTACACTAGTTACCAAAGTTTTATAATAACATTTCTTATTCGTTATTTGGGATTTTTTATTAAAATTTGATTGGTTGGTTGATTGTCCAAACGTTTTAATCACTATTTATAATCTACAGAAGGGGTAATTTGTGTATCATCATTTGGGATGAGCATCAATTTGTCGACCATTATCTTATCCCTGTAGAATTCGCAACAGGGGGGGAGTGGACAATAACAGTTTATTTAATCTCCAGCCTCTTAATATTTTCCAGCTAGAAATAGGAGATTTATGACAATAATTATTGGGAACAAGATAATCTTTGATTATTAAATCCATGCACTGAAAATATTGTTTATATTAAAGTAAAATGATTAATCAAATGTTTCTAAAGTTTAAACCATTTCACTCAAATACAGACACACAACATTTCAGGGGACTATCGGCTTTCATAAAATTTCAAATTGTAAGTCTAATAAGACACCGCTGAACTGATTGGTCTATAATTTTCAGTTAAGCTTGATATTAGTCATGGTCAGGTTTTAGGCTCTTTTATGGGGGTTGTAAGCAACCTTCTCTTAGAAAACACATAATGAACGTAAAAAAAAAATTTTACATAATGCTTAAAATATTATTGTTTTATATTTTTGAAACATTTTGAAGAATTATTTAGCCCGGTTGCATGTCCCATACATTATGTGTTTATTTAGCCTGTGGGTATATTACACAAAAGTTTTGTAATTCGCCCCCAGCACTAACGAAAAATCAATGGTAGCTCACTAGTTCAGCCAAAATTAGTGTGTCTACAATTCAACACAAACGCGAGTGTTTAACTACTTAACTGATTGAGTTCTCCTTTTAAGGGAATCTTCATGTAGGACCTGGAATGGTCTTAGGCTATTTTGATTTACATTTATGACCTGGGATAGTTTTGGGTTATTTTGGCCCTATACTCATTTAAATACAGATTTTCAAGATGTTAGGGACGCAGCCGATAGTAGCAAATAAATAAGAAGGGGTTTTTATTATTTATCAGAGTAAAGAAAAGGGAAGGGGGGGGGCAGAATAAATGTTGTTGTAATAATATACAGTTTTTATGATGCTTGATATTTTAGCAGATTTGATAAAACGCCCTAAACTTTACGTTACGCTTCAATTTTTTTTATTTTTGTCATTTCTTCCTTATTTTTAAATTTCTTTATTTTCTTAATTGACTCTTATTTTGTAGATTTTTTAGGTTTAGGTCAGAGTTTTGCTTTATTTTAAAAATTTAAATCGTGCTATTGTTTTTAAACTTACATATATTTCTCTAATTTTATTCATCTAAATATTTTTGTCATGAAATTGTGCCATCAAGAAAAATTTATGAAACAACAACATCCGTTAAAAATCAAACTAAATTATTTAAAAACAAGAAAAATAGTATACATACTGTGCCAGAGTATTTTAACAAACTTTATCCTATTATATAAAGTAGCAAAGGTTTTTGTCTGTAGCGTAAGATTTCGATAACTAATAAAACGAATGAGATTCCTCCTAATAGGTCTTGGGATGGTGTTAGGCCATTTTTCTGCCCATGCTTACACCTGCAAATATAGAGCCTCTAGATGTTAGGAACACAGTCGCTAGTGTTCTTAAAAACAGCCTTGCATAATTTAAAGAGCTTGCCAAAAAAAATATAATTTAAAGCTTGTAATACAGTAGAATTTTAATAATAAATAATTTTGCCTGATATTCAATTAGGAGTATAAAAATAAGTTTTAGACGCAAAGACACGACATAGTCAGAGAGTAGCTATGCTTCAACAAATAAAAAAAATCAATCTAGACGTGTAGAGAGATATTAGATTGTCCTTGCTATTGTGGTATCCGCCTAGGGTAAATGGCAGACACCAGAGTTCGAATAAAGACTACGGCAGTGTGAACAGACGTGGACACCTTACTATAGAGAAGCTACGCTTCTCTAGCATTCACTAGACAAGAATCAACATCTATTTCAGTTGTCACTTTATTGGAGGTTTAAAGGATACTAAAGCTATATACAACAAACAATAACTACATGGATAGAAATAAATGATCAGAACATAAAAGCATTATAATACATATACAATAGTCAGTTTGGGCAATCATGATTCCCCATCCCTGGAAAGGGTGGGGGGAATTAAGAATACAGTTAACCATAATATAAATACATATGGATTAGGAATAAAGATGGTTAAAGATAAATCATACAGTAAAACATAGATAATTGCAATGGTTAGGTAGATGGCTATCCCTGTCTGGGGCAGGCAGGATAGCCCATGGAGCAGCACAATAGGTAGATAAGCATAGAGGGGTTGAGTGGTAGGTCTGGGTACTAAAGAGGGAAGGTTTGATGATTACTTGTGACAACAACAGTCTGTGTGGGGGTGATTCTATCAGGTGAGGGCAGGTTTAGATCCTTTATCCTCAGGGTTGAGGTGGTGCTGATAACTTGGTGGTTGAAGGGGAAGGTTCCGGTGCTTAAGATGGGAGAGGGAGGGGTAACACCCCTCCCTCCATTTGCAGGACAACTGAGAGATAAAATCAGTACCGTTATCTGACATCTTTTCAGGTGGCTTCATAATTGTAGAATAACAGGATTTAACTAGGTGCGTAGCATCACTATAATGGCTTGGTTTCTGCATAGTCCAGAGCTGCCGCATACCACAACTCTCCCCTCGGAAGGCTGGAGGGGTTGTCCGCACCGCCAGACTTCCGACAGTGGTTGCGGCCTTCAGTTTGTTGTCCTTGTGGAATGGGTCCGCCAGGCTACCAGTTGCTGGACGGTGGTGGACTCCAGCCCTCCCCAGGTCTAACGGAATCGGCTATATCTGCTGGAGTAGCTGGTCCTGTTGGATCTTCTGGCCGTTGGATGTGTACCTCTGAGGCCACCCTGGCAACCTCCAGGGGTGGCACAGCACATGAGGGGGCTTGGACCAACAGCCGCCTGGTATACACCTCTGCAGGTTTCTCCACTGGGCTGGTGGTCTCCATCGTGTTGGTCACCTTGCTGCTGGCAGGCTGGCTACTGGATGCAGGCGCAGTGTCTTCGCCCTCGGGGCTGGTCAGGTTCATTCGGCTTCCAGGGTCTCTGTCAACGCGGGCAGGTGGTGGTTGCCATACTGTAGGAGCGTTGCCTCCTTCAGGCTCATTCTGGACATTGGCAGGGTGGTGCATGGCAGTCCGACCTGCGGGGTAGGGAAAGGTAACAGTCCACCCTTTATGCCGGAGGCTGTCTTGGATCTGCAAGGGTGGCTCCGCTCTAGTTGGCTGGGAGACAGGCCCATCCACGGACACTGCTGCTAGTGGACTGGAGGCACAAGGCTCCGGATTTCCTCCCCTAGCCTGAAGGGGTCCAGGCACATTGTCTCCATCTTGGGTAGACATAATTGTTGGGGATCCTCTGCTTCTATGGTTAGGCTCGGCACTTGGCGCATCTAGTTGTGTTACTCCCCAGGCAGCGGTCAAAGCTTCTTCAGTTTGGCTGGTAATGGCTGATACCCTGGCTCCTGGGGCAGATGCAGGGGGCGCAGGCAAGTTTGGCCCAGCCCAAAATTCCTGGTACACCAGTGCAATACAATTACCCTGGCTTGGTTGAGGGAGGTAGACAGCTGGATGCAGTTGAGGGTGAGGGACAGCTGGACTCTCCCTGCTGGCTGGGGGCTCTGGCTGGCTGGGGGTGACGGGTGTCACCCCTTCCTCTGGGGCTGCGGGCTCATTCCGGGGTCCAGGTATCTCGGTGGCGGCGACGGTTGTCGCCCCAGGCACCAGTGTGGGGGCGCTGGATAGCACCCCCCAGTCTTCACAGGGGTCCAGGTCTCTCGGTGGCGGCGACGGTTGTCGCCCCAGGCACCAGCGTGGGGCGCTGGATAGCACCCCCCAGTCTTCACAGGTGGCGGCGACGGTTGTCGCCCCAGACATCAGCTTGGTGGTGCAGGGAAGCACCTCTCGTTCCTTCCAGGTGGCGACGCCGGTTGGCGTCCCATACATCGACTCAGACTCGCTGGCTAGCGCCTCTTGCCTCTCCCACTCGGCGGCAGCTAGTTGGGGTGACGGCTGGGCATCTCCCTCCAGGTGGACCTGGGTGGCAGACTGGTTGCATGCAGGTTGTTGGGCGGCCTGGTGTTTCTTCATTGCCCGGTCCCAACCGGTTCTACACTTGGCGGCTGTGTGGCCGTTGAAGCGGCAGCGCCCCTTCGTCCAGCTGGGTCCCATCAGGCCGGCTTCCCCAGGGTGTATCAACCTGCCAGGTCTCTCCTCCTCCAGTTGGGGCACCAGCTGACAAACAGGGTCTCCCCTACTAGGGGTCAGGCGGTGCTGGGCTGCTTGTGGTGGCTCCTTGGTTACATTCAGCCTCCTCCCCATACACACAGGTTCCTTCCATCCAACAGCGGCTCTCCTCCCCTGGGTGGCGAGGCCAGCCTCGGCCTTAGCTTCTGCAGGTGCTTCTCCACATGAGGGATCCTGCCTCTGGGTATGCCAGGTGGTTGGTAGCAAAGGCTGTTGATGGTGCCAGTCGGAAAGGGGGCTATGATCTCTGGGGGGTACCTGTGGCCAGTGTGTGGACAGGTACCCACAGGTGGACCAGCAAGGCCCAGAAGATGCCATACTGATGGTAGCCTGAACTGTATTCCGGACTGTCAGCAGACTGTTGGTAGCCACCTGAGTTGGGCCAGAGTTGCCAGCTGGTATTGCGTCCCTGCCAGGCTCCGTCAGCTGCTGGTGGGGAGCCCCTGCGGTGGTTCTGGTTTTGGCAAGGGGTGGCCTTCTTATTGACTTCCCTAGTTGGAGCTCTGCATCCTGGTGGGCCTCCATCTTCAGCAGCATGGGGGAACTTGGCTGGGACATGTGCAGTGGTTCAACAGAGTAGCGGCATCTGGTCTTGGAGTGCGGGGGAACAGCCTCACTGCTGCTGGTCAACCCTGCTCCCTCCGTGCTGGGTAAAGTCTTCCACTGCAGCAGGTCACCAGTCCCCATCCTTAGGCCGGTCCCCAGTCGTTCCATGCCTGGGGGCTCCCAGGGAGGCTTGGGTGGCGGCTCCCCCACCCCCAGGTACGCGTCGGGCATCTGGGTGAAGAGCCTATTCCCCTGGGACAGCTCCCCATCCTCCAGATTGGTGAGGCCAGTGCCAGGGAGGACCTTTCCACCCCAGAAACAGGTGGTCCTGGCCCTAGGGTTGGGCCCCTTTGAAATCTCAGTGCTGGTAGTAGTGTCCATCTTGGGGCTGGCCACTAAGTCTCTGAAGCTTGTCACCTTCTCATTAGGCTCAGTTGCATCGTTCAACACCCCCAGGAGGACACCTACAGGTTCAGCAATCCCCAGTCCAGTATTGCTATTTCTCGTGCGTTGAGCACCAACTGAACAGGAGCGGTGCAGCGGACGTTCAGTCACCCTTCCAGACAAGGGCATCTCAGGGACCAGGGGTCTGTGACCTGGCATGTGTTTGATGTTCACTGTACTCAACACAGTAGGCCAGAGTAATAACAGAAGCAGTATCGTGTATGAAGAAGCAGAGAGTGGTGGGGTACAGATGTTGGTGGTTCTGGTCCAAATGAAGACTTCTGTCCACCACAGTGTCAGCAGCAGGCCTAGGCACACAGTTAATGCCCAATCATGAATGTCTTCTATTTCCGCACGTCGGGCTAGGGGCTGCCAAGTTCTTATCTTGTAGATGTAGGAGCAGAGTAGAGTAGCCGCGCCGCAAGGGGGTTCGAGCCGGCTCACCCCTAATATAAATACTATAGCTGTGTAATTAGGGTGGTAGTCCACGTAGCCGTAGGCTCGGTCCTCCTGGCTCAAGAGTTTCTGTGGCTGGCGCGTCCCCATGATAAGTAGCAGGGGGTTGGTCTGTTGGTGCCAGCGTCTTGTTTAACTGTTGAGCCTGAGTTGTTCTCCTTTCCAGTATAGCTCTTGATTTCTGTGATAACCAGCGGATCTTAGCTTAAAGGTAAAAGGAATATGTTAGGGATCCACAGATGTCTCTAGGAACGTATCCGCTGGTGGATATATGGATAGGTAGGCTAACTATATATATATATATATGGCTACACTCCCATATATATATATACGTGTATAAGAATATCCCCAGAGCTAGCTAGCTTTCCTCCTTGCTCCAAAAAAAATCACGCTTCCTCTGTATAAAGTTCACAACTATGAGGTCGATGGTCCAGGTACACACCACCACTGCCCAGTGTGGGGCATCAAGTCAGGCTATGTCCACAGGGTGGGCGTACTTTCGTTCAGTTACCATATCAGTTTCCAGTGTTGTATGGTGGGGTTAGTATTCACTTACTTGTACCCATGATACAAAAAAAACAACATTATTTATCACTTGGGTATTTATATATACATATATTTGTTTCACTAACCACTCAGCTTTGAAGTAGGGTTGGCAGGGCTAGGAGATGTTGAGGGTCTGAGCGGGTTTAAGGAACTGGTTTAGTTTTCCTTATCACACTGTAGACAGGGAGGGAGGAGCTGGCAAGTTTTTTTCTCCTAAAAAAATATCTCTGTTGTATGCTATAGAGTGGCCCCTCTCCTGTGTGGGTGTGTGTGTGTGTGTGCGTGAAATCTCCTGTCCTTGCAACGCGCGTCCGCACCGTCAAATCCGCGCACACGGGGAAAACGCGCTCTCACCCCTCAACTCGCTCTCTCATTGGTCCGCTTCGTCCGTTGGATTTATGATATTTTCCGCACTCTGTTGCGCTACCCGTGAATGGCGCTCTGTGTGTCCGATCGCTAGCCCCACACTACAGACGGACTTAGTCTAGTGTGGGTAGGAAGGGGGAAGCGCGTGAGGGGACGGGGGTAACTCCGTCCGTTTCCCCTGTGAGGGAGGGAGGTAACTGTGTGCTGGTGTAATAGTGCCTTTTCTTCTTAATCCTAGGCTTATCTATTATATCACCCTGATTGTATTTGCCTTCAATGGAGAGGGGCTCCTCCCTTTCCCTTGGAATAAGGGGTGTATTGTTGTTGTGCTATAGGCTTGAGGTGATTTGATTGTATATCAGGGTCTTTATTATATTACATCTAGCTTCTATTTTTGTCCTTATCACAATTGCATAACAGATTTGTTTACCAACTCTGTTCTATTTTTAGCTGTTATCACAATACACAATAAATCCAAGCCTGTTCTATTCTTAGATTTATCACAACACAACAATTTGTTTGCCAAGCTTTGCTCATAAATCTATTGTTTAGCCATCACACCAGGGGGGTAATCCCTGCAATGTAACATAATATCTGTTTTTCTAGATGGGTGGCTGCGTTGTAGCCTCTCAGGATACTTGGAGTTGACGTAGTTTTTCTCTGTTCTGGTGCACTACACTCGTATGTTGGCTCGCAGCTTGCAGCTATGTGGCGTGTTTCAGCCTATCGGCGGCAGGGAATGTCCCGTCCTGCTAGCGCCGCTTGCAGCTATGTGGCGTGTTTCAGCCTATCGGCGGCAGGGAATGTCCCGTCCTGCTAGCGCCGCTTATCCAAATCCAGCTGATGGCGGCAGGGAATGTCCCGTCCTGCTAGCGCCACTGGTTCGGATCCTGCTATCTCTTGCAGTAAAATTGGCCTATTTTCAGCCGTTTACACTTATTTGGCTTGTTTCAGCCGGTCCGCAGGCCTGTTTCAGCCTTTTGAGCGCTCAATTCTCCGTTAGATGTCGGCGCTTCTCGCGGTTCTTCGTCCAGTTTCACTTCCACAACTGCCGGATGCAGAGTTAGACTTGCTGTCCAGGGTGGGTAATTCAGGTTGCTTGTGTCAGTTTTGCCAGTTTCACTGCTGGGAGTACCTTAGCCTCAGCTGCGCGTCTGCTCTACACTTGTGGTTCGCCGTAATCTCACACAGCTGTCACCAAAGTTGTGGTATCCGCCTAGGGTAAATGGCAGACACCAGAGTTCGAATAAAGACTACGGCAGTGTGAACAGACGTGGACACCTTACTATAGAGAAGCTACGCTTCTCTAGCATTCACTAGACAAGAATCAACATCTATTTCAGTTGTCACTTTATTGGAGGTTTAAAGGATACTAAAGCTATATACAACAAACAATAACTACATGGATAGAAATAAATGATCAGAACATAAAAGCATTATAATACATATACAATAGTCAGTTTGGGCAATCATGATTCCCCATCCCTGGAAAGGGTGGGGGGAATTAAGAATACAGTTAACCATAATATAAATACATATGGATTAGGAATAAAGATGGTTAAAGATAAATCATACAGTAAAACATAGATAATTGCAATGGTTAGGTAGATGGCTATCCCTGTCTGGGGCAGGCAGGATAGCCCATGGAGCAGCACAATAGGTAGATAAGCATAGAGGGGTTGAGTGGTAGGTCTGGGTACTAAAGAGGGAAGGTTTGATGATTACTTGTGACAACAACAGTCTGTGTGGGGGTGATTCTATCAGGTGAGGGCAGGTTTAGATCCTTTATCCTCAGGGTTGAGGTGGTGCTGATAACTTGGTGGTTGAAGGGGAAGGTTCCGGTGCTTAAGATGGGAGAGGGAGGGGTAACACCCCTCCCTCCATTTGCAGGACAACTGAGAGATAAAATCAGTACCGTTATCTGACATCTTTTCAGGTGGCTTCATAATTGTAGAATAACAGGATTTAACTAGGTGCGTAGCATCACTATAATGGCTTGGTTTCTGCATAGTCCAGAGCTGCCGCATACCACACTATAACATATCCTGAATTACTCATCTTTAAGATTGACAACATGGTGTGCATATCTTTCAGCAAAACTCTTTATATTATTTCAATCTGTCTGATTCCGCTCGTTTTGTCGTGGTCCGAATTTCATCTTACTAAAATTTCAAACACAAATATTTTTTTTTAAAATACCCAATTTGATGACGAAGCCCAATCTGTCCCACTTTTGAGCAAGACAATTCCCTTTTCTCCCATCTTTTGAAGAGATTTTTTTCCCCCCTTCCCTTTTTACACTTCTTTCCCATTTTTAATTACTTATATTTTTTTTAAATGAAAAAACATCCTCTGCTGAAAAATTAAAGGATATTGGCTGTAAGAATGGATATAGGTATACGTGGATGTATTGACAGAGGAAAATTTGTCATTATTTTAGTTGGCTAATATGGACCTCATTTATTGTTCAGTTCGTTCATCCAGTAGGAGGGGAGGGGATCGGATAAAGGAGGACGATGGGGTGTAACGCTATCTAACAAGCTGTGAAAATCACTTTATCAGAGTACATGAAAATCTGTTGCAACATCCATAATATATTGGTTGCTGTAAGTCTCAGAACCAGGATATCGTGTCTAGAGCCATAGTTTTTTTGACGGCCAAAGAAATAATCAAATAAATGAATAAATATGATATAAACTTTTCAAGGGGAAACGCTGTTGTAAATTTGATCGTAAAGAATCAATTTATTATTGCGATTAAAGATAAATCAAAGTTTTTATAGTTTTTAAACATGAGTTGAAGGTATCGAAATATAATATTGATATAAAATAAACTTTCAATTAGTCTAAAACAAGTATTTTATTGTTTTAAAAAAACTTCAAATTTTATATTTTATTATTTTCTATAAAAATTAATTCATACATATTACTGTGTTTATTTTGACCAAAAAAATGTTTCAAGCCAAAATTAATTAAATGCATAAAAAACACCCTTCATTGTTTTACGTTCAAAAACAAAGTTGCCTTTAAGTTCTTAAAAAGCTATTGTAAGGGTTTTAAAGATAGTAAATTACTCTAAAATGAGCATTTATGCAATTTTTCTTTATGCCTTCTCTTAAAAGATTTTAATTTTCATAGGCTTGACCCTGGAAAATAACGGAGTTTAGGTTTTTACATTATGCCCTACCTCACTTCTTATTTAACCAAACCTTACATAAAAAAATATGTTTGCTTTTATGCATGAATAATTGAATTTTGGAACAAGAATGACGCTCATGCATAGTAATATATTAGTGTAAAGACTTTTTTAGTGAAAACTTTCTGAGCGATGTAGTAGTTAAAGTAATTTAAAAGAAGTTTTTTTGCTAAAAAAGAACAGTTTTTCCCCGGCTACCCTTTCTAAGGTCTTTTTAAGAATTAACATAGATATTGAGATATCTTACTTTTTTTGACCACATAGTTTTGAGAAGCTATTTTGGGGTAATTTATAAATGATCCATACTTTTTTGATTAATGGTGCTTAGTGTTAAATTGAACATGCATGTACTTTTACTCAGGGATCTAAAGGGATAAGACAAAAGCCGTTAAATTGATGTTTATCCCCAATGATGGTACATAAAACTGTAAATTACAATTGGTGGTTGAAACGTTTAGAAACTCAACTTAATAAATTAACCAATTCAATAAAAGTCCCCAAAGTTGTTAAACAAACGAATAAGAAAACTTTATTAGAAAACTTTGGGGACTAGTGTAATAGATAGACCAAAGTCCCCTCCCTCCCTGTTTACTATTACATCATTACTATACATAACAAAGGTACTATTATTCCAGTATATCTTCGAAACTAATTAATATTCGCTGGATTAGAACCGGTTCTCAGCCATACTTAAAAAATCCTGTGTAGCATCGTAATACAGACAATTTTCCACGAATATTGAAATAGAAATTATAAAATTAAATCCAGTTTTGTTAGCCCGAACCTTGAGAGAAAGTATATTGTAATAATTATAATGAAAAACTTTGTCAGTAGTGTGAGAAATAATTCTTATAATATAATGTCAACATGTTGTGAATAGAAAAAATGTAAACCTACCTCACTTAACAAACTTACTTTATGAATATTACAAAACTATTCAAGATAACGGTTGCCATCAAAATATCTCCTTCTATTAACATTTGAATTTTTAGTTATCATCTGATTTATTTAATGATATAATAGAACAATTCAACAAAATTACAGCATAGAACTTTTAAATCCGCCAACAAACAAGAATGATATACTCTTTTTAAAGTCTTGTCATATTTAGTAAATAAAAAAATACTCGAATAATATTTGTCAACCCTGAAACAATATTTGAAACCCTTAGTGCAAGTTCCTAATGATTGATGAAGTGAGGACATGTGCAGAATTAAAATTTGCAAGGAAAAGTTAGCAGAACTTGGCTGTCAACCTTTTTCGCAAACAATTTGTAACTCTTCGAGACTCATTTAAAATAAAGGGTAAGGAAATGTATCTTGCTTACATGGCTGGAATAATAGACATGTTGACGCATAGACGTCCAAGGGTGAGGGTAATGGGTGTTTACCCCCTCGAACATTGATACTCTTCATTTTACCTCTTGTAAAAATTTATAAAAATACATTAGATTACCTTAATCAAACCTTTGAAACCTCTCATATCACCCCCCTAAATTAATAAAAAGCTTTCACGTCCCTTGAACCTATCCTAAAAGAAGCTTCAAAACGAGATTTTTTGATAGCTTGTCAACCAGAAAAATAGAGGTTTTACAATTAGAGAAAAATCCAGTTGCTATCAATAAAACCTTTTAAAAATATGTTCTTAAAAGATTGGTTAAAAAATAATAGCATTTCGTTCACTGTTTAATATTTTTTAGAACTAACAAGGCTATAATGTATTTGTTTTGAAACAAAATTACTTTACACCAAATTAATTTTATAATTCAATAGAACTACTTAAAGCGAATTTAATTTCCAAGGCTGGAATTTGTTTTACCTTTTCTTTTATTTGATTGTTTGATTTAATAATTTATTATCAAAATATGTTTTTCCTTGGGAAATATTTTTCAATAGAGTGTTAGAGCTCAAAGGGACCTAAAGGGATAAGACAATAGCCGATAAACAAAATTGTCACTTTTGTGGATTACTTTAGTGGTTGAAACGTTTGGACACTCAATTTAATGAACCAACCAATCAAAATTCTAAAAAAGACCCCAAAGTTGTTAAGCCAACGAATAAGAAAACATTATTATAAAACTTTGGGGACTTGTGTAATAAACAGTCCAATGGTTCATTCCTCCCTGGTTAGAGCTTAATGTTCTAAGCAGGGGCGTGCGTAAGATGGGTTTTGGGAGGCCAATCAAGGTATGTAGGTATACCTACCTCCCATATAGAAATACCTATTCATTAAATTGGTGTATACCAATTTAATTTTATATTAGTCAACCTAATTTTATTGTAGAAGACTACTTAACTAAAAATCCAGTGGTAAAAATTTGAGATAATTTACAAATCCTCCAAAATAGTGCGTGTGTATGTTTGTGTGTGTATGTATATGCGTATGTGTGTGTGTATAATGATTGAGGGCATCAATCTTTTCACTCTAATTAACTGAAACTTGTGCCCCCGGCATCTTTAGAAATATTCCAAGAAAAACGAACAGGTGAATGGGCATATTCAAGATTCTAAAAACCTTTTTTCAATCGATGTAAAAATTTGAAGCAATCTGAAGTTTTAAAAATAAGAAATATAGAGAAAGTATGTTATCAAAATATTTCAAACAGAACAGTAAAGTAATATAAAAGATATTTTCATTTTATTAGCCAACTCAAACATTCAAAAATTATATGATTTGTTAATGAAAAGTTGTTTGTTACATTATTCCTGTAGATAAGAAAGAACCATAAAAAAGAAGATTTTAACCAAATGCCCAAATTTCTATGCTGTCCTTAAAAAATTTCCATCTTTTCAGCCTTCCACCAATTTATCTTCTTTTGTATTTTCTTTATTTGTTTTCCTAGGTCATTAATTTTAGTATTATGAGTGCTCGAGCTTCTAATTAACTTATTTTGTTCAACAGTCTACCCAGTCTATCCTTCTGTCAATATTTTAGTTTGACAGTACTTTTTTAAAGCGAAACTTTTCTATATTAGGGACTCTTCGTCCCTTTTCTCGTATTCTTTCGAAACCGATTACTATCCGGTGGATTAGAACTGGTTCTCATCCATACGAAAAATTATGTCTAGCATTGTATTTTATCTAGTTTTCTATTAAAATAAAAATGTACAATCATAAAATTAAACCAGTATTTTTAGCCTGTGCTTTCGGCATCTCGGGGATAAGAAATGGTTTTGATCTTATAATTGTACATTTAATATCCGCGGAAAGCTGTTTATAATTATTATGCGAGAAATAAGTATTATTTGACCCATAAAAAAAACATTAAAAGATTTCTAAAAATCTATGAACAATTAGATTTACTAATTGAAATGTATGAAGTAGGTTTAATATTGCAATAAAATAATCAAAATTTGAGGGTCAACTGAATAATGAAGAATTTTTGTGAATCAAGTAAAATAACCATAAAATTTCAATTTATCAAACGTTAAAGAATTTCGCTTATAATTTCCTCCCATGTAACTCCGAATCCGTTTGATTTCCGTTGGATACTAACCAGTTTTGTTCGAATATGCAATTGTCAGAACTTTTTGCAGAAACTTTATTTACGATAATTTATAATACTGACCTGGAGTTTTCAAATAAACAAAAATTTCAAAGGTTTCGTGAACTTTGAAGAATCTTTCAATGTTTTTTAATAATAAGTGTGTGAAGGGGGGGGGGTTAATAATTGTGTCATACTTTTTTTAACGTCCCCAAGAAATATACCCCCTGGCCGTACCCTGTGTATGCAACTGTTTGAATTCATCATATAAGTTTAGTTAACCCTAATTCTGATTAGTATAAACCTGTGACTCTGACGTAACACGTAACGCATCCATTTGTTGTAGGAAAGGTGATAGGTTCGAATCTCGGCCCTAAACTGCATCATAACTAAAGACGTTAAAAGTGGTTCCTACTGCTGCTATGTCAGGTTGAGGGAATTCCTTGGCTCAAACAGCAATGACAGTTAGGACTTCCAGACAAAGGTCGTGTAATCAAGTGTTGTTTGTCTAACGTCATATGAGATAACTTATTTTTTTTTTATTTCAGGAGATGAGATCCTGAGTGTGAATGGTCGGTGTATCCAGGGCCTGAGTCATGATGCGGCTATTGCTGAGTTCAGAAATATCAAGACAGGAGCTGTTATTATCTACCTGGCCAGGAGAAAGCTACCAAGAACTAAGTAAATACCAGGTAAGAATATTATTAAATGTATAAGGAAAGATGTATAACCAAGATGTATTACGTTTGCTAGAAAATTGCTTTCTGCTCTTTTGTAGCGACTTGACTTTGTTGATATTTCTGACACTATTGGCTGATATTCAAAGATCCAATTGAAAGCCGACATAGGGTACCTACCCCGTGGGTAGAGTTGCGTATAGCCCATGCCCCATGATTAATTGGGTTGGATGATAAATTCTAAATTTGATTCAAGTAATCAATTCATATACAAGATTTTCAGTTTTCAATTAAAATAGATCCATCTTAACCCTTGGCTACTTGGCTATAAAACTGACAAACATTGATTGTGATCATACTTGTTTTTTTTAAGAACAATTAGTTTTAAATTCCTAATAAATAAAAAAGATAAAATAACATTTAAGTTAATGCAGAACAAAGAATTATTATATAATTGGTTTATAAAAACATTTAGAGATGCTTTGTTCAATTAGAATTATTTTCAGAAACTTATTAAGTTTTATCTATGGTAATGGTATGGCTTTATCATTCCAAATTAAGATAAATTAAATTTGAAGATTTCAACGGCTCTACAGGATCCTAAAAGTATCAGAAATTAGGGATACATAATTTTGCTCACATTGCAGTGGTTGCTTTGCTATTTTCATCGTATTTACATTACTCTTATTAAATTAGTTTTTGTGTTGAATATATAAGAACGCATCTTAATATAAATGGCTTTTTTAACCATATAAATTTTTAATCCAATCTCTTGTTTCTAATTCTCTGTCAACCCAAGGATCGAAAGGGATAAGACAATGGCCGGTAAATTGATGAACATCCCCAATGATGTAGATTTCAAGTAGTGGTGGAAACGTTTGGACACTAAAATTAATGCACCAACCAATCAAATTAAAGTACCCAATGTTATCGAACCACGGTATTATAAAACTTTGAGGACTAGTTTGATAAACAGCCCAATGTCCCCTCCCTCCCTGCTGTCAAGCACTTTCACACCATCTAGAAGTCCATAATAAGGTTAAACCATGAAATCAAAGCATCTTTTTTCACAGGGTGGGGTAAATGCATCCTTAGGTTGGAGACTCTTTTCTATAATAAGGTTTATCCGTACGTGGCGGTTAGCTCTTATCGTTAACATAAGCATGTTAAAATTGTCCTATTAACTTCAAACTTTGCATGGTGATTCCTGTAACAGTATGATTTAGAAAGCATAACAATATTATTAGCGTTACCATAATGTCCGTACGTCAATTTATTTACATAAAATATATAATTTTGTTCACAGTTAATTAATATACTGCTTATTAAGTTCTGACAATCTACAAGTGTTTTATGTTTGTTTGTCATTCCGTCTGATTTTAGAGCTTCGCTTTTATGGATGTTGTCATCTTTGTTTTACAATTCACACAGTGAAATAAAAGCATTCCTTTCTAAACATTAAAAACATTTTATCATTTCTTTATTTTAAAAAATCATTTTTTATTAAGTTAGAACGCTTGTCTGTACCATAAGATTGTGATACATGATGAACCAATTGAATTCTTCTTTTAAGACAAGCTTTATATTGGCCCATGGTAGGATTTTATCTAAATGGAAAGTCAACCAATAATAAAAAAAGGCAACATAAAAAATGAAACCTATCCCCCATAAAAAGGGCCTTAAAGTTAGGGACAAAGCGCTTTTCTAAATTAAATTTATTTGAAATTTTTTTCAAGCTTCCTTGAAAATTCTACTGTGTCCCCTATTTTTTTCATCATGGTTACCCTCCCATTTCCTGACCTACCCTTTGAGCTTACAGCATGGGTAGTTAATGATGGCATGTAATATAATGTTGATTTAATGAGGCCAGAGTGCATGGGTGGGCCTAGTAGTTTACCCTCAAATTACACAGCGATCACTTGGTCAACTATATAAGACTTAATGACTGGAGAAAAAAAAAAATTTTTTTAGATTTTCACTTTTAAAATAATACTGAAACATAAATACTAAATAGGTATTTTTAAATTGATATAAAACAAGGAAAATTATTTCTACGAAAAATGTACATATTTTAGCTTAAAATTCTTTCAGTCAAAAATAAAGAAAATAATCATTAAAATGTCACAATGAATGATGCTTATAAAGTAATTTAATTGAAGAATTTACATACAAGAGTTGCTTCGCCATGTAAAACAAGCGGGTTATTACAAGGGCTCGGCAGCCGCGTGTTAGTCGCCTGTAAGCCTTAGGAAAATAAACCATTTAAATTTTAAAAATGAGCTGGAAGTCTAAACCCGATCCAAATATGACAATCACTCTTTTAAATCAAAAACTTCAAAGCATCCAACTGGGTTTAAAATGTGAGGCTTTGTCGCGGCTGCCGAGCCCTGGTAATTAAGACGGCCTTAAAATTTGTATGCCTTACTCTTGTTTGGTATGCATAGTTGACGTACTAATTGTCTCAAATGGCCAATTTGCTTTTCTTTATTATTTTTGAATGAATAGGCAAAATTTGAGATTTATGGGTACAAGAAAATATATAAATCAAGAAAATAATACATAAAGAAATATAACTTCATAACTTTTTACAGCATACTTTTTTGTATACATTACGATACCTTCTTTTGCAGTCGTTAAAGTTTCCAAATTGCTTACTATAAAAATCCTTACATAAATGAGGATGTCTCTCTGTGTGTATGTCTGTGTGTACGAAAGGATCTCGCTAACCGGTGACCTTTATGGTTCTCCTTTAAAATGCAGCTTCTCATGGGTCTTGTAAAGGTTTAAAACTAAAAATCCTCCCCCACACCCCCCCAAAAAAAAATTTAAACCAAATTGAAATTTTTTGGAAGGGGGGGGTACTAGTCTTATTTTATTTCTGCTGTTAAATTGCAAAAAAGGAGTAGCTGTGTTAATAAAATAAAGCCAAGCTTAAACTCTTGAGATTAATATGAACTAAGCAATGATATTATCAAGGATCTGAAGGGATAAGTCAATTGCCGATAAAATTACCCTTCTGTAGATCACAATTAGTGGTTCAAACGTTTGCACAGTCAAATTAATGAACTAACCAATCAAAATTTAATTAAAGTCCTCAAAATTCTGAAGTCAACGAATGAGTATGCATTATTACTTTGGGGACTGGTGTAATAAACTGCCCAATGTCCCCTCTCCCTCCCTGAATTAAACTAAGCAATGATATAATCCTCTTTGTATACTTGGCTCTGTAAAATATATACTCATCAATATAGAGATATTTAAATGAGCAGATTCGCCTTTTCGCGCATTTTGAAGCGCATCTATTCTAAAACAGTCGGAAAGTCTAAAACATCTTAAATGTTCATATTTATAGACACCATAAATGAATAAGTTAAGTTTTTTTGCTTTTTTACTTTTCCCCAGATTTCTAGCTTTATTGAACTATTAATAAGATGATAAATATATCTTTGTCTAGCAAAAACCAAGATTGTCTCACCAACTGTGAGGTCCCCTTAACCCCTGCGGGCGATTTTAGGATGCCGCAAAAAAGTATGTGCACTCCTAACCTGCGGCATTAGCGTATATGATAGCGTGGACCTACTTGCTGTCGGGGAGGTGTTAGGTTCGAGTCTGGTCGACACTACGTCATACTAGAGATGGTACCTGCTACTGCTATGTCTGGCACGTGACACTAACAGTGAGATTAGTGGGAAATGCCTTTGTTCCATATAATGTAACTCATTGCCATGCACAGTTAGGACTTCCAGACAAAGGTCGTGCAATCAAAGGGATCCTTAGAATTAAAGTAGATTAAACAATTAATGATGATTGACAATGTAAAAATGTAGAATATTATTTGGAGCCCCCTAAATTTTATTTTGTTGTAATGGTTGGTAATGAAACCAAAAAAACTTTACCCACCAAACACACACACAAGCGCCTGCAGAGAGAATTTACTACCAGTGGCCTATACATTTGTCATTTCAAAGGATAATCTACAAGTTTAGCTTCTTTTATTTCTTTTTAAAAAATTAAATATAGTTTGCTTGGTTAATCGATAAATAAGTACTTGGATATTGCACCATATTTTAGCCTTAAAATGATCCTTCCAGCTGGATAATATAACGATACCCTCCATCCACCCCTTTTATCCCCTTCCCTCTTACTTGAGAAAAATACAGACCAATAAATGAGGGCTTAAGTAGTAACCTTAATTTCCCCTGAAGAATATCCATGTATTCTATAACCATTACTTTACTGAAATAATACCTATAAAAAATTACTTAATTCTTTTTACTTTAACTATGTATGTTATTACTTCAATAATTATGTTCATTCCTGTTAAATCTTTATTTTTAAAAGCGAAGCTTTTCTATAATTAGGGTTGGTCCGTCCGTACGTCCGAACGTCCGTACGTCCGTAACGGATAGCCTTTTCCGTTAATTTAGGCATGTTAGAATTGTCCTATCGATTTCAAATTTTGCATGGTGATTCCTTTAATAGTTAGGTACGATTTAGAAAGCGTAGCAACTCTATAATCATTACCAAAATGTCCGTACGTCCATTTTAAACATTTTGATTTTTTTACTTTTTTAACAACAAATTTTTATGTGATCAAATCATCGGATTGATCTGATTTTTGGTATATTGATTCCTGGGACAACAAAGTATAATGTAATAAGCGAAGCAACTCTATAATCAAGCATTAAAAATGTAAGTATGTCCATAAAAATTATCCTGTATCAAGCAGTTTTACAACAAATTTACTTACAATTTTGCTTTGACTCTTATAAATTTATATTATGATAATTAAGTTCTAACACTATACAAGTGTTAATGTCCGTTTGTCCTACCGTTTCAGTGCTTCGCTTTTATGGATGTTGTCATCCTTGTTTTTTTTTTAAATTATAAAATCCCAGAGTTTACCTTGATATTGTGTGGTATTTTTATCCTAGGCTAGGAATATAATAAACATTCTTTAATTTAAAAAAAAAATATTTTACATATTGTCTTGCAAGAAAAAACATTAATCAAATTTTCTAAATGATATGTAGGGTAATAAAACAATACAATTTTAATTCAGAGATAATTTTAGCCTTTATTTCATTTATCTTACAAAATTACATAGTATGAGTTAATAGGGAACGACAACCGCTCGTTTGGAGCAACAGTATATTTCCAATAATAGCGGCTGCCGACCGTCGAAAATAACTTGGATTTGTCGGTGGTTGTATATTTTTATAATCAGGGCGGATATATGCGGATGCGAGTTACAGATATAAAGTGCGGCTGACCAAACCCTGTAAAAGAAATTTTATTTTTGTGAGTGTAGTATTATTCTCATTATGTTTTAATTATGTTAAAAACATGTTATTAAATCATTATTAACTGCAATAATGGTTCAAAGATAAGGTAGGAACTTTGGGTGTGAGTCTTAGTTTTTTATTTCTTAATTGTAGGGGTTTCAAGGTTATGTATAAGGAGTAGCAAAAATACTTTTATTGGTCTTTATTTAAAATGTTATATTTTTTTATTTTATTTTTTGTCTTTGTTTTTTTTACCTTTTTTAACTCTATTAGTTTTGGGACGGTATATGTATAACTAGCGGCTAGGCTACGCCTCTAGTCTCTTTAGCCTAAGACAAAAAAAAAAAACATTGTAATAAAGGATATGTACTTTGTAATGTCCACTTTGACGTGTTATGAACATATGCGGTCTTGTTCCCTCCTTTGCATATAAACCTTGAATATTAGGGAAATATAAAAAACAGGCATGCATTAATTTGAATGTATAAAAATGCATCCATTTTCCCAGGCAACTTTTCAACACTTGCTCCTGTCCTGTTAGCCTTTGTGTTGGTGTTACATCGACGCAAGACTGTCAGTGATCTAAAGGGTTCAGACAAAGGCTGATAAATTTATGTACATTCCCAATGCAATGCTAAAACTCAAATTACCCCGTCTGTAGATTACAATTAGTGGTTGAACCGTTTGTACACTCAAGTTAATGAACCATCCTGTCAAAATTCAATGTAGTCTTCAAAGTTGACAAGTCTACGAATAAGAAATGTTATTATAAAACTTCCTCATAAAGCCTGTAGTCATAATGTATCTAATACAACCATAACGGCATGTAAATAATATGTTATTGTTTTCCTTCTAGTCAACATAACCTTTTGAAATTGTATGTCAACCCTACACCTCCCAGTTTTACAGGGGGAGCTAAGGTCCTGAGAATTATTAGGAAAACATCATTATCCATAAAAATTATTATTTTTTTATTTTAAAGTTAAGCATAAAATTATATTAATATTTGTTTTAATTTTGTATTACAGGGCAAATTACCATAAGAAGCGCAGAAACTACAAAACTACAAGATAAAATCTTTATATATATTGTCAACAAAAGTAAAAAGACATAACATATCTTTGATACCCAGTTGATTTTAACTTTTAATTTTAAAATCAAAGAATATAAAATACTTTTGTGAGAAATAAGTGACACATTTTTTTTAAATTTTTAGGCCAAAGGTTCGAGAGATTTTTAAAAATGAAAATAAGGGCTCGGCAGACGCACATCAGCCACCTGTAAGCCTAAGGGAAATCAATGTTTAAAATCAGTAGAAGGCATAAACCTGACCAAAATATGACAATCACTCTTTTCAACAACAAAAAAATACAAAGCATTCAAACAGGTTTTAATTTGAGTCTTATTGTCGTCTGAAACGAGGCTGCTGAGCTCTGATAAAAATTCAGCATTATATTTTTCATGAAACCACTCCTAATCATGTCTTTAAATTGAACTATGTACTATGTTTCTTACCTGTAGCGCAGCTACTCGTTAATTGGGGCCATCTTTACTTTACCGCTAGAAATTATGGATATAGAATACGTGAATATATTGATAGGGGAAAATTTGTCGTCAATTTGGGGTTCCAGGACAAACGAGCAATTTTTTTCAACATTCCAACCCCTAAATGTAATCTTTAGAAGGGTTAATTTTGTGTATCATTATTGGGGATATACATACATTCTTAGGCCATTGTCTTATCCCCTAAAATCTCTGATTATGTGTAGAGTGTATGATTCTAGAGATATGTGCAGTACATTGCATTCTAATATCCTCTTACAATTAGAAGTGGCAATTTCTTCCATGAAAAAAAACATTAGTTTTTCCTTTGTGAAATTTTCAATTTTGAGAATCGAATTTTTTATTAAAACTGAATATTAATAGATATTTTTAAGTAGCCATAATGTTTGCCATGTTTTTAAAAAGATTATATTTAATCAAAGTTTAATATTGAGGGGCAGAAAAGTTGGTTAAATCAGTTCTAAGCAATACAAAAAAAACGACGTTAACCAAAACGGGGAATTGTTCCAATAATTTTCCTATCCGTGGACAGCAGTCTGTAACATATATATTCATTTCTGTTTGGCAAATAATGAGTGCATACGTGTGTGTGTGTGTGTGTATGTGTGTGTATGTGTATGCTTAAAAATTAAGTGCAATTTTCCAAATTCTGATGCGATCCGGAAATCCGAGGCTTTTTGTTGGGCTTAGCGAGTAACACTAGGTTTGGGATTAATTTAAACAATTTGGATCCGGTGCAGTTCACGGTGAAATGTTCCTTTATCTTTAAAATTCTACGAACTTTAAAGAGTTAGCGGCCAAACACTTGAACGTATGTATTATCTTTGCATTTGATTTTAATCAACAAAGGAACGCCTACAAATAATCTTGAATGACCATTACTCAATAATGCACAGTTATCTCACAGCGTATATAAATGCGCGAAGAAGACTTTTACGCGTGTTTTCTTTAGTCAAGCTTTCCCTGTGTATCATTGGATCATGACTATTCCAGGTTATTATAATATTGGAGATACTCGGTAATAGAAACATTTTACCTTCAATTGTACAGGATCAAACAATTTTGTATTGTTTCAATTATACTAGTTCGAGAGGGAGAGGGGGGTATGCCATTTTCTGCTGGGTTCTCAATACACCAGAAAAGTCCCCTTATCAAAAAAGTAAATGAAACCTAATAATTTTGATTGCAACCGTATTATATGAAAGACATTAAAGATTTTCTTTAACACAGGTCTGCTATATATATAACCTGACGTAATATTAAAAATAGTATGCACTGACGCATATAAAGGTGTACACTGGTTATTGCAGGTAGTTAATGGTTGTTTGTCTTTACAAAAAAAGGGGCCATGTAAGGGATCATTTGATATATCTAGGATATTTGTAATACTTGTTTTTATGTTACAAGGACTTACATCTTTATTTTGTCGGAAATCAAGTAAATTGACCTATTAAATTGGTTCATGTTATTTATCTACTTACTTCCAGGGAGGAAGGTGACATTGAGCTCTTTATTACACTAGTCCCCAAAGTTATTTGTTGGCTTATCAAGTTTTTCGACTTTCATTGTACTTTAATTGGTTGTTTCATAAAGGTGAGTGTCCAAAAGTTTCAATCACTTACTGTAAACTATAGAAAGGATAATTTTTTGTATAGAAATTTGAGATGTACATCAATTCATCAGCCTTTGTCTTATCCCTTTAGGTCCCTGCCTTACTTCCCTGTACCAAAATTATTTTATTGCCTTGCTGGGTATAAAATTTATACAGATGTCATGTCTCAGCTAAATTAGATATACAACTAACAAATAGTTAAAACCACAAGAACAAAAAACAACAATGGCTACAAAAAGTTTTTTAACTAAAAATTTATATTTGATATCTAAGTTTAGTGTATTACTGAACTAATTACTTTGAAATTATATTTTTAAGGTAAAAAATCACTAATTAAGAGAGAAAAAAAATATTTGTCTATTGTTTTGCAATAATATTCCTTGACTATCATGCAGGGCTCGGCAGCCGCCTGTAAGCCTCAGGGCGATCAACCTTTTACAGTTTTAAAAATCAAAAGTACCTAAATATGGTAATCACTTTTTTCTAAAAAAATTGCAGATTATCTGAACGGGTTTTAATTTGCTTAGTCGCTGCTGCCGAGCCCTGTATTATGTATTACGAGTATTTTTCCTCCATTTTAAAGTGACAAAAATGGTGGCTAATGACTATATGTATGTATATTGGAAAGTGAAAAAGGAAACCATAAAAACACAGAGGTCACGTGATAACAAACATTAAATCTTTACATTCCAAGACTTATTTTACTTCAACTATGTGAGTATGTAGTCATAATGTCATTGGCATATCGTCATGTGATAACTTTTCTTTTATACCATATATTCTAAATTAACCATGAAAATTGCAAAGTAGTAAGGATTTAGTCTGAAGCAAAATATCTCAGAAATTGCTGGTCCGAATGGGTTGTATATTTTAGGGAAGGTTAATGTCCTGGGATGGTTTTCCTGACCCCTCCCCCTTCCTCCCAACCTTTCATAGAGACTACGGGTAAATCAACTATTCCTATTTAATAAAGTAGTAAGGTTTTTTTTCTGAATCTCAATAACTACTGAACCGATTGGGTTCTCTATTTTATTTAAGCTTTACATAGGTCCTGTGGTGGTTTTATGCTATTTTGTTTTCAGATTTAAGTCTTGGGATAGCTATTTAAGCTATTTTACTAGCCCTTCGAATATAGAGTCTATGTTAAGCGTAGACGCTAGAAGTTATAAAAGAAAAAAAGTTGTCTTTATAGGGGCAAAGGCTTTCCTTTTATTATTACTATAAGTAGCGAAACTCTGAGAGAAACAAACCCAAGGATTCTCCTACAAACAGATGACCCGTCGACAGTTACCTGGTAGAAGATATTGAGCAAGTTCCTCATAAACTTCTTCAGGAATGTCAGCAAGAATTGACATGCTTTCCAGGGTAGCTTTGAGGTCATCAAGACTCTTGAATTCCAAGTCTTTCTTGTTACCTCCTTTCCCTAAATTATTTAAAAATGAAAAATTTAAAAATAGCAAAAATAACAAAAAAAAATTTTTAAGAATAACTAGAAAAATAAAATAAAATGGATCTTTAATATTTGGCAGATTTTATCAAAAAAAACAGCTGCTAATGACTTAGTATTATAGGACAGATAAAATTACATTTCACTATAATGTCCGTCCCTTAAGATCTCGGTAACCACTGAACCGATCGGATTCTACTCTTCAGGGAATATACCTACTGGTCCTGTGGTGGTTTTAGGCTATTTTCTTGGGGGGTGAGACACCCCCAACCACCCCAAAAACAAATTTTTTTTTTTTTGTAGGGGATAGCCTTGGTCCTTTTTTTGTACGGGATTTCCTTGGTCCTTTTACATATTTCGCCCAAATTTTTTTTATCACCTCTTGGGGCAAAGCCCCTAGAGGCTAGGGGCGAAGCCGCTAGTATTATATAAAGTAGTAAGGTTTTTGTCCGAAGCTTTAGAAGAGAGTTTGCTCCTCAAAAAAAAACCAAAAATCGAGGAAAATATTTTTTCATATTTTTTTCAAATTGTGGTAAATTGTTTAATTATTGCATATATTTCCAACAACAAAAGTTTTAGGTGTAACAGAGATATTAAGAAAAAGTTAATTGGACTAGAATAGTTTTCTTTTCAAGGAAAAGTAAATCAGTAAGATTTTAAACATTAAAAAATTTAAAAGTTGCTTCCATTTAAAAAAATTATTATTAGTGGGGAAGTTTAGATTCTTTCTTCAATTGTCCCCTGATAAGAAAATTAAAAGTTGTAAGTTTTCTTTCAGTTATTTTTTTTTTTCATTTAGATCTCAATACTTAAAATCTACTTTATCGTCTAGTATATTTTTTTTGCAGATTTCCATCCATTTAAAAAAAAAACTTAGAAAACAAGACAAAAAAGCATTAAAAAACGAACAATTATAGATACTTTAACTGTTTCTTTTATTCCTGATAAATTTTAATTTTGTTGTGGCTCATTTTTTCTGTGTATGTAATTGTTTACCAACTATGTATTTCTAATTATATACATGCTTCAAGACGAAAAAGAAAAAGTATAATTTAAAACAAAATTGGCTCCTTCAAGTGAGGAGGTATTTAAACTCTTGCAATGTCAGAAACAAGATTAATTATATCCAAACGTAACGCAATACAACAGCTAGAGGCGTGCACAGCAATTCGCCAGGGGGGTGTGGTAACATTAGCAATTGTTTGGTTAGTTGTATTATCAATTTTTGACAATCTACTTTAAGATTATTCAATAAACTATGAAGAAAAAGAAAAACGTGGGGTCTTAAAAAATAGTGTCAGGAATATTAACACATCCAAGTAGCAGAAACAATTTGCTAGTAGACGAAAAGGGTCCTTCGAAAAGGGGGCAGGTAGTCATCTATATATACATCTATACTGTAGATCTGTTCACGTACGGACCGAATTATAGTGGATACAGAGTAGCTTAGCTACTTATAAAAAGGCATCTCAAATCCATCATGTTTTAACTAAACATGTAAATAAAATTAAACATGTCTGGATTGCAAAATGTTATTGCAATGTTTACCAATGAAAGGCCCAGAGGGACGTATCAATCAAAAATAATACAATGTTTTTTATTATTAAGTATTCCTTCCTTAGTATGGCAGTCATTATGACCTCTATTGTCATGGACTCAAAGACAATTAGAAAACATGCTATTATTATTAGTATTACACAGGGAGGGAGGGGACAATTGTTTATTATACTAGTTCCCAAAGTGGTATAAAAACGGTTTCTTATTCGTTATAACATCTTTGGAGACTTTTATGGAATATTGATTGGTTGGTTCATTAAGTTGAGGGTCTAAACGTTTAAACTACAAATTTTAATCTACAGAATGGGTAATTTTGTGTATCTTTATTGAGGATGTCTATCTTTATTGAGGATGTACAAAGGTATATAAAAGTATCGGGTATTGTCTTATCCCTTTATATCTTGATTATTATGTATAAACTTTCACGAATAGATGAATATATAAATTTGCTTGTAGGTTGTTATTTTACTATTTTGTAAAAAAAATCATGTTATAATTTTGTGCATAAGCCAAGTTAACAAACACCACGCACAATGTTATTCTATATTTATTGTGAATGGTGTACTAATTCAAAGATTTAATTATTTTTTTTAAAATCAGAAGGCAGTTCTTTTTTGCTGAAAAAGTAATAAATAGAAATAGGTTTTCGTAGAGTATGTTTCGAGTTAAATATTTACAAAACTGAACTTTTTAAAATAGTCTCTTTTTACACCACGAAAAGGTCTTTACTCCTGACTGCTATATTATTCTTTGTATAGGTAATAATTAGAACCAATTAAACTTTTCTTATTTTCCCATGTATAAATTTCCTATTTTATAATACGTATGTCTGCTATTGTTCTTAAGTAGCGCAGCAATAACAATATATAAAGAAAAAGGTATAATACTAACATTTTTACAAATAAATTTCAACTGTAATATCAAAATTAGATCACGTTTATGACAGTTTTTTTTCGTTTCAAATCCTCCAATAAACAAGAATAACTTCCTTTATTTTACCTAACTTACTTTTTGCAGTTTGTATTGTCAGAGTGACGTACAGACATGTGGACATGCCCTAATATTTTAGTAGCTACGCTTAAATATATGAATTTAATGTTTCAAAATGATCTATACCCTTAAAAGCCCAAGGACAAAATCTATAAATAAGATACTAAAAAGGAAACGAAAAAAAAAGGTAAAAGGAGATATGTTGCAGATTTTTTATCTTGACATAAACTTTGACACACCATTTCAATGGTTTGTGTTTTACATTTAACGTGACTCAAAATAACTAAAAAAAACAATGCTATTTTAAATTATAATTTAAAAGAAGATGATCTGTTGATAAAACGAGTGGTTTTCTTTTTTGTGATAATTTCCCCAAGAGAAATAGCATTTTAGGAAAATTTTGAGTTAAAAAAGAAAAACATAATTTTTTTTTATTCACTGATTTTTTGTAGCACTTTCAATTGTCTTTGTTTTTGGTTGAGTGGAAATTGTATTTAGAAATTGTGCCACTATAAAACATCCACCCAACAATTTCATTTCTGCTTTATTTTAACAATTTTTGCCTACAAGGATTTTCTTAGCCAGGGATCTAAAGGGATAAGACAATAGCCTATAAATTGATGTACATCCCCAAAAATGGTGCACGAATTTACCCTCTCTGTAGATTAGAATTAATAGTTGAAATGTTTGGACTCTGAATGAACCAACCAATTAAAATACAATAATAGTCCTAAAAGTTTTAGAGCCAATGAATAAGAAAACGTTATTATAAAACTTTGGGGACAGCCCAATGTTCTTCCCTCATTGTATTATAGTATCCCAGTTACTCTATCACTAGGTTTTTTTTCAAAATTCAGAGAAATTTGAGTACATCTTTACAAAGCACAATGCTCTTTTGAGCATTTTGAAGTTTTCGCACTTATATACCTTTATATGCACACATGTTTTAATGCTGTTTTAATAATTAGTTTTTGATATAAATTATTAATAATGTTTACTTTTTTCAGGTTACAATTGAGAAAAAACTGAAGAATTATAAAGAAAATAAACATTAAAAACACAAGAAAATACCAAGGACATTAATTTAAGTGAAAATTTATATAAAAAAATGTATAATAGTCTTTATTTTTTTTTTAAAATCTGACCAAGACTTGAATGTTTCAACGTGTGGTCTATTTTTATTTTTTTTAAAGAACTAGGCAGCCGCTAAATACCCATTAAATAGACAAAATAATTTTTTTAGCAGCCAAACGGCTTAGTTGCAGCTGTCGAGTCCTGATTTAAACCATATTGCTTACAGATATATCATTTTCCCCCCAATAGTAAATTTATTAATGCATTTAGTTATATTATGTTACTAAAGAATTTAAAAACCCTTATATGTAAAATAAGTAAAATCATTTGATTATTTGATTATTGAATATACAATTATGCTTGTTATTAAGTTGTTTTAAACTGTGATATTGATATAAACACATTTGTTTATAATTTCATGTATTATTATTATATGTAGTTAAAATTATATGTAAAGTTATTTTATATGATTTATAAATATATTGATACATTTATCTTTTTATTTATTATAGGCAGAGCTTTAGATATATAAGGTATGTCTGTGTGTTCTGTTAATTTGAGATTTGAGTCATGAGATGTTTTAGGCCATTTTTTTGCCTACTTATTATCCCATGATAGCAGAACCCCTAGACGTATTCGCTAGTTAAATCATATATGGCTAAAACTTTAAAATATATATCTTATGCTAGTCCTGTACATAGATATAAATAAATCTGTATTTGTACATTATGTTAGGTGATATATTTTTGTCAATTTAGGTTGCTAACATGGAAATCAATTATTGGTCAGTTCTTTCATCCCGTAGGAGGGGATGTGGTAAAGGGGTTATCGTTTTTTTAGCCCGTTGCGAGTTTCACTTTATCTAGAGTACATGAAAATCTGGAGTAAGATACCAGTAATAATACATCCATTGGCTTGGAATTTCAAAGGATTTGGCCCATTGTCGTCAAAATTGTCTGTAAACGATTCCAGGTTTTACCAGGGGAGGGGACATTGGGTTGTTTATTACCCTGGTCCTCAAAGTCTCGTAATAACACGATTTTCTTATTCGTTGACCTAAAAACTTTGGGTCTTATTAAATTTTAATGAATTGGTTCATTAAGTTGAGTCCCAAACGTTACAACAACTAGTTGAAATCTATTGGGGTTGTAGATCAATGTATTGGCCATTGTCTTATCCTTTTAGATCCCTGAGTATATAGAAATAGAAGTGAAATTAGTCTTAACATTAATGTAATTGGTCATGAACAAACAGTGAAACGACCAGAAAATGAGCGCGGAGATGTTCCCACAATTCCCCATATTTTTATATCAATATTTGCAAAGTGTTTCATAATCTTATAAGACGTATCCTATTATTTAAAGTAATAAGGCGTTTAGTTTGTCTGTTAAATTCTCGCTTACCGTTGAACTGTTTGAGTTCTCCATTTTAAAGAAAGTTTACATAGTATCCAGTAAGGTTTTTGCTAATATTTTATTGTCGATGAGCAGGCGATTGTGCATAAATAAAAGAGGCTAGATGTTGTTCTGTCCATAAAGATTTTTTCAACAACTAGAAAAATTTGGTTTTATCTTCACATTAAAACTTTATTTCAAAAAGAGGAATGTTTTTTTTATTATTTTCGAGGGGTATAGTTCTACCCTCCCAAGAAAATTGCCATTGGAACCCATTCCAAATATGTAACATTTAGGGTAGGGGAAAGAAAAAATTGGCGGACCACATTGAACTGTAGTATTTATTTTGCAGTAGTGATTGCAAACTCAAATATGAGCTAGTTATTGGATAATAAAAATCCAAGTGAAATTTTTATAACCTTCTCATGCCCCAGTGTCCAAATTCAGGAATTTAGTTGGATAAGACAATGTACATCCCCAATGATGATACACAGATTTATCCCTTTTGTAGACATTATTTAGTGGTTGAAACATTTGGACAATAAAATGAATGAACCAACCAATCAAAATTCATTAAAATTGTTAAGCAAACGTATAAGAAATAGTTATTATAAAACTTTGGTGACAAATTTAATATACATCCTAATGTCCCCACCCTCCCTGGTCCAAATTGAAATTGTTCTCGCCCATGAAACCTCTATTCATGTTTATTATTTATGTCATGGTGAGGTTACAATATACTTCTGCACAAAATGACAAAAGTAAATCTGAAAGTCATATTCCAACTCAAGGCCTCTTGATGGATTAAATGCAAGAGAGAGGGGAAATTTGACCCCACAATTTTTATTTTAGTTTTAAGAAGAAAAAGTATGTTTTAAAATTTTCAGAGGGGTCGGGTACTTTGGAGGTATCCTCCACCCAAATAATTACAACCCTTCCCTGAACCTATAAGAATCTTCGTTATAAAAGATAACAATTATTTGGTAGCACAGATTACAAAGACATGATAAGTTTAAAATGTAAATTCAAAATTCACGATCCTCATAAAAAGCTAAAAAAAATGTAGCTGGACCTAATATTAAAATCTAAGTTTGAGAGTATAAAATCCTAAAGAAAATTTAGCTGGACCTAATTTGAAAATCTAAATCTAAGAGTATAAAATCCTAAAGAAAATGTAGCTGGACCTAATATAAAATCTAAGTTTAAGAGTATAAATTTCTAGAGAAAATGTATCTGGACCTAATATTTAAAATCTAAGTCTAAGTTCCTATGCAAGTTTGGAGGGGACATTGGACTGTAAATTATAATGGTCGCTAATGCTTCATAACCACGTACTCTTATTTGTTGGTATAATTAAAAACTTTAGAGAGATTTTATTTCATCTTTAATAATTGATATCTACTAGCAGAGATCAATCTTTACCACCAATAATTTTAATCTATAGGAGAGTAATTAAGACACTTGGGAGAGAACATCAATTCATCGTCTATTGTCTTGGTTTCGTAGCCATACTGGAATATCTATTAAATTTTGTACTAGTAAATACGTGGTCAATTATGACCCGCCCTAAATCTACAAACACTTGCAAATTTAATTTGCAATACAAAAAAATCAATACAGTATTTGCAATTTTAGCAATGTTATTTACTCCCCTAAACTTTCTAAATATGTGAATATAGCTTGTTTCAAACTAAATATTTTAAGTTCCGTTGGCAAAACATGTTCTTTTCAATAATTGGGTTAAGGATTAGAGAAGATTTTTTAAGTTTTACATCTTTTTATCTTTATAACCAAAAGAAAGGGCCTTCTAGTTATCTCTATTGTTATATTTGCATAAATAAGAAAATGCTTCATGGCAAAATTGATCCAATTTAAGAGGCCTCTAATTTAATTTTAAACGTTTAAGCAAAGAAAGGTCAATAGATACTTAAAAAAATAAAAAATGTATACATAGAATTTATGTTAATTCTTTATAGTATTAGAGGTTCTGTATTCAAAAGGGGAGAAAGCTGCTAGAATAAATAGGTTGACACCATCCTAAAACTTAAATCTAAAAATAAATAGCCTAGGACCATCACAGGACCTATGTGAAGCTTACCTAAACCAGCCTAATCGGTTCAGTAGCCACTGAAATATTAAGCTTCATACAAAAAATACCTTGCTTTTTTTAGTCAAGGACTTGCGTCTAGAAAAATAGTTTTAAATCATCCCAAGATGTAAGTCTAAAACCGAAATAGCCTAAAACCACCACGAAACTATGTAAAGTTTATCTAAAGTAGAGAATCCAATCTGTTAAGTAGTCACCAAATCTTAAGCTTCAGACAAAAAGTACCTTACTACTTTATAGTAAAGGATAGAAATAGAAACATCTAAAAAAGGAAACCTCAACAAGTCAGACAAAGGAGTTTAACAGTTATAGAGTTGCCCCACTCTAAATATCAAATATGTTTCATTATAAAATTTAATGTAATTTTTCTTTCTATTGAACATTATCTGTACAAACTGCGCATACCTAGCATTTCAGTCATTGTTTTGTTATCCTTAATTTGCATAAAATTGATAGGATGATTTCATAATCTCCCAGAAATAAGAGTTTCTTCCAAGGCATGGCAGCAGCGCGTCAGCCAAATGAGGGCCTCAGGGTAATCAACCTTTTACATTTTTAAAAAGCATCTAAAAGTCTAAACCTGACCTAAATATGCCTTTCCCTCTTTTTTTTAAAAATTTCAAACCTTCCAAACGGGTTTAAATTTGAGGCTTAGTCGCGGCTGATGCGCAGCTGCCGAGCCCAAGTTTCTTCAACAATAAAACAATGTCCAAAAGTTTTACCCTTGGCCCTGAATTGAATGATTTACAATAACCAACTCTTGCCAACTGTTTAGAATTCCTCAAAATTCCATAAATTTAGAATATGAATTTCTTTTTGGATACTGAATGAATTAGGGTAAACCAACCAGAAATAATAAAAATTGGGGAAAGAATAAGGAGAAAACACTCAAGCCAAACTTATTCTTAAACATTTTTTTGTATCTACATTTTGTTTTTTTAAAATATACGTTCCTTTTGCAAAAAAAAAAGAAATCTCGGACAATATACGTACAATTTACATGATTTAGCCAGTGACGGACTCTTAACCCTTAACGGTCGGGGGGGGGGGGCGTTGAACGCCCCCCCATCCGGTTTTTTCTATCTCATTTTCTGTGTGTGAAAGATGAAGAGCCCAAACTGCTTGACTTTTTAAGTATGGGTATGACACATAACTGAGAGTTGGAATTTTTTGAAAATCTCCATCCTGGCGGGCACAGGATGCCAGCAAACCTGGCAGGGTCATCCAGGTAAAGAACAAAAATATTTTTTTGACTTAAACAAAGCATTTTATCTTACCAAATTACTAAAATATCCTTTAGTAGTACATCCTCATCTTAAATACAGGTGTTCAAGTCAATTTCAGGTTCCAGGTATGATTCTGCAGGTTCTGATCCTCCAGGTCTCCAGAAATCTTTAAAAGGCTCCTGTGGCCGCAATTTTTGACTTAGAGACTTCAAATTTTAAACTTAAGCTTTTCTTATATGTCTAGATAATGTATTAAAATTTCATAAAGATCCGCCGCCGTTTTCCCGCCGACCGCTGACTGTGGCGGCTGGCAGCTGCCAAGTACAGCTGCGGCCGCTGAAATTTATATTTTGATATTTTAAATATAAAATTTACATAAAAATAAACATTTTCTGCAAAAAAATTGTTCTTCTAGCTTTAAAAATAAAAAAATTACAGCCGTTTGAAATTTTTAAGTAAAAAAGGACCTAAAAACAAAGGTTGTTAAATAAAAGGGTGAAGGAAGCGAAAATTGACTTAGACTTATAAAAGGTCGGAAATTCATCATAACACAGGGGACTTGCACAAAACTTTTTAGCCCTCTAGCTCTAATAGGAACTGAGATAATAAGGGGGGGCGTTGAACGCCCCCCCCCCCCCCCGACTGATTAAGGTGCGGCAAGGGGCCCGACTGTTAAGGGTTAAATAATAGAATTTAAGAACATTGGTAAGAGCATAGACGTCCAATTGTGGGGTTAAAGGGTGTTACCCCCACAGAATTTTTTTAATCACACTAGGTAACCCCCCTCAATCCTTTAAACCCATCATTTTTCCCCCCTTAAAATAAAAAGCTTGGACGTCCCCGAATTAAATCTTTTTTTTTACAATTACTTTTCTAGTTTGAAAAGGTTTATACAGTTTTAGAATATTTTTTAAAAGTAAATATTAAAATGTCTGATGTACTAATATCCTAGTTATAAAGTAGGATTGCTACTATGAGAGAAAAGAATGCGTCTTAGAGTAGCGTCTGCACAAAAACCGACTGTTGTTTTTAAACTACATGTAATTCAGCATGATATTTGAATTTTTGAATATATAAAAGATGTTGAGCTGTGGTATTCATTAACATGAAAACTTGTTGAATTGATATCAAAATGTGTTTTCATTGGCGAGGATAAATAATGGAAACATAGTCTCCTTTTCTGTCCTAACACCTGGGGTAGTAGGTTAAGTAACACCAATCAGATAACTAAATGCTAAATAAGGATATTCTCCCTACTCTGTCGCGACATGGCAGCAATTTTTTAACGCCTTTAGTTATGGCGCAGTGTTGGGCCGAGAATTGAACCCATCACCTCACCGACAACGACTACGAGTTAAGCCACCACGGTTGCGAATAATCTATCTAACAGGTTCAGTAGTTTCCCCTAAATGGCCTCTTTTTTAAAATCCTTTAAAATTTTCTTATAACACCAAGAGGAGAAGAGAAAAACTTGATGGCATACATCAAGAAATACATCAAGGAGTCGACTGACGCAAAACAAAACGCCAAGAATAAGGCATTAAAAAAGATTAATAATTGAAGAAGAAAAAAACACTGTTCTAATAATAACAACCTAACTCCTAATTTATAATGTTAAAGCCACCAAATAGAAGCGACTTACCGGCGGCTGCTTAGCAGCTGGTAAGAAGCAGTGATAAAGGCGATTCCTAGATTTTTTACAGATACAGTCTAGCATTACAATTTCTTATTGTATAGGAGCTAGTTGTAAATGTACTGTGTTAACAGTGTTGAAATAACTAAAGGAACTGCCTGGTGTGATGTTTGAGTGATAGGAAGTTATGTTGATTAGAGGGAAGAATAGAATACTGAGGTTGATTCTTAATATCAGAGGTGTGTTACGATTTTACATTGTTCAACAATTACAGGAAGGTGGCGCGACATTAATAGACAGAGTAGGGTGAAAACCTTGGCCTGAAATAGGCGCATCTCATTACCATACACATTTAGAACTTTCAGACTAAAGTCGTGCAATCAAAGAGTTAGTCGTCTGATGGGTGTTACTTAACCAAATACTTTGGGTGTTTGGACAGAAAAGGAGTTATATGGATCCCGTTATTTTTCCTTTGTTGTCGGACCTGACGTTAAAGTGTCATGGATGGCAGCTTTTCCCATATGAGGTAATTAATGGGCGAGATCTTAAGCTTCATATGGGCGTTCGGACAAACATACTTGGTTCGTTTTAGTATTCTAGACGAGCTGATTCACACCTAGCCGCAAGGTTGGGAGGGCCAAGGAGTATCACAATTAGCTTTGCTTATAGTATCTTACCTTGTTGTTCTCAGAATCATTATTCAAATATGAAATTAATAGGATAATTATATCACACAAAAAGTTGTCACTTTTAAAAACTCTATAAATTCTAAAATGTAAATTATTTTCCCTCTTGTAAAAAGTACAACCTTTTTTCAAGTGTAGCTTAAATATATTGGTATATTGAGATATTGGTACGATTGTAGCACAATTATTCTAAATTGGTCTAAAAGAAAAGTAAGCTTGTATCATTCAGGAATAAAGGATGTAGTTTACTTTGGTTTATTTTATCGCTTAAAAAATGTAAAATATAAGATTACAAAACAAAAACACGAGTTTGAAGTGAAAAAGGGTTATTTACAAAAATCTCCCAGAAGCCTATCAACTTATTTGAAATAACACAAATTAAATAATCCTTTAATGTTTTTGCTTTTAATTTTTTGTTAATTGAATTTTACTGAAATCAATGAAACTATTATTAGAACAACTTTTTTTCTTGGAAAACAAATTTATTTTGTGTATTGTTGATCTGTCCCTTGCATCCTGAGTAGCATCCCGATCAGTGGCGTGCACAGGCTTTTTCTAGGGGGGTTGCACAAAGCAAACTCGAAAATTTGACACCCTCCTAAAACCAAAATCTAGAGGGGGGGGGGGGAGTTTGAGCTTTTAGAGGCTGTATTATGATGTAAATTTCTGAAAAATAAGTCTTTTTGTGAACCTAGTAATAGTGTCTAACTTTTTTATCTTTGTGACGTAACAAAAATCGAAGGATGAGAGGGAAGGTTGGAAAGGAAACCCCTAAAAAAGATATGGATTTTTGTTACGTCACAAAGATAAAAAGTTAGACACTATTACTAGGTTCCTTTTTACTAGTGAATTTCACAAAAATGTGTTGCACATTTATCTAGATCAACCCCCCTTCTGCATGCCTCTGATCCCGACCCAGAGTTTTCTCCTGAATTGCCAGAGGCAACATTGTGCCTATGTCCCACACAGGCAACATCCCTTGGATTTCCAGTGGAGCACATGTAACCCTACCACCATTGCCGTGCAGAAAAAAAGATGTAGGGTAGTATCACAACCCACCTTAATATTAATATTGGCTTTTTTCACCAACCCAACACCCCTGGTGAATCGCTGTGCACGCCACTTAGATTTAAGAATGCTTAGTTAGATCTTATAAATTTACAAGTTACGCAGCTACTTTATAACTAATGTCCATCACTTGGTCTAGTGAAGAATTTAAAAATATCGTTCTTGTTTATTGACGAAATTAGGTATTAATTGGCATCGAATATGTAGTATTTTGTGATTTATTTACAGTTCTTAATAAAATCTAAAAAATTTGTCTTATTATTATTAGAACTTTACTTTACTATTATTTTCCTATAGAAATTAAATCTATTATAAAAAAAAATTGTTCTTGTTTCTAAATTAAATAATGTATTGTTGAGTCGAGGATGAATGAGATGTGTGGGGGTAGGGGCCCTGTGTGGTTCATTAGGCGATTCAAGGAATATTATCCAGATTTAAGATGCCACTTTTGGTCACTTCCCCATTTGTAAGGATATGGGCTCTACCATACATTAGTCCAAAGTTGGTGCAAAAAATTAATTTTAAGATTGATGATATAATAATGCTAAAAAAATAAACTTCAGTTTAAAACTATTTTTAGTATTTTTACACTTAAGAAATATTAAAGAAGCTTTTATTTATTTTAAGTAAAAACATATAATAAAGAAGAAAAAACAGATTAAAAAAAGAAGTCTTTAAAATAGATGTTATATGGTCAATAGTGAACTTTTTAAATGGAACAAATATATGTATATGAAAGTGCCTTACTAAACCACTTTTACTTTCACACCATAGCTCTAATTTTTACGCACTTTTTAAGAGCGAAGCATTTCTATAACTAGGATCGGTCAGTCCGTACGTCGTAACGGTAAGCTCTTTTCGTTAATTTAGACTTTATATCAAATTTAAACTTTGCATGATGATATCTATAACAGTAAGGTGCGATTTATGAAGCGTCACAACTCTATAATCGTTACAAGTCCATTTAAATCATGCTGATTTATTTTACTTTTTTACAACACTTTTTGTATGATATTATCATCCAATTCATAATGATTTTTTAAATAATGATTCCCAGAATAAAAAGGTGCAATAATATAAGCTAGGTATCTATATAACCAAATCCTAGAAATGAAAATATTTATGCAATTTGCAACAAATTTACGTACAATTTTGTTTAGACTTACAAATTAATATTCTGTTTATTAAGTTCTGACACTCTACAAGAGTTATTGTTCGTTTGTCAATCCTTCTTATTAAGAGCTTCGACTGCCATGGATAGTGTAATCCTTGTTAAGTTATAGATTTCTTTTTAATCAGAAAGATAATCTACGTTAAAAAAATGTTAGTTTGTCTGTTCGACTGTATGTAAGAAATAATTGTTTAAATTTTTGCTATAAATTAAAAACAAAAAAGAATAAAATTCAAATGATATCTTTAGTATAAAGCAATATTGTATCAGTAATTAATTTTCTAAATTTAGAATTCTCATAAATTTTAACAAGGACGGCAGATTTCAAAGATGTTTTAGTTCAATAATGCTTGAAACATACAGACAAATACAGTGTGTTTTTTTTATGAGAACTTTTTTGAAAGCAGTTTTACCCCACTTATAGTTATCAGAATTTAATGATTAATGGCTTATTTTCTTTGTTTTTTAAGGCAATTAACAGAACAACAAAAAAATATTTCAGTTTTTATTTAAAAAGTACAGTAAAATCTAAATTTCAAAACTTAGGTGTCAACATATAAAAATGGTTTTAGCGCATTTTTCTTTAAGAAAATGGATTTTCTGTAGTCGACTTTGGGGGGCCAGTACTCCCTCCCTGGTTGAGATATGACCTTTGATATGTTCTAGTACATGTCCCTAATAGTATCTGTATACATTTTTAGCTCTATATCTCAACTTTGAAGTGTTTAGCAGCCATTCTTGCAAAAGGTTGATTATTTGAGCATAAGAAAAATGCGCTAAAACCATTTTTAGATGTTGACACCTAAGTTTTCAATTTTAGATTTTACTGTACTTTTTAAATAGAAACTGAAATATTTTTTTGTTGTTCTATTAATTGCCTTAAAAAACAAAGAAAATAAGCCATTAATCATTAAATTCTGATAACTATAAGTGGGGTAAAATTGCTTTCAAAAAAGTTCTCATAAAAAAAAACACACTGTATAATTCTACAGAAGTTATACTACATACAAGCTTAAAACCTACAGACTAATATAAATTCTATAGAAGCTATGCTGCTAACAAGCTTGAAACCTACAGACAAATATAAATTCTATAGAAGCTATGCTACTAACAAGCTTGAAACATACATACAAATATAAATTCTATAGAAGCTATGCTGCTAACAAGCTTGAAACCTACAGACAAATATAAATTCTATAGAAGCTATGCTACTAACAAGCTTGAAACCTACAGACAAATATAAATTCTATAGAAGCTATGCTACTAACAAGCTTGAAACCTACAGACTAATATAAATTCTATAGAAGCTATGCTACTAACAAGCTTGAAACCTACAGACAAATATAAATTCTATAGAAGCTATGCTACTAACAAGCTTGAAACCTACAGACAAATATAAATTCTATAGAAGCTATGCTACTAACAAGCTTGAAACCTACAGACTAATATAAATTCTATAGAAGCTATGCTACTAACAAGCTTGAAACCTACAGACAAATATAAATTCTAAAGAAACTATACTACAAACAAGCTGAAAACATACAGACAAATATAGATTCTATGGAATCTATGCTACTAACAAGCTTGAAACATACAGACAAATATAAATTTTATAGAAGCTATTCTACTAACAAGCTCGAAACCTACAGACAAATATAAATTCTATAGGAGCTATTCTACTAACAAGCTTGAAATTTACAGACAAATATAAATTCTATAGAAGCTATTCTACTAATAAGCTAGAAACATACAGACAGATATAAATTCTATAGAAGCTATTCTACTAACAAGCTTGAAACATATAGACAAATATAAATTCTATAGAAGCTATGCTGCTAACAAGCTTAAAACCTACAGACAAATATAAATTCTATAGAAGCTATGCTTATAACAAGCTTAAAACCTACTGACTAATATAAATTCTATAGAAGTTATGCTGCTAACTAGCTTAAAACCTGAATTATGTCACAATAACTGATAATAAAGTAATAATCATGTAGCCTGTGGTCAGCGGGAATAATCAAATTTGCGATTATATTTTCCACCGAAATAAAACTTGTGGTCAAATAATCAGATAGTTTGAATAGGAAGCTAATTTATTATTTAAGTTTGATTTATATTGCTTGGTTTATAAAAACAATTGCATACCGGCTTAATTTGGTGCTTGTTAAAAGTGAAGCTTTTCTATAATTACAGTAGGTCCGTACGTCCGTCCGTAACGGATAACTTGGGTATAGTCCCTTTCGTAGCAACGCCTCTTAAGGAGTGTTTCGTCGTATTTTACAGTATTTCTAACTTGGAAGCTAATTTATTATTTTAGTTTGATTTATATTGCTTGCTCTGTAAAAACAATTGCATGCCGGCTTAATTTTGTGCTTGTTAAAAGCGAGACTTTACTAAAATTAGGGTAGGTCCGTACGTAACGGTTAGCTATTTTTGTTAATTTTGACATGTTAGAATTGGCCTATCGATTTCAAACTTGAAAGCTAATTTATTATTTTAGTTTGATTTATATTGCTTGGTTTATAAAAACAATTGCATACCGGCTTAATTTGGTGCTTGTTAAAAGTGAAGCTTTTCTATAATTAGAGTAGGTCCGTACGTCCGTCCGTAACGGATAACTCGGGTATAGTCCCTTTCGTAGCAACGCCTCTTAAGGGGCGTTTCGTCGTATTTTTACAGTATTTCAAACTTGGAATAATTTATTATTTTAGTTTTATTTATATTGCTTGCTCTATAAAAACAATTGCATACCGGCTTAATTTTGTGCTTGTTAAAAGCGAAGCTTTACTATAATTAGGGTAGGTCTGTACATCCGTCCGTAACGGATAACTCGGATATAGTCACTTTCGTAGCAACGCCTTTTAAGGGGCGTTTCGTCGTATTTTTAAAGTAGCTTTTTTCCTATTTCTAGACCCTGCAGGGGGGCTCTAACTGCATGCAGGGTCAATTGCCTAACCCTGCGGAGCAATCACCTAACCTTAAATAATAACCTAGGAAAAGCTACTGTGAAAATCCGACGAAACGTTTCTACGAAAGGGACTATACCCGATATCTCTTATCGTTAATTTAGGCATGTTAGAATTGTTCTATCGATTTTAAACTTGGGATGGTGATTCCTGTAGTAGTTAATTAAGAATTAGACAGCTTAGAAACTCTTTAATTGTCACCAGAATAATCCATTAGATTTTTTAAAAATTAAATTCCGCGCAGATGAACGCTTTTGTTTATTTATACTTTCATACGATTTATTCCAATAATAGGAGCGATCAAATATTTGGTTTATATAATTTCCCGAGAGCTAACTTTATCCTAAGAAATTCAACTTTCTCAGTTTATATGTTATGTCATATTCTTCACAATATCAAGGGAAGAAATTTCTAGACGATATAATGTATGTCTAGAATTTTAAGACTCAAATTATTAGTCGTCATTAATTTTAATTATGCTTTTTTAAAAATAAATCGAAATATAAATTGATTACAATATCTTGTTAAAATTATGTTTAATATTTGATGAAGTATAAAAAACTATAAAGAAAATAATTATGTCTAAAATTATTGTTAAGGGTTAGATAATGTTGGAAAGATATAATGAGATGAGCATAAAATAAGCTTTCCAAGTGGAATTATTATTACTTACAACAGATTATCATGTACTCTGAAAAATGTGAAACTCGTAGCTCACTAAAATAACGATAACACCCATCCGACCCCTCTACCCCATCCGTTTCCCTTCCACTGCACTGGATGCAAGAACTGACCAATTAATAAGGTCCATATTACTCTACATTGACAACAATTTTTTTCCTGTCATAATATCCATTGTCATAATATCCTCGTATATTGATAATGTTGGAATGCTAGAAGGGTATGAGCATAAAATAAATAGTCTATTCATCATAATTTCTCATGCCACTGCTGTGTAGTTTAGTTCTAAATGGGTCCTGTAACACTTTTTGTTGGCACATTCCTATTTAAAAAGATTTTGAATAATTATTGCCAGTCCGTCTGTAACGGAAAGTCTTTGTCGTCTACTTTTAATTGATATTATAAGTTTTATAACATGATTATGCATCATGTTATTAGCAAAGAATCTCTATAATCAAGTATGAAAATGTAAATAATATGTCAATTGCTCATACTAAGCATACTGTATTCATGATGTAAACCTATGAATTATTCTTTAATCAAAGATTAATTGGAAAGGGATATTGTTGTTTCTTAAATTGCAATTCCGCGCCTATTGCAACTATCTTTGCAGTAACAATGGATAGGATGCGTGGATACATTAACAGGAGAATTTTTTTCTCGTCTGTTCAGGTGCTATATGAATCTCATTTATTGGTTAGTTCGTTCATCCAGTAAGAGGGGAGTGAATGTGGTTAAGGGGGTGGATGGGTGGAACATTTTAGCCAGCTGAGAGTATAGCTTTCATAGAGCACATGAAAATGAAGTGCAACATCCAAGTAATAATATATCGATTGCCTTAATTTAATTTGATGATTGATTTAATAACAAGGATGACAACATCCATAAGTAGCGAAGCTCAAAAATTATAAATATACAACAGGAAATGATCTATAGATTATGTAATAAAAAACTTCAATAATAAAAATCACGAAATCTTTTAAAAATGTATATTGTATAATGGTCTTTTGAAGCCTTAAGCTAATAAGAAAAACGTTAAAATCTAAATTCGATTTAGCACCCCAAAAAATAGTAAGTGTTTAAAAAACTTGGTCAAAATATGAAGAATGTTGACTTAATTAATTACTAAAAAATCCAACCGTTCATCTTGAACAGGAGTTGAGAAAATCACAAAAACTTGAAAAACTAGGAATCGATCTAGCACCCTAACCAATATAGGTATCTTAATAAAAATTAATGGAAATATGCAAAATGTAAACTTATTCAATCCCTGAAAATTTCAACTGTCTATCTTGTATAGGGATTAACAAAATCATGAAAACTTAAAAATCTAGGAATCGATCTAGCACCCCAACCAATAAGGGCATCTAAACAAAACTTTATCAGAATATGTGAAATCTAAATATATTCAATACCTGAAAATTCCAGCCATTTATCTTGAACAGGAATCGAGAAAATTACAAAAACGTAAAAATCTAGGAATCGATCTAGCACCCCAATTGATAGACAGACGGACAAAACAATGTATAGATTAGATGGGCATATGTCATAGGAATCTTCACTAAAAATTTCAGCTGTCTATCTTAAATAGGAGCCGAGAAAATCACGTTTCCCCCATAGCGTTACGGACTGACTGACGGACGGACATAGTGAATTATAGAGTAGCTTCGCTACTAAAAATAGGTATTCTTAAAATCCACTATGCACACATCGTTTTTTTGCTACGAGCGTTTCTTATTTCCCGTTGAACTCACATTTTGAGGCTGCTCTTTTTTTGTTAATGCCACAGCTATGTATATTTATAGTAGTTAATGTGCGATATACTTTTTACTAATAGGGAGAAAATATTGAACTGTAATCTGCGTTATTTTACTAGATGGGTCAAAAACTTTGAGTAAACGGTTGGTTTAACCAATGATTTTAATCTACATAAGGAGTAATTTTGTCAAACATCATTGGGGATGGTCGTTAATTTATTAGTAATTCTTTTTGAAAAGAGGGATTGCCATATTTTGGTCAACCTACTCCAGCCCACTCGATTTTGGTTTAATGGGGATTTCAAAAATTTTGGGTGTGCTTCTCTCAACCTCCAGGCAAACCCTGTGCACACAGTACACTGTTTTTAACCCTCCTTTTTATGATATATTCATCCTCGTTTTATTCCTACAACTTGTTGATATAAATGCCACCTGGTTCAGGCCTTGTAAGAATATTTACATTTTGTTTTGTAGAAAATTCTTGAAGACCGCCAGGGATCTAAAGGGATATGACAAAAGTCGTTAAACTAATGTAAATCCCAATGAAGATACACATAATTTCCCGGCCTGTATATTACAATTAGTGGTTGAAGCGTTTTGACACTCAACTTAATAAACCAACAAATAAAATTTAAGAAAATTCCTTTTAAGTTGTTAAGGCAAATAATAAGAAAATGTTATTATAAAACTTTGGGGACTAATAATGTTCCCTCCCTCCCGGGAGACCAGACTTTCCATACTATATGGTAGGTATGTAATATATGCCAGGGATCGTAAGGGATAAGTTAAAGGACGATAAAATGTTTATTATATCTAATTATGTTAAACAAAATTATCCCTTTTGTAGATTTAAGTATTGGTTGAGAATTTTGGACACTTCTAGTTTGAAACAAACCAAACATAATTAAATATTAATAAAGTTTCTAGCCAACGAATGAAATAATGTGATACTAAAACTTTGGGTACCAGTGTGATTTGCAGTCAAATGTTCCCTTCCTCCCTGAATATATGCAGACTATTTAATGTATTTTTGTTCTATCATTTTCATGGAATAATGAGATAAATTTATTATCTTAAAATTTAATAGTAAAATTTTTTTTACAGTGAAAACTATTAATTATTTTTTCCAGTATGGTTTCAAAACCGATTAATATACGCTGGATTAAAACCAGTTCCCAGCCATACTAAAAATCATGTATATCATCGGTTTACAGACATTTTCCCATGAATATTAAAAAAAAATTTACAATCAATATCAGTTTTGTTAGGCTAATGGGTTAAACTAGGTTTAAACATATATTTTTTTTATTTTAAAATCCGAGGGAAGTTGTCTATAATACGATTCTTTTTGTGGCTGAACAGTGAACGGTTCAACATTTTATTCAATCTATATTTTAAACTTATATCCAAATCCATGAAAGAATATGTAAAGAATGTCCTTCATTTTATTTTCAGATTTCTCTCCAAACAAAACATGACACTTGTATGGATGTTGTATATTCTATAGGTCAGCTCAATATATATTTTATATCAAATTTACATATCTTATTGCATATATTATATATTTTAAGTTTTTTTCTAAGGAAAAATTTAAATCTGCTAAAAAATAGTATAAATCCTGCTAAAACTTTAACGCAGTTTAAATTAAACAAATAATTTGGATCATGGAAAGAAAACGAAGTAGCGTGTTTCCTCGTACTTTTGCTTTTTCCCATTTCTGTGGGACCGATTTCCTAACCCTGCGGGGCATCGTTAACATTTACCTAACCTAAAATAACCTATCAAAAGCTACTGTGAAAACACGACGAAACCCGCTACTTCGTTTTCTTTCAATGACCTAATACTTTTTTTATTATTTGCATAAACAACTACATTTTAGAAATTATTTTTTAAAAAACATAAAATGTATCTTATATAAAAAGTATAAATATCCGTTGTTTCAATATGAGAGGTTTCATAAAAAAAAACCTTATATTATTTGGTGTTTTCAAAAATTTGCAATTTAACTAATGTAGCGAATCACGTAGGGATTATTTACAAAATCTATTAAAAACAAACTTGTTATTTATTCATAAAAACATTATTCTTTTGCAACTTTATATAGCAAAATTGCAACTTTCTAAATAATTTATGTTTCAACAATATGCTAAAGAAATGTATTCGTTGTATTGTTAAAGCTTTTTTGGTTAGGTATTCGCATGAGCAAAAATGCCTCTTCCTGTTTATGCTGTGAAGAAATCTAAATTGTTGCATAAGAAATGGGGTTGGTGGCAGGGGTTTAGGAATGGCACATTTGCTTTTTTATTACACTAGTCCCAAAAATTATAATAACGTCATCTGATTTTTTGGCTTAACAAATTTAATGAATTTTGATTGGTTGGTCCATTAAGTTGAGTATCCGAACATTTCAATCACTAATTGCAATCTACAGAAGGGGTAGTTTTGTGTATCATTATTGAGGATGTACATCAATTAGTCGGCCATTGTCTTATCCCTTTAGATCGCTGGGTTGGAGATATTTCACTAAAATATTTTACATATCAAAATTTGATGTAGGATTTAAATCAACGATCCTACTATTCAATGTTTTAATTTGTCTGTCCATTAAAATCTCTAACCTCTGAACTGGGTTTGCCATCTTTTGCCTTTTAATCGGCCACAAAGATATTTCCAGCCAATGCCAAACAAGGGACGGCTGTCGAGCCTTCGAAAATTTTTATTTTCATAAGTTTAAGCCTAAAATATGTACAATACAATTTAATTGTTTTTTTTGCAAGGGCGTTGTTTTTATGTGTTTTCTATAGTAATGCATATGATTAGGAAAGTATTTTCTACCTATTATTTCATGTTTTATACACATTACAAATAGAAATTCGCCCTTTAAGTTTCACTACTTTCTAATATGAACTAGCGGCAGCACCTTTATCATATAGGGATCTGTCTTTAGAGATAGAAGGCGAAGCAGCATAAAATGGCCTAAAACCTTTACGAAACCTAAAAACTTCCATACTATGGAGAACTAATTCACGTCTAAACGGAAAACAAGCTTAAATTTACTATTTAAAATTAAACAGAAAACAGAAAAAACAATTGAAAATCCTAGATTACATTTTCAAATTATCGGCGAAATGAAAGATAAAAAGCAGTAGAAAATATAAGAGAAAAATGTTTAGGGATAGGCAAACAGCCTGGAGTTATATGTAGTTATTATCGAAAAGCTTCTAAATGCATGTCAATAATATGTCAGCTATCTATAACACAAAGCAAAACGATGTCTGTGTGTCCATTTGAAGCAAAAGATCTTGGTAACCGCTGAACTATATATTTATGTACTAGAGGCTACGCCCCCTAGAGGCCTCTAGTGGCATTTAAATGTTTTTTTTTATTTTAAATCTCTATTTTAAGAAATAATTTGTCTATGGTCCATCAGCTGTTAAATTCATGTCTCTACGCAGCGCCACTACGCTACGTAGAGACATTCATACGCTAGCGACACTATGCGGCAGGAATATTTCGATTTTTTTCGATTTTATTGTGATTTCTCTTGGGAGGGTGGTTGTACCCTCCCCCAAAATAGTTATAAACCTTCGCAGGACATATGAGAATCTACCCTGTTAAGGAGAACCCGATCGGTTTATCGGTTAGCGAGATCCTTTGGTACAGACACACAGATACACAGACACACAAACAAACATCCTGTTACTTTAGTATAAGGATATTCATATAGCATATGTATAGTTATACTTAAATAATTTAAATTGAACTTCATAAGGGTACGAAAAAATATTTTCTATATTTTTTGATAAAATCTTCCTATTTTTTAAACTAAAAGTTTTCCCATTACCCATGTGGATACGTTGTCAAGGACAAGCATAAGAATGAGCAAAGGAACATTAACCTTGAAATTTTGAACAAAATTGTGCAAATATTCTTTACATAATGTCGTTACTAAAAAATTGGAATTCTCTAGATCGAAGTTCACACAAACATTAACATTTCTTTAACTACAAGGATGACAACATTTATAAATACGAAGCTTTAAAGTGAGAACTTGTGGAGTGTCAGAACTTAATAAGGAGAACATTAATTCTTAACAAAATTGTACATAAATACAAGATACTGTAAAGGACATTTCATTTATTCCTAAATCCTTTAATTCCTAAATCCTTTTATTCCATACTAAATAATTTATGTATAAAATTTTTTTTTGGAAAGTATAGTTAACCCTAAAAAGATTTCTATTTAAAAATATTTATGATTTATGAGATTTCTGCAGAAAAATGATATGAAATTAGATTGCATATTTAAGTTGGTTTATATTTGATATGCTTGAATCACGTAATTACTTCCTCAAAACTTACTATTCAATATTTCAGCCAATGTTTATGTGCACAGGGTGTCTAAACAAAATTTGCGGGGGGAAAATGGAGAGATTTCATCGTTAATTTATGCAAGTTAGAATTGTCCTTTCAATTTTGAACTTTGCATGTTATTGTGTGTCAACTTTATAATCTTTACCAGAATGTCCGTAAGTCCATTTAAAACATGCTGAATTTTTATGTTTTTGACACAAAAATTTTGTATGATACAATGTTCCTATTCATCTTATTTTTAAAGCAATCAGAGCAATATACAATATTTTAAGTAAAGCATTTCAATAATCAAATGTTTAAAACATTAGTATGTCCTTAAATAGTATCCTGTTTTTACGTAATTTTGCATCAAATTTTTAAATTAATATTCTTCTCTATAAGTTCTGTCGCCCTAAACGTTTTAACGTTCGTTTGTTCTACCGCCTGATTTTATGAATGTTGTCATTCTTTATTTGTAACTTATTCCAGTCAGGTTTGCGGCTATTTTCATATCTTATAATTCTAGGGTAGTAGAATCTTCAAGGAGGTAAGGGACATAGGGCTGTTTTCATAACGTTTTCATATTTCATATTTTATTGAATTTTGATGGGTTGGTTCATTAAGCTGAGTGTCCAAACGTTTCAACCACACAGATGGGGTAATTTTGTGTATCATATGTTTCAATTTATTGGCCATTGTCTTATACCTTTAGATTACTGATCTTACACTAAATACCATTTTAAACTCCTTTTATTTTTCACCCTGTAAATAACTCTAATGTAGGCACATACATATAATACGTAATACATATTTCAAAGGCAGCGGAAATTGATTTCTATACACATATCAAACTTGAAAACATTGTGAAATCATTCCAACACACAAAAACACCATAAGATCATGATCATAGTCAGTAATCACCCTCCAACCTTTTGTTCTCAATATAATAAATGAGTGGAGAATTTTAAGCCATCTATTAATTAAATTCTTTATATACAAAGGGCTGAATTAATTAACCCCGCATGCTAAATGAGTAGTTGGATGAAAAATGATATATAGAATTTTACAAAATAGGTTATTTTTAACATAAAGAAAATATTTTATATATATTTTGTGTATATTATGTGCTTCTTATAGGAGGTCTGTATTCGAAGAAGAGTAGAATAAATCAAAAAGTTAGATTCTTGTGGCATTTTCCTATTGTATGAAAACTGACAATTCTGTTATTTTATAGAGATCGAAGATGCAAATAAACAAGGATGACAACATCCATAAAAGGACATACTTACTTTTTAGGACTTGATTATAGAGATGCTTCGCTTATAAAATTGTAAATTGTTATCCTAGGAATCAGTAATCAAAAACTCAGATTAATCGGATAATTATATAACACAAAATTTGTTGTTAAAAAAGCTAAAATGGACGTAAGGACATTCTGGTAACAATTGAGCTGCTACGCTTTCTATATCGTAACTACTTCAGGAATAACCATACAAAGTTTGAAATCGAAAGAACAACACTAACATGTCTAAATATATGGAAAGAGCTAACCGTTTCACGAAAAACGGACGGACAGACCAACCCTAATTATAGAAAAGCTTCGATTTTAAAAATAGTTTTAGACAGATCTTTTAAGTTACTTTTACGTATTTAATGCTGTACGGGCATTAACAAATATAAGATTTTTGAGTATTTTTTAATGAAAAGGATGCTGTAAAATTTTTTCTTCATCCGTGCAGACAGACAGACAACGATCGTTCTGATTGAATTCTAATCTTCCATAATCTATTTTAGTTTTAATTTTCTTTTTGGGTGCAGGGGTATTTTTTCATGTTGGCTATGAGAACTAAGAGATATAAGTTTTCCGGAATTGTAATGTAGGGAGTAGATTTGAAATCTGCATCAAATTTTAAGGATTTTTTATAAAATTCGTTTTTTGTATAATTCTTTATCTAAAAGCGGAAATACAAATTAAGTTAATTAATTTTGGCATCCGTGATTGGTGGATTTAAAAAATCTGCGCTCTGATTGGATGTCGTACATCATTTAACCAATTAGAGCGCAGGTAGTTTAAAATCCACCTATCCTATTGGTCAAAATTAATTAACTTAAAATGTATTTTCGCTTTTAGATAAAGAATTTTACAAAAAACGAATTTTATAAAAAATCCTTAAAATTTGATGCAGATTTCAAATCTACTCCCTACATTAAAATTCCGGAAAACTTATATCTCTTAATGAGAACCTACCTTGTAAAGGAGAACCATGTCGGTTTAGCGGTTAGCGAGATCCTTCTGTACAAACACAAACACACAACATACACACAAACAAACAGACATCATGTTACTTTATTATAAGGATAATCATTTATACATATAAATATTGATTTCAACAAATCATTTGATGATCATAAAGCAAGGTCAATTTTGTTGTATGTTTCATTACATTAATGAATAAAATCATTTTAGTCAGTATCCTTTCGTTATTGAAATGAAACATTTATTTAGTGTATATTTTAAGGGATTTCTTTTCCAACTTCTCCTCTAATCTCTCCCTTTTATGACGTCACACGGATCATTTTTTCAGCATTTTTATCGAGTCTCTATGATGATGTCAAGTTGGAAGTTTCTCGCAAACCTTAATGAATATGTATTCCATAATCCCTTAAAATTTCTAGAATTCTTTTTTAAAGAACTTGTCCTAACTTTTGTGATTTTTTTTAGAATTAGCTATTCGGTGATTTTAGTAAGTAGTAGATGTCAAATGATCCATAGAATTTAGATATGCAATCGGTTTTGTAGACCTCTTATTTTTGAAGTAATTTAAGTGTTTTTTTTAATTAAGTTGGTTTTAAGGTACTAAAATGCGACAAAAAAAGGAGAAAATTGCCATTATGAACAAAAATAGTAAGATCTTTAATTTGACACCTTACTTTTTTAATTCTGTTGAATAATTATTGAAAAAATTTATTTTGTTGAAGCCCGGTGAATAAAAACTTGGGAGCTCGTCATGAATGTGTTAAAACAAAATCACAGTCAGGACACGTTCTTTTAATAAAGCTTAAAATTGTGTAATTTCTAAATAAAAAGGTTTAAAAGGTGCTTCGAAAGAGGGGTGTAAAACCGTAAACCGGGTGAAAAATATAAGAATAATTAAGTTTTAATGGAAATTGCTTAATTTGCTTTTATTATTATGATATAAAGCTATAAAAGAAGGAAATATTAAGATTTATTTATTTCTTAAATGATCTACGACAAAATGACTTGTATGTAAATGTTATCAATAAATTGATTCAGTAATTTTTCAATAATAACAAGGATAACAAAATCCGTACTAGCACATATCAATAAATAATAAAAACTATAAATTAGCATGAATTAAAAATGATGAAATTGAACAAAGTAACTTCAATGAAAAGTAAAACAACGTCTGCCTGTCTGTCCATCAGGATGAAGCTTCAAATCTATTTCCAAGACTGATTGGGCTCTGATTTCCATGGATGATACAAGCTAGTCTTATCATGGTTCTAGGCTATTTTCTAGGGGGTTGCCCCATCCCCTCTTTGATCGAAGCCACTAGTAAAATTTTATGTCTTCATCTTTTTTAACTACTAAACTGATTGATGTGGTTCTCCTTTTTCAGAAGACTTCACATAGGTCCTGGGATGGTTTTAGGCTATTTCATTTTTTAATTTCAGTATTTAGATAGTTTTAGGTTGTTCTTATGTCCTCTTGTACCACTTTGAACGCAGAGCCCAATATGGACGTCCAAGCTTTTTATTATGAACTTCCAAAAATTTGTTTTGGGAGGCAAACACTCCTTCAGCCCCAACCCTTGGACGTCATGCGGTAATAGCTATCCGTTTCGGACGTAAGTTCGGACATACCCTGAAATCAGCTGAAAAGCTTTGCTTTCAATAGTTTCATTGAAATATATCATTAGAATATTCAAGTTGAAGGTCAATTATAATATAAAAAATGTGCTATAACATTTTTTAGTAGCGAAGCTACTCTATAATTAACAACATTTGTCCTCCCGCTTATTAGTTCTTCCGTAACCCAATGAAGGAAATGTTATTTAACTAGTTGAATTTTAGCATCCATTTGGTTCATTGTTTCAACTTTAAGGCTTTGGTAGACACCAACTTTCTATACTGAATATAGAATAAAGAATCTGCTTACTAATGGATATCTATTCAGTGGTTCATTTTGTTCCCTTAATTTTACCCTTGTTTTATAAATACGTGTCTCAACCATGACACTTTGGTTGAGTTTGACTTCCGAATTAGCGGGAAGTTCACGAGATCAGTTGGCGAACATACAAACCCCCAATACCAGGAACCATCAAGTTTCAACAGCAGGTTTGAATATAGATTTATTGATGAAATTATTTCAAAGACCTGAAATTACAAGATCAATTAATAAACAGAATAAAATATTATTCGTTATCTTAAAACTTTGAGCACTAAAAAAAATCTTTTTCTTTTCTTATGGTTAAAGAATCTTTGGAAACTTTGGCTTTAAAGGAAAATTATTTGGTTTAATAATCATTGTTAAATGCAACAATAAGGCACATAAAAATTACTAAAACATATATTAATCATAATTAAGTTTCATGCTTAGCTGGCTAAAGCCTTTTTAAAACTACATATAATCGTCCTATTCACCATACTTCTTAATCAAATTAACAAATTCTACCTGAAGCTCTTATGGTTTCAAATCCCTGATATACTAGGGTCGTTCACACTCAATGAGACCAATGATAGGCCCAATTTTGTTCTCCGAAATCTTCACACTCTCATATCTCATTCAAAAGTAAAGAACGTGCGCATCCAAAATAAACAAACACTCTATGCCGCGCCACATTATGAAAGGAAAGCCCTAAAAGACGACATTTGCGCTTTGATTTTGGTTTAATGATAAGGAATTTAATTTCGAACTTGATAAACACAAAGCTTCCTCGAAAAGAGGTTAAGACACACCCCCCGTTTGAAAGTCAAATTAACTTCCTTAACGAGATTCAAGGTTTTTTTCGCGCTGAGCACTAGCAACATTTCTCACTAAACTCAACTCACCATAATCACATGAGAATGGCCACATCCCGAAAACGTGACAATTTTGCTCCTAACTAAATGAAACCCCGTGAAATGCATACACAATATTATACTCCTCACTAGGACTCATAATACCTCACATTTTTAGGATAGAAGGATGGGGATTGGTTTGTACCATACAACATTCCATGCACATGACAATCACAAGATCACATACACAATCCTAAAATAGATAATCCTATTAATCATGATGTTGTAAATATAACAACTATACTAAATAATAATCATTTCATAATCAATAGGTAATAAATCATTATTAATAAATCAATAAGTACCTACGAAATCAGGTTGAAATGTAAATGTAAACAAATAATGTAAAAATAAAACGAAATAAATCTTAGACAAGAAAATTAAGATTTATAGGTACTTAAAACTAAATTTGTTAAGCATCAAAAAGAGTAGTAAGAAAAAATTTTTCAAAATCCTTGGGCAGAAAGTTTTTCAAACCTAATGAATAAGAACTGTAATATCTTAATCAACAATAAAACTTTTTAATACTTAAAGAATAGCAAAATAATATCTTCGTTAGAATTTTCATTGAAATTATGAAAAAATACCAATTTTTCTTTGTAAAAAAAAATGAGACTTTAAATATGAATTTTCAATCATTCCTTGATCTAAATAAAAATGTTTTACTTGATTGAAATTCATATATAATTTTTTTAAAAAAATCTGCTAAAAAAATACTTGATTTTTTTCTTAGAATAAATATCGAATCACGCAACCTCGACACATTTATTCCTTTTTGTTAAACTTTTCAGGTAAGTTTTAAAATGAATTGTACTTTTGAAAAGAAATTAAACTCAATAAAATTAAATTTGAGCATATGAAATAGAAGAATATTTAATCGCATTTCATTTGATTCTTATTTTAGGCATAAAAATAGGCATATGAAAAATGTGGCTTTTTACTAAAAAAAAATCTCAATTTCCATAAAATAAGAATCAATTATTAATCATAATTTTTAACAACTGCCTGACTGATACAGCATGTTCTTCTAGGGGAGATTTATCTGTCAGTCTGAACAAGACTCTTGCCGTCTTTCTTCCATCCTCAATTCTCGTCACTCGGCCCATCCTCAAACATCTCATCAGCGGATTGGTACTCGTAACCAGAACTATATCTCCATCAGTTAGTGGCTCCGCCATCTCATCCTTCCACTTGGACATCCGTAATATCTTCGGTAGGATCTCCTGGCGGTAGGCAGTCCAAAACTGGGCAGATAAATCTTCCAACAACTTCAACCTGGAGGAAATTTGGTCCTCCGGTTTCATCGCCACATTGCACAACGGCTGGCGGTCAACATTTCCCAGCAGCTGGCCAGGGGTAATCAGCCGCCAATTCTCCACGTCGTTCGCAGCTTCAATCGTCAGTGGTCTGCTATTCATAATTTTGCTGACCTCCGCCAACAGCACCAGGAGCTCGTTGAAATTAACAGAACTATTCACCAACTTCTTGGACAGCAATCTCTTGGTTAATCCCACCATTTTCTCAGCCTGCCCAATATAATGGTGGGCTCGGGCCGGGATCTGAGACCAAGAAAACTCTACCTGGCTGCCCAACTTCTGCTCTAAAACCTTGCGAGCACCGGATAATTGTGTGCCCATGTCGCTTACTATGATCTTCGGCAGACAATGAACAGCTTCCAACTTGCGCAGGGACAACAGGATACTGCTGGTATCATACTTTTCCAAGGCATCTAACCACAACGCCCCTGAGAATCTGCAGACCACCACGAACACCCACACCTTCTTCGTTGCTGTCTGACTCCTCGTTTTGGCGGCAGCTCTCCTCGTAACCAGCGGACCCATCAGGTCGACTTGCACAGCTTCAAAAGGCCTGCTCGGGACCAACTTGTCAGGTAACACCTCCTTCATGGTAGCACGACATTCCTTAGCCCTCTCAACACTGCAGGGCCAACATTTCTTCACTTCCATGATGGCCAACCTCCTTGCCTTCACAATCCAGCACCAACGGCGGCTCTCAGCTAAAGTTCCACGGACACCAGAGTGAAGCTCAACATGTGCTTCTCTCATAAAAACAGCAGCTAACCAATTACCAGGCTCCAAAATTATTAAACCTGGCATGTCTTCAAATATCATTTTACGGCCACCAGTAATGGCGTCAATGACTGGCTGTCCACGACCAACCATCTTAAGAATCCTCATCTCCCTGGTCACATACTTTCCACCTGGACCAACGACAGGCCAGGTCAATGATACTTCATGCACTAATGGATTTAATGACGCATAATTGCCTTTAGCGTCATTTATCCACTCATCCTCTTGGCTTCGTGACACAATGAAAAGTTCCGCCGCCGCCATAAAATTGTACAAAGACGGCTTGTACACAGAATCTGCGGCTGCTACATGACTACCAGCGGCTGTAGCCTTACCTTCTTGTCTGCTCTTTAGCTTCTTCAACCAGGTGTTCGCAACTTGCAGGACAGCTGCCATAATACGTTTGGCCTGTCCAAATGATCTCCTGTGCTTAAACCTAAAGACATCTTCAGCGGCTTCTCCGGCAACTTTCATTGAACATAACTTAACCATTTTGGTATTCAACTCCTCTGGGGGTAAAACCTGCTTGACTTCTTCGGCAGTTTTCACCGGCCACGCACTTTCATCCTGGCGCAACCATTCTGGGCCCAATCTGTACCTGGAACCTGGTCCCAAATCTGATACTTTGCAGGTGCTTCTGGTGCCCAAATCTGCAACGTTTTGCGTCCCGGGGACCCACCTCCAGTCATCCTTGTTGGTCGCAGATTGAATTTCTCCAATACGATGAGAATTAAATGTGTTCAACATAGCACTGTTGGAAACTATTTGTGATAAAACACACGATGAATCAGTAAAGTACATCACTCTGATAACATCAAAGGGCAGGGCATCTCTGACGGACTTTGCCAACCTTGTGGACATCTGGCACCCCATCAACTCAAGGCGTGGAATTGATTCACACTTGACCGGCGCAACTCTTGACTTGGTGGCTAGCAGAAACGTTTCAAATCCTTGTCTAGTTGGCCACCTCAAATATGCATTAGATGCATAAGCCTCTGATGACCCATCCGAAAACATCATCAAGGATGGAAGGCCAGTTGGTTCATCCGGGACCACACAACGGTCAAACTCCAATTTAGCGACCTCAGCTCTGTCCTCCAGCGACTGAACAAGTTCATCCCGTAGACTTTTTGGAATGAAATCTTGCCAGCCCAAATTCAGCAAACATGTTTTCCGCAGGACAAGTTTAATTCTCAACAGAATAGGGCTGCAAAGCCCGATCGGGTCGAAGGTTTGGGCGGCGAACCTGTGAACCATCTTTTTTGTCAGATTCTCGTCCAAGGCGTCCTGGAGGTTGTACAAATCAGCATCCTCTTTCACCTTCCTTCCCTTGACTTTACCATCTTGGTTGACTCTTGTGGCGATGGACAACACATCGGTGGCTGGCTTCCATATCAGCCCGAGAACCTTGGTATGCTGGCAATCATCTCCAGAATAAATGACTTGTTTGAAGGAAAAACTACCTTTGCCGATAATCCTGTCGGCCTCTTTCATCATCTCCTTGGCTTCTGGCTTCGATCCTGCTCCCGAAATAACGTCATCTATGAAGCTGTGCTTCTCAAGCTTGACTGCAACTGGAATCTGAGGTAACTTGAACTCCTCATCAGGGTAGGTAGGTATTTGTGGCTCCTTCCATAATTCAGGTTTGGCAACAATTTCACTACCGTTTATTTGTCCCTCTCCATACATCTCCTTGACCTCTGCTTCACTCTTTCCGCCGAACAGGCGGGACGTCAACTTCAGGGCTGTAACTGCCAAATTTCCCGCAGCTAACTCGCCGAAATTTACAACTTTGGTCAGGTAAATTTCAAGTGGACCATCTGGCGTCGGGGAAAATAAAACTCTCTTCATCTGGCTGTCGAACTCTGTGGCCAGGATGGAGTTATAAAACTTGGAGATATCCGCGGTTATACCAACCTTGTAACCGCGGAAAAGCATCAAATGATAAAATATCTTCTGCATTGGCGGCGGGCCTCCCAGCATTATGTTATTAAAACTGGTACCCTTGAACGTCAGAGAACTATTTGCACACAATCGCATGGGTGTGGAACTTGAATCCTCCTTGAAAGCAACCACTATTGATGAACAAGACTTAGGTCCTTCATACTGCAACTCTTCAGGCGTGGCTTTTTGGAAAACGCCTCTTCTTATGGCGTCGTTGAATACCTCCACATACATTCCATAGGTACCTTCCTTGACCATCCTGGCACGATCCTTTTCAGCAATTTTGCGGGCTAAACTCTCATTGTAGGGTAAAGTGTGAGGATCTTCAATATAAGCATATTGACCTGTCCACTTGTTGGACTGCAAGTCTAGTGTTAAACCTGCCTCAATTATCCTCTGCCTCTCACGCTGGTCCCAGGTAGTGCCGTCGGCCATAGCCTTGCACTCTTGACAAGCAGTACATCCTGGACAAAGTGCCTGCGGCTGTATGCCAAACGATTCAGACGTCAGAAAGTCTGGCAAAGTGCCTCCACTGACACTGACAGCCTTATAAGCCGACTTTTGATCTCCAGCTCCACCATCAGCACTCGTACAGATAAAACCACTACCAAAAATGGTTCGCCACAACATAGACTGGCCCACTTTCTGGTAGGTTGAAGGAAACACGTCAGGATGTGTATTTCCAATGATGATATCTAAGCCTCCACTAATATATGTAAACCTTTCTGGTGGCATTTTAAATATCTCGGCGGCAGTTTCGGGGTGGACCGAGCGCATCTCGTTGGCCCCGCCGAGGGTAGGCATGACAGCTGCCTCAAACTCCCTCAGATTGCCGTCCCTATCCTTCAAATAAAACACAACATTGCGGCAGGAAGACTCACTGCCATCAGCTACAGAAATAGTTGTATATCTGCCAGTAGATTTCAGCTTCAACTTGTTGGATAACTTCTCAGACACAAGTGGCAAATTTGCCCCGGAGTCAAACATTACCGTGGCGTGGCAGGTGCCGCCGCCAGGTGCTACAACAGGAACTAACTGCAGTAAGAAGGTACAGGGGCTGGGTGCAGAACTTGACTTGTAGACTGTATTCACACCAGCACTAGCCTCATGGAGTAACCTGGAATGGTATCTGTCGCAATTATTGGTACCACAAACACCAAGCTTATCAGATTTATTACACTTGTCAGCAGTATGGCCGTCGCACAAGCAGAGTTCACATAACTTCTTCTGCTGGACAACTTTCTTTCGGTCAACCACATCCATCTTCTTAAACGTGAGGCAACGGAAAATCGGGTGCTTCTCCTTGCAGCTCTCCACAGGACATGCACTGTTCCACTTGGAAGCCTTGTCCTTCCCAGCCTTTCCATTCTTATTGTCGCTGCGGCCAGATACTTGCGCGGCGGCAGCTCTGTCACGATTTCTCTTGCCGGCGCCACTGTCATAGGACATATCACCGGCCAACATGGCACCCCTGGTCCTCTCCAGCAGTTCAACAATCTTCGGGATGTTAGGTTGGTTCATGCTACCTAGCTCCATCATAATTTTGTCTCTCAAATTTTCAGGGCACTTGTCTTTAAAAATATGAATGAGAGTTAGGTGGTTGTAATCCTTAGCTGCAGAACCAACGATGGCTTCTACCTCCTGCATCATGCTCTTGAAGGTAGCAATTGCGCTAACCACGTCCACAGGTTTATCCACAGGTTTCATCTTGTTCAACTTAGTTAAAATCCTCATGAACCGGCGAGTGTTTGATAAAAACATCTGGTCAAGAAACGCCCATTGTTCATTGTGATCTCTAATCGCTGACACTTGCTTGCGTAGTTCCGGGTTGGTTATCACCTTCTCCATACACAACATCAGACTTAACCTCTGGTCAGCAAATCCATAACCAGAGCATAGATCCTTAAAGACCTGTTTAAAGTTTGGGTAATCCGTGTCAGTACCATCGAACGACGGCAACAAACTGTTGTCCCAGCGCCCATACTGCGGGTTGGAACTCCGAATATCCACGGCAGACATACTTCTGGAGAGCATGGCAGGTGTCCCACTCTCATCCAGGTTAGATGAACGACGTTCCATCTCTCTAAGCCTTCGGTACATATCACGTACTTCTTGGCGCAACTCCACGGAAATTTTAAGCACTCCCATGTCCATCTTCACCTTCTCAATGACGTCGAGGTTCCTGGCGACAGTGCTTGACCTCGCGTCATCTGAATCATTGTCCAGCCAGTACAGAATTTTTGTACACTGCTCCAACGACGCATAAACTTTATCTGCAACAGTTTTCTGCTCACTAGCTTCATCCAAATCACGCTTGAACTCGCGCAGCTCACTAGTCTCCACGGCAGGTTTTAGACTTTTTATTAGGTCAGATTGGTCCTTGACCTCACTAAAAATGTCACGAATTGATTTTACATTCACATTTTCACATGAACTAAAACTTTGGCAGGCTTTTAGATTGTCATAAAACACTTTTAACTGTTCATCAAAAACTTCTAGCCTTTCACTGCCAATAGCGATTGCTCGCTCAATTTTCTGCTTTTTGGTTAGTGGCATATTGATTCACTAGGTACTTATTTCACAGAAAAATTGTCACAGTTTATTGCATCAATAATTCACTAGATGCTATTGATCTCTTGATGAATGCTAACGCCTATTCATCAGATACTTTGAAATTGTCTCAACCATGACACTTTGGTTGAGTTTGACTTCCGAATTAGCGGGAAGTTCACGAGATCAGTTGGCGAACATACAAACCCCCAATACCAGGAACCATCAAGTTTCAACAGCAGGTTTGAATATAGATTTATTGATGAAATTATTTCAAAGACCTGAAATTACAAGATCAATTAATAAACAGAATAAAATATTATTCGTTATCTTAAAACTTTGAGCACTAAAAAAATCTTTTTCTTTTCTTATGGTTAAAGAATCTTTGGAAACTTTGGCTTTAAAGGAAAATTATTTGGTTTAATAATCATTGTTAAATGCAACAATAAGGCACATAAAAATTACTAAAACATATATTAATCATAATTAAGTTTCATGCTTAGCTGGCTAAAGCCTTTTTAAAACTACATATAATCGTCCTATTCACCATACTTCTTAATCAAATTAACAAATTCTACCTGAAGCTCTTATGGTTTCAAATCCCTGATATACTAGGGTCGTTCACACTCAATGAGACCAATGATAGGCCCAATTTTGTTCTCCGAAATCTTCACACTCTCATATCTCATTCAAAAGTAAAGAACGTGCGCATCCAAAATAAACAAACACTCTATGCCGCGCCACATTATGAAAGGAAAGCCCTAAAAGACGACATTTGCGCTTTGATTTTGGTTTAATGATAAGGAATTTAATTTCGAACTTGATAAACACAAAGCTTCCTCGAAAAGAGGTTAAGACAATACGAGATTCCCTACTTATAGACATTGTCTTCCCTGTTTTCTTAAAACTTATTACCCACCTGGTCTTGTTTTTTTAGGTATCTGCTAAAATAAAAATTTCTAAAAATAAATGCATCTAGAGATGGTACATTATGAGTCAATGATAATATAATATAATAATTATACAAAAAGCTTATTTATATCTATATGCATATTGAAGGGTTGGCAATAGATTTAGCAAAATTTCTAACAACAGTTAACAAATTATTGCCACAGTACCACACAAAATGAATTAAACTCACCCTTTGATTTATTATATTTATTTTTAAATAACATTATTTGAGATTTCACCATATGTGGAATAATAACCTAATATAACCTCATACGGGTGAGGCTGCTGTTCATGACACTTTAACGTCAAGTCCAACACCTAGGAAAACTAAGGGGAGCCAAATCTCTGATTTTCTATTCAAACATCCGGGTTAAGTACCACTCAACAGACAACCAACTCTTAACATGCACAGCCTTTGTCTTTAAGTCCCAACTGTGCGTGGTAATTAATTGTCACGAATCTGATACAGCAGCAGGAGGAATCATTTTTAATGTCTTTAGTTATGACGTAGTGTCGATCCGAGATTCTAACTCACTGCCTCCCCAACAACAAGCGAATGCGCTACGTGTTAAGCCACGGTCGCGGGTTTATGCACACCATAATGAAGAACTGCGAATGAAATAGGAGAAATTTTCCCTTTCTATCTTGTTGATGGATCATGCATTTTTATATCTTGATTTTGCTCGAAGCTTGCCAATTTCATTTCATATGCTAAATATAAAGTGATCAGCACATTAATACATACATTTTTACAAATTTTGAGACGTGCATTAAAAGGGTTGGGGTTATTACCAATCCCTTTTTCTTTCCCCCTGCATGAAACAAAGGTGTTTTTGGGTTCCAGTTCCCTATATATTTGTTTAACACCCATCTCAAATTTGATTTCAAAGTAAGAGTCAATAATTCAAGAGATGCATGGAAGTTCTCACTATCATATACACTTCCCCCCCCCCCCTAAAAAACTCTGTGCACGTACTTGGTGCTTAGTATAGGTACATTGTGTATATATATTATTTATTCACATTTCAATGCACTATCTAAATGTTATCATGTATTTGTAATAAATTTAGTTAGGTTATAATCTTATGTTTTTATAGTAAATCCCGTGGCACTAACATCCAACTATCTCAGACAACCAACCATTTGATTGTACGTCCTTAGTCTAGAAGTATTACCCATGTATAGAAAAGGGTTGCGCTTGTTTTAGGTCAAAGCATTAACCCCTACCTTTACTAATAATGTCACGCATCTGACATAATAGCACTATCCCTTGTATTCGACACTTCCTTTTTTTTAAATTCTGGTTGGAAAGCTGCAAAAGCAAGCAGCTTTTGAAAATCCAGGAAAAACTCGTATTCCCGTATGGCTTTGAAACCGATAAATATCTGTTGGATTAGAACAAGTTCTCAGCAATACTGAAAAAATATGTTTAGCATCGTATTACAGACAATAATCACGAATATTAAGATAAATATCATTAAATTCATACCAGTTTTGTTAGCCCGGGCGTACAGCTGGTATAACAGATAAATTTGTTGCAAAGATTTCTTTGGCGATGAGAATTTTAAATTCATTTAAGTTTGGATACCGAGATTTAGTTTCTGTTCACTTGAACATTAAGAAACTTCTCTATGTCTTACTTTGTCCGCCCGACTCTATTTCTATCAAAATTTTAATTTCTTCGCTCTGTCATCCTTGTTTTTAAAGAGTCTAAAGAAAAATAAAACTTGCCACTAAAAAGGATGAATTTGAATTATGAATAGTTTTGATTATGCATATATTGCATTTACCTTTGCAAATTAAATTTACCAGGTTTCGGCAGCCACGCGTCAGCCGTAACTAAACCTCAAATTTTAACTCATTCGTATGCTTTGCATTTTTCTGTTTAGACTTCCAGCTGATCTTTAGAATTGAAGAAGGATGGTTTTTCTTAGGATTAAAGGCAGTAGACGCGCGGCTGTCGAGTCCTAATATTTACAGAGGTTCCACTCTTTCACAATTAAATCAAGTTGCCATAGACCAATCAAAACAATAAAAATCATATAAAGAAGAATCCAGGAATCTGAGTGTTATTAAACTAAAAAACTTAACTATTAAAGTCGCACATCTGACATAGCAGCAGTAGGAACCATTTATAATGTCTTGACGCAGTTTTAAGGATCTTATTTTACGAGAAGTTATAAAAATGAAAAAAACGAGTATAAAACTCTAATATAGGTTTCATTTTAAAAATTTAAAGTATCCTCTTTTAAAATCTATATAACCTAAGCCAAAAAAAATTCATTGACTTTTGATTCTTTAGTATTTATGCAAAAATTTAATGCACATACATTTGCGATGTTCTTGCACTTGCTTACATCTGGTTTGCAGGAATGGATAAAAAATATAGGTGGATATTATAACAGTGAAAAAATTGTAGTTTCCTAATATTGAGCTCGTTTATTAAACAAATTTTTCATTCAGTAGGAGGGGAGGGGATGTGATAAAGGGGGTGAAATCCCCCAATCGTTATTTTAGCCCGCTGTGTGTTTTATGTATTTGAGAAATCTGGTGTAAGATCCATATAATAATATATCCATTATACGATTATTTTATTCCAATCCAGTCTTCAGCCCATCTTTGTATTGACTTCTATATGTGTTTGAGCTTCGCCTTTATGAATGTTTTCAACCTTGTTAATTTATCACACAAGAAATATAAATAAAAACAAAGGTTTTGTGAATTTTAACTGTAATATACAACACTAATGAAATAACTTTGAAAACATGAAAAGGACATACTTTCATTTGTAGAATTTGATTATAGAGATGCCTCGCTTATATTATTGTACCTTGTTATTCTATTAATCAGTTTTTAAAAAACGGGCTTTCTGGTGACTATTATAGAGTTGCGACGCTTTTTACATCGTACCAAATTGGTATAGGAATCATTATGCAAAGTGGGAAATCGATTTTTCAAAAAGAGCTAGTCGTTACGAACGGGTCGACCATAATTCTAGAAAATCTTCGCTTTATATAAGGTCGTAACACACATAGATGAAATCAAAAGCATACACAGAAACATTTAATTTGAAACAATATAAATATGATAAATGATAATACTTTTTTTTATCGAAACTAATCTATAACTCGAAATGTCCATTTTTAACCAGCTATTTAGGCGCTTTTGTCTTTGATGTTTGTGGTCTGATATCTAAAATTATTTTGTGGTAAATAGTATCAAATTTAAATTTTTGGTCATTCTAAGATAGTTTTGTGTCCATAGATGAAAGTACAAGTAGATTTATTCTTTATTTTTCATTTATCTAACTCTAATGCGTTATATAATTAACTGTTAAAAAAATATTTACCTATGAAATTCTGTTATCTTCAAAACAATTTTTAGAACGGAATTTATGAATTTGATAAAAACATACCATCATTTTATTCAACATTCTTAGATCGTGTTTGGGTCAAAATGAATTAAAATATTCAGATACAAAAACTTTAACAAGAAAGGTAACGTGCGCGCATACCAAAATATTTATATTTATGATAAACATATTATGATTTAACTAAAACATGAATGCAAATATATATGTAGATAGCCATTTTGAAAAAAAAAAAATTTAAGCTTTTAAGAAATATGAATTTTTATATTAGAAACCACAACTCAATATTTAAATTTGTATATTTAATTTCATTAGTAATTTGATTATCTATAATACAAAGTAGAACGATGTCTGTCTGTCTATCCGTCTGAAGCTTAAGATCTCGATAACCACTGAACTACTCTTAAGGGTATATACCTATTGGTCCTGTGATGGTTTTAAGATATTTTCTTTGGGGGTGGGACAACCCCAACTCCCCAAAAAATGAAAATCCCCCCCCCAAAAAAAAAATGTTTTTAGGCAGTTACTTCACATAAATTGACAGCAGCAGAAAATTTTATTTATTTCTTTTTAAACTTTTTTTAACTTACCTCTTGGGACAAAGCCCCTAGAACCTAGGGGCAAAGCCGCTAGTCTATAATATAGAGTAGTGAGCTTTTTTGTCTGTAGCGAAGGATCTCGCTAACCGCTGAACCCATATAGTTCTCCTTTTTAATGTAGATTCTCATTGGTCTTGGGAAGGTTTATAACTATTTTTGGGGCGGATAACACCACCCTCCCAAGAAAAATCACATTTAGAAAAAGTAACAGTCCAAATTTTCTTTTGCTTTTTCTTTAAAACTAAAATTAAAAGTGGGGTTTGACTCCAACAGGCCTCAAGGGGCGCATCTGCTAATCTATAATACAAAGTAGTACGATGTCTGTATGTCTGTCTGTCTGTCCGACTGTCTGAAGCTTAAGATCTCGGTAAGCACTCAACCGATTAGGCTCTACTCTTCAGGGAATATACCTACTGGTCCTGGGATGGTTTTAAGCTATTTTCTTGAGGGGTGGGACATCCCAAACCCCCCCCCCCAAAAAAAAAAAAAATGAAAAATACCCTCCCCCTCCAAAAAAAAATTTTTTAAACTGCCCCACCCCCAAAATGTATTTTACTTTTTCTTTTTTATTCTAAATAACACCTCTTGATTAAACCTTTTGGGGCAAAGCACCTAGAGGCTAGGTGCGAAGCCGCTAATATACATAAAAAGTAAGGGAACTGATGTTTTACAATATACACATTGCGTGCTAAAATAAAGGATTGAGTTATAAGGTCTGTTTAAAAAAACGGACAGTTTTTAGTAGCGAAGCTACTCTATAATTCACTATGTCCGTCCGTCAGTCAGTCCGTCCGTCAGTCAGTCCGTCCGTCCGTAACGCTATGGGGGAAACGTGATTTTCTCGGCTCCTATTTAAGATAGACAGCTGAAATTTTTAGTGAAGATTCCTATGACATATGCCCATCTAATCTATACATTGTTTTGTCCGTCTGTCTATCAATTGGGGTGCTAGATCGATTCCTAGATTTTTACGTTTTTGTAATTTTCTCGATTCCTGTTCAAGATAAATGGCTGGAATTTTCAGGTATTGAATAAATTTAGATTTCACATATTCTGATAAAGTTTTGTTTAGATGCCCTTATTGGTTGGGGTGCTAGATCGATTCCTAGATTTTTAAGTTTTCATGATTTTGTCAATCCCTATACAAGATAGACAGTTGAAATTTTCAGGGATTGAATAAGTTTACATTTTGCACATTTCCATTAATTTTTATTAAGATACCTTTATTGGTTAGGGTGCTAGATCGATTCCTAGTTTTTCAAGTTTTGTGATTTTCTCAACTCCTGTTCAAGATAAACGGTTGGATTTTTTAGTAATTAATTAAGTCAACATTCTTCATATTTTGACCAAGTTTTTTAAACACTTACTATTTTTTGGGGTGCTAAATCGAATTTAGATTTTAACGTTTTTCTTATTAGCTTAAGGCTTCAAAAGACCATTATACAATATACATTTTTAAAAGGTTTCGTGATTTTTATAATTGAAGTTTTTATTACATAATCTATAGATCATTTCCTGTTGTATATTTATAATTTTTGAGCTTCGCTACTTATGGATGTTGTCATCCTTGTTTTAATTTTATTCATATTGTATGTTAATTAATTTTGTATATGAATTATGTTAACAACAAGGATGACAACATCCATAAGTAGCGAAGCTCAAAAATTATGATTGTATATCAGGAAAAAAATACTATAAAGCAGTGTCATATAATGAATATTAATATTAATCTATAATACAAAGTAGTACGATGTCTGTCCGTCTGTCTGTCCGTCTGTCCGTCTGTCCGTCTGTCTGTCCGTCTGAAGCTTAAGATCTCAGTAACCGCTGAACCGATTGGGCTCTACTATTCAGGGATTATACCTACTGGTCCTGTGATGGTTTTAAGCTATTTTCTTGGGGGGTGGGACACCCCCAACCCCCCCAAAAAATGAAAAATACCCCCCCCCAAAAAAAAAAAAAATTTTTTTTTTCTTTTTAATATTAAAATTAAAATAGTGGGGTCGACTATCCCCCCCCCCCAAAAAAAAAAAAAAAAATTGCCCCCCCCAAAAAATTTTTTTTTTTTTATTTTTCTTTAAAATCTAAAATACGAAAAATTGGTTTGATTAAACCTCTTGGGGCAAAGCCTCTAGAGGCTAGGGGCGAAGCCGCTAGTATAATATATAGTAAAATAGGGAAATCATCACACCTTTAAAATCACGCAACCTTATACTCATGAAAACCTAAAAATCTAGGAATCGATCTAGCACCGCAATTAATAGACAAATCTTAATGAAACTTGATGGACATATGTAAAACATAAGCATACTCAATCCCTGATAAATTCAACCGTCAATCCTGAATAGGAATTGAGAAAACCATGAAAACCTAAAAAATCTAGGAATCGATCTAGCACCCCAATTAATAAAAAAAATATTAATAAAACTTGGTAAAATTATGTAGAATATAATATTAATTAATCCCTGAAAATTTCAGCCCTTTATCTTGAAAAGGAGTTGAGAAAATCACGAAAACGTAAAAATCTAGGAATCGATCTAGCACCCCAAATAACAAACAGACGGACAAATCAATGTATACATTAGATGTGCATATATAGTGGGAATCTTCACTAAAAATTTTAGCTGTCTATCTTGAATAGGAGCCGAGAAAATCACGTTTCCCCCAATTCATTAATTACGGACAGACGGACGGACAGACGGACGGACGGACAGACGGACGGACGGACGGACATTGTGAATTATAGAGTAGCTTCGCTACTAAAAATAGGGAGGTTTTAAAAAAGATTGGATGGATTTGATAATGCATTCTAGTAAAGCTGCTTTGTTTTAATTATCGCTGAAATTGGATTAAATTAAAGGTGTCTAGCCCGCAACACCTCCATTGAGAAGTGTCTAACAGCCCCTAATACTTAACTTTAAGGGGGTGTTAATAAGAAAATTACCCATTCAAAATCACTTTTGGGACTTTTAAGTGGGTTGGTGGGCATCAAGAGTCCTGTATCTACCCCCTGACACTAAAAATACACCCCTCTTGTTGTCTACATCTATCAAAAGCTAACACCCCCCTACACCCCACATGATTTTGATTTAAGAGGTTTGTTAGAATTTTCGAGTGCGCTTCTTGAAAGCCCCTCTGCGCGTCACTTATTGTAACAGATTAAGTTACCTAGGGTTTATGTAAAGAACCTAATTAAAAAAGGAAGTACATGGAGAAAAAATGATACTTGCACTTGAAAAATATCTTAAAAATGCAACTACATCTCCCTTATCCCTGATAAGAAGTTCTCAAACATCTCCGAGCAAAAAAAATGTTCTAAATATTTAAAAACAATCGGTTCACGATTTTTCAATCAAAAATGATGGACACATGGTCTAAGAATGAAATTTAGCTACTTTATGATTTACTATTAGTAAGGAAGAGCAGAAAAATAGCCTAAAACCACCCAAAGGCCCATGTAAAGCTTCCTTTAAATGGAGAATACAAACGGTTTAGTCGTTATCTAAATCATAAGCTACAGAAATAAAAACTATACTGCTTTATATTAGAAGATTTAACTTATTCTTATTGTATTCGATGTCTTTTTGTGTGTTTGTTTGTGTCTTCTATGGGCGCAGCTAAAAATATTATCCTTTTATATAAAGTAGTAAATTCATTTTGTCTGTAGCTTAAGATATCGATTGGGTGCTCTATTTCAGGAAAGCTTCGCGTAGGTCCTGGGGTGATTTTAGGCTATTTTATTAGATTTAAGTCTTAAGATGGTTTTATAGTATTTTTCTTTCCATTGCTTCTCCTTCGATTACAGAGCCCCTTGATGCTTGGGGTGCAACCGCTAGTTTTCAAACATAGTATCAAACAGAACTAGTTTGCTGTGCTTGAGACATCATTGAAATCGTCCAGTCGAAAATTATCTAACTTTAGCTCTTCTTCTTTAAATCCTTTAATTTTAGTATATTTTAACTAGGATGACAACATCCATAAGTATCAAAGCACGAAAAATTCACATAAAGAAAAACGGATAAATTATATAGATTTTATTTATCAAATATCAATCATTTTTACGGAACCTTTCTGAAAAAAAAAGTTTTTTTGTGTTTTGGTGCATGACCGACAGACTGACGGACCAAGTAAATTATATACTGGGTGCTCATTGATACAGGGAATCTTCACCAAAAGTTTGTATCTTCAATTGGAGTCTAGAAAATGACATTTCCCTTATTGCTGAACAAATTGACGGACTGACAGACGATGTGAGTTAGAGAGTAGCATTTGCTACAATTAAAAAATGCTTTTGGCAACACAGATGATTATTATAATATGAAAACGGAAACAAAAAAATAGCCGACAACACTTTAATGGCAAAATTATGGGCAATTTTTGTAAATTGCTAAAATTGTTGTCTGCAAAAATACATTAAAAATAAAATAAAGAATGCGAGGAAGTAAAAAATTAAATGTTAAATATGATTGTAAAGTATTTTTTGCAGATAAAGAAATGGTTATAATCAGGGTTCGGCAGCCGCGCGTAAGCCTTAGTGAAATCGTCATTTTATGACTTAATAAAATTCAGCTTGATGTCTAAACCTGCTCCTAAACAAACATTACATCGTTTCGGAATTTTTTTTTTACACAAGTGGGTTTAAATTTGAGGCTTTTGCACGGCTGCCGATTCCTGCTTTTACTACCCTTGAAATTATTTGTATAGTTTTAAAAGCAAAGATTTTTTAAAATTAGGATCTGTACGTGCGTACGTCTATACGTCCGTATGTGACGGATCATCTATAGAACCCAACGGCATCATCCGCTTTTAACAGAAGAAAGATCAAGTCCTAAAAATGTAAGTATGTCCTTATTTCTGCGATTTTGTAACAAATTTATGTACAATTTTGTTAAGAATATAAATGTTTTATTATGCTGATTAGGATCAAGTAGTATCAATGTTAGATACTCTTACCGTCTTTAGGATTTAAGGGATAAGACATCAATAACGTAATCTTCTTCCTATCTTAAATCTTTCTTTTGGTAGGTTGTGAATTTTGGAGGGAAGAAAGAAAGAAGAATAGTTTAACCAACTTTACTCCCTCCCTCAATTTGATGGAAACAGAGAAAATGCGAGATCTCCCGGTTGTACGCAGTCATACGCAAGTTTAGAAGGGTTAATCATTTTTAGATCTTAATTTTTGCTTGTTATTACGGGGTTATGGGACTGAATTTTATATAAGGTTTTAGGACAGTTCCCTGAAATTTATAATGGGACAAATGTTATAGAAAGCAAAAATTAAGATAAACAATTGCACCACCCTTCTTCTATTGCGTATGACCGCGAAATCGTGCATTTTTTCTGCTACCATCAAACAATATGCCAATTATGACAGAAAGATGAAAATCAAGGAATTCCGGTGTTGAAAACATTACACAATGTTGCACTTTCCTTTTACATACTTTTTAACGTGTTTCCCCCAAAACTTACCACTTTTTGCTGATATGCCAGGCGTGTAAAATTTATAAACGACTCCTGTAAAATCTTTAATAATAAAACAGTTGTCATTCTTTACATTGAAAATTTAGGACTTTGAATTCCCAAACATTTGATGTAGTACTAAAAACAAGGACAATAGCAGAGAAGTTTGAAATCATAGGCAAAATATACGATCAACCATTGAGAGTGAGAAAGAAGAGAGAAAAAAACGAAAGAGGAATTTAATGTGAGAACATTATTCATAAATTAAACACTTAAAAAAACAATAACGTAAAGCTGTACAGAAACAGAATTTAACTCGTCAAATCCTGATTAACTCACAATCATCGAGCTGCTGGTTATCCCACGAATCTTTTTTTTTACATCTGTGTGTCTGTAACAAAGATTTTCTCTAACCGCTGAACGATATGGTTCTCCTATAAAATGTAGCTTCTCATAGGTCCTGGGAAGGTTCATAGCTATTTTAAGCTAAATCAAAAAAAAATCCCCACCCCCCATTTTTTCTTTTTTTAAAACTAAATTAAAAAAGGAAAGTGACATTCAATCCCCACCACCTCAAGTATCCCTAGAAACACTTACAGAGAGTAGCTTTGCTAGTAAAATAAAATGGGGCTACAAGGTATGATATCTCCTTTACAAGGGTTATGCCTCTAATTTTAGCGCAACTACTTCCTTTTAAATTAATCTATTACGATTTATGAAGTGGAATTTTGTCATGCAAAATCACCTCTTAAAATTATTCAAGGATTTTTTTTCTATAGATTCTAACTTTTAAAAATACTAGTGGCTACGCTCCCAGCATCAAGGGGTTCAAGGGATTGAAAAAATAGCATAAAACCTTTTTATGCCTAAATCTTAAACATGGATTAACAAAAAGTGAATAGGACAAATGACCAGTGGTCCCAAATAAGAAGCAAATGAAAGAGAAAAAAAGGACATTAGAGTAGAAAATATGACAATAACGTTATTTGTTTTGTAAAAAGATGCTCGAAAGATGCTTTAAAGCAGTCTGACTGCTATGAATTATATATATACGCAATTGTGCCTCATAATGATGAATATGTTGTCATTTCCATCATAATAAAGGTTTTTTAAAAAAAAATTGAAAATATATAAAAAGATGATTTTACCCGCAATACCAAGATATCGTGAAAGAAAATGTAGATCTAGCTATGGATATTAATAGATATTTAATGTGAAACAGATTAAGGGAAAGAATGAGAAAAAAATAAATGGAAAAAAATGTACAAGAATGGCGCAATTCTGTAGAAAGGATACATTTCGCGTGACACATTTAGTTATCCTACCAAACCAACAATAGGGCCCTAAAATAACCACAAAGTTGTTTTAAAATATTTTTAAGGAGATAATTTCAAGTTGCATTGTAAATAATATGTGTATGTACGTAGGCTTGTAGTCAATATAGTTTCAAGTTGCATTGTAAATAATATGTGTATGTACGTAGGCTTGTAGTCAATAGTGTGCACAGAGTTTTATGTCAACCTTCCAAATAGGAGGGCGGGGGGATTGACAGACAGGCAAATTCCCATCTTTTTAAACAGGTACGTCTTAATCAACAATCTATGAATTTGGAGATCAAAATATCTATTATCCTTTGTCGTCTGTACCGACGGATCTCGCTAACCGCTATACCGACATGGTTCTTCTTTATGTGGTATTCGGCAACCGTGAGCCATGCCTATGGCACCCCTGACCGGGGTTCGGGGAAGGGCCACAGGCACTCCCCCGAGTCCTGGGGAAGGGGTCTGCCGACCCCCTCCCTATGCCTAAAATTAATGATTGAATCTGACAAGCTTTATTATGGTTAAGCTGCATTGTTAATTCCCCCACCCTTTCCAGGGATGGGGGATCATTATTGCGCAAACTGACTATTGTATATGTATTATAATGCTTTTATGTTATGATTATTTATTCCTATCTGTGTAACTATTGTTTGTTGTATATAGCTTTAGTAACTCTTAGACCTTCAATAAACAAACAACTGAATAGATGCTGTTTGTTATTTAGTGATTGTTAGAGAAGCGTAGCTTCTCTATAGTAAGGTGTCCACGTCTGTCACACTGCCGTAGTCTTTTCGAACTCTGGTGTCTGCCATTTATCCTAGGCGGATACTACAACTTGGTGACAGCTGTGTGAGATTACGGCAAACCACAAGTGTAGAGCAGACGCGCAGCTGAGGCTAAGGTACTCCCAGCAGTGAAACTGGCAAAACTGACACAAGCAACCTGAATTACCCACCCTGGATAGCAAGGTCTAACTCTGCATCCGGCAGTTGTGGAAGTGAAACTGCAAAACTTGACGGAGAACCGCAAGAAGCGCCGACATCTAACGGAGAATTGAGCGCTCAAAGGGCTGAAACAGGCCTGCGGACTGGCTGAAACAGGCCAAATAAGTGCAAACGGCTGAAAATAGGCCAACATTTACTGCAAGAGATAGCAGGATCCGAACCAGCGGCGCTAGCAGGACGGGACATTCCCTGCCGCCATCAGCCGGATTCTGATATACGGAGCTAGCAGGACGGGACATTCCCTGCCGCCGATAGGCTGAAACACGCCACATAGCTGCGAGCTGCGAGCCAACATACGAGTGTAGTGTACCAAAGCAGAGAAAACTACGTCAACTCCAAGTATCCTGAGAGGCTACAGCGCAGCCACCCATCTAGAAAAGCAGATATTATATCACATTGCAGGGATTACCACCCTAGTGTGATGGTTAAACAATAGATTTATGAGCAAGGATTGGCAAACAATCTGTTGTGTATTGTGATAAAACTAAAAATAGAACAGGCTTGGATTTGTTGTGTATTGTGATAACAACTAAAAATAGAACAGGCTTGGTAAACAAATCTGTTATGTATTGTGATAAGGCCAAAAATAGAATCTAGATGTAATATAACAATGCCTTGATAAACAATCTAACCACCCAAGCCTCCAGCACAACAAAATACACCCCTTATTCCAGAGGAAAGGGAGGGGCCCACTCTCCATTGAAGACAATACAATCAAGGTGACATAACAATAAAGCCTAGGATTAAGGAGAAAGGGCACCATTACCTCATCACACAGTTACCTCAAACCCACAGCACTCCCCCCTTCCTCACAGGGGGAACGGACGGATTTACCCCGTCCCCTCACGCGCTTCCCCCCTCCTACCCACACTTGACTAAGTCCGCCCACGGTGTGGAGCTAGCGACCGGGAAAATAGAGCGCCATTTACGGGTCGCACAACGGAGTTCGGGAAATATCATAAAATTCAACGGACAAAGCGGACCAATGAGAGAGCGAGTTGAGGGATAAGTGCGCGTTTTACCTGTGTGCGCGGATTTGACGGTGCGTAAGCGCGCTGCAAGGAAAGGAGATTTCACGCACACACACACACACAGGAGCGGAGCTACTCCATAGCATCTAACAGAGGTATTTTTAGAAAATAAAGCATTACAAGCTTCTCCCTCCTATCTATAGTGTGATAAAGGAAAACCCAATCAGTTCCTGACAGCAGTTCAGACCCTCAACAGCTATCTACCCCTACCAGCCTACTCTACAACCTCAGAATAAAACTAGTGATAAGTACAGCTAAGTTATATCTTTGTAACTAAACTACCAACCTAGTGATAAAACAGTGTTGGCTGTTAGGCTAGAAAGCCTCAAGTGACAAACCATTTATAATATTGACTTATAACTTTGTGTCCCGCCGTTGAACCGTTGACCCGATGGAGCAGCCGCAAGCGCCAGGAGGCGACCAAGCCCCAGGATGGCTCCAGGATGACCCTCAGCCGGCTCCAGCCGAGTACCGCAAGCTGATGCTGAGTAACCTGCCGGAGTATAGAGGACCGCCCAAGCAATCCTGGAGTTCCCACATCCGCAGACTCGAGATGTCATGGGCGGCTTACCGCGTGCCGCCCCATGACTCCCTCAACCGCCGCAACGCCCTTTTACTGTCACTGGTAGGGCAAGCGGCGGAAATGGCTTCTCATCTGGCGAGGCAGGCCAAGCCTTGACATACGAACAAGTCAAGGCCGAGTGTGAAATGTTATTTCGTCCCGCCTTTGAATCCCAGACGCTGAAACAAGCGTTTAGGGATTACAGGCAACACTCGACAGAACCTATACAAGCATACATATCCACAAAGTGTGCCTTGTATAGGGACGCCTACAGGCATGAGGATCTCGAATTATTAGTCGACGAATTAAATCGTGGCATTCGTAACGCTAATGTGAAACGTGTAATGATGAGTCATGAGATCGCCTCTGTACCTGAGTACACGAGGCGAGCCATGTTCACCGTCACAATGATTACCAAGCAGCTGAAGGAGGGTGTGTGCCTAGTGGACGCCACCGACGGGCTCACGGGATCAGCCAGCATCCAGTTGCCCCATTACGACGAGTCGGAGCCAATGGAGATTGGCGCCTTGGCTCCGGGTCTCCACCAGATGGGGAAGGTCGCTCCAGATGACAAGGTTCCAGGCCGCTGTTTCCGCTGCCAAGGGAAAGGCCACCGAGCTCGAGACTGCCCGACGCCTGTGGAAGTCAGCCTAGAGGAGAGACGCACCCAGCCACGCCGTGACCGTCCTGCCAAGTGCGAGCGTTGCCACTATGCCGGCCATACGGCGGCCGAGTGCAGAGCCGACTGGGACCAGGTAGCCGGCCGTAGGCGCACCGCAGACAAGGGTGCTCCCCCAGGGAAGCCCAGCAGAGTAGCCCACATGGAAGGGAGCGCGCCCCCAGCACCACCGCAGCAAGCAGCCGCCCCCAACGCAGCGGGCCGAGCCGACGGAATGCCGCAGTTTGGGACCGTTCCAGCTAGGATCAACGTACTGGGAGGCGCGGCTGAACCCAACCGGGTTGGCCTGGGCTTCAGTCTCAACCACCTGGGGCCGGAGTTGGTGCAACCCAACAACATCGCCGAGCCAGAAGTTCTGAGGCCCCAGCCTTTTAGCCTAAACATGATGGAGCCTGCTCGACCGAGCCTACCCAGCAAGAGTGGAGGGGCGCTACCCAGCGTCACTGAGGCGGTGTACGGGGAGGCCCTGGCGGCCGCTGAACGAGAGAGGCAGGAGGCGCTAGCCAGCGCATCAGAGTCGATGTATGGGGCGCCACCCGGCGCCGCCACCTGCGATGACTGGGGGGTGCTATCCAGCGCCTCCAACCTGGTGCCTGGGGCGACAACCGTCGCCGCCACCGAGATACCTGGATCCTGGAACGAGCCAGCCTCCAACCTGGTGCCTGGGGCGACAACCGTCGCCGCCACCGAGATACCTGGATCCTGGAACGAGCCAACAGTCCCAGAGGAAGGGGTGACACCCGTCACCCCCAGTCAGCCAGCGCCACCAGCCTGTAGGGAGAGCCCAACTATACACCATCCAGCGCCCCCTGCCAGCCGAAGGAACCCAGCTGCCCAGCACTTCCAGTCGAGCCAGGATAAGTTAAATTTAACAAATGTGTTGTATCCAAACTATTGTAAAACCCCAACCTTGCCTGTGCCCCCTGCACCAGAGGCTGGGGAGATTGAAATTTGGGGATATAAGGACTTGCCTGTGCCACATGCACCTGAGTTCCTAGGGCAGGGGAGGGACGTGAGTCAGGGCGAGCCTGTGCCACACGCACTTCAGCCCCATGCCACTGGGCATGCCATGGACAAGGGAAGGGACCCCTTGGGGCTAGGGGAGCCGACACCCAGGCAAGCGCCAGTCGCCTGCCAGTCTGTCATTGGGGAGGGTATCGGGGGGGCCCCGGCCACACAAAGATAACGCTCAATGGAAATTTGTATCTAGCCAGGAGCAGCCCAGCCGTGTCCAGCCCCGAGAAGCAGCCGTGACCCGAGCCGAAGATCCCCAGCCGCGTGTGCGAGGTAGATGGCTGTCTGGTAGCTTCTCACACTGGTGGATGGTCCTGTGGGGACTACTGCTGGCAGCCGTGTGGCCTACAACCAGCTACGTCCTGGTGGGGTGGGACTGCGCCAACCCCACCCACGTCACAGCCTACAATAAAGAAAAGATGTGTAGCACGGAACCGCTACACCAGGAGGTGCCCCTGGGCCATGAAGTACACGTCCTGCAGCAAGTCAAGATTAGGGAAACAACAGGATACAGTTGTCAGCTCACTGTGTCCCAGTGGACATTCAGGTGTGGGGTATGGGGTCACCTCAAGGTGACCTCGGTCCCCACCCTCATGAGGCCAACCAAGATCGATCCAGAAACGTGCCGAGACCTGGCCAGGAACCGAGTCTACACGCTGCCAGGCAAGACCCAGCCACTGACGTTCCAGCTGAACCATCCCCTGTTCTTCACCCTCGATATGGTGGGCGCCCTTGTCAACAGCCCCGAGGGGGTGGGTTGTGAAGGGGAGGACGTCCACTTCGAGGGCCAGCTGTACCGCAATGAATTAGTGCTCCAGGAACGACGGCTGCTGGTCAAGGAAGAGACCTACGTAGTAGAGGATGGACGGGTGGAGTCCCAATCTGACCACCTGGCCTTAGAATGTCCCCATTCTGAGCTGTCTTGCATCACTGGGGAAGCAACCTACGTGTGGGACCACCTGGGGAGAGATTGCCCCTTGAGGCTGATCCGCAGCCTCCAGCCTAGCCTAGTGATGGATGCGTTCCTGGTTGACCATCAAGCCCAGTTTTTCATCAACATGACCAACCCCACCTCGATAGTGAACTGCGACTTTGAGGCCCATGCCACCAACCACCCAGCATTGTTCGTGGCAGCCGACCCAGCCGCGGCAGCGCTGCCCAGAGTATCGGCCAGGGATGTTGATGTCCCCCTGCAGGCCCAGATACATGCAGGCTATATTGGATTTACTCTGGAGACCCGCATGAAAAGCACAGCAGCAGAAGAAGTAGCGGCCAACTGCTGGAAGCTCCAGCAACTAGACCCGGCCCACCCGGTGCGTGTCCAGGGGAGCACGTTCTCAGTGCTGAGGGGAGATGTCCTGCTCCAACTTACCTGCCAACGCAACAAATACGTTGTCCGTGAAAGCAAGGAATGTTGGGACAAAGTACCAGTAGAACCCACAGGATTTGTAGACGCCGTGACACGAGTGTATAGCGGCCACGCCACCAAGATTCCCTGCTCCTCCACATACCCCCTGACTGTGCACGCCGAGGAAGGCTGGATAGAGTTAACCCCCGCACCTAAGAAGAGGCCACCCCCGCTGGATACGCCCAAGCAGCTGCTGACGGAACCCTTGGATGACTTCAGTTCAGGGGGCTTGTATTCGCAGGCTGAGTTGAACGACTGGCAGCAACTGCTGGCGTTCCCAGCGTATAAAAGCGCCATGCTGACCGGCCTGTCCTATGGCTCATGCGTTCAGCAAGGTAGCTGTTCGGCCACCGGGACCATGGGATAGTGTCCTACAATATCGACCGACTGGCGGAGGAAGGAGAGGCCGCCCTGGATGTCTGGGCTGGGTTCAGACAAGCTATCCACGAGTGGGGAGATGGCGCAGCCATACTGTGCCTGCTGTTGTTAATCCTCAAACTGCTGGGGGACCTGACCATCATTTCCCTGGCAGCCGCACAAGGAGGTGTACGGGCCGCCATGAATGCGATGTCACAAGTGTTCCTGTACCATCCAACTTTGTACAGGAAGGCCTTGGCCAGAGCCCGGCTCACCCATGCCAAGTCTCGGGACTTTTTAGTAGACTGGGATGCCATTCTTATCGGCCGGGAAGCAGCCGAGGAAATGGTGTCCATGCAATCAGCCGATAGCGGGCATGACCGCCCAGGCAGGCCAGGACCGCCCTCTGGAAGACCCCGCGGCCCCTCGGGAGGTCAGGCTGCCGCCCAGACGGTCAACTTGGCAGCCAGTGCCCCAGCCGCTGCCAACAACAACCAGAATGCCCCGCTGCTGACCGTCCCAGCAACAGCTGTGCCCCACGCCAACCTGACACCTGCCGGCGCCGAGCTACGTGTCCAACCAAAGCCAGCCTCTGCCTTCTATCCCACGTTGGGAGCCCATCAGCCCTGAAAAGACTCACCACTAGGATTCCATTGAATCATTATCAATTGTATATATATATCTTAGCCCTAAGGAGCGGGCCGAAGGCCTCAACCACTGTCGGAAGTCTGGTAGGGAAACCCTCTCCCAGCCTTCCGAGGGGAGAGTTGTGGTATTCGGCAACCGTGAGCCATGCCTATGGCACCCCTGACCGGGGTTCGGGGAAGGGCCACAGGCCCTCCCCCGAGTCCTGGGGAAGGGGTCTGCCGACCCCCTCCCTATGCCTAAAATTAATGATTGAATCTGACAAGCTTTATTATGGTTAAAGGGCGAATATAGGTTTGATATAATATGAGCTTATTTCAAAGGTGCCATTATATAGATTATAAATAACTTAAGGATATTGACATATCTAATTGTATAAGTCTGTTTATAGCTTAAAACCTTTCTAACTCAAGATAATATTATGTAATAAGTGTGGTTCCCTAAGAACTCAATTACCCTAGCATCACACAAGGCTTCGTAGCAAGGTTGAATTAAAAAGATTTTGTTAAAGGATAGTCGTAATAACGTGGAAACCAATTAATCAAGGGTAAATATACCCATCTTCTACCTTAATACAAATTATATAAAGTAAAATATTTAAAAGTTTAAAAAAACATCAAATAATGTAAAAAGTAAAAAAAAATAATTGATAAAATTTTCTTGGAGGAAGAATGATTTCAAATCCCTGTTTTTTTAAGGTTCGTGTGTGTGTGTGTTAAAATTGCGTACATCAGGGTTTTTATATTTTCCAGAATTAACCAATGATCTTTGTACAGAAAATAAACTTTAAGACGTATTATTTACCCTAGTCAAAACTTTTACGCAAATTATTTCTACGCTTTTTAAAAATTGAATTAAATAGTATATAATCTAAAATAATAAACATTTAAATTATCATTTAAGATGCGTGCCATTGTAATAGTCAATCAAACTTAAGCAAAATAGTCAAAAAAAAGTCTTGTAAAGGGCTAAAATAAACCGTTTGTCGTCAATCTCATTTATCATATGTTCAATTGAAACAGAAAATTGCAAAATCTACTTAAGGATTTTTTTGAATTTTTAAATTTGGCATAGATATTCTAAAAGTATGAAATGGCACCTTTCATATAAGCTCATATCATATCGAACCTATATTCGCCCTTTAAGCTGCATTGTTAATTCCCCCACCCTTTCCAGGGATGGGGGATCATTATTGCCCAAACTGACTATTGTATATGTATTATAATGCTTTTATGTTATGATTATTTATTCCTATCTGTGTAACTATTGTTTGTTGTATATAGCTTTAGTAACTCTTAGACCTTCAATAAACAAACAACTGAATAGATGCTGTTTGTTATTTAGTGATTGTTAGAGAAGCGTAGCTTCTCTATAGTAAGGTGTCCACGTCTGTCACACTGCCGTAGTCTTTTCGAACTCTGGTGTCTGCCATTTATCCTAGGCGGATACTACATTTACTCGTTAGCATCTCATAGGTCCCGGGGAATGTATATAACTATTTAAGGAGAGGGTACCTCCAACCTAGCCCTAAAGAAAATATTCCTTGAAAAAAAATCTCCAACCTGCCAATTCTTTTTCACTTTTTCTTTTTAAAGCTTTAATTCAAAATTGGGTTGGTAGAGTGGGGGTAGGGATCACATTACCTCCCCATTAGAAATTAAGAAATATAATTTGTAGTTTCTGACAATGTAAATTAATGGCTTCATGCAAAAGTAGCACTAGTTGGTTTTTTTTCTATTTTTTCGGACTAAGCCTAGCTTTCAGTGTTTACCAAGTAAAAAAGTTAAATGAAGTACTTGCCCTGCTTTGTGTTTATTATTTCCTTGTTTGTTTCAATATCCAACATTTTTACACACTCCCACTTATATTTATTTTTAAAAAGAACTTGCGGCTGCGCCTCTAACATCTATGTATACAAAATTTCAGGAAATGAAAGAAAAATAGCCTAACACAATCCTAAGACTTTATTTGATCTAAAAATAAAATAGCCTCAAACCATCCCTGGACCTATGTGAAGCTCCTTAAAACGGAGAACTCAATTTTAATCAGACAAAAGACCTAATATTTAATATTTATTAATTTAATATAAAACAAGAATGACACTATCCATTAAGTAGCACAAAAGAAAACATGGATTGGCAAACGGATAAAGTGAATCAAGCATATGTTTAAAGGTCATGAAAAAGGAATAATGAGAAAACAAGAAACAAGAATAAAAGATATCAAGAAGATAAATCACATTGTTGTCTTTTGTTATATAATCCATGGAGAGGCAGACAAAATGATGAACTGAAATTTAGTTTCCGAAAGTGTACTTAGCATCCGCGTCCTATCTCAATATTTGCTACTAGCTAAAAAAGCTTCAAACTTCCCAAAAAAATCAAAATTTGAAAAATTAAAATTTTGAACGTATTATGTATAAATTGTTTATACATTAAATCGCTTTTCCTTTTGGTCGGAGTAGCTGAAAATAGCGTTTGCAATAATTGGGTTATCTGCTGTACACATTTGGAAATTATTGAAGAAATAGGCAATCCATTTTCAGCTCATCGACAAAATAGGTTGTGTACTTTATGATCTTTAGAAGATGGAACCTAAAAAATAAGCAATTTATCTTCATTAACAGCAGAGAAAATATAAAATATTTAAAAAATAGAGAATAAAACTACTAGTCCTTTCAACACAAAAGAAATCTTAGAACGACAGGAAATTTTATTGATACAAATTTTTTTTAAATCGGATAAAAAATACCAAAGATAAGTGAAAATCATAAAAAAAAGACGACTATAAGCTACGACAAAGCAGTTGGACTGCTATAGATGTTATATGCTCAAATATAATAATAGGAATTTCTAGCTTTAATTGAGCAGCTGAGTATAAATCACATTTTATCATTACAGACTGACTGACTGACTCCCCAGAAAATATATTAAAACCACCGTCGTAGGCCCAGAAGCTATAATACCTGAAGAGTAGAGCCCAATATATTCTGCAGTTTCCAAGAACCTAAGCTTCAGATATGTATAGACAGATAGATATCGTTCTACCTTGTATTATAGTATATAGTGGCCATCGCCCTAGCATCTAAGGGCTCTGTATTCGAGGGAGCAGTATGAGGAACAGAATTGGGTGAGTAGTTATTGAGGCTTCAGTCAAAAAAGATCTTACTATATAAAATAGGATTTATTACATTTATAATTGTCGTCTTTTCGAAAGGAAAGTGTTGAAATATATTTATTTTCTCCTTCAACCCTTATGAAAGTAAAAGGATCTGTGCTTGTCTGTCCCTACAGAAGGATCTCGCTAACCACTGAACCGATATGGTTCACCTTTGCAATGTAGCTTCTAGGTCCTAGGAAGTTTTATAAATATTTTTGGGAGAAGAACCACCATAAGAGAAATTGTCCCAGGATTTTTTCCAATTTTTACTTTTTAAAACTAAAATGAAAAATAAGTGGTGCTCGACTTCCACAAACTCAAGTGTCCCATGCCGCTAGTAAATCTTAAAAGTAACATGTTTTTATCTATTTTGTGCAGTGTACCATTATACTTAACCAAAGAGAAAATGCCTCTATAAAAAATTAACCTTCCCGAGTGATCGATAAATGAAAAATGTAACAAGAACAAATTATACGTAATAATCAAATCAAAGAGGTGTTGCATTCCAAAAATTTTGACTATGTAACTAATAAACTACAGATTTTATCATTGCCTCTTTGAAAATTTAAACTTATCATTAAATTCCCTGCTTTTGGTATGATCAGTAGGTTGCCAACTAAAAATAACTATATAATTTAAATTCACAATTTAAATTTTAAAAAGCGAGATCTTTGATAATTAAGACACAATTATTTTTTTTTTAAATATCAATTTTTTTAATGATATAAAATTGTTCTTGTGTGTTGGCAACTGTAATAAGGTAGGTTTAGATAGTTGCGCGGCATTCCATATCTAATATGCGCGCCTACTCTTCCCGCACAGCACACACACTTTTGGACACCGGTTCATTATTTTGAGCCGTTAAGCATGAAATTTTAATCGTAATACGATAAAATTATGTAAAATTGATTAGTGATGATGTGCAAAAAGTAATTGTTTATAAACCTAGTCTTTCATTATTTAATTTATTATGTTAAACGTTTTTATTTTTGCAATTTTACCGCGCATAGCCTCAGGATGTGTGTGTAATTACTGAATAAATAAATAGTTTAAAACCTTCCCTGCTGCACAGTGCACAAGCTTCACGGTAAAGAATAACAAAATGGGAATAATGGTTAGAGTGTAATCCTTCGGCATACAGACAGACAGATTAACAGTCAAACATACTTAAAATTCTTTTTGTTTATATATTTTTTTTAATTGCAGAAGTAAAATGAGCACAATTTACGAATTTAACGCGAAGGACATCGATGGAAACGAGGTATAATAACATTTCAAATCGTTTACCGTCTACAGCCCCTGTAGGTCTCAAGGTGTACTTACATAAAACAAATAATCTTGGAGGACATTTGTTGAGCGGGTTCATTTTGTCGATTAAAATATAGTTGAGGTACTATCCACCAAAACCTTCGCGAGACTAATAATAAGAATAATACCTAGTCAGTCCGTTATTTTTATAACTATTTAAATTCTTAGTCAATTTCATGTTCATTTTTGTTTATTTACTTGAAATAAGGCAAATTTTTAATCTTTAATTCATATTGGGATATTAATTAGAACTATAATTAATTAAAGCTTCAAAGATTCGTTTTCTTTGATATTTCTTCCTTAAGGTTTCCCTGGAGAAATACAGAGGCCATGTTTGTGTCATTGTTAACGTTGCGTCCAAGTGAGGGTTGACAGACGTAAACTACAAGTAAGATAATTTGGATCTGGTGCAATTCACGGGAAAATGTCCCTGGTATTGATTATCGTCAAAAACCTACACATAATTAGGCTAATAAACAATCTGGAATAACCTGGATGTAATGTTGCAAAGAGAAAGCTTCTATCAAGAATGAAACTAGTAAAATAAGTCAGCACTAACGCATTTTTGAGTAATGATTATATATTCCAGTTTTTTTTTTATAAGCCTTCTTTTGTCGGTCAAAATTTAGCATAATCTAAACATTACGCCGTTTGGTAGTTAGCAGCCTTTAAAATTCATAGTTTTTTTTGGAGATAATCGATACCAGGAACAATTTACCGTAAGCTGCACCTGATCCGATAATTTTCATATTTTTTCATACTAAAGTTAATATTTATGATTTATCTAAATTTGTCTGTTATAAAATTATATTAATTCGCAAAAATTCATCACTATTCATCAGCGTTTCGGAGCCGTTTAATTTTGATGCGGCATCGGCTCCAGCTCCGGCTCCTACCTTAAAATTAATATATCGATTTTTGTTCATTATTTAATTTGATAAAATAAAATAAATAATATAAAATATTTTGCTTTTATTTGATTAAAGCTGTGTAAAAGTGAAGGATGTGTGTCTATTTGTTAAGTAACAATAGTTTTTCAGTTTATTATATGGAAATAGACCGTTGCCAAATTATAATATTACTTTAAAAAATCATTATAGCTAATCTGGAGCCGTTTTTAACGAAAACTACGGCTCCGGCTCCACCAAAAATGTTGCTGCTCCCGGCTCCGAAACGCTGCTATTTATTCATTACCTAAATAATAATTTAATTCCTTAGCCCCACAAACTTGCGATGTGACTTTTTTGCAATTGTTTTTTTCTATTGTAGACAGCTGGTAGAGTTATATGAGAAATACTCTGAAGCTAATGGTTTACGTATTCTTGCCTTTCCTTGCAACCAGTTTGGTGGTCAAGAACCTGGCACTGAAGAACAAATAAAGGCAAGTAAATGCAGTAGTTTTTTTTAATAATAAATAAATAGTAGGTATTATAGCCAATGCTTTTTACTTAATAAAAAAACACTGTATTTATCGCTTCTAGTAGATTTGCCTCTAGCCAAGGGGTAGGGAGGGTGAATAAAAACTACCCCGGAAGCTCCCCTAAAAGGGAGAACTCAATTGGTTTGGGCTAAAATATGAAATAAATAAGTTTTTTTTTAACTTTACAATGATTATCAGGGTTCTTTTATATTTTATAATTTGAAAAGAGACAATTTGGATTTTTCATGTTAGCAGATTAAATATGTAAGTAAGAATGTTTTCCAGTATGGCTTCGAATCCGATATTTTAATAAAAATCATAAAGGGGGGGTTTTTTAATGCAACCATCTCGTAATCAGTGAGCAAATGACACTTAGAATTCGAATTTCGATCTGAACTTTTGCATGAGTAATCCTTGGTAGGTCTATTTTCCCTAAATCGAACAAAAAGTTGGAAAAGTAACGGCTAGCGGCTCAGCCGTTCAGCCGATTTTTGCCTATTTCCATCATCAATTACGTAGGAATCGACTTTTTAAAACATATTTTTGGTTTAATTCATGTTAAATGATAGCAATGACCAATTTAAAAACTTCTAGTACCAACAGCTACCGTCTAGAACCGTTTGATAGTGTTTTGAAGTAGAAAAGAGTATTATGTTGAGAGAGGTTTCGTGACTAATTTGCAGTATAAATATCAAAAAAATGGCAAAATAGCTGAGCCGCCAGCCGTTAGCCGTTACTTTTCCAACTTTTTGTTCGATTTAGGGAAAATAGACCTACCAAGGATTACTCATGCAAAATTATAGATGGAAATTCGAATTCTAAGTGCCATTTGCTCACTGATTACGAGATGGTTGCATTAAAACCCCCCCCCCCCCCCTTAGATACCTTCGGCCCTCGAGGCAAAACAAATTGGTTTTAATGTTACCATTTTTAATTGTAATATCCGCGGAAAGCTGTATATGATACGATGCGATAAATAACTCTTCTAATGTCTTTATAAATACAAATTATTGTAGGAGTTCGCTGCCAAGTACAATGTCACTTTCGACATGTTTTCAAAAATAGATGTCAACTTCTCCTCCGCCCATCCACTCTGGGTCTTCCTCAAGTCAAAACAGGGAGGATTCATGATGGACGCCATCAAGTGGAATTTTACTAAGTTTATTGTTGACAGGGAAGGCAACCCTGTCGCAAGGTTAGGTCCCAAAGATAATCCCATTCCCCATGTAGAAAAGGCTATTGAAAAATTGTTTGCCGCCACCGAGCCGGCTAAAGTGTAATTTGAAAATGTTTTAATAGGAAAAAATTCTTAGTATTTCTTTTTTGAATTTGAATATTTTCATTATTTTGACAATATTTAATCATAAAAATAAATATTTTATAATTTACACAAGCGCACATGCCAAATAATTGGATATTTACCTAACTATTTTTATTTGTTGAAAAAAAGAATACTCAATGTTATTAATTCCTGAATTTTTCTTATAAACTTTGCAAATAATGCCATAAAATTTAAAAATTGTGATAAATAATAATATAGTAGCAATCCTATCAATGGGCATTTCTGAATTTTATCTTTATATCATACATATTGAACCAAAAATTTGCAATTTTACATTTTATAAGCTTAATTATTGTTGGAAAAAAAAACTGATGGCCATAGGGATTCTAACAATGATAATCAGTCCTTAAAGTCATTTTGAATTGGATTGATTTGATGATAAACAGACATCCTTTGGCTTCTTATGTATACAAATAATATAATTTTAGACACAAAATGGATACCAGTAATTTAGAAATAGTGTTGGATGTACATTCTATGAAAAGAGAAATAATTCGAGTTTTAAAGGTAATTTGTTTTCATTGGCATTTAAGTAACCTTTCAGTTTTATTGTGGATTTCAATTGATTTTGGTGTAAAGAGTTAAGTAAATAGGATTAAAATTTTCGCGTTTGATAACATTTTTCCAAACCCATATAAAATTCAGAGAAAGGTCGGGTCCTACACCCCCCCTACAAAATTCAGTTCTACACCGCTCCTATAAAACGCGGTAAAGGATATCTGTAAATGCGTCACATCTCTTGTGATGCGCAGCCTATGACCGTATGTGACCGCGAGATCCTGCATTTTCTTGACAGTTCTATCATAATCTTTTACTTCTAATGTTGAGCAGTGTGTAGCTGAAATATATTTAAATGAGCTAAAAAAATACATATTCTGTTTTGCTACTTTTAATTTTTTTATTGTCTTCAAATGAATTAAGTTTACTTATCCTAATATTCAAACTTAATCAATCTACGAATATTTTCCTCAGTTATATTTTCTAATTTAAATATGTAAATTTTTCCTTTAGATCTTTCACACGTAGTCGTACATATATGCTCCGAGTACACATAATTTAACATGAATTCACATGTTCAAGTGTGCGGGATGTAACCAAACACCAAAAGATTATCCGTCCAATATTTTGCATAAAGCCACCAACACCGTTAGTTCTATACAAATACTTTACATAATCTTAAGTCATTTTCTGAAATTTTCAAATAATGAACACTACGTCTAAAGTGAATTTATTCAATCTTTGTCTGTATACGTGTTCAGAAATATCTCAAAAACAACTGTACCGATCATGATGTTTGGTTTTTTGTGCGGGGACGTTTTAGACTATTTAGCAAGGGGTAGTAAGTTGTTTCAGATATGACCCCGATTCCAGAGAAAAATCCCCTCCCCTTTTTATAAATGTGATGATTTAGGTTAAGTTACTAGCGTAATTTAATGCCAACAAACCTTTTAGTTTAAACTTTTGAAACAGCAGTTAGGATAATATAAATTTGAGCATCTTAGTTGTGACGCATAATGCGACTATTAAACACAAATACAACTTGTAGAGTGACTTCGCAACTTAATATTGTATTTTTTTAGGAAACAAGTACGCGAGGATTACTAAATACAACAAAATGGCTGGCAGAAATCAATTTTGCTCTAAGGAAAGAAACATTGCTTCAATTGAAATTGTTTTTTTTACTTTTTCTATAAAACGACATAATCGTTTCATTTCATTTTGTTGGTCTTTAATATTAACTTAAGTTCATTTTTGCAGGGTTTCGGATCCGGATCCGCAAGGATCCGCAAAAAAATGCGGATCCGGATCCTTGGACTCAAAAAAATGCGGAAAAAATGGAAACCAATCTTTAAGGTTTAGGTTCAGACTTGAAAATTAAAAGTATTTTTGACTTCGAATTAAAGAAAAAATTTTTTTTTGAAAAATTTGGGGATTTTATTTTTATTGTCAAGGATCCGGAACCGGATTCGGTAGGATCCGGATCCGCACTGACCAAATTTTGAGGATCCGGATCCGCATACAATCAATGCGGATCCGAAACCCTGCATTTTTGTATCAAATATGTTAAAGTAGCCAAAGGTTTTTTGTTACTTTTTAGTAGCGAAGCTACTCTATAATTCACAATGTCCGTCCGTCTGTCCGTCCGTAATTAATGAATTGGGGGAAACGTGATTTTCTCGGCTCCTATAAAAGATAGAGAGCTGAAATTTTTTGACAACATTCCCATCATTAAGGAGCACAATTAACTATAAAACATCAATGGCGGTCGGACTGCTTTATAGCAGGTTTTAGGCTATTTTTTATATTTTTCAAATTTTCCCCATATCTTTGGTGTTTATGGTCCGATTTTCAAAATTTTTTCAGTTAAAGATATCAAAATCAAATTTTCCGTCATTTGAAGAAAACAACAATGACGGTCAGACTGCCTTTTTGCAGGTTTTTGGCTATTTTTATATTTTTCACATTTTTCTCCATATCTTTGGTGTTTATGGTCCGATTTTCAAAATTTTTTCAGTTAAAGATATCAAAATTAAATTTCCTGTCGTTTGAAGAAAGCAACAATGACAGTCAGACTGCCTTTTTGCAGGTTTTTGGCTATTTTTATATTTTTCACATTTTACCCATATCTTTGGTGTTTATGTTTCAATTTTCATAAATTTTTCAGTTAAAGATATTAAAATTAAATTTCTGGCGTTTTATGAAAAGAAACAATGGCGGCCAAACTGCCTTTTAGCAGGTTTTTGGCTATTTTTATATGTTGATATATTTCCCCATATCTTTGGCATTTTTGGTCCAATTTTAAAACTTTTTTGCATTAACAGTTTCAAAATATTTTTTCCCATTGTTATGTGCATCTAGTATGTAATTTACTTTAACCATCTTCATCATACAAAATAAAACAAGGTTTCATGTTTATTTTCTCTAATAAATCTATTATTGATTTTAAATCTACTTTTACGTATTCCCATCCACAATTTTTGTGCTTCGCTACTTATGGATGTTTTCATCCTTGTTTAATTACGGTTTTATTTGAAAACTTTTTTTTTTACCCTCGACACGTAGCTCATCCGTTTAGAAAGTGTTGGGTTTGAATCTCAGTCCAAACTGCGTCATAACGTTAAAAGTATACCTACTGATTATATTTTTGATGCGGGACATTAATAGTTTTGATGGGAGGTAATGATAAAAAAATCAAAACAGGTGGCGCAACTCATTACTATGCACATTTTAGGACTTTCAAACAAAGGTTCAATCAACGGGTTGGTTGGTGGTTGTTAGTTCTATAAAGGTCTGGCCTTACTTTGCTATCAACCGTCCTTGAGGTAATAATAAGGTATATGTCAATTGAAAGTGTTTATTTTGATAGAATATATCCTGAAAATGCAGACACAATGATGAACACAACCAGTATTCCAGGTTTGACTCATTTTATTTTTCGTACGTAAATTCCTTTTTTTAATGCTGTGTTATTAAAGGAAAAGAATAGAGGGGGCATGAAGTGAGCTATATGTAACTGCCCAAATTGCAGGGGCCCTGTCCCGATTTTGTATTGGGTCTTTCGAGTAAAGCTAATGGCGTCGGAAATATAAATACAGCTGAGTCACTACAACAACAAAAAAAGAAAGCAATTTGCCAGTAGACAAAAAAATTAAGGGTCTCCGCCATTTGGGCCAGTTAGTTGTCTGGGTTATATCAATGTCTATATTCATATATTTATTGCTGTGTTAACGCATTCTATTATGTTTCAAATATAAATCAATGAAATAAATAATTCAGACGAAAGTCCAAGCAATTTTGTGTTGTGTTCTTCTCCCTTAGTTAGAGATAATTGAGTGAATCCAAATCAATTTTTTAAATACAGTTAAACCACATCCCAAGAGGAAACTTTTTTTTTGCAAAATAACCTATCATCTCACTCTTATAACAAAGACTATAATCCTTGTTTACTCAAAAGTGTCAGAACGTCTCCCCTTATTACCCCAACTAGCCATATTAACTAAAAACTGCCCATTGATAATTGGCCGCACCGCACAACCATGCACTTTATTAGCAAGATTTGATTCAGAGATACACAAATATTTATTTAGAAAAAGAATCAGTTGAAAGTGGTGAAGATAAAGATGCGTTTTGTTTGGCTAAATCATATTTCCATCTGAAAGAGTATGACAGAGCAGCTTTCTTTTCTAAACCTTTAACATCACATAAAGGTAAATATATGTTTGGTCTTAAAAAGTCGTGGTAGTTATGATTTATTCCGTTAATAATCAGCAATTTTTTGATTTACAAATAATGATGAAAACATCTATAAAAGCGAATTAAAGCTCTCTAATCAAACTGTAGGAGAAATGAACATTAACTGTTTAAGGCCGTAATTTTTTAGGACTGTGTTATAGAATTGTTTCGCTTAAAAATCCTAAACTACCATTAAGAGCTTTCGAAACGGACGGATAGACAAACGAACCATTATTATAGTAGAGCTTCGCTTTCAAAAATCCTGAGTTTTAGATTTTTAGTAGCGAAGCTACTCTATAATTCACAATGTCCGTCCGTCTGTCCGTCCGTCTGTCCGTCCGTCCGTCCGTCCGTCTGTCCGTCCGTCCGTAATTAATGAATTGGGGGAAACGTGATTTTCTCGTCTCCTATAAAAGATAGAGAGCTGAAATTTTTTGATAGCATTCCCATCATTAAGGAGCACAATTAACTATAAAACATCAATGGCGGTCGGACTGCTTTTTAGCAGGTTTTAGGCTATTTTTTATATTTTCCAAATTTTCCCCATATCTTTGGTGTTTATGGTCCGATTTTCAAAATTTTTTCAGTTAAAGATATCAAAATTAAATTTCCCGTCATTTGAAGAAAACAACAATGACGGTCAGACTGCCTTTTTGCAGGTTTTTGGCTATTTTTATATTTTTTACATTTTCCCCCATATCTTTGGTGTTTATGGTCCGATTTTCGAAATTTTTTCAGTTAAAGATATCAAATTAAATATCCTGTCATTTGAAGAAAACAACAATGACTGTCAGACTGCCTTTTTGCAGGTTTTTGGCTATTTTTGTATTTCTGACATTTTTACCCACATCTTTGGTATAGACTATAAAAGTTTTAAAGATTTTTAATCAATATAATAGATTTGAAATCTGCATAAAATTTTAAGGATTTTTTATAAAATTCGTTTTTTATATAATTCTTTATTTAAAGGCGCAAATACGATTTAAGTTAATAAATTTTGACCAATAGGATAGCTGGATTGGAAACTACCTACGCTCTAATTGGTTGAATGATGTACGTCACTTAAGCTTCTCCAATCAGAGCGCAGATAGTTTTCAATCCACCAATCACAGATCTCAAAATTATTTAACTTAATTTGTATTTGCGCCTTTAAATAAAGAATTATATAAAAAACTAATTTTATAAAAAATCTTTAAAATTTTATGCAGATTTCAAATCTATTATATTGATTAAAAATCTTTCCAACTTTTATAGTCTAGTTTATAGTCCAATTTTCAAAAAATTTTCAGTTAAAGATATTAACATTAAATTTCTGGTGTTTTAAGAAAAGAAACAATGGCGGCCAAACTGCCTTTTAACAGGTTTTTGGCTATTTTTATATATTTGACATATTTCCCCATATCTTTGGTATTTTTGGTCCAATTTCAAAACTTTTTTGCATTAACAGTTTCAAATTTTTTCCCCCATTGTTATGTGCATCTAGTATGTAATTTACTTTAACCGTCTTCATCATACAAAATAAAACAAGGTTTCGTGTTTATTTTCTCCAATAAATCTATTCTTGATTTTAATAAATACACTGTAAATCTACTTCTACGTATTCCCATCCACAATTTTTTGTGCTTCGCTACTTATGGATGTTGTCGTCCTTGTTCGGTGTATAATTTTTAGACCCATTTTTGTTTTTGATGTTTGATTTTGAATGTCACCTATGATTTTTTAATACTGTATTATTTCAGGAAGATTTTTACATTTTTACTGTCGTTACCTGTCATCTGAGAAGAAAAGATTGGACGATATGGCAGAAAATTCTAATAATCCTGATGATAATCAGATGGCTGTGTTAAGGTAATCATAATTTTATACCTGAATATTTTGTTAATCCAACAGAAAACTAACCTTTTTGATTGCTAGACCTTTGTCTGGAAGCTGTAACGGTGTGCAATGTAATGAGCTGCGCCTGTTTGCAGTCCATGGCATCATCCCCCCCTGCGAGACAAAAAAAAGGCGCAACTCATTATATGCACTAGGGGATTTTTCCCCCCGGCTTTTTTGAAATTCAACTAGTGCAGTTGCAATTATTATGCCTTTTGGTGAAAAAACACTTGTGTAAAAATTTTAATCATTTTGGACAAGTATTATGCCCAGTAATTTCACTTTGAAATTTTGACGCCCCCCTTATGGGGGTCAAAAAATCATTGCATCAGAACTATGGCTTCATGGTGCTCCCTGAATAGGTCTTGAGGAGTAGAATTAGGATTTTTTGAAATTTTCAAAATATCTCGTTCCTAGCCTGAAAAAAGTTCAAAAACCCCTAAAAAACGCTAATTTTGTTCAATTTTCAAAAAAGGTCGTGCAACGTTTGGTCGTCTGAAGGACATTCGACCATATAACCATGCACATAATAAGATCTCGTGGTGTATCCCGTCCTCAAAGGCTATCTGAAGCCAGTTATGCTTGACTATTTCATTTCAGCGGCCTCGTCCCTAATTTTTTTTTTAAATAGATAATCAAATTCAAATTCAAATATTTATTGGGACAAAACAACATATACATTTAATATTCAACATTCATAAATGGTAATTACATTGCATTAAGAATTTATTAATAAACTATTTTTTATATAAACAATGAATACTATAGGATTAACACAATATAATACAAGTATCCAAGGACTGAAAAACGCCTGAGGGCGGTGTTGACAGCCTTTTAATTTTAGACTTCGATTTAAATGTTTTTTTTTAAGCGGTCTTTTATATAAGTAATATATGTACACTATATACAGCAATATTCCAAGAAGGATGTTTAGGAAAAGTAGGGGGGGGGGGCGGGGGGGGGGGGAATAGGAAAGTGGAGAAAAAATGGGGTCTCTGTGCGATTATAAAAAATTTATATATTTTAAGCAATCAAAAGGTAAGCTACAGGTTGACTTGAACAATCATAGATCAATGTTAAGGTCACAGGAGGGACACAATAGCCTTTCACAGGCAACTACAATACTGTCTAAAAGCTTTCTTTTCAATTTTTTTTAAAATTTAAATCTAGAAGTTGCCTGTTCCACTATAAAGCTATTGTTAATGAAAAACGCATTCCAGGTGGCTGGAAGAGTACAAAGTGGAAGATTGTTAACCAAGTTTAATCTGGCAAATGGGATGCTATAATCTTCTTGGTTTCTAAGCCTAATATTACCCTGGGACATATGTCCTCGTGTTTTCCACATGTTAAAAAATGAGCGAGGGGCTATGTTTAAATTCATACATGAATTTAACTCTAAAGTATTGCACTAACAATTCAAATGGTAGAATTTTCATTGTTTTAAATAGAGGACCAGTATGGGCTATATAATGAGAGTCTGTAATTGCTATGATTGCCATTTTTTGCTTGATTTCAATAGATTTTAAGTTACTTTCATACGAGCTTGAATAAATCAAAATTCCATAGATTAAATGACAATGAAATATAGAATAGTATAAGGTTTTAAGTGCGCTCCTAGTTAGAATTTTTTTACATTGTCTCAATATAAAGAGAGCTCTTGAGAGCTTTTCATTTAATTTCTGTATTTGATACTTAAAATTATGGTTAGGGTCAAAGTAAACACCTAGAAATTTTATGGCTGGAATTTCAGATGCATTGTTGACATATTCAATAGGTTTAATAAGGTCAGGATTAGGATTACTTGCACTAGAGTTATTCTCATTGATATATAAATGAATATCATCCCATTGTATTGATCCTAAGTTAGAATGGAACACTGTAAATTTAGTTTTATCAGGATGTAGAGAGAGCTGATTGGATCGAAACCATGTAGAGATTTTTTGCAATTCATCATTTACAAAATTAGCAAGTTGATTTAAATTAGACCCTGAAGCTAGTAATGTGGTGTCATCACAAAACAGCAAACTTTAAAGTAAAGTACAGTTTGGAAGATTGTTGAAAAATATCAAAAATAAAATCGGACCAAGTACTGATCCCTGGGGGACGCCCCAGGTTATATCCAATTTAGAGGATTCAGCATTTCCTAACTTAACAAACTGTTTGCGCTCTGATAGATAAGATTCGAACCATTGCAACAAATTTCCATGAATACCTATTTTTTTCAGTTTCATTAGGAGAATATGTTTAGGAACACAATCAAATGCCTTTTTAATGTCCAAAAATAAACCAATAGTGTATTCATTTCTGTTTATTGCCTTGGCCACGTGATCAAGTAAATGAATCATAGGGTGAAAAGTTGAGTTAAGGTTTTGAAAGCCAAATTGAAGACTATCAATGATATTGTTTGAAGCTAAATATTGTTTCAAAGCTGTGGCTATAATCTTTTCAAGAATTTTGGAGAAGATACATAGCAATGAAATAGGTCTGTAGTCATTCACACAATGCATGTCACCCCCTGTCTTAAAGACTGGCGTTATTTTGGCTATTTTGAGTTGTGTTGGCACTTTCCCTGTTTTTATGGAAAGATTAAATATATGACAGAGAGGATTTTTTACAGAATCAATAATCTTCTTAAGTATAAAGGGGGACAGACCATTAAAATCAGAGCTTCTTTTATTTTGCCATTCTAAGACCACCTCAACTATTTGAGCAGGGGTAATTTCAGGTATTGAAAAGATGTGTTCTGATTCTTCAAGGTAAGAATCAGGTGGTCTGTCAGATGGTTCGATCCTTTCATTTATTTTACTTGCTATTGAGGTAAAATGTTGATTAAAGGTATTACAGATATTTATTCCACCTATGACCTCATTATCATTAATAAATAATTTATCTGTGACAGACTTATCCTTAGTATTAGAAAGCCCAGCAGCCTCTTTAGTAATTTCCCAACATTTTTTGGTATCACCATGATTTGATGTTAAAAGTTCAGAATAATATTCTTTTTTTCTATTTCTAATAAGTCTATTGTAATGATTTTTAAAAGAATTAAAACACTGCCTGTTATATGCTGTTGGATTCCTAGACAACACTTCATAGAGTTCCATTTTTTTATTTCTTGCCACTAAAATTTCAGGAGTCATCCATTTTTGGATACTATGTTTACTCCTGTCAAATTTAACCTCTACTTCACAAAAGTAATGGTTAAAATAGCTATAAAATATTGAATTAAAATAATCCAAAAAAAATCGTGATTTATTGCTCACTTTTAGACAAATGAGAGCAGAACTTGAAAAATTGCACCAAAGAGATGAATTAGGAAGGTTCAAGTACAACTTAAAAATTCAAGTTTTCTGGTTTCTTTTTTTATTTTGTTGATTCTATTTTTTCTAAAGAATCCATCAAATAAAATAACATTGGTTGGGAATTGGTTTTCAAATTATTCTGTCAATATAGTTATCACATCGAAAAATTTATTATTTCTACCTCTCTCGTCCACAAAAAAAATATCAAGTTTTGCTAGTAGGTCGATCGACTTTCCCCCTTCCCTTATAAAAACTTAAAGCACACAAATAAATCAAACAATCAATAAGTTGTTCTTAAACCTTAAAACTGCCTCAGATGCATATCTACTGTACATATATGGAGTTGTGTTAAGAAAGCTTTCAATTTCTGAACTTGCAATAACTGTCCTCATACAAAGTATAACAAGTAAGTTTTTAATTTTTTTTAAAAAGCGCAGCCTCTCTATGAGTCTATACACATCTGTCTGGAAGTGTAAATGGAAAACAAAAAATGTCTGCCCTATAAGAAGAAAACAAAAGTTTTAGACATTCATATTAAGATTAAATCTTAAATTTTCAAAATATTCTAACGATAGTTTTTTGAGAAAATTAGATTTAAAAATTTCAAGTTCAATTTTTATTCCCTAGGAGTTAACGCATAATCATGACAAGAAAAGCAACGATTATTTATTTAAAATTCTGAACAAGTTTGCTTTTATAAAGTTCTTCATAAAACCACTCCTGAAGGGAGTTAAGAGGGGGGAAGTTTTGACACATTTGCGTAAACACTGAGTATAGGTTTTATCTTTGGACTGAGAGGATAGGTTCAGAGGATAGGTTATTAGGGATAAAATCATTCATATATGATGAATTTTCCCAAGTTTTGAGCTTTTTTGGATAGGCCTCCAGGTTCAGGAGCTGCAGGCCTCCAGGTACAAGAGCTGCAGGCCTCCAGTAGGTCTCTTGGACAGGTAAAAAGGAAAATTATTTTTTTTAAAAAAGAGATAGAGGTCAACTTATTAACAAAATATGCATCTTTTTACTTCAAATATGTAAATAACATTTAAAAATATGCATATTTTGTCATATAAAATGACCTCAGGCTTTTCAACGACAAAAAATTTATTTTGATTTTTACCTGTCCAGAGACCACCTGCAGCTCCTGAACCTGGAAGCCTATCCAAAAAATCTTAAATCTTATGCTAATTTGTCGTATATGAATGATTTTTATCCCTAATAACCTATCCTCTCAGTGCAAAGATAAAGCCTATACTCACTGTTTGCGCAAATGTGTCAAAACTTCCCCCCCTCTGAATGGCCATTTATCAGTTGCTTTGCCTTAAATAAGTCATATATGAAAGACTTTATAAAAGCAAAGTTGTTTAAAATTTTAAATATATAATCTTTGCTTTTCTTGTCATGATTATGCGGTAACTCCTGGGGGATGAAAATTGAACTAGAAATATTCAAATCTAATTTTCTGAAAAAACCCTCGTTAGAATATTTTGAAAATTTCAGGATTTAATCTTGATATAAATGTCTAAAACTTTTGTTAAATCCTTATAGGGCAAAACATTTTTTGTTTTCCATTTACATTTACAGATGTGTATAACTAGTCTTTTCCCCTCGTTAATAATTTAGTTAGAATGTTTACAGCAACAAAAAAGTAAGTCGACAATCGACATTCCCTCTTTCAATAAAGTCCGCTAGTAATCGTATAATAACAATTAAAAGGACTCATTTATGATAATAACCTATTTAACATTTAGTAGATAATTGTATTGTATTAAATAAAAAAATATCTTATGTAAAATAATTTAAGTATATTCAAAAGATTTCACCCACAACCCAGTTACTTTATAAAAGAGATTTCTAATTTTGTTTTTAAGACAAATGGCTAATATTAGATTTTTGGTTTCCACGACTATTAAAACTACTGTGCTTGATTACTTTAAATTCTCAATTAACAAACACTTCCCTCACTTGTTTTCCCTCATTCATGATAAAAGTATGTATATATAAACAAGAATGATAACCTCCATAAAAGCGAAGTTCTCAAATCGTCATTTTAAAGATCAAATAAATATTGCCGTCAAAAAAAGTTTAAAATCAGCTTGTGTTAGATGGACGTTCTGGTAACAATTACAGAGTTGCTACGCTTTCTAAATCGTACCTAACTGTTAAAAGAATCACCATGCAAAGTTTAAAGTTGAAAAGACAATTCTAAAATACTGAAATTATCGAAGAGGGCCTTTCTTCAATGTAGTTGCGCTACTAACTTAAGAACATCATTGCCTCTGTAAAAAATTAATATCGATATATTATTTCTTGGATATTGCACCAGATTTTCCTTTACTAGAATAAAGTGGTACTCGCAGCAGGCTAAAATAACGATACCATACTAATTTACCTCAATCTTTTCCCTCCTAAAGGATTAGCGAACCAATAAATAAGGTCAATATTACACAACGGTCTAAGGGTGGAAATTTGGCAAAAAAGTCATGATCAAATTTTCTTATTTTAACTTTATATTATTGATTTACATACCCCAGCGCATGCATAATGGACAAGGAAAAGAAAAAATAACGTTTGGAACTAAGTTTATTTTTACTTCAAAGTTGGGTCAAATCAATATTTTTTGAAAGTCAAAAATCTACTTTTTATTTTCTACCTAGATATGAAAAATAATTTTTTTTTTGCATAAATATCTAGTAAAAACTAATTTCGTTCATATTCTTTACAAATATATACACCAAATCAATAAATAAAAACATTTTTATTATATATTTTACCTTATAAGTGTTAATTTTATGCTTTGAAAGTAAATTTATGAAATAATTTTCGTCATTTTTTTATTGAAAAATTTAGCAAAAAAAATTAGTTTTCGTCATTTTACTCCTAGTTGCGCTACCGACCCCATACCAAACCATATATGATTCTAAATTTTGAGAATATAATACAACTTTTAGTCAAGTTTCCAGAGTGGGGTCGGTAGCGCAACTTTAAAAATTTTTAATCTGAAAATTGCCTGTAAAACCTAAATTTGAAGGGGGGGGGGGGGGAATTACAAATCATAACAGCAATCTTAATTTCTCTGTTATTCCATTACTATTAAAGATAATTGAGTAAAACTTTTTAAAATTAATCAGTAATTACTTGAGGAACAATAATTTTAAAAGAAAACCGCGACTTACCCGCAGTTCCCGCAAAAAAAGCCGCCGCCCGCAAATTTTAAAAAACTAATTTTTTAATTTTAGTGTTTAGGGAAGGTTTTTGCAACTCTTGTCCTTAGAAGGAGTGTGCAAAAATAAATTTTGTAGTAGCGTAGCTACTTTCAAATTTGCTAAGTCTGTCAGTCTGTATGAACTGATATGTAAACATCGTGAATTTCTTTGCTACTACTCAAGACGGTTGAAAGAAAATCTTTTCAACAACCATCTAGTGTAAAATTTATTTGGTCCGTCGGTCTGTTGTTAATTCTCTTACAGACATTAGATATCTATAGGGAAAATTTGATCTACTACGCAGTTTTATTTTGTAAGAAAGCTGATTTTTTTGTGGTGATTAACTCACCAACAAGCATCTACTCTTTAATTCACTTGGTCCCCTCTGTCTGTAAAACTCTAAGAACATTAAGATTTCAAAGAGTAAATGTGTTTGTTTCTTCTGTCTTTTTTTGAAAGATACAAAGCATTTTTATGTTATGATTTAGCTGGCAAATACTGTTTTAGTCTATTACTTGGTCTACCGGTTTTTCTTCACTGTTCTAAAATGAATTAAAGTTTGTTTGATATCAATTTTATGATGGTTATCTTATTTTTGGTTAGATAGGGGGGGGGGGAGGGGGCATAGATACAAAAAATATTTAGTTCAGTTATGAGAATTCTTTTTTCCTTTAAAACTCAGTCTGATACTTTTAAAAACAAAATTAAAATTTTAACTTCTGGTTTGGTATTAGAAAGAGGGGGGGGGGGGGGGGTGGCGGTGTTGGCCCCTGTAGGCCATTGAAGGACAGTACTAAATTTAAATAGGTACTTATAATAGTAGACTATACAGGTAGAAAAATACTTTACAAAAAAAAATTAATCAATATCTTTAATAGGAAGCTCGATTATTCAGTCTCAATATTCATTTTCTTTAAGTTTTAAAAAGACCTAACCCCTCTTAAATAAATTATAAATATTAAAAAGCAGTTGTAAGTGGATAGAAAAAGGTGTATTATAATACTTTTATTCAGATAGATCACACTTTTTTATTGACTCCAAACAGCCAAATGAGGTAGCAAATAACACGGCGGAATTCGGCGGTAGACGGCGGTTTCAACGGGAAATCCCTATTATTTATTAATAATCGTTTACCTAGGGTAGTAATTGAATCAGGGAAGAAACTTGGTTCAATTATCTTTAAAAATAACAGAGTAGTAACGAAAAGTATATTTTAAAAATCACCCCTTTTTGGCTACCCCCCCCCCAATCACATTCCTGTGCACGCACCTATACATGACCAACTATAAAAAGTTGCCTAATGTAATATATTACTCATAACTTTTTATTTTAATGAATTCGGACTGGTAGAAGTGTAAATATTTAAATTTGATTAAAGCTATACCAAATTTCCACTAAACCCCTTAAATAGACCATAGTGTATTATGAACCTAAATTAACGACAAATTTTCCCCCGTCATTATATCCACGTGCATTATATCCATTATTATTTACCCCTCATCCCCCCTTGACAAATACAACCCTCGTCCTTGTTGGGAAAATTTCCCACGAACCTTTACATTTTTTTTTTGACTTTGGTAAAATACGTTTCTACAAAATTGTAGCGTATTCTCTTTAAATAGCAAAAGTAAATTAGATATTTACACAAGACAAAAAAAATCAAGGATATATGGGACATTGGGCTGTTAATTACACCATTCGCTAAAGTTTTATATCGTTTTCTTATTTTGGTTTAGCAACTTTGGGAGACTTTTATTGTATTTGGATTGGCAGGTTTATTAAGTTGAGTGTCCAAACGTTTCACCTTTTAATTGTAATCTACAGTAGGGGTAATTTTGTTTATCATTGAGGATGTACATCAATATATCGACCCTATTGTCTTAAATTTGCTTTAGCTAAGTGTTTAAAACTAGCTAAAAATTTTCTCGTTTTAGCTTTGTACATTATACTACATACAGCTTTATTAGATAGAGGGAGAAAAATCAAGGTTGACAACTATATATAATGTGTGTGTTTGTGTGTTAAGTTAACAATATTATACGAAATATTTGAAATTGTGTAAAATAGATAAGTATTTGTATGACTAATTATCGGAAAGTTTTTGTTCTATATTTTATTTATTTATATCTTTTGAGGAAATTGTGACTCATATTTTATGTGCAAGTTTATCAATAGTATAATGTTATTATTCACGGAAAGTTATAAATATTCTTTTATTTTAATAAATAAAAATAAGTTTTTAGAAGAGGAATTTTGTTGTAAGGGCGAAATAGAAAGAAGTTTATAATGCAAATTACATGATTAAAATTCATTACGTTCACACGAATCTTAACTTGATTCTACACATGATGTGAGCAGAGCAAGACAAAAGTTAATTGAGTAAATTGTAGCGCAGTTGCGGTTTTATAGAGAAGAAAAATTAGGTCACTCAAAAGCACACATGTCTAATTAATAAAGAAACAACCCCTTTTTATACAAATCTCAAATAAAAAGAAGTTGCTTTATTATAAAAAAGATGTTTTATTGTCAAATTATTGGCCTGAGCAGTTATACTTTTAATTTGATAATTTAAAACATTTGAAAGTTGTATTTTCCCCCGTAAAATTTTTATAAATATATTACAATACACACCTGAAACCTTTGAAACCCCTCACTTTACCACCCTCAAAATAAAAAGCTTGGACGTCCCTGAAGGAGTGGGGATGAGTAACGTCAGTGTCCAAATTTTTTGTATGATTCATTTATCCCGGCGGTTGATTATGTCAGGGATGGAGGCATAAGAAAAAGGCTATGATAACAATATGATTTGTGCTTGCTTCAAATGAAATAAGTTTTGTTACCTATTTTATTTAAGTAGTTAGAAAGCAATACTTCTGTTAAGTACTAAAAGTACAATATAACAAGTCCATCATATAAAAAACTATTACTTCACTTATCTATCTAAATTTACCCTTTACAAGGCATTAGTTTTAGTTTACACTAATTTTTGATTGAAACCATGAAATATTTTTAAATTGCTATTAGATTTTCCTTTATGCCCTGGTCATTATGCTTTTCTGAACGTAATTTCTCAACTTCCAGTATTATTGTGAACTTGCTAGTGGTAGCGTCCACTCATACACACACACACACACGTATTATACATATGTTGCAATAATAGTGCCTACTGAAAAATTGTATACGTGAACAGTGACAAGTATCCTTCTTTTAAAAAAGTAACAGGATGGCTTTGTGTGAGTCTTGTCTGCAGCTTTAGATCTTTACGCTGGACTGATATGTTTCTCCTTTACAGTTTAGCTGCTAATAGCAAGTGTTAATTTTCTTCCCCGTAAAGTGTTTCACATTATGAAAAAAACAGAAAAAATCTGAGTGAAGCTAATGAGATTCATTTTATGATTGATGGATTGGATTGATACCTAAAATAAAAAACCAAAGTCAGCTCAGTAGTTATTGAGATCCTAAGATTCAGACAACAAAAACGTTACTACTTTATATAACAGAATGATTGCCTGTTTCTCTCTTTGGCTTTGTTTTATTAGTTAGCCTACAAGCAAAATTTAAATTGTGAATTCGGCAAATCTGAAAGAATTTAGTTTGCGATTGCATTGCATTTTTTTTATGTGTGTGCAGTTTTTATTATCTTTACTCCAAATTATTAGTACCGAAGCTATTCTATAATTCACTTTGTCCGTCCGTACAGCTGTGGGGAAAATGTTATTTTCTCGTCTATGAAAGATAATCAGCTAAAATTTTTTATGAAGATTCCTACGTCATATGCATATATATAGATACATTTTTTTGTCCATCTGTCTTTCGGTCATACTTTTAATATGATAACTAAACAGTTTGTCCATTACAAGGTTTTTTTGTGATTCGCTCCTTATGGATGTTGTCATCCTTGTTTTAAATTCAACCTTGGTGTATAAAAAGTAAACAAAAATGTAATAGGAAATAAGGTATCATTTTTATTGCTTAATTTCAGTTCATGTTCAATTTTTTAACTTATTATATAAAGACCACCACTAAAAGTATGTTATAATCTGTTGACAGCTTTCCTTAAAAAGCCTACAAATCGGTCTTGTTAACGTATATTTATTATTCTTTATAAGGACAGTCCGACAAACATCAAATTACTTCTTGTTTAAAGGGGGGAGGCGGATGTGCCACTTTTTGAAATCAAAACTAAAAGTCAAAGGAACTCATCTATAAAAAGAGTTACAGGTCTGAGATTTTGCATGGCAGTTGCTTAATAGGGGTACAATATGGAACTGTAAAGAAACGGCGGCGCAACCGCCGAGAAAAGGCAAAAAAATTCGGCGGGAAACGCCGGTTTTCGGCGGTTGCGCCGCCGTTTCTTCACAGTTCCATATTGTACCCCTATAAAGCAACTGCCATGCAAAATCTCAGACCTGTAACTCTTTTTTTAGATGAGTTCCTTTGTTGACTTTTGGTTTTGGTTTCAAAAAGTGGCACATCCGCCTCCCCCCTTTAAAAGGTTTGCTTCTAATAATTTCATACTCCTCAATAAAGTTTTAACACGTACAAACACTAACAAAAGTTCTAAACATTAAATTCTCTATTCTTATTTAAGAATTTAACTTGTTAGTCTTGAAGCTTCTCTATAACTTAAATGTCTGTTTGTCAAAGAAACATTAGGAGGGAATTGAATTTTCTCGGTGCTTTTAATGATAGAGGTTTGAGATTTCTTAAATCGATTATGAAGATTGAAATTATAGTAATCAATGTAATTTTCTTGACTGTTATTAAAGATTTTAAGATTTTCCTAACCAATATAAGCATCTTAACTTACTCCAGCTTTCATTCTGACTTAAGTAACTTAAGGTTTCTTTTGCTTCCTAAGATCACCACTCATGACAATTGTCATCTTTGTTAAGTTTATTGCACAAAAATTAAATTTTTATAAGAAAACTGTTTTTTTTTTTTATTTTAAACATATCATGACTAATGTAGTTAAGTTGATGCTTAATTTTAATTTCTTTATTTAAACAAACAGCCTTGTTTTGCTCTAATCTTATATGTTTGTATCAGCGGCTACGCCACTAGAGGCCTCTAGGGACACTTGAAAGTAGGGGGGAGGACTGGCACTGCCCTCTTATTCTCAATTTTAAAGAGATAAAAATTTTGGAGGGGGTCAGTTTTTTAGTCGATTTCTCTTGGTTGGGTGGTGGTATTTTCCCATAAAATAATTAAAAATCTTCTCAGGTCCTATGAAAAGCTTCACAGTAGAGGGGGAACTATATGGGTTAAGCGGTTATCGAGATCTTAATACTTCTATATTAGTATAAATCCAGAAACGAGGATAATTTGTTATAGATAGCGCTGCAAGGACAATAAAACAACAACTACTACTGCTTTTACAGTTAGTATGATATTATAGTCTGCGGAATCTGATAGTTTTGAAGAAGCAGATGAAGCAAGTTTTGAAATCTGCTTATTATTAGTCACACTAAAAATCCCAAGCTTAGTCACTTGAACTGGCGGCCGCGGAGAAGAGGGTCATTAGACCTCCTCAATCGACAATACACACCATCAGCCCCCAAAAGACCATCAAAACAATTCCGTCAGACCATCAGACACATAAAACGGAAGAAGGCTGACAAGGTGTACAACTATACCCCCCAACAGGTCAAAGAGGCAATTAAAACCTCTAAGAACTCCAAGGCAAGCGGACCTGATGGTATTTCTCCCATCATGCTCAAACACCTTGGAGACAAGGGTATAGAATATCTTGCCACACTCATTAACATCGCCATCAACACATCCATCATTCCATCCATCTGGAAAGTAGGCAAGATCATCCCGCTTCTCAAACCGGGAAAGTCGATTGATGAAGGTAAATCCTATCGGCCGATCTCTCTCCTGTCTCCAGCTGCTAAAATTCTGGAAAAACTCATCCTCCCAGAAGTCTCAGCAGCTGTAGACCTGCAGGATCATCAACATGGCTTCAGAAAGCACAGATCAACAGTGAGCGCTCTTCAGGAAGTTAACCACCACATCGCAAGCAACCTCAACAGGAAGAAACCCTGTCACCGCACCATCCTTGTTGCCATTGACCTCTCCAAAGCATTCGACACTGTTGACCACGAGCTTCTTCTGAAAGATATCCTGCACCTCGAGTTGTCCGACACCCTCATCAAGTTTCTCTGCAGCTACCTCCGAGGCAGACAGCAATATACTGTCTTCCGCAACTGCAAGAGTAAATACAGGGTTGTCAGACATGGAGTACCTCAGGGAGGAGTACTGTCACCACTCCTTTTCAACCTCTACATGAGAACCCTACCAGCACCACCCGGTAACATCAAACTAATATCCTATGCTGATGACTGCCAGGTACTCAACTCGGGGCCGACTATTGACAAAATTTGTCATGAAATCAACCCCTACCTTGACCAACTAGTCAACTGGTTCAAGGAACGCAGTCTGGAAATCTCTCCGGAGAAATCCACGGCAACCATCTTCACAACCTTCAGCAATGAAGTAAGCATGACCCTACCCATCATCATCAAGGGCAAAGATGTGCCGACTGTCAAGCACCCTAAGATCCTTGGAGTCACCTTCGACCCGATGCTCAACTTCGGGCAGCACGCCATCGCCACCAAGAAGAACGTGACCCAGCGCAACAACGTGCTGAAGTGCTTGTCAGGGACTGACTGGGGTAAGTCAAAGGAGACGATTGTAAACACTTACAAGGCCATAGGAAGATCAGTTCTAAACTATGGGGCACCGGTTTGGACACCATCTCTGAGCGCAACGAATTGGAGTGAGTTGCAAAGAGCACAGAACAACGCTCTGAGAGTAGCAACTGGTTGCATCAAGCTGACTCAGGTCAGCCACCTTCACCAAGAAACTAATCTTCTCCCGGTGAAGGAACACAATGATATGCTTACCAACCAGTACCTACTCTCCATGCACCGCCCAATTCATCCTAATCATCACCTGCTGCATAAACCATCCATGCCCAGGAACATGAGGAACACCATCATCAACCACCTCCCTCATGTGGAACCCTACCTCAGAGATGGTCCACCGGTCGAACAGAACTACAAGAAGAGACTAAAGAAGATCCATGACGATGCTCACAGAGACTGCAGAAATAAGTATCCTGTAAATAAAGTTTTAAATTCACGACCCCCTGCAATTAATATTCAGGAAGAAAAAACACTTTCAAGACAGACGAGGAGCACACTAGCCCAATTAAGATCAGGATACAGCACTTTTCTGCAGTCAACAATTTCAAGATTTGACACTTCAAAGAGCATACGATGCCCAGACTGTAACATAGCGGACCACACAACTGAGCATCTTTTTAACTGTACTTTCAAACCCACTATTTTATCACCAATTGACCTCTGGACGCAGCCCAAAAAGAGCGCAGAATTTCTTGGACTATTGTAACTAAATTTATCTGCTTCCTGACCTGGCTACAAACAACAACAACAGGGTCATTAGAATTTGTATGGCAGTTAAAATGTCAAGTTAAAACAAAATTCTTGATCTATTGTTTTTATTTTTGCATTTAGCATAATTGCATTGAATAACACATTTATATGACCAGCTTCTTAACCGGGATCCTCCCTAAACCAGTCTTTCTGGACTTGTGTGTGTGTCCCAAAACCATATGTGTTAATGTGTGTGTAGGGGGGGGGGGGGGGGGGGGGATAAATCAGCTGATTTGTATGAGAGTGAGAAACTGTTAAAAATTGTTGACATGGTCTGATTGATTTCTCAACTCGCTGCAAGCTTCGTGGATTTTAGTGTGGCCGGCTGAACAATTCGGTGTGCTTACCAACTAGCATAAAAATCTTTTTAGCCTAAATATAATTTTTTTCATTCCTATTATAATATAAAGTAGTAAGGATTTTAATGACTACTGAACCGTTTGAGTTCCTCATTTTAGGGAAGCTTGACATATATCCTATTATGGGTTTAGGCTGTTTTATCGTTATAGAAGTCCTGTGGGGTGGGTTTAGGCTATTTTATGACCATTGCATCCTTCCCCCTCGATTAGGGTTGTTGGTCACAAACATAAAAAAGTTTTACATGGAAGCATGTGGGCCCGTGGGGGAGATTAATTTCAATTTTTAAATAAGAGCAAAGATAAATATTTTTAAAAAGTTTTTTCTATAACAAATATTAGTTGTTTTCCATGAACTCTTGCTACTCTGACAGTATAGAATAGAACACGAGCACATGTATATATTTAATTATACGATGGTTGTTAGTTAACCAGTGGTTGCTTCATTGGACATAATAATCATAGTTACATAATATCATTATAATAAGTGATTTTTTAAAAATCTTTCTTCAAACATTTATTGTTCGTCCACTTTCATTTATTTTTAAATTAAATGTTTCGTCTGTTCTGTTCATATCTTATTTATTTTTTAAAACATTCAATTTATATATGTTAAACCATCAATATTAGTTTTTTTTGCGTGTATTAGATTTCTGTGGATAGTAACATATAAAAGAATGTGGGACTGTTGAAATATATTAATCCTAGAAATCTTAATCCTTATATACAAAATAACTATTGCAGTCTATCTTTATTATCAGTGGAGATAATCACATTCTTACAAAAATGCTAGAATGGACATATATTATATAGGAGCTATGCTCACAAAAACTAAAGCAGGAGCAAATGTTATATCTTGTTGTCTTTTAGCTCTAAAATTAAATGAACGTTGAAATTAACCGCAAATTGTGATGTGGAAAAAGTAGTTATATTTCACAATTACGAGAATCTCGCAGGGAGGGAGGGGACATTGGACTGTTTATTACACCAGTCACCAAAGTTATATAATAATGTTTTCTTATTCGTTGAATTATCAACCTTTTGTTGAATTTTAATTGGTTGTTTCATTTAGTTAAGTGTCCTAACATTTTAAACACTAATTGTAATGTACGAAAGGGGTAATTTTTTTGTATCATCATTGTGCATGTACATCAATTTATTGGCCATTGTCTTATTCCTTTAGATCCCTGTAAAATATGTATTTTTGAATTCTATTAATAAACGATGAGAGCTATCCGTTACGGACGGACCGACCATAATTATAAAAATTATAAAATCTTATCCTGTTTCAGAGGAACCTTTACACTGGGGATCATGGCAGGAGTTGAGCACCATGGTGACTAACAGAGAGAAGCTGTACAGCCTTCAGCTCCCGGACACCTGGATCCGCCATCTGTTCACTGCGCACACATACCTGGAACTGCAACAAAACGAGGAAGCATTGCAGATCTATTTTGGTCTGAGCTCGGCGGGATTACAGAACTCTACGTATATTATGGCGCAGATTGCGATAGCTTTTCACAATCTTAGACGGGTAAGTTAAAGACAAAAAAAAGATGCGATATTAAATAAAAGCGAAGCTCTAAGATTAAAAGGACAAACAAACACTAACTCTTGAAGAGTGTCGGAACTTAATACACAGAACATTAATATGTAAGATATAGTCATGTTTTAAATGGACCCACGGACTTTCTGGTAACTATGATAGAGACGAAAAGCTTTATAAATTATACTTTACTGTTGTAGGAATCATCATGCACAATTTGAAATCGATAGGAAAATTCTAACATGCCTTAGTTAACGAAAAAAGCTAATCATTCCAAACGGAGGGACCTATCCTAATATAGAAAAGCTTTGCTTTACAACAAGGGGGAGGGGGGTCTAATGCTATTTTGCCGTATAGTTATGTGTGCTAAGCTATTTAACAAGGATGACAACATCCATAAAAGCGAAGCTCTGAAACGGTAGGACAAACGGACATTAACACTTGTGTAATGTCAGAACTGAATAATCAGAATGCGAATGTATAAGAGTCAAAGCAAAATTGTAAGTAAATTTGTTGAAAAACTGCTTGATACAGGATAATGATTATGGACATACTTACATTTTTAGAACTTGATTATAGAGTTGCTTCGGTTATAATATTGTACTTTGTTGTCCTAGGAATCAGTATACCAAAAATCAGACCAATCAAATAATTAGGTCACATACAAATTTGTTGTTAAAAATGTAAAAAAAATCAACATGTTTAAAATAAACGCACGGACATTCTGGTAATGATTATAGAGTTGCTACGCTTTCTAACTCGTACCTAACTATTACAGGAATCACTATGCAAAATTTGAAATTGATAAATTCTAACATGCCTAAATTAACGAAAAAAAACTATTTAAAAAAGTAAAAAAATCAACATGTTTAAAATGGACGTACGGACATTTTGGTAATGATTATAGAGTTGCTACGCTTTCTAAATCGTACCTAACTGCTAAAGGAATCACCATGCAAAATTTGAAATCGATAGGACAATTCTAACATGTCTAAATTAACGAAAAAAGCTATCCGTGACGGACGGACGGACGTACGGACGGACCGACCCTAATTATAGAAAAGCTTCGCTTTTAAAAAGAAGGTGACTTTTTGAAGAAAAAAAGATTTTTGTCTTAAATGATGTAAAACTGTCTAATTCGGCTAGAAATAATCTAATAATACTATTTCAAAGTCGTCATGTCAAATAACTGTACGAAAAATCGCATAAGGTAACCACCCCACCCCTCTCCTCCAATAGTAATTTTAAAGCCAAATATTTTACCTTCTTATACATTTTCTTACATATATAATGTAAATATAAATACGAACATAGCACACAGTGACACAAATTTTTTTTCAGGTTGAGGAAGCACTGGAATATTTTAAGAATCTCAGTGAGATTGATCCCTACAGGTAAAGTAAGCAGTTATTGCCGTTTCTATAAAAGACATAATTCAACAAAAGACACAAATGACAAAGGACTTAATCGGATTAAGTCTAATAGGACAAAAGGCCCAATGTGTTCTATATGTAGAATTTTTTGTATACCTTTAATTTAATAGTACAAACAAACTTTCTTAAAACTAAAATTGCAAGTGGGGATCGACTGCAACCCCCCCTTTTGTGCCCCTATAGGCATCTATGGGCGTACCCGCTAGTTAAGTATTAAAGTAATACTAGTTAGAATTAATTTTTAGATTGGACAATATGGACGTGTATTCAAATATGCTGTATGTTACAGAGAAAAGGGTTGAACTTGCTCATCTTGCTCACAAGTAAGTAACTTTTGGATCTAATGCAGTTGGCGGTAAAATGTTCCTAGAAACGATTATCTCCAAAATTCTACGAACAAAGATCTAGTGATGTACAGTGAAAGCTTGTCTCAGGAAAACACGCGTAAAAATATTTTTAAAAGCGAAGCTTTTCTATAATTAGGGTCGGTCCGTCCGTCCGTCCGTACGTCCGTCCGTCCGTCCGTCACGGATAGCTTTTTTCGTTAATTTATACATGTTAGAATTGTCCTATCGATTTCAAATTTTGCATGGTGATTCCTTTAGTAGTTAGGTACGATTTAGAAAGCGTAGCAACTCTAAAATCATTACCAAAATGTCCGTACGTCCATTTTAAACATGTTGATTTTTTTACTTTTTTTAAATAGCTTTTTTCGTTAATTTAGGCATGTTAGAATTGTCCTATCGATTTCAAATTTTGCATGGTGATTCCTCTAATAGTTAGGTACGAGTTTGAAAGCGTAGCAACTCTATAATCATTACCAGAATGTCCGTACGTCCATTTTAAACATGTTGATTTTTTTACACTTTTAACAACAAATTTGTATGTGATCTAATTATCCGATTGGTCTGATTTTTGGTATACTGATTCCTGGGACAACAAAGTACAATATTATAAGCGAAGCAACTCTATAATCAAGTCCTAAAAATGTAAGTATGTCCATAATCATTATTCTCTATCAAGCAGTTTTTCAACAAATTTACTTACAATTTTGCTTTGACTCTTATACATTCGCATTCTGATTATTCAGTTCTGACATTATACAAGTGTTAATGTTCGTTTGTCCTACCGTTTCAGAGCTTCGCTTTTATGGATGTTGTCATCCTTGTTTTTTGCGTATTTATGTGCACTGCATGATAACTGTAGGTTATTGAGTAATGAATGTTACCGATTATTTGGAGGCCTAATGTATGTTTAAATTTTGTAAGAACATAATATTTATGTTCTGCCTTTTGGCTGCTATCAGCGTTTAAAGTTCATAGATTTTTGAAGACAAACGATACCAGGAACATTTTCTAAATTTTTTGTAGCGCTGCTTCTCTATAGTTATGGTAAGTCAGTCTGTCCTAGAAATTTACTTATTTTGTTTACTGATATTCAGTTTGACCCAGAATGACAACAGACGAAAAAACAGATTTATACCCCCAAAGTCCTTTTGCCCTCTCCATCTTAGGTTTTAACCACTAATTTTGTTTTAAGGACGAATCAGATTGACAAGTATAGAACTGAGACCTGCTGTGTCATTGGAAATTATTACAGTCACAGGTATGAAATAGTTATTTATCGCATTGTCTGTAATACGATGCTATGCATGATTTTTTCAGTAAAATACAGCGGATATTTATCGGTTTCGAAGCCATGCTGGAAGCTAATATTAGACTACCGTTATTAGATACATATGAAGTAAATACCTTTTGTACAGAAATGTAAATGGATATTGGGTGCTTCACCAAAAAGCGCCTGTTTAGTCCTGAACACCTCAGTTTTTGCCCTATGTTTAACCCCCTGCGGCCTTGGCCTTAATCTGCGGTTCTATAACCCTGCTTGGCTACCCAGAACTTAATGTAATCTAACCTAACCTTACCCTAAAGTATTAAACTAACAAATAAAAAACTAAGAAATTGTCAATATTTTGGGCCTATACCTAGCTGCGGTGCTCTAACCCTGCTGGACCCTGCTGGGGTCTACTAGCTAATTTAATCTAACCTGGCCTTACCCTAAAAGTATTAAACAAAGAAATAAAAAACTGAGAAGAAATTATCAATATTTTATTTTAGTTCCCAACACGAGAAAGCAGCGCAGTACTTTCAACGCGCCTTGAAGCTAAATCCTGGCTACCTGTCCGCTCTTACCCTGCTCGGCCACGAATATATGGAAATGAAGAACACTAATGCCGCTATTCATAGCTATAGACAGGCTATTGAAGTAAACAGAAGAGATTATAGGTATGTTTTCAAATTTCTTTTATGTAAAAAATGGATGTATAACATACGTGGATAGCATGACAGGAGGAAAATTTTCATCAATTTAGGTTCCCTGTCAATTATTGGTCAGTTCGGTTATCCAATTGGGTAGGGAGTGTATGGAGTAAATGGGTGGAATAGGAGATCGTTATTTCAGGCCACTGAAAAACCGATAAAATCCAAATAATAATATATTATACATTGGGAGACGGCGGTGACTTGTGCTGGTAGTTTGTCAAGTTACAGGATGAGGATTGTTTGATGCAATCTCTTAAAACTTCATTTTAAAAACCTTGAATTGATTGATATGCAACAAAGAATCAAAATATTTTTTATTTCAGAGCATGGTACGGACTTGGACAGACCTATGAGATATTGAAAATGCCTTACTACTGTCTATACTACTATAAGCAGGTATAAAACTTATTTTTTTAAAAAGTCTAAATTGGTTTGTCAATTTTCAATCTTATTCTGCAAATTTTGATACTCAAGTTAAGTATATATAAAAACTTATTTTATAATTTTTTAGATATTTTGTTTTTTAGGCACAAGAATTGCGGCCGTCAGACAGTCGAATGTTGGTTGCTTTGGGTGAATCTTATGAACGTTTAGATAAGCTGCAGGTCATTATATTTTCCAATATAGCTATGAAACCGATTTATATCCGCTGGATTAAAACCGGTTCTGAGCCCTACTAAAAGTTCATGTATTTTATTAACAATTCTTGCAATACTATCTTAAATTTCTTATTTTCTCCTTCACGTTAAACACTTTACAAAGGACTATAAATAATAACACGTTCTTAAAAGTAGTACTGCAATTTTTTTTCGAGAGGGGGGGGGGGGCTACGTTCTGATGAGGATTTCAATTTACCAAGATGTGACTGACTTTTCCACTAATAATAATAATTTTAAAGGGGAAAACTTTTTGGTATTTTATTTAGAGGGATGTTTAATACATCGTCTATAATCCTATCCTTTTATCCCTGAGTTAATCTATACATATCCTATTATAAAAAGTAGTATATGTTTTATCTGTAGCTTAAGATTTCGATAACTACGGAACCTATTAAGTAATACTTTTTGAGGAAGCTTTATATAGGGTCTGCGATGTTTTAGGCTATTTAATTTTAGATTTTTTCTTGGGATGGGTTATGCTATTTTTTGTAATTTATTTCCATGGAATACAGATCCGCTAAATGCTAGGGGCTTAGCGAGATTATAACATAATCTTTAAAAGACCAATTTTGTAATATGTTTAGGATGCCATGAAATGTTACTGGAAAGCTCACTGTGTAGGTGATATAGAGGGGGGCATAGCTCTGTCCAAGCTTGCCAAGCTCTATGAGAAAACCAATGAAGCAGATCAAGCTGCTGCAGCTTATACCCAGGTGAAATTAACTTTATTTGCCTGCATCGAAAACCTTGTAAAATATTTATCCGATGCTATGCTCAATTTTTTATCATTGTTTAATGATAGCATGGAAAATGTTCCTTATTTATATTGGTGCTATTACGCAAGTTCCCTCCGGAGCACTGTTCACCCTTAATAATTTAAAAGCACCGTTTTAGTTCTGCTGCATATCATAACTAAAAATTGATTTCTATGCTTGGGAAAGATTTTAATAAATATTGTTTTTAGTATATTCAAGACACAGAAAGTCAAGGATTAGTTGAAAGAGATGATTTGGTGAGTTTTTTTTAAACAAAATATTTTATGTTGCATGCAATTGTAAGTTGTCATTCTAATTTTTTTTATCTACCGAAAAGTTATATTTAGCGGAGCCTTTAGTAGAAAATGAGTTTCTGTGCTCCTAAATCCTAAATTTTGTAATTTTAACATTAAAATAAGCCGCTTATTAATGATGAAAATTATTTTTGCTATATTTTAGGGAAGTGCCTACAAGTTCTTGGCAAGCTATTATCTGAAAAGAAAAATGTTTGACGAGGCTTATGATTATGCTATGAAATGTACAGAGCTGGCAGATGTTATGGAAGTAAGTTTTCATCATACTTTTTGTTATCTTGTTATGTTTCTTAAATATCCAATCTAACCTGGTTTTACCTTTAAAAAATAACTAGTGACATTGCATTTTGAAGTAAAATATATGTTATTATGTTATTTAAATAAGGGGGGGGGGGAAGTTTTGCCACTTTCGCGTAATCCGTGATTATTAGGCTAGGTATTGATGTGAGACTATAGGTTATTTGGGATAAAAGTTTACTTTTGGGTAGTACTTCACGTATATTTAATCATTTTTTGGATAGGTCTCCAGGTTCAGGTGCTGCAGGCTGGAAGGTGGTTTCTGGACAGGTAAAAAAAATTTAAAATTTTTGTTTGAAGAGTTAGAGATCAAATTATTAAACAAAATATGCATCATTATGGATATTATTGAAATATCAGAAGAAAAAATTAAAATCGGCCTCCAGGTTCAAGTGCTGCAGGCCTCCAGGTCCACTCTGGACAGGTAAAAAAACAAGTTTTTTATTTGAATATTTAGAGGTCAACTTATAAAACAGAATATGCATATTTTTTGATATTATTGACATATTTGAAGAAAAAATTAAAATTGGCCTCCAGGTTCAGGTGCTGCAGGCCTCCAGGTCAACTCTGGACAGGTAAAAAATCAAATTTTTTATTTGAAGAGTTAGAGGTCAACTTATAAAACAGAATATGCATCTTTTTTATATTATTGACATGTTTGAAGAAAAAATTAAAATCGGCCTCCAGGTCCACTCTGGACAGGTAAAAAAACAAGTTTTTTAATTGAAGAGTTAGAGGTCAACTTATAAAACAGAATATGCATCTTTTTTGATGTTATTGACATATTTGAAGAAAAAATTAAAATCGACCTCCAGGTTCAGGTGCTGCAGGCCTCCAGGTCCACTCTGGACAGGTAAAAAATCAAATTTTTTATTTGAAGAGTTAGAGGTCAACTTATAAAACACAATATGCATATTTTTATTATATTATGGACATATTTGAAGAAAAAATTAAACAAGTTTTTTATTTGAAGAGTTAGAGGTCAACTTATAAACAGAATATGCATATTTTTTGATATTATTGACATATTTGATGAAAAAATTAAAATAGGCCTCCAGGTTCAGGTGCTGCAGGCCTCCAGGTCCACTCTGGACAGGTAAAAAAACAAGTTTTTTATTTGAAGAGTTAGAGGTCAACTTATAAAACAGAATATGCATATTTTTTTGTATTATTGACATTTTTGAAGAAAAAATTTAAATCAGCCCCCAGGTTCAGGTGCTGCAGGCCTCCAGGTCCACTCTGGACAGGTAAAAAATCAAATTTTTTATTTGAAGAGTTAGAGGACAACTTACAAAACAGAATATGCATCTTTTTTGATGTTTTTGACATATTTGAAGAAAAAATTAAAATCGGTCTCCAGGTTCAGGTGCTGCAGACCTCTAGGTCTGCTCTGGACATGTAAAAAATAAATTTTTTTATTTAAAGAGTTAGAGGACAACTTAAAAAACAGAATATGCATTTTTTTTTGATGTTATTGACATATTTGAAGAAAAAATTAAAATCGGCCTAAAGGTTCAGGTGCTGTAGGCCTCTAGGTCCACTCTGGAAAGGTAAAAAATAAAAAAAATTTATTTGAAGAGTTAGAGGTCAACTTATGAAACAGAATATGCTTCTTTTTTTATATTATTGACATGTTTGAAGAAAAAATTAAAATCGGACTCCATGTTCAGATCCTGCAGGCCTCCAGGTCCACTCTGGACAGGTATAAATTAAGTCTTTTTATCTGGAAAGTTACAGGTCAACTTATAAAACAAAATATGCATTGTTTTGGATATGATAAATATACTTGAAGATAAAATTAAAATCGGCCTTCAAGTTTAGGTGCTGCATGCAGGCTTTCATTTTCAGGTATTTTTTTTTTTTTTTCCTGTTTTAAAACATGGTAGGTAGGTATCATACATTTTTACTTTTTTATATGGACAGTGACACTTTTACCTGGATCCTGGTGAACGCTGGTTGTTGCCGGCCAGGTGAATATCTCAAATGGTTATCTTGGAATTTAGAAGAAAGATTTCAAAATAGAATAAGTTTAAAACTTAAAATATAATCATATAGTGAAATTTAAGGACCTGGAGCCTGTCTGGACACACATTTTGAAGCCTTAAATGATTAATTTTACTATATTATCTTATTTTAATCATTTATTAAATACATACCTTTCTTCTAAATTCAAAAATTACCTGGATATTTACCTGGCCAATGGCGAACAGCGGTCACTGGGATCCATCAAAAAGTTTCAATGAATATGATAACTACCAGGTTTAAATAAATATAGAATAGAAAAAAAAGTAGGGGGGAAATCAAATAAATAGGAAATATACCTGAAAATAGTCTCTAAAGTTCACCTGGAAGCCTGCAGCACCTGAACCTGGACGCCAATTTTATTTTTTTTCTTCAAATATACATGTTACATCTAAAAAGATGCTAATGTTGTTTTAAAAACTGACCTCTAACTCTTCAAATAAAAAAATTGATTTTTTACCTGCCCAGAGTGCACCTGGAGGCCTGCAGCACGTGAACCTGGAGGCCAATTTTAATTTTTTCTTCAAATATGTCAATAATAACAAAAAAAATGCATATTCTGTTATATAAGTTGACCTCTAACTCTTCAAATAATTTTTTTTATTTTTTTACCCGTCCTGAGTTGACCTGGAGGCCTGCAGCACCTGAACCTGGAGGCCGATTTTAATTTTTTCTTCAAATATGTCCATAATATAATAAAAATATGCATATTGTGTTTTATAAGTTGACCTCTAACTCTTCAAATAAAAAATTTGATTTTTTACCTGTCCAGAGTGGACCTGGAGGCCTGCAGCACCTGAACCTGGAGGTCGATTTTAATTTTTTCTTCAAATATGTCAATAACATCAAAAAAGATGCATATTCTGTTTTATAAGTTGACCTCTAACTCTTCAATTAAAAAACTTGTTTTTTTACCTGTCCAGAGTGGACCTGGAGGCCTGCAGCACCTAAACCTGGAGGCCGATTTTAATTTTTTCTTCAAATATGTCAATAATATCAAAAAATATGCATATTCTGTTTTATAAGTTGTCCTCTATCTCTTCAAATAAAAAAACTTCTTTTTTTACCTGTCCAGAGTGGACCTGGAGGCCTGCAGCACCTGAACCTGGAGACCGATTTTAATTTTTTCTTCAAATATGTCAATAATATCAAAAAATATGCATATTCTGTTTCATAAGTTGACCTCTAACTCTTCAAATAAAAAACTTGTTTTTTTACCTGTCCAGAGTGGACCTGGAGGCCTGCAGCACTTGAACCTGGAGGCCGATTTTAATTTTTTCTTCTGATATTTCAATAATATCCATAAAGATGCATATTTTGTTTAATAATTTGATCTCTAACTCTTCAAACAAAAATTTTAAATTTTTTTTACCTGTCCAGAAACCACCTTCCAGCCTGCAGCACCTGAACCTGGAGACCTATCCAAAAATGATTAAATATACGTGAAGTACTACCCAAAAGTAAACTTTTATCCCAAATAACCTATAGTCTCACATCAATACCTAGCCTAATAATCACGGATTACGCGAAAGTGGCAAAACTTCCCCCCCCCCCTTAATAATAATTTTTTTTATCAACTATTCTTATCAAGGATGGAAAATGTATGATCAAGGAAATCGCAAACCTACGCGGAACTGCGGGTGATGGAGGTGCCCCCACTATCATGGTGTTGGATGAGGACCAGCCCTCATTCACCCCTACAACGGCGGGGGGCAGGGGCGGATCAGCTGACATTGATCAGGATAATGACATGGATCCAGTTAGTTTGAGTTTTAATACTTAAGATTAAGTAGGGTACAGTTTGTTTGAAATAAAGCTTCTCAAGATTTCATGAAACCTCGTGTTGATGAAGGAAGAGCAAGTTTTTAAAGATTATTTAATCCTTAGTAATGTTTTTTGTATTCTGAAGTTTAAGATCTCCATAACTACTGAACTGATTGAGTTTTGCATTTAAGGAACTTTTTACTCAAGTCCTGGTATTGTTTTAGGCTATTTTTCAGCCTCTCTTACTCCTTTTGAATACATAGCTCCTAGAAGCTAGGGGCGTAGCCACTAGTCTGTAATAAAGTATTTTATTTTGTTATAAGTTATAGGCGATTCAAACGCTATTCTGCTCTACACTTGTTACATTGTCTTTGCTGTGCTACTCATAATATAGTAACCCTTGTTCATTTGTACCTGAATTTTATTAAACAAATTTTGGGTTAGTTGCAGTTTACGGCAAAGTGTTTCTGGCTACTATTATCACAAAAAATCAATGAACTTTTTAATGAAAGGCTGCTGAAGGCGGAACGTATAGATTATGCTTGCTCAAAACTTTTCTCCAGTCAAGGTTTCCCAGTGCTTCATTGGATCTAGACTATTCCAGATTATTTATGGGCCCTATGTCGCTTATAACGGTGTATCGCCATAACATGTACGTTTAGCCGTTTGGCAGCTAGAAGCCTTAAAAGATCATGGATTTTAAGAGATAATCGATACGAGGAACATTTACCGTGAACTGCACTAGATCCTAAGTTTTGTTTACAAAAGGGCAATTTTAAAAGAAAATAATGCTGTGATATGTATGTTTTCATAATATAAATGTATAAAAGTGCCGTAGTTTCCTATCGAATTAATTTTTATTGCCCCCCAAAGCATTTATCAAACTTTATCTTATTTGTTATATACTTACCAAGTTAGTAAAATATAAATATTTCAGAGAAGTAGAAAATAAAAATGGCGGTAAACGTATACGCGACCAGCGGGACGACGGATAATCTGTCCAGGCATGACATGCTCAATTGGGTCAATGATTGTCTTCAGACCAGGTACAAATTAAAACCGGTTCTCAGCCATACTGAAAAATCATGAATAGTATTGTAGTACAAACAATTTTCCAGGAATATTAAATTAAAAATCATAAACTGATGGGGCTCACAAAACTGGTTTTCGTCTTACAATTTTTTATTTTGATATCCGCGGAAAGCTGTCTATAATACGATGCGATAAATAAAGTATAAACTGTTTTGACCCTTTTTAAAGGTTAATTCTTTTATATTAGTAGTAACTTTTTTAAAAATATATCTTAATATTTCAATAACTCGAACCAAATTAGTTTCTTCAGTTAATGCATGCCTTACAACAAAGTTCCTGGAATGGTTTTTGATTTTTGTTTTCTGTCCATCGTTCCTCTTCGAACACGGAGCCTCTAGATGCTAGGGAGGAACGCAACCACTTGTAAATGATAATTCATTAATAACTCATGTTTTGTGGATATTTTTTTTCTTCATAAAATACATAATTTGACCAATTCTATTAAAGATCTTGTAAATAATTGCAATCGATATAATATTACGTGAATGTTGCACTAGACTCATAGTTATAATTGCAGCTTCTTCTTCTTCTTCTAGGGCGTTCTGTACCGATAGTACACTGCCTACTGCTCGTTCGTTTGCACTAACAGTGTCTGGCCTACATGTTTTTAAGGAGAGAGAGAGAACTTGGCTACTGATCTCCCCCTCCGTTGCCAAAAAAGACGGCTGCAGGTTTTAGGTTGCCCTGTACATTACAGTTTTGTCTCCTCTGGCCTCCTGGTCGGTTAGCTATCCGGATGGATGTTCCCGGCTTGGACCACGTGGAGGTCCTACCATACCCCAAGCTGGCTAAAATTAAGATACCTCCATCCCCTTCCCTCCTACTGGATGATAAAACTTACGAATAGCTGAGGCTCCTATTAGCAACCTAAATTGGCGAAAATTTTTCCCAAGTCAATATCCACTTTTTCTATATCCATTATCATATTTTTTTTTATAGATTTGGTAAGATTGAAGAGATGTGTACCGGTGCAGCCTATTGTCAATTCATGGATATGCTTTTCCCTGGATCTGTTCATTTGAAGAAGGTATTTACAACGGACAACTTATGCATCCGCCGCCATTTAGGAGGGGGGGGGGGGGAGTTAGCTCTAGTTTGGGCAATGATTTCTAATATTTCTGGGTTAAAAATAGTTATTTCTCGCATCGTATTATAAACAGCTTTCCGCGGAAATAGAATATACAATTTTAATATTAAAACCAGTTTTTTTTTAGCCCAGAGGGGCCGAAGGCACGGGCTAAAACACTAGTTTTAATCTTATGATTGTGCATTTTTATATTCGTAGAAAGCTGGATATAATACGATGTTAGACATAGTTTTTTCGTATGGATGAGAACCGGTTGTTATCCACCGGATTCGAATGAATACGAGACATTGTTTTATTAACATTAATATTTGGTTAGAATGTAGAATGGAAATAAATAGGTATTAACAATAGTTATTTAGTTGCTTATTTTATTACTTAGAATTGAGATTTTGTGTTTTGTGAAAGTTAATATAACTTCCATTAACATATTTATAAAATCAAATTGATAAGACGGAAATCTAAAAAATTGTAAATATTTTAACATAGCCATTAAATTGTTTTTCTTTTTCTAGGTTAAATTCAACACGAAGCTAGAACACGAATATATTAATAACTTTAAGGAAATTCAAATCTTTCCTTTATTATATATTTACCATTTCTTTATTATCATCCTTGTTTGGAATTACACAAAACTCAAGATCAACCACATACTTATATCTTTCTATTTTAATCGCTGAACCGCTCTACAATGGATTTAAGTTTCTCATTGGTCCTGGGTAGGTTTATAACAAAATTAAAAAAGTTCCAGGGGTGTATATTCTACATGGGATCCCCTGCTCAGGAGGGGGGGAAAAAAATATAAAAAAAGTGGTTGGAGGGAAAAAAAATGTAGGTAAAAATTAAGAAAACTGAAAACATTTTTTCATTCCCCCCCCCCCCATCCCCCTCCTTGGTGAAAAAAACCTTTAAAAATGTGTGGTAGGAGGGATAAATTAAATAAATAAAATTTCCTTTAAATATTTTTCCATTTTCCCCCTACTTGGTGAGAAAAAACTAGGGGGGGGGGGGGAAGAAAAATAAAAAAATTTGTAGCAGGGGAAAAAAATAAATCTTGTGCAGATTATACACCCCTGAAAAGTTCATTATAAAACTAGTAGCCGCGAGTAATAAATAGAGTAAAAGTACCTTTGTTAACATATGCTCGGTTGAATATCACTTAAAAGCATGAATTCTGATTTGAACACTGCTGGTATCCAGGTATTACAAGCCTCTTTCAAAAAAATGCAGGTTGACAAAATTGTTCCAGTTGACAGACTAATCAAAGGAAAATTCCAGGTATTAATTCATTGATTTGTTGAAGGGAGGGAGTGGACATAGAGCTAGCTATTACGCTAGTCCCTAAAGTTTTATAATAAAGTTTTCTTATTCGTTGGCTTAACAACTTTGTGGACTTTTTTTATGGGTTGATTCATTTAGTTCAGTGTCCAAATGTATCAGCCAGTAATTATAATTTACGAAAGGGGTAATTTTATTTATCATTGGGGATTTGAATTTTATCGACCACAAGGGGTGAAGCCGCTAGTAATGAATAATTCAACATCATATCTCAGACATGCATTCTTTAATATTGCTTAGTCATTACTACTTATAAAACACCTAGTTAATAAAACTTTTTAATAAAAAACACTTTACAAAGTTTTAAATTCAATGATTCCTCTACCAGATGGAGAATGATTAAATGTTCATTTTAGGATAATTTTGAGTTTCTGCAATGGTTCAAGAAATTCTTTGACGCCAACTACGGAGGACAAGAGTACGACGCCCTGGAGATGCGTGGTGGCGAGGCTGTAGGAGATGCTGCCAGTAAACCTGGGGCTAGGGTAGGTGTTGCTGCTCCAAGGGTAGGTCTATTTAGTTCCTTGGGCAGGGGTGGAACAAACACGTTTTTTTTTATTGAAAATAACGCACCCCAGTGATTATTCTGAAAGAGGTTTTTTTAGTATATCGATGATAATTACATATTTTTATGTGTTAAAAGCTTTTGTTTTCATAAAAATTAAATACTTAGACTTAAATATTCTTAAAATGTACTAAATACTAGGGTAAAGCGGGGCGATCTCGGTCTTGAGGTGAAGTCGGTATTTTTTTGACCACCTTCATTAAATGACATTTTTCTCCATGTTCTAATCGACTGACAGAAAAAAAACATGAAATCAAATTTGTTCCTTATTAAATTGCCTACAAAAAAGTATAATATGAAATTTTTGTGAGATGAATTTTTAGGGTACTTATTGGGTCTTAAAGTCGGACGACAAAAAATTTTTTTTTCGCTTTTTTTGCTTCGGTCGGAAAAACGGTAAGTTGGACAAAAACTGGTAAGAGCTAGAGCTTAGACGTCTTCAGGGGACTTATTAAGAATCTAATAGGCTATCCATTTCCGTTTAAAACTTTAAAAAAGCTTGTATAGTTTTTTCTTAAATCGACTAAAAGTGAAGCGGGGCGAATTCGGTTTTTTCACTTTTTATACTAACTTTTTCAATTTTATATAAAAAAGTGAAATTTTCGAGAAAAAAAGTAAAATTTCTCGTACTTAGAAAAAATTTATTTTTTTTGTAGAAAAAATTGTCCGATCTTCATAATTTTTTTGTGAATGCTCTTTATTACATTTAGCAACTTTAACCTTTAGGGCATGCTGTAATTAAATCAATATGTCATAGGTTTTTTGAAGCTGGAAAATCGACCACAGATTTTGCCAAACTTTTCTCTTTTTTCAACTTGATTTTTTAAGGAAATTTTGCTAATAGAACTAATTTTTTTGGGGCCAAATCTATTCAAAATTGCCTGAATTTTAAGGATCAGGCCTTTAAAGTCATAAAAAGTTATTTTTTTCTAGTAGTATTTTTATGTTTTTTATCAAAAAAATTTTCGAAAAAAAGTCAAATTTCGCGTACTTCGGAAAAATTATTTTTTTTGGTAGAAAAAATTGACCTATCTTAATAAAATTTGTTGTGCATACTCTTTATTACATTTAGCAACTTTTACCTTTTGGGCATGCTGTAATAAAATCAATACGTCATCGATTTTTCGAAGCTTAAAAATGCCCTACCGACTTTGCCTCAAGGCGGGGCGAAGTCGGTGCAGTTTTAGAGATCAATTTTGACAAACTTCCCAAAGTCCTAGGTTTACGTCCTTTTAGGACCTGATCGACTTTTCCGAAATCTTTCTACTGGTCTTGGTCCCATTTTAAAAAAAATAATTTTTACGATTTGCAGGTTCAAAAAACCGAAAAAAACACCGAGTTCGCCCCGCTTTACCCTAATAATACTATTGAGTAAAAATGGTGAAAATTATGTTAAAATAAAATACTGAATTAAAATAGGTATTAATAGATGAAATTTAGGTCTTTGTCTGTTCTCATAGTTGGGGTTAATGTTTTTTTAAATAAGAATTTGATTAAAAGTAAACCTTATAATATTTATTTATTTTAGTCCGGAGCCAAGACATCAAGTGGTATGCCCAAGAGGTCCCCTGCTGCACGACCTGCAGGAGGTTAGTATCGTACAGCCATTTTTATTTAATTTTTTTCTACGTAGGATGTAATTAAAGATTGTTTTATTCCGTGAAGGGAAGGGACAATAGGCTGTTTATTACACCAGCCCCCCTAAGTTTTATAATACAATTTTCTTATTAGTTGTCTTAACCCTTACAGCTCGGGCCCCAATTCCCACCTTAATAGATCGGGGGGGGGGGGGGGGCTCCAAGAGCCCCCCCCCTCTATCTCGGCTCCTGGTACAGATAAAGACGTAAAATTTTTTTCTGGTGGTTCATGTGTATTTTTAGAGAAAATTACTTTTTCTAGTCATAGCAGTCAGACCGCTCCTTAGCCACTTTTTAGCGGCCAGCCGCTAAATTTTAAAACAGCTGTAGAGCGGCCAATTTTGCAGCTAGGATGACCAAATTTTAGGACGAACTTTTATTTTTCATAACAAAAAAATTACTTTTTCTGATCATCGCCGAAAAACGGCAAATAACGGAAACCGCCATTTTCGGCGGTTACGGCGGTAAAACGGCGGTTGGCGGCGCCAATTAATATTTTTATCTGTTTATTATTGCTCAAGGATTTACCAAAAAAAATTATAGGTCTCTAGTTGTAATAGAAGCCACGATATTCATGATATATGTCTGTAGTAAAAGCCGGACAAAAATCGGTCAGGGAGCGGTCAAACGGTCATAACACCACTTTTCTCAGAAGGTCATTGATATCTAAGTATTAACCAAAAACATTTTAGGTTTTTACCTTATACACAAAAGTCATAATGTAGAAATTAAGATTTATTTAGAATTTTTTCTAATTTTTTTTGCTACCCAACCGACTTTGACCGGACACCACGACCGACACAGACCAGATATCCTTATAAAATCAACTCTTGCCGACGTATAATTACTAAACTTGAAAAGTCATGAAGTCACAGCTCTCCATCTTACCTACAAAAAAAATGAGATTGAAAAAACTAGAGGGGGGGGCTCTTGGAGCCCCCCCCCCCCCCCCCCCGATCTGTAAGGGTTAACAATTTTGGGGACTTTTATTAAATTTTGTGTTTCTAGTCATGTTTTAAAAATATGTTCTGGCAAAAAATGTCGAAATGTTTCGTTTTGAAAGTCTTATCACCCTTATTTCTGTCAGGTGCCCCAACCGGAATGTCCCGACCCGCCGCCAGCAGACCGCCAATGGGCAGCGGTGGTGGAATGAGAAGTCAAAACGGCGGGGGAGCCATAAACGCCGACCTACAGGCTCAGGTTGAGGATCTCAATACTCAGGTGGGTTGGTTTTTCTTCAAACAATGTTCGAGGAAGCGTGGGGACTTTAAATCATACTAGTGCCCAAAGTTTTGAACGTGTTCTCGTATCCGTTGAGCTTAAAAACTTTGGTTACTTTAACCTAATATTGATTGGTTGGTACCACTAGCAGTGTCAAATTTTTTAATCCATTGAAGGGGTAATTTTATCTTATCATAATTGGGGGTGCATTATAACAACTTTTCAGTGTTATTTACATAAAATACTTTTTTTAATAAGAACTAATTCTTTTTTGTCTGTTTAGATTATGGACATGAAGTTAACGATCGAGGGCCTAGAGAAGGAGAGAGATTTCTACTTTGGTAAGCTTAATTTTTTTTGTCACTTTGTTGGACCATGGATAAATTATTACTTGGATGTTACACCCCCCTTGAACCTCACCCGCTTTAACCGATCCCCTTCCCTCCTACTGTAGGAACGAACTGTTTAGTAACTGACAGGGGAAATAGCAATCTATACTGACAACAGAAAATTTCCATGTCATAATATCCACGTATATTTTTCATCCATTTATGTCATAATCATGTCTTTCTAAAAACAGATAATATGCCTTTTTATGAATTCGGGCTTTGTCCAGAGAAGTATAAGATATGTTTATGTCTCGTATTCATTCGAAATCGGTGGATAGGAACCGGTTCTCATCCATACGAAAAAACTATGTCTTGCATCGTATTATATCGAGCTTTCTACGATTATAAAAATGTACAATCATAAGATTAAAACCAGTTTTTTAGCCCCGAGGTGCCGAAGGCACGGGCTAAAAAAATAATTGTACAACATTATATGTATATCTGCGGAAAGCCGTTTATAAAACGATGAGAGAAATAACTATTATTATGCTTGGTAAAATTTGCATTTGCACCTGGGTTACAAAGTAAAGTTGTAAAACATTGTTAGATAATATGCCTAAATCCTTTTTTTTGTAGGAAAGTTGAGAGATGTTGAGGTACTCTGTCAGGAGAATGAAAATGTTGAGGGTATTGAGTCACAGATGATGAAAAAGGTAATTATTTATTCTAGTATGGCTTGGGAATCGAATCAGCTGGATTTAAACCGGTTCTCAGAAACTCGTGTTGGTCATCGGACTAAAAACAATTTTCAAGGAATAATAGAATAAAAATCATTAAGTATCAGTTTTGTTACAGTTTTGTATATTCTGCAAAACTGACCCTGCTAAAGGGGGGGGGGGAAGGGGTAAAAAATATGTTGTCTAATAAAAAAAATTAAGAGAAATGAAAACACTTTTTCTCCCTTCTTTGGTGAAAAAACTAAATTAATGTGTGGGAGGGGGGATAATATAAATAAAATAAAGAGTTCTAATTTTTTTCTCCATTTTTCCCCCTTCCTTGCTTGAAAAAAACCATGAGGGGGAAAAATATAAAAATGTGCAGCAGGGGAAAAAAGTGATTCTTGTTTTGTTATCTTTGACCTTTCCGATGTCATAAAGAACTTTTCTACAAAAGAAAAAAAATTATGTTTAACTTGCTTTTTTAATGCTTTTTGTAAATGTTACACCATATTTCTGCCATTTGCCATCTTTATATCCTTTTTTTTCTCCTGATATTTTTCCTTAAATGATAAACTTTATTTTAGCATTTATGAGGTATGTATTAATATATTTTCTGTTTTTAATTTGTATTTTTTACAACAATAAGCACGCGCTTATTAAGGTTCTGGACATCCTGTACGAGACAGAAGAAGGTTTCGCAGTTCCCGAGGGCGAGGAGGGACCCCCACTACCTGACGAGGAGTATTAACCAGCACCACCTGGCCCCCTCCACTTCCCAACAAGCCACTCAGCTATCATCCTATCTGCTCCTTAGCTTTTCAACATACCATTTAACCCCAATGATTACTCAGGGAATTAAAAGTATTTCCTTGGATTCTTGATCTAATCCATCTGTGTAATGTAAATTAAACGCCAATGTTTTTTTATTTATATTGAAAAAGTTTCTATATCTTGTTTCTAGTGTAATAATCAATTATGGACATGATATATTATTATTATTAGATAGTAAAATAATTTTAAAAAATAAACTCTAGGACCAGCATAGAAATATTTTTGAAGTAATATTGTTGTCAATAATGAGATTATTTATGTGTATTTGTGAAGCTTATAATTATGTGTAAAACTATGAAATCGCAGTTACCCGCCGCCGTAATTTGGCTGTTACTTTTTAATCTTCCAATTTTGTCTAACCGCCGCCGATATTTTGCTACTTTAAATAACAAAATTAAAGTAATTTTATGACAAATATTAATCTCGGTGAATTAAAAATACTAAAAACAGTGTCAATTTCATTGTGATTTTTTACTACATTTTTATCTTATTCGCATTTTTAAAATTTCTTTGTGGGGAGAAAATAAAGTTGTGATAATTAATTTTTAATTTTGTTATGTTTTATAGAAATAGAAATGGATATAGAATATTTAATGTGCCTTGATATATTTCTTAAATATTTATTTATAGCTAAAATTAAATGGTCTAGCTTTCATTTTAACTTTTCATATTAATTCTTTTTAATACTTTTTTTCTAAAAAACTAAACTAAAAAAAAGATTGAAATTAACCGACTAAAGGTCTAAAGTCGAAATTTACCTTAAAAAGAAAGTTTATGTTAAAAATAATAGCATACTAACATTTTGTTTCTCTATAATATTACCAACTTCATATCATAAGTTGATACTTTTGAAATTTTCTGTGTTACTAACTTAAATGAAAGCACATCGTTTTTAGGATTTGAGGTGAAATTGTTGGGTTTTGAGATATTTATTTTTATTCAATTTTAACTTTTTATTTTCTCAATTATAAAATTTTCCTACTTTTATAAGTTTTAATTTTTTATATTAATAGTTTGTGCTCTCAAAAAATTAATGTTGCTAATAATTTTAATATGTATCACCTATCAATTTTATGAATGTCATGTCTTTATTTTGATAAAAACGAGCATTTTCGCTCTTTCTCTGCTGTATCTTAAAATTAAAGTCAAACTTTATTATTCTTGTAATATTTGTAATAATAATAAAACTAATAATAATATTTCCAGCATTTATATATTTAAAAATGTGTATTAATATTTCTGTTCTTCCTTTTCTTGCCTTTCAGATAACTAAATATGTTAAAGTTGGCCAGCAGGGGTGTCAGATATGGACTTGATAAATATGCACATCACAATTTTTACACAGCAAGGCAATATCTTACAACCAATTAAATCCAATTGAAATTGCTCTAGAAGAAGTGGGTAAGAAGGGAAGATATAAGGGAAGTGGGTTGTGGGTAAATTTTCAATTAAAATTGTTTGTCAGGATAACCTTCCCTTTTCCCTGCTAACAACCAAAGTAAAAATATTTCTAGCTGGTTTAAAGGGTCCTATAAGATTATTATAATGCTTGGATATCAAATACCCTTTTTTGAGGGAGGTTCCGGATTATATACTTGTATATATTGATTGCCAGGGGAAAGTTTGTTGTCAATTTAGCTTGCTAATATGAATTTCATTTATTGGTCAGTACGTTGATCCAGTACGAGAGGATGGGGGGATTTTTCTTTAGCCAGCTGCGAGTATTACTTTATGATGCAACGTTTCTAGAATAATAATATTTTAGGAACATGGGAAGAAGAGCAAGTAATCTAGTATACAAGGAAAGTAAATCTGCTATGAAAAATAAAACATTTTGATTGTAAGAAGTATATATGTTTAATTAAAATGGATAAAGCTTTATAACTAGGTATGATTTTAGAAAGCAACTCTATAATCATTAGGTACCAGAAAATCCGTACATCCATTTATCTATTTATTTTTTAAAAAACAATTATTGTATGATTTAATAAATTATAATCCTTTTCATATGATATTTGGAACAATGATTCCTAGGACAACAGGGTACAATATTTTTAACAAAGCATTTCTATAATCCAGTCCTTAGGATGTAAATTTGTCCTTAAACAGAATGCTGTATATATGTACAAAGTTTTACAATAAGTTTATATTAAATACCTATTTGTTTTTACTTTCAAATTGATAATCTGCTTATTAAGTTTTGATACTCCAAATGTGTTCAAATGTTCGTTTGTTTTAATGTTTGATTTCAGAGCTTCGCTTTTATGGATGTTGTCATCTTTTTTAGTAGAACTTATTAGTTCGTCAAAGTATCAGAAAATGAAAAAAAAATCTTAATATTTTTTATGAAATTAATAGGTATATCTCAGGAACTTTTTTATGATTTTGTGGATCTTTTTTTCTATTTTTACATTATTATGGATTACTTGTATATTAAATTAGAACGTGTACAATGAGCAGGGCGAGACAGTCGATTCCTCGCGGCTAGGTCAACTCAAGAATACTATTGATGAAACAAACATTCAACATGGAATCATAACAGACAAAGTAAAGAAATCTAAAATAAAATCCTCCCTACCTCCTGTGCAAGATATTTCAGAGGATTATAAACCTCCTCCTCCTGGTACAAAATTAAACAAATCAGCTAAATCTGACAAAGAAATGAAAAACGTAAGTACCTAAATTGTTTTTTACAAGCTTTCTCTTTTTAATTCCCAAACTAGATGCGCATATGTTGAAGGAGTCTTCACTAAAACTTTCAGCTGTTTAACTTTAATAGCAGCTGAGAAAATCTCATTTCATAAAATGTGTTACAGACTATCTGACTGTCAGATGGATAGACAAGGTGAATTTTAGAGATATAAAGATATGATATTATTATTATATGCTACAAAAAAAAAATTAAGGTTCGCTGCAACAAGTACCCAAACTCGTTAAATGCACTTCATGCAACCATCCCTTTCGTGTATTTATTATAACCTCAGATTCTTAGGGTAGTGTGGGGTATTAAGGGTCGTGGGTGCAAAACTGGTCAGCGCCCTTTAAACTTTTAAAAAACCGTTTTTTAACGATGTTCTAAACGTTTGAGGAACATGACTGTTAATATCCCACGCTACCCTATTTAGTTAAAGAAGATGGAAGAGGCGATTAGAGACACAGAAGAAGAAGAAATCTATGAAATTAATCAGAAAAGAGATTTTCATGTTCCACATTATACCAAAGTTTACGGGTGGGACAAGGTTGGTCAAATATTATATAGTTTTTTTAGGGAAAGCACCAATGAATGTGTTTTTCTTTCAATTAGATATATATTAGGTTTTAGTTAGGTATATCAATGTTTAAATCGCATATGCTTTGAGGTCCGAACTGTGCAATGTGCAATGCATGGTAATGATTCGCGCCTTTTTCAATCTTACTTATACAATCCCAGTAAGCTTTAGCCCGATTAAATAGATTTTAAATTATAAGTACGTATGGACTATTGAAAGTTAATTCTATATTTAGAATAGCAAGCATCTGAAAGAACTTGGGAAAAATCTGTCACACAACCATCCAAACTCAGAATATGTTGTCTTGGAAGGAACAAGGTAGGTTTTTTTTGCATTGTTTAAAAAGGTTCAAAAGGCATATATAGTGTTTTCTTTTAAATAAATAGGTACTTATATGAAAAAGTAAATTCTGAACTTATTAGAACTATTTATGTCCAACCGATAACAATAATCAAGTTGTCTTTTTATATCATGAAAACAAGTCCTAATTTATGTTTAGGCAGGGGTGTATATTCTGCATGGGATCCCCGGCTCAGGGGGGGGGGGGGGGAAATAAAAAATAAGTGGTTGGAGGGAAAAAAAATGTAAAAATTAAGAAAACTGAAAACATTTTTTCCATTTCGCCCCTCTCCTTGGTTAAAAAAACTAAAAAAATGTGTGGTAGGAGGAATAAAATAAATAAAATATAGAGTTCTTTAAATATTTTTCTATTTCCCCCCCTACTTTTAAAGAAAAATCTAGGGGGGAAAAAAAATAAAAAATTTTGTAGCAGGGGAAAAAAATAGATCTTGTGCAGAATATACACCCCTGTGTTTAGGTTTAAGAAGAAAAAGTACAAATAAATTTTCCACGGGCAATTTTTGTTGAGAGGCTAAACGTACCCTCCCTAAAAAATGGTTACAAGCCTTCCCTTTGTTGACTTTTACCAATCAATGACACTTAGAAATCACTATCGACTTTTTAAATATTATCATAATCTATCATAGCTATGTTTAGGTTAATAAATGACGCACTGGACTCTGGTCTGCAACCTTCAATATTAATATTTAGCCAAGTTAAACTATTAAAAGAAATACCTACCCAAAATATAGGTAAGTTTTTAAATCTTCTTGTAACATCATTTGAAACATTGAGCAAATGATATACTTATCAAAATCCTTTCTCGTTCGGGGTTCTATTTTTAACTCTTCTATAATTATGGTATGTCGGTCTGTACGTCCGTAACGGTTAGCTCTTATCGTTAATTTATACATATTAGAATTGTCCTATCGATTTTAAACTTTAGATGATGATTCCTATAACCATTAGGTACAATGTAGGAACCGTAGCAACTCTAAAATCGTTACCAGAAAGTCATAAAGTCCATTTAAAACATTTATAAGTTCTGAGATTCTACAAGAGTTATTGTTCGTTTGTTATTTCTTTTGATTTTAGAGCAACGCGTTTAAGGGTGCTGTCATCCACTTTTATAAGACGAGCAAATGTGTATTTAAAACCTTTCGAACATCATACAAGGTTGCTGAAATTTTAATTTTGTGGGTAAAATATTCTAAACTTTACGAAATTACACTTCTTTAGATTATGACACTTCCAATATGTTTGTTAACAAATGAAGAAAAGTTAAAACTTTATATGTCTTTTAGGAAAAGAAAAGTTTTTTTTTCAGCATATCTTCGATACCGATTAATATCCGCTGGATTAGAATCGGGTTTCAGCCGAAATTGTCTTTAATACACTGCGATACATGATTTTTCAATATGGCCAGAAACGGTTCTAATCGAGACCACACTATAAAAATTCTTATTTATTTAGATTCTAATTGTGAATTTTACCATGTTCCCTACACAAACATAAAAATGTGGTCAGACCTCACCACTCCTACGGGGGTAATGGCTGCTTTTAGCAAAGAACAGGTTAATATTGTTTAAGTTTTCATAACCAATTATCGTAATGAACATAATCAAAACCATCTTAATTAAATTTTCAAAGAAAACATTGATATTATTTATTCTGTTAACCTGTAAAGATTAAGGAGGGAGGCGACCTGGTCCCCAAAATTTTATTATTTTACTTAACAGCTTTGGGGACTTTTATTGAACTTTTATTGGTTGGTTTATTAAGTTGAGTATCCAACCAAACGGTTCAACCACTAATTGTAATATTATATACAGAAAGGTTAATTTTGTGTATCATAATTGGAATGTACATCAATTTAGATCACTGGGTAAAGATTCTAATCAAAATGTTTTTGTTTATTTAGATTATAAACTCCGAAGTATCCAAAGATTCTCTGCCTATTACACTTATTTGTGACAACGTTCGAACACCAGATAATTTAGGTTTGTTACCTTGTTAGGGCGAGATTCTCCTTCGATTTAAGTTATTAACAGACAACCAACCCTTTTTGATTGCACCACTTTTGTCTGAAAGTCCTAATTGTGCATGGTAATGAGTTGCGCCAGTTTATTGGCCAATGTATTTCCCCCTTCTTTCACTATTAGTGTAACGTGCCAGACATAGGTACAATTATTAACGTCTTGAGTATAACGCGGTGTGTACCAGACTCGAACCCGAAACCTTCCCTCCAGCAAGTAAGCAAGTTAATTAGACCTCGAGTCAATTTAGGTTTGTTATATTCAAATTCTTCCATCAATATGGTGAAAATGCCAAACATCTTGAAACCATTTGCTTTAGATATTCGCCTTTCTAGCTAAATAAATTGTTGGATCATGGAAAGTAAACGAAGTAGCACTAGCGGGTTTCGTCGTATTTTCATAGTAGCTTTTGATAGGTTATTTTAGGTTAGGTAAATGTTAATGATTGCCATGCATGGTGAGGAATTAGGCCCTGAAGGGTTAGAACCCCTCGTCGCAGGTGGTAGAAATAGAGAAAAGCTTCTGTGAAAATACGACGAAATCCGCTACTTTGTTTTCTTTCCATGGTTCAAATTGGTTTTAGGTTCCCTAATGAGGGTTGCTGCAGGTGCGGGTGTCAACAAAATTCTATTGACTCCTGGCTGTGTCAGTATGTGGAACAGGAAAGTTATGAGGTCGGCTGCGGGAGTTCATTTTAAGGTTAGGATTACTTTTACAACTTGGTACACTAATAAATGTATAATTATAGATGCAGGGTTCCGGAGCCGGGAGCAGCAACATTTTTGCCGGAGCCGGATCCGGAGCCGTATTTTTCGTTAAAAACGGCTCCGGCTCCGGACTAGCTAAAAATGATTTTTTAAAGTAATATTATAATTTGGCAACGGTCTATTTCCATATAATAAACTGAAAAACTATTGTTACTTAACAAATAGACACACATCATTTTACTTTTATATAGGTTTAATCAAATAAAAGCAAAATATTTTATATTATTTATTTTATTTTATCAAATTCAATAATGAAAAAAAAATGATATATTAATTTTAAGGTAGGAGCCGGAGCCGCATCAAAATTATACGGCTCCGACACCCTGTATAGATGTATAAGAAAACTAAATGACTAATGTTGCGGAGACCCTGTTCATCTGCTAGCCAACTACTTTTGTTCGTTTGTAGGGACTCTGGTGTGTTTATATTTCCTACGCTATTAGCTGATCTTAAAGACCCAAGACATAATCGGGACAGAGTTTCATATAATTCGTGTCCCCTCTATACTATTATTTTACTTTAAATTGTAGACTATCTGGGTTATATTGGGTAATGAGTATACACTACAGTAGTCCCGCAGGGTTAGGGCTCCTTGCAGATTCCAGAGGTTAGGCAAAGGCATAGAGAAAATGACTTATAGGAAAAATATAAAATATGATTAATGATTATATGAACTGACATTATTGTTATTGTTTCTAATCGTTTAAGTTACAAGTTTAAAATTAGAACTAATATGTTATGATTTTTAAAAATTGTTTAGGTTCCAATTTTTGAAAAAGTTGATTGGGAACAAATTAAGAGCCACATTGATCCTTATCCACAGGTTAGTTTATTTTTCAGTATGGCTTCGAATCCGATGGATTAAACTCATAGCATCGTATTACAGACAATTTGTCATTTAAATAAGAATTATTACCAGTTTTAATCTTATAATTTTCATTTATCTCTGAAAACCAGTTTTAACCAAAAACCAAATGGTCATGTTTATTGTACTTAAAGTGGTATTTAATAAACTTAAGTTTTATTGATAGGTAGTTAAAGACATAGTTTACTTTAAATTTTTCGAATAAAAAAATGGGTATATGTATTATACCTATTTAATTACCAACTAACAAATATTTAAATACGAAGTCTTTTTTGCATTACAAATTGTTTCATGTATACTGTATAGATAGATATGTACATGTACAATCTTTAGATGCTTTTAATAAACTTGAAATTTTATGTTTTATATATTTATTTAGGTTATTATTTGTGATATACTGGGAGAGAATGAAGCAAACATAAGTGAAAAGGAAAGATTACAAAGAGTTCACGAGTTGGAAAATATGGATTTAGATGAATTAGGTAATTTAATTTCCTCTTCCAATAAACACACACAAAAAAGAAATGTTAATAACCAAAAAAATCTACAGGCGACGACGATTTAACGAAAGAAGAACAGAAAGAGTTGTTGGAAAGCAAGTATAGGCAGATCCCCATCTGCTCAACCCCATACAACAAGTTTGATTTGAATGTTGGAATCAAGGATGTTGTTGTAGTGGTCGGAGGAGAAACTGAGGTATTCAAGTATTAAAATTTTACTATTTCCACCTTTGTTCTAAACCTTTTTTTTATTTTTATCAAAAATACCCTGAAACTCATTAAATTTTTGACTTATATTTTTTTTCTTATCAATAAAAAAACCCGCGACCGTGGCTCAACACGTAGCGCATCCGCTCGCTGTCGGCGAGTTGATAGGTTCGAATCATGGCCCGACACCTCGTCATAACAAAAGACGTTAAAAATGGTTCCTACTGCTGCCTTGGCCTATGATCAGGCAGAACTCATTACCATGCACAGTTAGGACTTCTCAGACAAAGGTCGTGCAATCAAAGGGTTGAATGTCTGTTGGATTTTACTAAACTTAATATCCAAGGTGGGTGTTATTGCATTTCATTACAAGCGGATGATGCCCTTGGGTTCTCCAGGTGAGAGATGTGAGATCTTAACAGGCCAACAAGAAAACTAAAACCTAAAAGTTAAACAAATAAAAATAAATTTCTGTAAAGTGTGTAAATATAAAAAAAATTGTTTAGGGTGTAAGTAATGCAGCTTACAAATTTTCTCACCAATTAAACGGTTCCAGGTATATTTATATCATAATAAATCAGCTCTTCAGATTTTTAGTAGCGAAGCTATTCTATAATTTACAATGTCTGGCTGTTGGTTATTCATCAAAAGATATAAACCTTATTGGTATCGTGATTTACTTTGAGTTTACATATTCTCTTTTTAATTCTCTTTGTTTACATCTGCTCCATAACTCACTTTTTCCGTTTGTCCACACCTTTCTGGGGGTGAAATAAAGCTAAAACATTTTTCCTTCAAAATAAAGTAAAAATAAGTTATTAATGTTCTTTATTTTGCTCTCTATTTTATACTAAATAAATAGTTTTTTGTTTTAGATTGCACATACCTCTGCGAAATGGTTTGAACTCTCTGAATGTTGTATCTGCCACAAGTATTGCACTATACACTATCCAACAACAATTAATTTAACCATTTTCAATGTATTTTTAAATAAATTTTCTTAAATATTGGATTATTTAAATAATTTTTCAGATGAAAATGTAGTTTGCCTATGATGGCAAATAAGATAAGGCATATAGAGACAATATTTGAAAAAATTGTAACATGGTTACCTACACCTGTTTCATCAAGGTAATGATGGATATTAAAATACGTGGATATTATGACAGGGGAAAAAGTTTCGTCAATTAATGTTGCTAACATGGAGATCAATTATTGGTCAGTTCGTTAATCCAGAAGAATGGTTGGAATGGGGGAATCGTTATTTTAGCCATCTTCGAGTATTACTTAATCAGAATATATTTATGTAAATCTGGTGCAACATCCAAGTAATATTTCAATTTTCACTAGGTACTAAAATTTGCTTTCATTATTAGGTTAGAAGACATCCATTGCCAGCAGCATGGTTCAGTTCTTGTTTGTGTTAGCAGTATTGACTGTATTCAAGATGCTAGGAAAGAATTTTATATCTGTGATGCCAAGGTAACAAAGGGGGGGGAAGTTTTGACACATTTGCGTAAACAGGAAGCATAGGCTTTATCTTTGGACTTAGAGGATAGGTTATTAGAGATAAAATCATCCTTATATAATGAATTTTCCCAAGTTTTAAGATTTTTTGGATAGGCCTCCAGGTTCCGGAGCTCCAGGCCTCCAGGTGGTTTCTGGACAGGTAAAAAAAATAAAAATTTCTTATTTGAAGAGTTAGAGGTGAGTTTATAAAACAAAATAAGCTTCTTTTAATATATTATTTACATATTAAAAGAAAAAATTACAATCGGCCTCCAGGTTCAGGTGCTGCAGGCCTCCAGGTGGCCTCTGGACAGGTAAAAAATTAAAATTTCTTATTTGAAGAGTTAGAGGTGAGTTTATAAAACAAAATAAGCTTCTTTTAATATATTATTTACATATTTAAAGAAAATATTACAATTGGCCTCCAAGTTCAGGTGCTGCAGGCCTCCAGGTGGACTCTGGACAGGTAAAAAATTAAAATTTCTTATTTGAAGAGCTAGAGGTAAGTTTATAAAACAACATAAGCGTATTTTTAGATGTTATTTACACATTTGAAGAAAAAAATACAATCGGTCTCCAGGTTCAGGTGCTGCAGGCCTCCAGGTGGCCTCTCGACAGGTAAAAAATTTAAATTTCTTATTTGAAAAGCTAGAGGTAAGTTTTAAACAATATATGAGTATTTTTAAATGTTATTTGCATATTAAAAGAAAAAATTACCATCAGCCTCCAGGTTCAGGTGCTGCAGGCCTCCAGGTGGCCTCTGGACAGGTAGAAAATTAAAATTTCTTATTTGAAGAGCTAGAGGTAAATTTATAAAACAATATAAGCTTCTTTTAATATATTTTTTACATATTTAAAGAAAAAATTACAATCGGCCTCCAGGTTCAGGTGCTGCAGACCTCCAGGTGGCCTCTGGACAGGTAAAAAATCAAAATTTCTTATTTAAAGAGCTAGAGGTAAGTTTATAAAACAATATAAGCGTATTTTTAAATGTTATTTACACATTTGAAGAAGTAATTACAATCGGCCTTCAGGTTCAGGTGCTGCAGGCCTCCAGGTGGCCTCTGGAAAGGTAAAAAATTAAAATTTCTTATTTGAAGAGTTAGAGGTGAGTTTATAAAACAAAATAAGCTTCTTTTAATATATTATTTACATATTTAAAGAGAAAATTACAATCGGCCTCCAAGTTCAGGTGCTGCAGGCCTCCAGATGGACTCTGGACAGGTAAAAAATTAAAATTTCTTATTTGAAGAGCTAGAGGTAAGTTTATAAAACAACATAAGAATATTTTTAGATGTAACTCTAGATCTTCAAACAAGAAATTTAGAATTTTTACCTGTCCAGAGGCCACATGGAGGCCTGCAGCACCTGAACCTGAAGGCCGATTGTAATTACTTCTTCAAATGTGTAAATAACATTTTAAAATACGCTTATATTGTTTTATAAACTTACCTCTAGCTCTTTAAATAAGAAATTTTGATTTTTTACCTGTCCAGAGGCCACCTGGAGGTCTGCAGCACCTGAACCTGGAGGCCGATTGTAATTTTTTCTTTAAATATGTAAAAAATATATTAAAAGAAGCTTATATTGTTTTATAAATTTACCTCTAGCTCTTCAAATAAGAAATTTTAATTTTCTACCTGTCCAGAGGCCACCTGGAGGCCTGCAGCAACTGAACCTGGAGGCTGAAGGTAATTTTTTCTTTTAATATGCAAATAACATCTAAAAGTACGCATATATTGTTTAAAACTTACCTCTAGCTCTTTAAATAAGAAATTTTATTTTTTACCTGTCGCGAGGCCACCTGGAGGCCTGCTGCACCTGAACCTGGAGACCGATTGTATTTTTTTCTTCAAATGTGTAAATAACATCTAAAAATACGCTTATGTTGTTTTATAAACTTACCTCTAGCTCTTCAAATAAGAAATTTTAATTTTTACCTGTCCAGAGGCCACCTGGAGGCCTGCAGCACCTGAACCTGGAGGCCGATTGTAATTTTTTCTTTAAATATGTAAATAATATATTAAAAGAAGCTTATTTTGTTTTATAAACTCACCTCTAACTCTTCAAATAAGAAATTTTAATTTTTACCTGTCCAGAGGCCACCTGGAGGCCTGCAGCACCTGAACCTGGAGGCTGATTGTAATTTTTTCTTTAAATATGTAAATAATATATTAAAAGAAGCTTATTTTGTTTTATAAACTCACCTCTAACTCTTCAAATAAGAAATTTTAATTTTCTACCTGTCCAGAGGCCACCTGGAGGCCTGCAGCACCTGAACCTGGAGGCCGTTTGTAATTTTTTCTTTAAATATGTAAATAATATATTAAAAGAAGCTTATTTTGTTTAATAAACTCACCTCTAACTCTTCAAATAAGAAATTTTAATTTTTACCTGTCCAGAGGTCACCTGGAGGCCTGCAGCACCTGAACCTGGAGGCCGATTGTAATTTTTTCTTTAAATATGTAAATAATATATTAAAAGAAGCTTATTTTGTTTTATAAACTCACCTCTAACTCTTCAAATAAGAAATTTTAATTTTTTACCTGTCCAGAGTCCACCTGGAGGCCTGCAGCACCTGAACCTGGAGGCTGTTTGTAATTTTTTCTTTAAATATGTAAGTAATATATTAAAAGAAGCTTATTTTGTTTTATAAACTCACCTCTAACTCTTCAAATAAGAAATTTTAATTTTTTACCTGTCCAGAGGCCACCTGGAGGCCTGCAGCACCTGAACCTGGAGGCCGTTTGTAATTTTTTCTTTAAATATGTAAATAATATATTAAAAGAAGCTTATTTTGTTTTATAAACTCACCTCTAACTCTTCAAATAAGAAATTTTTATTTTTTTTACCTGTCCAGAAACCACCTGGAGGCCTGGAGCTCCGGAACCTGGAGACCTATCCAAAAAATCTTAAAACTTGGGAAAATTCATTATATAAGGATGATTTTATCTCTAATAACCTATCCTCTAAGTCCAAAGATAAAGCCTATGCTTCCTGTTTACGCAAATGTGTCAAAACTTCCCCCCCCCTTATTTCATTTTGTAGACTTTATCACAGGGCTCGTCAGCCTTAATTAAGTCTCAAATTTTAACGTGTTTGAATGCTTTGAATCTTATTTTGTAAAGAGGGATTGCCATATTTGGGACTTCTAGCTGACTTTTGAAATTATAAAAGGTTGATTTCCCTAAGGCTCACTGGCGGCTGCCGAGCCCTGCTTTGTCTTAAACTGGATTGCACCCATTTCTAAAACTTGCCATAACATAGTTAAGGATAGGTTTAAACTCAATGTTTATTATTTTAAGCTTAAAGTTAGGTTAGCCCTAGAAAGGACTTGGGTTTGGTTTTTAACAGGGGGAAAATTGTCGTCAATTTAGCTTGCTAACATGGAACTCTTATTCGTCAGTTCGTTCATCCAGTATTAGGTGAAGGGGATAAGGTGATGGGGTGGATGGCGGTATCATTATTTTACCCCTCTGCGTGTTTCACTATTTAAGAACATGAAAATCTGGTGTATCGTATCATCCAAGTAATAAAATATCTAATATTATTTCAGATAGTTGCTGATCCAAGACAGCCCAAACTATTAGATCCTGCAAAACAAAGTGTCCTAATCTTTGGGGCTTATTCCAAAGCTCTTAAACATTATAAGGTTAAAATTAAGTTACTTATAACCAAACACGGTTGAATATTTTCCTTGTCATATTTATACTTATCTTTATTTGGAGAAGTTTGCTGTTTGACTCAAAAATAAAACGATATTGAAACTTTTTAATTGCCCATGTAATACTGGGTGAAGCATTCAATTTTTAAACAATCTTCAGCCGCAAAATACTGCGTCTTAAATTCATCCTCAAGACCCATTTTTTTTTAAATTGGCTATTTTAACCCCCATACCTCTTCATTTTCCATCCAATTTATATGGTAAACAAGGATGACAGCATCCATAAGTAGCGAAGCTCAGAAACTATGAATGTATATTATGAATATATTTACAATATACCAGTGTCATCCTATATATTTGATGAAATAGGAAAATGACGAAAACTTCAAAATCACGCAACCTTTAAATCACGAAAAATTAAAAATCTAGGAATCGATCTAGCACCACAATTTATAAACAAATCTTAATGAAACTTGATGGAAATATGTAGAATATGAGCATATTCAATCCCTGATAATTTCAGCCGCAAATCCTGAATAGGAATTGAGAAAACAATAGAAAACCTAAAAATCTAGGAATCGATCTAGCACCCCTATTAATACAAAAATCGTAATAAAACTTAAGGAAAATATGTAAAATGTAAATTTAAGCAATCCCTGTAAATTTCAGTCCATTAACTTAAAAAGGAGTAGAGAAAATCAGAAAAACATGAAAATGTAGGAATCGATCTAGCACCCCAAATAACAGACGTATGGACAAGACAATGTATAGATTAGATGGGCATATGTTATAAGAATCTTCACTAAAAATGTCGGCTGTCTATCTTTCATAGGAGCCGAGAAAATCACGTTTCCCCCTATTTGTCACAGACGGACGGACATTTCGAATTATAGAGTAGCTTCGCTACTAAAAATATAGAGTGGGGGGGGGGGGGGGGGACACCCCTCTATTAAATTGCAAACCTTGACTTTTATTAAAGGTTGGACCTGGCGACTACATATTTGTAAAGAACCCAATAGTTGTATATGAGGAGAGGGGAGATATAACTAGAGTTTCTATTCATGTTAAGCCAACAGCTAAACAAGGAGTACCTGAGGTGAGTGAAGTATAGTTAAGTTTCGCTTCTAAATTACCAAATCACAAATATTTTATACATTTCAAATAATGGGCAAACATATACTAACTTAATTTAAATTTAGATTCACAATCAGATTTAATCTTTAATTAGGTTAGGTTAAAAATAGTCTTGATTTCCTTCCTATCCTAGATATTTTTTTGATATATCATATGTTATCATAATAATTTAAATCTTTGGCAAAAGAAATTTTTCTATATAAAACATGCAAAAATGGGATTATGTTTATGAAATGAATTAAGCTATTATTACTCTTTTCTAGGTTATATTCATAAGACCACAAGTTCGTGATGTTACTGTGCCAAGTACAACAGCTAGTAGTAGTGCCCAAATTACAGAAACAACCCCACCACCACTTAACAGCACAAGTAAGGCTGTCACAGCTGATCAGGATGGCCATCCAGCTTCTAGTCAGGTAATGTATTTTCAAGTTTGGCTTCTAAACCGATTAATATCCGCTGTATTAAACTGGTTCTCAGTAATGCTGAAAAATCATGTTTTGCATCGCATTACAGAAAATTTTCCACTAATATTAAATCAAATATAAAATTATCAATTAATGCCTGTTTTGTTAGCCCATGCCTACTGCCCCTCGGAGCTAACAAAACTTGTTTCAATCTCACAATTTTTCATTTTAATATCCGCGGAAAGTTGTTATAATACGATGTGATAAATAACTATTAAGATAACGATCGTTCAAGGAATCATTATTAATTTTTAAACTCAAATTGAGGTTACGAAATGAAAATGTTAAAACTGACTTACTTTCTCTTTAAATAGTGATAAGTTTCGAGGTTTATGGATATGTTTCCCTTTATGATTTGAAAGCAATACGATGATTTAAACATACATATTATTTTACAGTATGTGGAAGAACAGACATTTCCTACTGGAGACGAAGACTTACTCAACGTGGATGAGCTTGTTGCTCAAGTGGGCTCTGATGATAATAGAGGACAAGATGAAGCCACTGATAGAGAAAATATTACCTCAACACCGACTAAAGATGCGCCAAGAGAACCAGCTAATATCAGCCCTATTCCGTCCACCTCAAAAAAGGTTAGAAAATTTTTTTTTCCATTGAGCTCTTCTAAAAATTAGTACCTAATCCTAGTATGTTTTCAAAAGTTAATTTTTATCAACGAAGCTACTCTATACCTAATTCACTTTGGCTGTCAGTTTGTCTGCCAGTCAGTCCGTAACGCTATGGTGGATTTGCTCAGCTGCTATATAGATAGGCGGCTGATTTTATTAGGAAGATTCCCTATAACAATGAATTATTAATTGCACTTCGTAGAGCATTAACTTTACAACACTTCGGATTGCCATTCCTGCCTAGAATAGACATAGAAATTAATCTTTTGGTATGTAAGCTACTTGTTATTAGTATTAAAACATTTTAATACGTGAAAGCTATTAGACTTGTGATTAAACTAAAGGCAGTGGCTTAAAGTCTTGAAATAATGTGATACAACATTTTAGGGAAGTCAAGAGCCCAGACCTGACCCACCTCAAACAACAACAACTACCTGTCGTCACTGTGAGTACCTGAATACCTGCCAGCAACAGCCAGCTATACCTGGACCTAGTCATAGGGATCCCACCACACACAGTTGCCAACATCATGCTTCAGGAATGAAAATGTATTTATAGAAAAAAATGACGACTTCTAGAAATTGAAAGCACTTTTGCCACATATTACAATTTAAATTTTACAACTTTTTGTCATTTTTTGTATGATTGTGTGCTTCTTTTTTAAATTACTTACTAAAAAATATTTTCTTTTATAAAGACCAACATCCTACCTCATCCCCAAGCGGAAGAATAGGCCACCCTAGACCTGGAGCATTTCAGCCTGTGCCAGCTGCCAACCAGCAGCAGCATGTATCAGCTGTGGAAGCTGCCAGACCGCCGCAGGAAGTCGCTGAACAGCAGATTACTGTTTCCCCCACCAAAATTCCTAAACGCAAAAGAAGGTACCTTATCAATTTATTTTACAGTAAGAGTTCAAGTTGCTTCGCCCCTTGCTTTTAGGGGAAATAGGGGGGGGGGGGGGGGGCGACGAATGTGAGGAAAATTCCCTATATATTATATAGCTTCCCCAAGAAAGTTCAGATCATTCTCTACCACTTGATTTTTGAATGTACGACCCCATACAATGTGAGCCTATTTCTAAATTTGTAATAGTGAAATGAATTATATTTTAGGTATAGCAAGTTATCCGAGTGCCATATCAATAAAAGTAAATACAATGTGTTTGCTGTGCTAACAGAAATAGTCCGGATGCCGTACAGAGTGAATGGTGGAAAAGGAAAGATTGTAACAAAACTGAAGATCAAAGATGAAAGTTTAAACAGCTTTAGGTAAGTACTAGACCTACCTGCAATGAAATCCTGGGATATGTCAATAGATATATATCTATTTACTGTACAATGAATCTGGAAAAATGTTAGTCGTCTCACAAACATTAACTTAAAAAGAAAAGAGAGACATGTATGAGCAAAAGAAAAGGAGATCAAAATAGAAATCGAATTTTATAAAATTTTGTGTTGTATAGGGTAAAGCGGGGCGAACTCGGTCTTTTTTTCGGTTTTTTTAACCTGCAAATCGTAAAAATTATTTTTTTTAAATGGGACCAAAACCAGTAGAAAGATCTCGGAAAAGTCGATCAGGTCCTAAAAGGACGTAAACCTAGGACTTTGGGAAGTTTGTCAAAATTGATCTCTAAAACGGCACCGACTTCGCCCCGCCTTGAGGCGAAGTCGGTAGGGCATTTTCAAGCTTCGAAAAATCGATGACGTATTGATTTTATTACAGCATGCCCAAAAGGTAAAAGTTGCTAAATGTAATAAAGAGTATGCACAAAAATTTTTATTAAGATAGGTCAATTTTTTCTACCAAAAAAATAATTTTTTCGAAGTACGCGAAATTTGACTTTTTTTTTCGAAATTTTTTTTGATAAAAAACATAAAAATACTACTAGAAAAAATAACTTTTTATGACTTTAAAGGCCTGATCCTTAAAATTCAGGCAATTTTGAATAGATTTGGCCAAAAAAAAATTAGTTCTATTAGCAAAATTTCCTAAAAAAATCAAGTTGAAAAAAAGAGAAAAGTTTGGCAAAATCTGTGGTCGATTTTCCAGCTTCAAAAAACCTATGACATATTGATTTAATTACAGCATGCCCTAAAGGTTAAAGTTGCTAAATGTAATTAAGAGCATTCACAAAAAAATTATGAAGATCGGACAATTTTTTCTACAAAAAAAATAAATTTTTTCTAAGTATGAGAAATTTGACTTTTTTTCTCGAAAATTTCACTTTTTTATATAAAATTGAAAAAGTTAGTATAAAAAGTGAAAAAACCGAATTCGCCCCGCTTCACTTTTAGTCGATTTAAGAAAAAACTATACAAGCTTTTTTAAAGTTTTAAACGGAAATGGATAGCCTATTAGATTCTAAATAAGTCCCCTGAAGACGTCTAAGCTCTAGCTCTTACCAGTTTTTGTCCAACTTACCGTTTTTCCGACCGAAGCAAAAAAATCGAAAAAAAAATTTTTGTCGTCCGACTTTAAGACCCAATAAGTACCCTAAAAATTCATCTCACAAAAATTTCATTTCATACTTTTTTGTAGGCAATTTAATAAGGAACAAAAATGATTTTATGTTTTTTTTCTGTCAGTCGATTAGAACATGGAGAAAAATGTCATTTAATGAAGGTAGACAAAAAAATACCGACTTCACCTCAAAACCGAGATCGCCCCGCTTTACCCTAATTAACTTGTATGAAATGTTCACTAGAAACGGCGGCATAACAAAATCTTTGAATTTTTTTTTAAAAACCCTAACAGTATTTTCTTTTTGTTAGCTTATTACTTATACAAGTTTCTTGTTCAAGTATTATCATAGAAAATAAACATTTTTGTATTAGTTTGATGTTGCAATCTCATTTCTGTTTTTATTTTAGTGAATATCGGTTTGACATCCTCGAGGACAATATGAGATTTGTGCCATCTTTGCAAATTGGATCAGTTTTCAGAATTCATGAAATGGCAGTGCAGGTAATCCCCCCCCCCCCCCCCCCCCCGATTTAAAAAGTACAATTATTATAAAACATGGGTGTATGTTGTATATTGTATATTTTCTTTAATGTCCCCCCCTCTCAGAGGGTTCGGGAGGGGCAATTTAAAATTTTCCTTATTTTTACTTATAAAATAAGGAAATAAATTAAACTAGCCGCGTTGCGGAGCCGTTTGATTTTGGTGCGGCTCCGGCTTCTACCTAAAATCAAGAAAAACTCAACATATTTTTTTTGCTATGTCTATTTTTGATTTTTGAAGGTTTTAAAAGTTTAATTTTGATAAAAATGGACTTGAAAAACTTAAAACGGGCATTTGCACACGACACAACAGAGTTAAAAAATTATAATTAATAAAAAATCTCTTTTTTTAGCTAACCCGGAGCCGGAGCCGTTTTTTAACGAAAATTAAGGCTCCAGCTCCGACTCCAGCAAAATATGGAGGCTCCCGACTCCAGCTTCACAGCTCTGTAAACTAAGATGGAAAATATACACCCGGCCCCAGTCATAAAATATTATTAGACTCAGTCTTCATTATCAATGTTTTTCTGGCTTGTAGATTTTTAGATAATGTTAATTATTCCAATACAGGTATTTAATGGAGTTCCAGATGGAAGAGTCTACAATGGCAGGCTTGTAACTGTTATTCCAGGTATTTTTTTTATTATTGGGAGTTTAGTAGGTATTCAATAAATTATATCCACTCCCCTCTCCCCTCCCCCCCCCCCCCAAGCAATGATTATTTTAAGAAATTCCTCTGAAGGTTCTAATTGTTTGGGGGAAGGGGGTCGAACCCAACAATATTCAATTATATTTGTGTTAAAGTGAGAGAAAAAAATCTTGGGTGGGTCATTTTTTTCTCTGGACGATTTCTATTGGTAGGATGGTGAAATATAAGCTAAAACCATATCAAATCAAGGGGGGGGGGAAGTTTGTACACTTATAGGAAATGAAATTCAGTACCAAAGTTTGGGAGGGTCGTATGGGCTTGTTTTTAAAGTTATCAACCTAATTCTTTTTGTAGGCTCTCTTATATGACTTGATATACACGTATTTCTTTGAAAATTGAATTTCGGTACTTTCCTTCTAGGGGCTTGTGGAGCAAAAGACCCCCCAAAACACTAAAAATATGAGTTCTGACCTTATTTTTAAAGATATCGACCTGATTTTTTCTTTATAATACTTTTTTAACATACCCCAATCAACGAACCATTACAGATTTCATTTTGGGACTTTCCTTCTAGGGGCTTGTGGAGCAAGAGACCCCCAAAACACAAAAATATGAGTACTGGGCTTATTTTTGAAGATATCGACCTGATTTTTTTTATAATACTTTTTTAACTTAACTGAATTAACGAACCATTACAGATTTCATTTCGGGACTTTCCTCTTAGGGGCTTTTGGAGCAAGAGACCCCCAAAACACAAAAATATGAGTACTGGGCTTATTTTTGAAGATATCAACCTGCTTTTTTATAAAAAAAAAATAATATTTAAACATAACCGAATCTACGAACCATTACAGATTTCATTTTGGGACTTTCCTTCTAGGGGCTTGTGGAGCAAGAGACCCCCAAAAATCATAAAAATATGAGTTGTGGGCTTCTCTTTTAAGATATCAACCTTATTTTTTTATATAATAAAAAATACTATTTTAACATAACCGAATCTACGAACCATTACAGATTTCATTTTGGGACTTTCCTTCTAGGGGCTTGTGGAGCAAGAGACCCCCAAAAATCATAAAAATATGAGTTGTGGGCTTCTTTTTTAAGATATCAACCTTATTTTTTATATAAAAATAATATTTTAACATAACCGAATCTACGAACCATTACAGATTTCATTTTGGGACTTTCCTTCTACGGGCTTGTGGAGCAAAAGACCCCAAAAACACTAAAAATATGAGTACTTGGCTTATTTTTAAGGATATCAACCTGCTTTTTTTTTATATAAAAATAATATTTTTACATAACCGAATCTACGAACCATTACAGATTTCATTTTGGGACTTTCCTTCTAGGGGCTTGTGGAGCAAAAGACCCCAAAAACACTAAAAATATGAGTTCTGAGCATATTTTTTAAGATAACCTGAGAACTCAATTTATTTTGTTTTGGAGGTGTTTTACCCTACTTTCCCCTAAAAGGAAAGTGCCAAAATGAAATTATTAGTGGCTACCTAGTTCAAACATGTGAAAAAAGTTTTCATGAAAAAAATCAGCTCAATATCTCTAAAAATATTTTTTGGGGGTCTTTTGCCCCACTAGCTTCTAGAAGGAAAGTCCTAAAATGAAATCTGTAATGGTTTCTTAGTTCGGTTATGTTAAAAAAAGTGTTCCTAAAAAAATCAGGTTGATATACTTAAAAATAAGGTCAGAACTCATATTTTTAGTGTTTTTGGGGTCTTTTGCTCCACAAGCCCCTAGAAGGAAAGTCCCAAAATGAAATCTGTAATGGTTCGTAGATTCGGTTATGTTAAAATATTATTTTTATATAAAAAAAAAGCAGGTTGATATCCTTAAAAATAAGCCAAGTACTCATATTTTTAGTGTTTTTGGGGTCTTTTGCTCCACAAGCCCATAGAAGGAAAGTCCCAAAATGAAATCTGTAATGGTTCGTAGATTCGGTTATGTTAAAATAGTATTTTTTATTATATAAAAAAATAAGGTTGATATCTTAAAAAAGAAGACCACAACTCATATTTTTATGATTTTTGGGGGTCTCTTGCTCCACAAGCCCCTAGAAGGAAAGTCCCAAAATGATATCTGTAATGGTTCGTAGATTCGGTTATGTTTAAATATTATTTTTTATAAAAAAAAAAAGCAGGTTGATATCTTCAAAAATAAGCCCAGTACTCATATTTTTGTGTTTTGGGGGTCTCTTGCTCCAAAAGCCCCTAAGAGGAAAGTCCCAAAATGAAATCTGTAATGGTTCGTTAATTCAGTTAAGTTAAAAAAGTATTATAAAAAAAATCAGGTCGATATCTTCAAAAATAAGCCCAGTACTCATATTTTTGTGTTTTGGGGGTCTCTTGCTCCACAAGCCCCTAGAAGGAAAGTCTCAAAATGAAATCTGTAATGGTTCGTTAATTGGGGTATGTTAAAAAAGTATTATAAAGAAAAAATCAGGTCGATATCTTTAAAAATAAGGTCAGAACTCATATTTTTAGTGTTTTGGGGGGTCTTTTGCTCCACAAGCCCCTAGAAGGAAAGTACCGAAATTCAATTTTCAAAGAAATACGTGTATATCAAGTCATATAAGAGAGCCTATAAAAAGAATTAGGTTGATAACTTTAAAAACAAGCCCATACGACCCTCCCAAACTTTGGTACTGAATTTCATTTCCTATAAGTGTACAAACTTCCCCCCCCCTATTAAACTGAAAAGTACAATCCGTTCGGACCAGCAATTTATACAAATCTTGAGATTCAGACCATTTATTTAAGATTTAATTTGATTTACCTAATGACTACCTAACATATATTTCTATTTTGATATTCAGGTGGAGTAGGATCTAAAATAGAACCTGTTTACACAAATATAAACAAAGAGCTCACCTGGTGCCAACAGGACTCACAAAGGTATAGTAAGGGGGGGGTGCGTAATGACATCTATTCTTAATCCGTGAGCAAAATGGTCTAAATATTGAGCTAGACCCTTCAAACTTGGTATATAAGCCTAGTCCTATAGGTATTACATCTAAATGGCAAAAAAATCCAAAATTTTTTATTTTTAGGTTAGGTTAGGTAAGAAAAACCCTGCGGAAATGGGGTTTTTAGGCTTTTTTGGTCTATATTGATGTGGAAACTTACCTTAAATTGTGTTTTCTTAGGGTTTTAACTTAAATACACTGTATCTATTCATAAGGACATTATTTAAGATGATTCAGCAAGTTGGGGACCGATCTCAGGGGGCTAGGTAGGTGGCCCGCAAAGGTTAAGTGCATTTTTTCCAATATACATGTTGTGACACATCAAATTATAGGTTTTTTAGGTCAAGGAACTCAAATTCAGAGCTAAAATAAGCATTAGACTAATCTGAAGCTAGCCCCAGCGGGCTAGGTTGGTGGCCCGCAGGGGTTAAGTGCATTTTTTTCAATATATATCTTGTTATATATCAAAATATAGGTTTTTTAGGTCAAGGAACTCAAATTCTGAGCGAAAATTAGCATTAGACTAACCTGAAGCTAACCCCCCTGGACTAGGTTGGTTTTCTGAAGGGCGTAAGACCATTTACCTAACCTAACCTAGAAACTTCCCTATATTTTTACAGGCTTTTTTCTTGAATAAACTGTGTCTATTAATGAGGACTTTATTTAAGATGATCCAGCAAGTTGGGGACTGACCCCAGGGGGCTAGGTAGGTGGCCCGCAGGGGTTAAGTGTATTTTTCCCAATATATATGTTGCGATACATCAAAATCATAAGTTTTTAGGTCAGTATCTCAAATTCAGAGCTAGAATTAGCATAAGAATAATCTGAAGCTAGCCCCAGCGGGCTAGGTTGGTGGCCCGCAAGGGTTAAGTGCATTTTTTCCAATATATATCTTGTTATATATCAAAATATAGGTTTTTTAGGTCAAGGAATTCAAATTCTGAGCGAAAATTAGCATTAGACTAACCTGAAGCTAACCCCCCCGGGCTAGGTTGGTTTTCTGCAGGGCTTAAGAGCATTTACCTAACCTAACCTAAAAACTTCCCTATATTTTTACAGGCTTTTTTCTTGAATAAACTGTGTCTATTAATGAGGACTTTATTTAAGATGATCCAGCAAGTTGGGGACTGACCCCAGGGGGCTAGGTAGGTGGCCTGCAGGGGTTAAGTGTATTTTTCCCAATATATATGTTGCGATACATCAAATCATAAGTTTTTAGGTCAGTATCTCAAATTCAGAGCTAGAATTAGCATAAGACTAATCTGAAGCTAGCCCCAGCGGGCTAGGTTGGTGGCCCGCAGGGGTTAAGTGCATTTTTTTCCAATATATATCTTGTTATATATCAAAATATAGGTTTTTTAGGTCAAGGAATTCAAATTCTGAGCGAAAATTAGCATTAGACTAACCTGAAGCTAACCCCCCCGGGCTAGTTTGGTTTTCTGCAGGGCTTAAGAGCATTTACCTAACCTAACCTAGAAACTTCCCTATATTTTTACAGGCTTTTTTTCTTGAATAAACTGTGTCTATTAATGAGGACTTTATTTAAGATGATCCAGCAAGTTGGGGACTGACCCCAGGGGGCTAGGTAGGTGGCCCGCAGGGGTTAAGTGTATTTTTCCCAATATATATGTTGCGATACATCAAATCATAAGTTTTTAGGTCAGTATCTCAAATTCAGAGCTAGAATTAGCATAAGAATAATCTGAAGCTAGCCCCAGCGGGCTAGGTTGGTGGCCCGCAGGAATTAAGTGCATTTTTTCCAATATATATCTTGTTATATATCAAAATATAGGTTTTTTAGGTCAAGGAATTCAAATTCTGAGCGAAAATTAGCATTAGACTAACCTGAAGCTAACCCCCCCGGGCTAGGTTGGTTTTCTGCAGGGCTTTAGAGCATTTACCTAACCTAACCTAGAAACTTACTTATATTTTTATAGGTTTTTTTTTAATAAACTGTGTCCATTAATGAGGACTTTATTTAAAACTAGCGGCTACGCCCCTAGAGGCCTCTAGGGGCACTTGAGAAGGGGGGAGTCAAATTTGATAACCCAATTTTTAGTAGCGAAGCTACTCTATAATTCACTTTGTCTGTCCGTTCGTCAGTCAGTCCGTCAGTCCGTAACGCTATGGGGTAAATGGGATTTAATAAAAAAAAATTTGGGGGGTAGGATTTTTATTTTTTTGTGGAGTTGGGGGTATCCCACCCTCCTAGAAAATAGTTATAAACCTTCCCAGGACCTATAAGAAGAACCCTGTTAAGGAGAATCCGATCGGTTCAGCGGTTAGCGAGTTCCTTCGGTACAAACACACAGACATCCTGTTACTTTTGTATAAGGATGATATAATATAATCCGCAGGGGTTAGCCTTAGGTCAGTCTAATGCTTAAAATAGCTCTGAATTTGAGTTTCTTGACCTAAAAAACCTATAATTGTATAATTGTATGACAACACATACTTTAGAAAAAATGCACTACAACTCTGGGCCACCCACCTAGCACGCTGGGGGCGGTCCCCAACTTGCTGGATTATCTAAAATAATGTCCTCATTAATAGACACAGTTTATTCAAGGAAAAAAAACAAAAAGAATAAGTAAGTTTCTAGGTTAGGTTAGGTAAAATGTACATAATCCCTGCGGGAAATCTACCTAGCCCGCAGGGTTTAGCTTCAGGTAAGTCTTATGCCAATTTTAGCTCTGAATTTGAGTTCCTTGACCTTAAAAACCTATATTTTGATATATAACAAGATATATATCAAAAATAATGCATTTAACCCCTGCGGGCCACCGACCTAGCCCGCTGGGGCTAGCTTCAGATTAGTCTTATGCTAATTCTAGCTCTTCGTTAATAGACACAGTTTATTCAAGAAAAAAAGCCTGTAAAAATATAGGGAAGTTTCTAGGTTAGGTTAGGTAAATGCTCTTAAGCCCTGCAGAAAACCAACCTAGCCCGGGGGGGTTAGCTTCAGGTTAGTCTAATGCTAATTTTCGCTCAGAATTTGAGTTCCTTGACCTAAAAAACCTATATTTTGATATATAACAAGATATATATTGGAAAAAATGCACCTAACCCCTGCGGGCCACCAACCTAGCACGCTGGGGCTAGCTCCAGATTAGTCTAATACTTATTTTAGCTCTGAATTTGAGTTCCTTGACCTAATAAACTTGTAATTTGATGTGTCACAACATGTATATTGGGAAAAATGCACTTAACCCCTGCGGGCCACCCACCTAGCCCCCTGGGGTCGGTCCCCAACTTGCTGAATCATCTTAAATAATGTCCTTATGAATAGATACAGTGTATTTAAGTTAAAACCCTAAGAAAACACAATTTAAGGTAAGTTTCCACATCAATATAGACCAAAAAAAGCCTAAAAACCCCATTTCCGCAGGGTTTTTCTTACCTAACCTAACCTAAAAATAAAAAATTTTGGATTTTTTTGCCATTTAGATGTTATACCTATAGGACTAGGCTTATATACCAAGTTTGAAGGGTCTAGCTCAATATTTAGACCATTTTGCTCACGGATTAAGAATAGATGTCATTACGCACCCCCCCCCCCTTTATCATCTTATTATAAAAAGCTTTCCGCGGATATAAAAATGAAAAATTGGATTATTTAAACCAGTTTTGTTAACCTCTAGGGGCTGAAACCTTATTCTAACAAACGGGTTTTAATTTATTGATTTTTATTTTAATACACGTGGAAAATTATCTGTAATACGATGCTATTAGATTTTTCGGTACGTCTAATAACCTGTTCTACTCCAGCGGATATTAATCGGTTTTGAAGCCATGCTGGATAGAATATTTTAATAAGTTATGGGGGATGTATGATAAATATTAATGGAGTGAAAATGAATCATTAAGGAGAGTGTCAAAAAGTAAATTAAACTGAATTGGTCTAGGTGTTTTTACAGTATAACTCCAAAACCCACACAAAAAAATATGTCCATCCACCCTCCAATTGGTTATCCCCTCTAAGACCCGCTTTAAATTTCACATTCGTTTATTACCTAACTTTTTTCTTTTAGAGTGGAAGAGCTAAGAAAATGGTATGATTATGTCATAAAGGTAAGCAAGCCTTTGTTCAAGTTTTGATTATCAATATCAATATACTTTGTATTTCCTAATCTTCATATACATACTAAAAAGAACTCACCTTTGCCATTATTAGAAGCTTGATTTCTGTGTGTGGAGGCATAATTTAAACTTGAACTATATCCCTGTGATACACTCCATTGACAATTTAGATGTCACTCGCATGTCCCTGGAGACTATGTAGAATTACAAGTTTCTATGACTTGTATGTCTTACAAGCGACTGCACTCTTAGCATCTAGGGGTTCTGTATCTGAACGGCAGGTAAGAGTAGAAAAATAGCCTAAAACTATCTGAAAACTCAAATCATTATACAAAATAACATAAAACCACCCCTGGACAAAGAAATATGCGAAGCTTATCAGAAAACTTACTATTTTATATAACAGGATGTACCCAGGATACAGCTTTTTGTATCTTTGTATAATTTATGACTTTGTGCTTTGCATATTGAACAACTGTTTATTTTTAAACTTGGCACTTTTATTATTTGATCATTTGATGATAGTTCAGGTATAATCCTAACATGAATATTATTATTGAAATCAAATTCACCTAGAAGCCACTATGAAGTCTTCCTTTGTAGGATTAAAATATATTTATATTCAGGGTGGTGGAAAAGATTCCAGAATTGATGAGATGAACACAGCTGGAACGTACAATTTGTACTGCAAACTTGTTGAATACACGGTCACTGAAAACGGACAACATTTATTAAGGTTTTGCAAATTTTAATTGTTTTATTCTTTAAAGGGAGTGTGAACGTAAAAATTTCTCATCTGATTATCAAATCTTAACATTTTCTAAGCACATTTCACTACACTGATCAACCAAAAACGTCCTATTAACAAAAATATCCAGGAATAATGCCTTGATTTTATGATATTTTGGGAGGGAAAAAGGAAAAAACAGGGAAAATCTGAACATTTTTATTTCTTATAATGTTTGTAGGGATATTTAACGTGTCATATATAGTTGAAACAATTTACTTTCTGTTAAGGATTTATTTTATGCTATAAAATTGCCAATTAGTTTTTTTTATAACGTAGTAATTAGGTAATAAAGACCTATTTTAAATTCGTATTATTAACAAAAAAATACCTCACTGTCTACAAAGGGTTTAATCTCATAGGTTATTTAAAATAATAATATCCTTTTTTATTGTGTTGGACAATAAATAACCCACTTTGGAGAATTAGTTTACACTTTTATCAGACTGTTCATAAAGAAATATTGCGTCTTTATTTTTTACAAATTTGTAATTAAAGGTGATTAGATAGATAGATTTATTATTCTTTTTAACATCAAACATATTTGAGTTTCTAAGATTTCTGGTACGTAATTGGTTACGGCGAAGCCATGTACCTTGAAAGGAACTTGGTAGCTTACTGTTTATAAAATCATACATAAATAATAATTTCAAATAATTAGCTGATTCATGTAAAGGAAGGACATTCATTTTTTTAAATAAAGGCATTGTGTGTGAGATGTGTTTCTTACTAAAAACAATTGTTATTGCCTTTTTTTGCAATTTAATTAATGGTTCCATAGTAGATTTAAGACCACAACTCCAGGCAGGTAAACAGTAAAGTAAATGACTATTTATAAGGTGGGTGAGAGATGGGCCATCTAAAGTTAATTGGATAATAATAAAAAACCTGTTTCTGGCATTGTTATTGTATTTGGTTTTCATTAAAAAATATTGCTTATTTTATCAATTTCTAAGTAACTATACATTGTTTTAAAGCAAGGATTATGTTAAAAGTCAGCTTAACCGTTAGGAAAAATCTAGAACTATGTGAAAAAGTTTAATTTTAGCTATAATGGGAGAAAAAAGCAATTTAATGCACATTTTATATAATACGGAAAATTTCTTCCTTTCCCTGTATCTTATAAAAATCGTCGGAAAAAGCCGTTTTTTAAGCAAACAAAAGCGCGCTTTGCTCAATCTGTGAGATATTATGAATGAGATGATGTTAAGATCTGATATTAAGATGAGAAAATTTACGTTCACAGTCCCTTTAATTAGCGGCTACGTCCTTAGGGAAATCTATTGGTAGGATGGTGGTACCTTCCCACAAAATAGTTATAAACCTTCCCAGGACCTATGAGCACCTTATCGTTATAGCGGTTAGGGAGATCCTTCAGTACAGACAAACAGACATCCTATTACTTTATTAGAAGGATAAAAAATTCAATACATAAATGTGTACAATTGTATTAGCTTGACCCAAAACGGTTAAAACTTAAAAAGCCTTTAAAGTAAATATATAGCAAAAAAAGTCGATAAAATATGACAATGCAAAGTTAAAATATTTATGATTTATTTAAGTCTTTATGCTATTGATTGGTGATACAGGTTTGTTTTTAGGAATACTTTGATTGTAGATTAATTCTCTATATTGTTATTCTATGGTTTACTATTTTGCTTGATTCTATATAATTTCGAGCGGCTACGCCCATAGAGGCCTCTAGTGGCCCTTGAGGTGGGGGAAGTCCAGTCATACAGTAGCACCATCTTTTTGGTATTTTTTTCTTGGGGCGATTTCTCACGGGAGGATAGTGGTACCGTCTCCCAAATAGCTGAAAACCTTCTCAGGACCTATGAGAAGCTACACTGTAAAGGAGAATCATATCTGTTCAGCGGTTAGCGAGATCCTTCGGTTTTATACAACCAGACATAAAAACAGACAGAGATCATTTTACTTTATTTTAGGATGATTAAAAGTGGCCGAATTTGCTTAAACAGCAAAACGCTGTGTCAAAGAAGAATTGAAAATGAATCCCAAAATAATATTTTTATGTTTAGGGTAGAGGATGGAACTATATCCTCAATATACAGTGTAGAACACCCAGATGAAGAAAGCCAGGTAGAATTAAACAGTACACATTCTTGTGTTATGCCTTTATTAATAAAATTTTTATTTCCACCAAAAAATTACTCTCCCCCCCCCCCCCTCCTCTTCCTAAAAAAAATAGATCATGATGTTTTTGTTATCCTCCATTTAAAACAACTTATTGGAATGTAGCCCCTATAAGATAGAGCGAATCTTGTATTGAACATTTTACGAAAACACAAAATTCCCCAAAGTTCAAGAATTCAATAAATAACTTTTAAAATAAAGTAAAATAATTGTAATTTTTAGGATGTGTTTGGAAACGACAAGAGTAGTATAGATATTTATCTAGTAGAGGAAAATATTATCAATAGAGTTGAAAATATGAGGGTAAACTTTAAAAAGATTAAGAAAACAAGGATGAAAATATCCATAAGTAGCAAAGCATAAATATTTAATATATTGTAAGTTAGATATTCTGAAAGAAACAAATTCATGAAAAATTAAGAATAAAGCTGCTTGTCCTTTTCATTTATATTCCTCAGAATTACGGGAAATTTAATTTTAATAACATTGTAATAGTAATATATCGCCCACTAAAATTTTGAAATCTGACCACAAACATCAAAGATATGTTGAAATTCGTTGTAAAAGACAAAAGCGACTAAAAAGCTGCCTATTTAAAAAGCAATTCGATTGCCATAGATTTTTAAAACTGAATTATGCTCCTTAATGATGGGTATGCTTTAGCGGTCTATCTTGAATAGGAGCCTAGAAAATCACGTTTCTCCTAAAATATTTTAGACGGATATTCGACCTAAAAGTATATGGAAAGTAACTTTAAAATGTTCTACATTATCATTGAAAATTAAGAATAAAATAAGAATGCCTGCATATTACTAGCCACGTGGGAAAAACCAACGATAAAATTGACAAAGTAGAGTAGAGTAACACCCCGTACAAAATGATTTTTATTTAGATTGAAAGTGGATTCTTTCTCTACCTAGAAAATATAGTTTGCACCGAATCAGATGCCATGCAAAGCCAAGATTTACTACCTCCTCTCAAAATTTTTAAGTAAGTGGCTGTTATAACATATGAATTTGGTTTTAATTTAATTCTCCCCACAACTAACTGTTACTAATAGTCATTAGGTCATAAAAATGCTGCCTAAACTGTCATCATTCAAGAAAAGAGTTGCTGAATATTTAGCCAACCAAAACTGATGACTGCTGCCCAGTAAACCTCTTGTTATAGCCCTATGTTTGGGCTCTCAAGAGTATTATCAATATAAACAAACAAAAGGTCAAATTCATAATAGTGGATACATCCCTGTACAACCCCCTGCATCACGCCTTTAAATCATTGAAATTTGAATACACATTAATTTATAACTTTATTTTAGGTTTACTCTAGACAGAGAAGGAAGAGTTACAATACCAAATACCCTATCAACCCAGGTATACCCAAAACCCAGTTTTAATTAATTTTTTTTATTAGGGATGACAATTTTCATGTAATCTGATGAAGTGATATTCGCAGCTGGAACAATAACCCCCTTTACCCCATCCCTTTCCCTCCTACTTTCTAAACAAAATGACCTATTAATGAGATCCATATTAGCAAGCTAAAATGTCGACAAATTTTCTCCGGTCAATATATCCACGTATATCCTATTTCAATTGTTTTATTTTAGTGTGTGACACTGAGAGAAAGATTAGGAGAAGACTTGAATACATCCCATGGTCAGGATTCCTATATCAACAGAGTCCTGGCCCTAGCTAAAGATGGAAAGAGTATCAGCCATTCAAGAATTACCATGTCGTAAGTTATTAATAGCGAAAATAATTTATAATTTTGTCGGTCTGTCCTTCAGTTAGTCTGTAATGCTTTAGAGAAATGTAATTTTTCTAGCTGCTATTCAAGATGGATAGCTTTTTTTTATGGATATCTCCAATACGAATGATCATCCAGTATGTATTTTACTTTGTCCGTCGGTTGGTCTGTAAGTCAGGCTTTAAAAGATGAATATTTTAAGATGCATGAAGATGTTTAATTATTTTTTTTTTTTTTTTATTAATTTTTATTCTATAATTTAACAATTACTCTTTGTATCACATTGTTCGTATTCCTATCCATGATATTTGTGCTACTTTTGGATGTTGTCATTCTTGTTTTTTGAACATTTTTTTGTTTTGTTTTTAGTCTTCCTTAATTGAGCTGTAATTACACTCATCCATTTCATCTTCAATCAGAGGGAGTGGACAATGGCACTAAAATTGAATACATATATTTTTATTGCAGGTCGACATTGAGCCAGGATTCCGCCAGAAAAACCTCCCCTGACAAAGAGAACAAATCCAGCCAAACGCCACCCAAGACTCGGACAGCAAGCCAAGCAGTACAAACATATCAGGACTTGGACAGATTGCCAACTAAACGTGGCCTTTGCTTTGATAATGACGAGTCAAATCCTCAGAATAAAAGAAGAAAACAAAATGTAGGGGAGCAGGAAGAAATAAGAACAAGCACTGACAATGTTAGACCCGGTGAAGCTAATACCGCAGCTGTAGCAGGTAGAGCCAAGGGATTTCTGGACGAAAGTGCGTCACCGGCCAAATCCAAGTCAACTGACGAATCCTCTGTCCTTCCACCAGGTAAATCATTATAAACTAGCGGCTACGCCCCTACAGCCGATTTCGAATGAGAATCAAAACAAACTTTAAGATGTTAAGCGATTTGAAAAAATATCATCAAATGTTATGTTGAGTTCAAAGTGTCAATTAAAAAAATCACGACAAATGAAATCATCATCAAATGCTGTAAAATATAAAAATGTTTACATGCTACAATTTACCAACCCGTTTGTTTAATATTCACTTACATTAACGTCCTTTTTCTATTCCTGTTAAAATAATAATATCATGAATGAACAGATTATCATAAGAGCTGTAATTAAAGTTTTTAAATGTATTGTTTAGATCCTACAAATACTCTTCTTATCCTAAATTTAAAAGAAAATGCACAAAAAAATTAATTTTAGGTCAGTGGTCTTATCAAAGAGGCCTAAGGAGAACTCCAATTGAGGGAGACTCGAGTACAACAACATCCAAAGAAACCACATCTGCCCAATCCAATTCTGGTCAAAGTAACACTGGCAATAAGATTAATCCGGATATTCTTGACAAATCTGACCAACATGAAACTGTAGTTGACAATGTTTCTCCCATAGTTTCTGACTTGGAAGATGACGGACAAGAACAACCGAAAAATGTAAATGAAGATGGTATTGAATTTAGAGAATCTTGTTTGCCCCTGGTACCCTACACACAATCACAATGGACTGATACTGAGTAAGTTGTATTAATTTTTTAATTTTTTGAGAAATACTCCAGGACTTTTAGAATTTGGTTTCTTTGAAGTTAGGTAGTTATCTTTGGAGAAAAAAATTATTCTTTATTGTGTTCAGGAGGCATGGAGGGGTTTGTTTTCCTGGAGTCATATCACTTAGAATTATTCACTAACTTCTTCCACACATCTCACCCCCCCCCCCCCTCCTCCCTCATAAAAATATATATATTAAACACATACACATTCTTTTTGTAGGACATGCACCACACATTGTTTACAATTTAATATATTTCTAGAAGCCAACAGTTTCAAACACCACCTACCTCACCTAATGATGAAACAACTTCGCCTCGTCCAACAAAATCTCCTCCCCTCACCACCACTACAAGTCAAGATGCAAACTTAATTGTATTAGAGACATCTGATAAACCCGCAGTAAAAAAGTTATTTCCAAGACGGGGTAGGAGTAGATTTAATCTTACTAGTGATTCAGATTCAGACTCTACGAATGAAAATTCCAGCCCTAAAAAAAGAACACCATTAATAGTTTCATCTGTCAAAAAATCCGTAAGAACTCTTTCAACAACCGTCAATACTTCATTTTCGAGCACAGTTTTGACAGTATCCCAAGCGTCACGAGAGTTAGTATCACCTACAGAATCAACATCACATGAAGGAGTATCATCTCCAGCCTCTGTTTATTCCTCCGCTCCAGAAGGACCAGCGCCACCAGTATTATCACCAAGAGACTCTTCAGTCACATCTCCCAGCTCATATCAGACAGTAAAATCCTCACCTGCAAGATCAAATGTACAGTCTCCAAATAACCTACCATCAGTAGGTAGCGGTTGCGTATCGCCATTGTCGGAAACCTGCTCTCAATCATCCTATCATACAGTCATTTCAACACAAGAACACCAAAACGAACAAACACTTGTTGATAGTGAGGATACTTTAAATGATTCTGATGTGTCGCTAAAATTAAGAACACCTCAAGATAAAACCAATGAAAATCTTACCTTTGTAGTTCCCGAAAGAGCCAAAACTCCACGGACATCAACAGACTCAGCCGGAGAATCGAATGAAACCGGTGGTGGCATGTTTTCAATCATTTGGAAAATGCTTACACCCCACAAAAATACTGAAAATAAAGGTAAAGAATCAGAAATGGAAACAAATGACGACACTGAGAATGCAGCCAGTGAAAGTGGAACAGATCATGACGAAACTAAAGATACTACAAATGCCAATGAACCTGAAACGTTGCAGCCAACAGTTGGGACAAGCAAGACAACTGCGCGGCGGCGAAGATCATCAATGTATGATGTCCCTAAAACGTTCAAAGAGGGTGACAATTTGAATATAGCCAGGTAATTTTCAATAAATTTACACTGCAACTTGAAAGAAAACAAGAATTAAACTCCAGGGAGGGAGGGGACGTTGGACTGTATATTACACTTGTCCCTAAAGTTTTATAATAACGTTTTTTATTCGTTGGCTTTGCATCTTTGGGAACTTATTTGAATTTTGATTGTCCAAACGTTTCAACCCAGGGAGTAAGGGAGGGGACAATGGATCGAGTATTCAATTTTTAGGAGTCTCAGACTTTGGGGACTGGCTTAAAGGGAATGTGCAAGAATTTAGCAGTTTCTGACTGAGTTTGGGGACTTGCGCATAGAATGCCGCTACTCGTTATGTATGTTTTGAATATTGCAGACGGGGAGAAGGGATAAGGGAAGTGGGGGGAAGGGAAATAAACACTCGTTGTGTTAGTTTGGAATGTAGCAGACGGGGAGAAGGAAGAAGGGAGGTGGGGGCAAGGGGCAAGGGAAATAAACAGAATAAAAAGGGGCAGTCATATTCTTGCTAGCAGCTGGCCGGGTCCAACAATCTTTTAATATAAACACACACCAAAAAACCTCAATATATTTCATCAAAAACAAGTTGTGATTTCACTTTACATGACGCTATGGAAATCTATTATTCAATTAACAATCCCTTTATAATTTCCTACAAATTTATTGGATTAAACTGGATTTCATGCCCTTTCTTTGATAACTCTTATATTGAATTAATTGCCCATTGTCCCCTCCCTTACTCCCTGGTTTCAACCACTAATTGTAATCTGAAGAAAGAGTAATTTTTGTTGTTTTATCTTTACATCAATTTATCGGCCATTGTCTTATACCTTTAGATCCCTGATTTAACTCACATAAAAAATTCTTGCCCTTTTGTTCCAATTTTTAATCACTAGGTAGGTAAAAATTGTTTGATTAACCTAGGCGAATTCTGAAAATAACAAGTCCTTGCTTTGAAAACGACGAAGAAATTCCGCAGAAATTTTGTGCAGAATTAAAGAATGAAAAAAATGTTGGTCCTTTTATTCTTATTTGCAGGTAAATCGGATTTTCAATATTTATTTATCACTTTGTATTATAGACAACTTTCCGCGGATATAAAAATGCTAAATAATAAGATAAAAACCAGTTTTTTTTAGACACAAGGGGCTAGAGGCACATGCGAACAAAACTGTTATTGAAATCATGATTTTTAGTCTAATATTCGTCAGGGGTGTATATTCTGCATGGGATCCCCTGCTCAGGGGGGGGGGGGGGAAATAAAAAATAAGTGGTTGGAGGGAAAAAAATGTAAAAATTAAGAAAACTGAAAACATTTTTTCCATTTCGCCCCCCTCCTTGGTTAAAAAAACTAAAAAAATGTGTGGTAGGAGGGATAAAATAAATAAAATATAGAGTTCTTTAAATATTTTTCTATTTCCCCCCCTACTTTTTAAGAAAAATGTAGGGGGGAAAAAAAAAAAAATTTGTAGCAGGGGAAAAAAAATAAATCTTGTGCAGAATATACACCCCTGATATTCGTAGAAAACAGTCTATGATATGATACAATCCATAATATTTCAGTATCGCTGAGAACCGGGTCTAATCCGGGGGGGGGGGGGTAATCATCATTTTATCCAAACCCCTTGGACTTTCCTGGGTTTTTGGGTTTTAGTTTAGCTTATTTGATACTTTTCTTTCCAAGACTTCATAACGCGCAGTTCTTCCCACTTCCTTATTGTACCCCCTTATATCAACTACAATATAAGCCTGATATTAGCGTTCTAATCTCATCTTTTTAAAGTCTGAAACACATAACTTTCCTGGGTCTTGGTATTTTTTACCCATACTTTACTTACTTTATTTACTTTTTGAGTTCAGAAATGTTTTTCTCATTTAGAATAAAAGAAATAAGTTTCCCATATGGGGATGAAGCCACTATGTGTCAAATATGTGGGGGTATACACCCCCTCCAGGCCCTGAGGAAAGGAAAGAAAATGATGAGATGTACTGAATGTGAACAAGGAAAACCTGGGGATATCAAGAAAATAATGTTCTTCAAGATTGAGGTAGCATTTTTTGACTGAAGTAAAAAAAACGATGTTGTACTTTTTGGAACTAATGAATTGACATCTTATTATATAAAGTTTTAAGGTTTTTTGTCTGACCGTAATAAGATCTCAATAACCACTGAAAATAAAAAAATATAAACAAAACTAAAACCCAAGACAGTTTGACATGGATAAAATCTGCAATATAAACAATAACATATAACATACAAACCAATATTATTCTAACATATAATAAAGACAGTATTCATAAAGGCATAACTAATCATAAGGAAGGACAAATGAACAAAAACTCTTGTAGAGTGTCAGAACTTCATAGGGAAAACATCAATTTGTAATTCTAAACAAAATTGTACATAAATCCACGAGCGAGAGCAAGTGATTCTAAGAACCTTCCAGCATTGATCCATAGTATTTTTTTTAGTGAATATACTAGGTTTATGTTCAATATTTGGTTTATTGACTAAAAAGTTAGGTTTCACCATGGTTTTATATAAAACAAACTTTAAAATGTAAAGCATTTTTTAATGCAATATCATAAAATGTTTTGATGAGTTCAAACAGTTTTTTTAAAAGCTTTGACACAAAAGTATATTATTTTGATTAAAATTAAATGTATATTTAGAAAAAGGGTTGGTAACTTGTAATAATGTGAACAGTTTAATTAAAGTACTTTTGCAATATACAGCACTTGATGCTTTTCTGCCGTGTCATTTTATTTTGTCCTGTGAACTCAACAAAGCATTTGATGATATTGCATCAAAAACTATTTACATTTCAAAGTTTTTTCATATAAAACCATGGTAAAACCCAATTTTTTTAGTTGATAAACTAAATATTGAACATAAACCTAGTATATTAACTAAAAAAATACTATGGATCAATGATGGAAGGTGCTTAGAATCACATGCTCTCGTTCGTAGATAGTTCCCCGTGTTGCAAAATTGTGTAAATACAGGATACCATCAAAGGACAAACTTTTATTTTTAGGATTTAATTATAGAGATGCCATGCTTACAATATTTTACCCTGTTGTCCTAGGAATCATTAAATATTTATTTAGGTTGAAGACCACACGGAATCATTAGAATTGACAGTGAAGGGTGAGCAAGCTCTTCAGTTTTGTGGTGATCAATTTAGGTGAATTATTTCAATGGATAGAGTATACGTGGATATTGTGACAGGGGAAAATTGTTGTCAATTTAGGGTGCTAACATTATCTATTAGTCAGTTCGTTCATCCAGTAGGCGGGAGGGAATAGGACAAAAGTGGTGGATGGGGGTATCGTTATTTTAGCCAGCTGTAAGTATTACTTCATCAGAGTTTATGAAAATCTGGTGCAACATCCAAGTAATAATCTATCGATTAATATGAGTATTAAATTGACTTATATCAATGTATTCTGTATTTTATACTTGATTTATTTTAGACAATCGACCGACAGCTACTTTTCTGACCTAAAAGACAGCCTTGTAGAGGTTGGAATTCTCAAAGATGAATCAGACTATGTTGTCAGACAATCAACACCCAATTTTGAGGCGTGGAAGAAGGATAACCTGTATGATCACATGTATCAGGATGGCAGCCCATCTAAGCTCACCATAATAACTGATGATGAAGATTGAGGAAGTTACAAGTGTACAGGGGCTGTGATTCAGACAGTTAATTCTATTTGTAAATGAAAAAATTATCTAGATATTTTGTTAGCGTAGAATTGGCGTAAAACTTGTTTTTTTTTATGTAGCTGAAGAGAAGTGGATAAGAAGGGAGAAAAAAGTGAAGAGGGGTGTGGGGAAACTTTTACTTAGAGTTAGAGTTGTTTGTCTAAATCACAATCCCTAGTCCCTCCAATTATAAAGTTTAAAAAACATTCTGATTTATGAAATAATGTTTTTGTTAGCATTTACTATGTGAGAAAATATAGACCAACACAAACTCTAAAATAACCTGAATATGTTCAAAACAAATTGCAATTTAAACTTCTTGTTTATCTTCTCTAAATCTCTTTCTTTTTTTATATACTGTGCTAAAAATCCTCCTTATTTACCTATTGGATTAAACTTCTATAAAAATGTGAAATGTTAATATATGTATATGACATAAAAATTGCACACATAAACTTGCTGCCTACTTTTGAAAAACTAATATATTTAAATTATATGTATTTAATTATGTGATTTTAAGGGGGGGGGGGAAGTTTTGCCACTTTCGCGTAATCCGTGATTATTAGGCTAGGTATTGATGTGAGACTAAAGGTTATTTGGGATAAAAGTTTACTTTTGGGTAGTACTTCACGTATATTTAATCATTTTTTGGATAGGTCTCCAGGTTCAGGTGCTGCAGGCTGGAAGGTGGTTTCTGGACAGGTAAAAAAAATTTAAAATTTTTGTTTGAAGAGTTAGAGATCAAATTATTAAACAAAATATGCATCTTTATGGATATTATTGAAATATCAGAAGAAAAAATTAAAATCGGCCTCCGGTTCAAGTACTGCAGGCCTCCAGGTCCACTCTGGAACGGTAAAAAAACAAGTTTTTTATTTGAAGAGTTAGAGGTCAACTTATAAAACAGAATATGCATATTTTTTGATATTATTGACATATTTGAAGAAAACATTAAAATTGGCCTCTAGGTTCAGGTGCTGCAGGCCTCCAGGTCCACTCTGGACAGGTAAAAAACAAGTTTTTTTATTTGAAGAGTTAGAGGTCAACTTATAAAACAGAATATGCATATTTTTTGATATTATTGACATATTTGAAGAAAAAATTAAAATCGGCCTCCGGTTCAAGTACTGCAGGCCTCCAGGTCCACTCTGGAACGGTAAAAAAACAAGTTTTTTATTTGAAGAGTTAGAGGTCAACTTATATAACAGAATATGCATCTTTTTGTTATTATTGACATATAAGAAGAAAAAATTAAAATCGACCTTCAGGTTCAGGTGCTGCAGGCCTCCAGGTCCACTCTGGACAGGTAAAAAACAAATTTTTTATTTGAAGAGTTAGAGGTCAACTTAAAAAACAGAACATGCATATTTTTTTATATTATGGACATATTTGAAGAAAAAATCAAAATAGGCCTCCAGGTTCAGGTGCTGCAGGCCTCCAGGTCGGGTAAAAAAATAAAAAAAAATATTTGAAGAGTTAGAGGTCAACTTATAAAACAGAATATGCATTTTTTTGTTATAATTGACATATTTGAAGAAAAAATTAAAATTGGCCTCCAGGTTCACGTGCTGCAGGCCTCCAGGTGCACTCTGGGCAGGTAAAAAAATCAAATTTTTTATTTGGTGAGTTAGAGGTCAGTTTTTAAAACAACATTAGCATCTTTTTAGATGTTACATGTATATTTGAAGAAAAAAAATAAAATTGGCGTCCAGGTTCAGGTGCTGCAGGCTTCCAGGTGAACTTTAGAGACTATTTTCAGGTATATTTCCTATTTATTTGATTTCCCCCCTACTTTTTGTTCTATTCTATATTTATTTAAACCTGGTAGTTATCATATTCAATGAAACTTTTTGATGGATCCCAAAGACCGCTGTTGGTCATTGGCCAGGTAAATATCCAGGTAATTTTTGAATTTAGAGGAAAGGTATGTATTTAAAAAATGGTTGAAATAAGATAATATAGTAAAATTAATCATTTAATCATTAAATGTGTGTCCAGACAGGCTCCAGGTCCTTAAATTTCACTATATTATTATATTTTAAGTTTTAAACTTATTCTATTTCGAAATCTTTCTTCTAAATTCCAAAATAACCATTTGAGATATTCACCTAGCCGGCAACAACCAGCGTTCACCAGGATCCAGGTGAAAGTGTCACTGTCCATATAAAAAAAGCAAAAATACCTGAAAATGAAAGCCTGCAGCACCTAAACTTTAAGGCCGATTTTAATTTTATCTTCAAGTATATTTATTATATCCAAAACAATGCATATATTGTTTTATAAGTTGACCTGTAACTTTCCAGATAAAAAGACTTAATTTATACCTGTCAAGAGTTGACCTGGAGACCTGCAGGATCTGAACATGGAGTCCGATTTTAATTTTTTCTTCAAATATGTCAATAATATAAAAAAAAAAGCATATTCTGTTTTATAAGTTGACCTCTAACTCTTCAAATAATTTATTTTTATTTTTTACCTTTCCAGAGTGGACCTAGAGGCCTACAGCACCTGAACCTTTAGGCCGATTTTAATTTTTTCATCAAGTATGTCAATAATATAAAAAAATATGCATATTCTGTTTTATAAGTTGACCTCTAACTCTTCAAATAAAAAAAACTTGTTTTTTTTACTTGTCCAGAGTAGACCTGGAGGTCTGCAGCACCTGAACCTGGAGACAGATTTAAATTTTTTTCTTCAAATATGTCAATAACGTCAAAAAAGATGCATATTCTGTTTTTTAAGTAATCCTCTAACTCTTTAAATAAAAATTTTAATTTTTTACATGTCCAGAGTGGACCTGGAGGCCTGCAGCACCTGAACCTGGGGGCTGATTTAAATTTTTTCTTCAAAAATGTCAATAATACAAAAAAAGATGCATATTCTGTTTTATAAGTTGACCTCTAACTCTTCAAATAAAAAAATTGATTTTTTTACCTGTCCAGAGTGGACCTGGAGGCCAGCAGCACCTTAACCTGGAGGCCGATTTTAATGTTTTCTTCAAATATGTCAATAATATCAAAAAATATGCATATTCTGTTTTATAAGTTGACCTCTAACTCTTCAAATAAAAAACTTGTTTTTTTTACCTGTCCAGAGTGGACCTGGAGGCCTGCAGCACCTAAACCTGGAGGCCGATTTTAATTTTTTCTTCAAATATGTCAATAATATCAAAAAATATGCATATTCTGTTTTATAAGTTGACCTCTAATTCTTCAAATAAAAAACTTGTTTTTTTACCTGTCCAGAGTGGACCTGGAGGCCTGCAGCACTTGAACCTGGAGGCCGATTTTCATTTTTTCTTCAAAAATGTCAATAATATAAAAAAAGATGCATATTCTGTTTAATAAGTTGACCTCTAACTCATCAAATAAAAAATTTTATTTTTACCTCTCCAGAGTTGACCTGGAGGCCTGCAGCACCTGAACCTGGAGGCCGATTTTAATTTTTTCTTCTTATATGTCAATAATATCCTTAAAGATGCATATTTTGTTTAATAATTTGATCTCTAACTCTTCAAACAAAAATTTTAATTTTTTTTTACCTGTCCAGAAACCACCTTCCAGCCTGCAGCACCTGAACCTGGAGACCTATCCAAAAAATGATTAAATATAAATATACGTGAAGTACTACCCAAAAGTAAACTTTTATCCCAAATAACCTATAGTCTCACATCAATACCTAGCCTAATAATCACGGATTACGCGAAAGTGGCAAAACTTCCCCCCCCCCCTTACAAAAATTGAAATCCCAATAGTATGCATTTTAATTTGAAATTATTTGAAAATTGAATTTATAACTATGTTCAAAGAAAAAAAATAAGTGCCTATGTAATATACTGTGTTCTAAGTCTAGCGTATAGTAATTAAATAACGCTCAAATATTTTAATGGGCATTCAATACGCTTATAAAGGTTTGATATTTAAACAAAGAATTTTGATTTCTTCGGATTTAAAAATTATAATTATGTAATGTATTTTTGTAATTCATAACGCATTTTGACATTTGAATTTTGATAATATTTCAGGAAAAAATGCCAGGTCTTTTAGAGGCTAATACAGGGCAACGAGTCATTTTCTTGCCTGAAGATGCTCTTAAATCTGTGGATGCAAAGAGTACATCCATGAAGGAGGAGGATGCAAAGAGTACAGTTAGAATTATTAAGCTGCCAAGAAAAGGGAATGGATATATAATATACGTGGATATGATTACAGGGGAAAAAATATCGTCAATTTGGGTTGCTAATATTTAACTAATTTTTTAGTTAGTTCGATCATCTAGTTGGAGGTGAGGTGATGGGGGGTATCATTATTTTAGCCTGATGCGAGTTTCACTTTATTAGAGAACATGAAAATCTTATGTAACATCCAAGAAATAATATATCCATTGAAAAGGAAGTCCTGCTTTGTTTTTGGTTAATTCAGAAACCAAGAAGATGTACGAGTTGATGTGCTTTGGTGAGCCAAATAGATCTTGGTTTATTGGTAAGTTAAAAAGAAAATAGGAAATTCAGAGAAGGCGAGGACCAAAACTTCAAAATTACCGATCCCAATAGCTCTCCTACCTCGCTGGATTACTTATTGATCGCATCATGTTATATACAGCTCTCAGCGATTATAAAATTTAAAGAATAAAAGAATAAAACGGGTATTAATTTTGTTGTTTTTATTTTCATTTTCGTGGAAAATGTTTTATAATTCTATACATGATTTTTCAGTATAGCTGAGAACCGGTTATCATCCAGCGAATATTAATCCTACTTGAAAAGTAAATACCCCACCATTTTATCTACCAAAGTGTTTATCTCTGCATTTATTTATATAGGAGATTTAGTTTTGGAGGATGGTTCTGTAATTGTGTCCACACCAGTCAATCCTGTTTTCATCATACTTCCTTATCTTATCAAGTAAGTGGTATTCGAACAACTTTTACAAATAACCGGCTTTGCTACAATAGAATCAAGGGGGGGGGGGTGGAGTTCTGACAAATTTGCGTAAACCTGGTATATTGGGTTTATCTTTGGACTGAGAGGATAGGTTATTAGGGATAAAATCATTCTTATATGATGAATTTTACCAAGTTTTAAGATTTTTTAGATAGGCCTCCAGGTGGTCTCTGCACAGGTAAAAATGAAAAAAAAATTTTTGAGAGTTAGAGGTCAGCTTATGAAACAAAATATGCATGTATTTTCTTCAAATATGTTAAGAACATTCAAAAAGATGCATATTTTCTTTTGTAAGTTGACCTCTAACTCTTCAAAAAAAAAATTTATTTTATTTTTACCTGTACAGAGACCACCTGGAGGCCTATCCAAAAAATCTTAAAACTTGGGAAAATTCATCTTATAAGAGTGATTTTATCCCTAATAACCTATCCTCTCAGTCCAAAGATAAAGCCTAGGATTAGATCTTATGCCCTTGTCAGATTTGTTCTTAGGTTAGGCTTATTGTAAGACTAGGTCTTTGGATTAAGCCTGGTTCAATTATATCTTTTGTAGTAATGTCATATTTTAAACTTATTGACCTTCGTTCATTGTTTATATTTGATAAAATGGTTAGGACAAATATTTATTTCATTTAACTCTTTTATTAAGGGCTGAAAGAAATGTTCCTTTAGAAAATCTGTTGGAGGACTCTGAATATCCAAATCTTTATGAAATTGCCAGGTAGTAAGATTACTGGTTTTTGACATTGGGCTGATTATTCCCCTAATCCCTTTATAATAACGCTTACTTTTTCGTTGGCTTAACCACTAATTGTAGTGCACAGAAGGGGTAAGTTTGTGTAGTGAAGATTACAAGTTCTTGATGTTTATAAAAAAATAGGACACCTCATAGTCAATAAAATATTCCAAGTCTTAATTGAACTTTGATGGAAACTCTGAACTTTAATTGTCCGTTCCCTTTATGAAATTTAACTTAAGCTTACCTAACCTTTTTCTCACTCTGTAATAAAAGAATTACCATAGACTACTATTTAATCGACAATCAGTGGTGTGGACAGGGTTTTGTTAGAAGGAGCACTAAAAAAATGTTGACACTCTTAAAAGAACTTGGTGAGGGGAATTTGATACAGACTTATTGCCAGGGTGAAGGGGTGATATATGATTGGTAAATTGACCCACGATTTGTTTTCACACACTTCTTATTATTTAAGGAGTGTGTGACTTTTAAAAATTGACACTCATCTTGATTTTTTCAAGGGGGACGGGGGGGGGGGGGGTATATCCCCCTTTTGCTGCCATTACATAAAACATGTATATTTTTAGTTTGAGTGATGGACTGGCACATGTTGCCAAACAGCTGGGGGATCCAGAGCTAAATGTCTGGAAGTATGACCAAGATAAATGCTTGAACTGGCTACAAGTAAGATTTGACATAAGATGAAATTTAAAAAGGGAGGTTGTCAAATAAATTCGGCCTCCCATTTGTTGGCTTAAAAACTCTGGGTATTTAAAATGGATTTTTCTTTCCCCTAGGGTCTTAATTGTAAGATTTTTGAAATATTTATAAAATTTTAATTCTATTTAAATTAATGAATTTTTTTGTCCATGGAAATAAAGAATGAGGCGATAGCTCATCCTTTTTCCTTGCCAAACAGTTGTGATTAGAAATGGTAGTTTCTCACTGCTAGTTGAAATCTAGCTGACCGTTATAGCTTGATATATTATCAGGAACGAGTGGAGAAAGTGAAAAGTGTGTTAGATGCACAGAAGATTGACCTTAGTGGTGGGGCTACTTCTCTGATATACCAAGCCAATGTCAAGGCATCCTCAGGTAAAACAAAAATAACATCAAATATAGTAACAGGATCTTTGTGTGTGTGTCTGAGTGTACAGATTTATCTCTAGATCCACTGATTCTCCTTTACAGTGTAGCTTCTCATAGGTCCGGGGAATTTTTATAACTATTTTGGGGAAGGTACCACCACCCTCCTAAAAGAAAAAGCCACTAGAGGCCTCTAGGGGCGTAGCCGCAAGTTATTTCATCTAGAGGTATATAATGAAATTATATTTTTAGTAAAGATTTTATCACAAATATATATTTTAGTTGAGTATACAAGATATGCATTGGGTATCGTCAGCGAATATCTGCCCCAGGAACTGGCCGACTCATTGGCCGCCAAGTTGAACCTACCAGAGCCGGAGAAACCTGCGGCCAAACGACAGTCTGAGGGTAGGCCAGGTGGTAATGAGCCTCCTAATAAGAAAATCAAGCATGAAGGTAAAATTTTCTGCGGATATTAAAAACATTTAAGTTTAATCGGGGATAACAAAACGGGTAATAATTTTATGATTTATTTTATTATTCGTAGAAAACTAGCTATATTATGATACGATACATAATTTTTCAGTATTACTTTGAACCGGTTTTAATCCAGTAGATATCAATACGTTTCGAAGCCACAATGGAAAATATTTTAAGAATCATTAGAATCAGGACCCCTGGCTCCCCATTGATATTGACAGAAGAAAATTTGCCGTCAATTTAGCATGTTAATATTGAACTCATTTATTGGTCAGCTCGTTCATCCAGTAGGAGGGGATGAGGTAAAGGGGTTCGATGGAGATATCGTTATTTAGCCAGCTGCGAATATTGCTTTAAGAAAATCTGATTAACATCCTATTAATAATCAATTGTTATAGAATAACTTCGTTATAAAAACTTAATATTTTTGTCAGGACCAACTGAAGACTATACAAAGAACGGAAAGAAAGATAAGAACAAGGAAGCTGAACTGAATGCGAAGCAGAAAGCGCTGGCCAAATCAGCAGAGGGAACTAAAAGCATTATGTCCTTCTTTAAAAAGAAATAATAGATCTATAATATACCTACACCCTGAAATATTATATTTTAATAAAAAAATGAAAACAAAATATATGAGTATAATTATTAAATTAAAACAAATTATTATTTCATAAACATTTGTATATCTATTCAATTCTGTTTAAAATTCCAATTACCATTGATATTTGACTTATTACGCTTAAATACTGTGATTCTTTACTCATTAATGATATGTAACTTATTTTCAAAGATTTTTAAGTCCTAGATTTTTATTATTTTGTTTAACAAATAAAAACATTTTTTTTATTTTATACCAAAAAGTAATTCAAAAGTTAAGGGGATGGGGCATAATATCTTAATTTAGGAACCTTTTTTCCACCTAGTATTTAGTATTAATCTAATTTTGATTATGATAAAATTAATTTTATAATTTATGAATATTTTTTTTATGCCCTATCCCATTTACCCTTAATATTTTCAGATGTCCATATCTCCGCGGACCCCCCACCTGCCCCACATGCCACAGTCCTCCCCCATTCTGGATGAGGCACTGCGCAGGAAAATTTGCCCTACTGTAATGGATATAAGAAATGCGTGGATATATTGATAGGGGAAAATTTGTCGTCAATTTAGCTTATTAATATGGATCTCATTTGATCAGTTTGTTCATCCAGTAGCATCCCCATCCCTTCTTTTGTAAGAGTGAACTTTTCCATTACAAGTATTGCAATATATAATCAGGCGCCAGATATTCACAGCTGGCCAGGCTATGGGTCAGAGAGCAGCTGTACTCCTCCTGGTTTGCACGGCTGCTTTGTTGGACGCCAACTATGGATTCTTGATGAAGTTGCTTCTTCCAAAACCTATTTACACCTTAGGAATGCCAAGATATTTTCAGATTTTCTATTTATACTAATGTTTTATTTTCAAAAATCTATAGGTATATTGTTTTATTAAAACACATTGGCTTCGCTCCTAGCCTCGAGTTTTCTCAAATTTTTATGAGATTAATTAATAAAGAAATATCATGGCAAATAAATTACAGGCTTAATCCTGTATATGGCAGAGATGATTATTTTTGCCTTCTCCTTGACTCATCTTATAGGTATAAATTTTATTTTTATATCATATGCTTCTTTTAATTCTTAATAGACTTATTAGAATAAAATTAACGGGTTGAATAGGAAAATCCGACAGATAAAATCCACGGATTTAGTTATTATTGAAGTTTTTTTAATCCGTTTCTTTTTTGTCAGCTTTTAATAATATATTTACCAGAGTAACATGATGTCTTTGTGTCTGTTTGTATATTATAGTCGCTGAATCGATATGGTTCCCCTTAACAGTGTAGCTTTTCTTGGGCCAGCTTGGGTACCATCACTCTACCAAGATAAAAACTTACACTCCCCCCCCCAAATTTTTTTTTTATGTTTCTTTCTGAAGTGGGATGTGGGGTTAACATCATTTCTACCCCTTCCCTAGAGTTCTCTAGAGGCATAGCCGCTAGTCATAAATAAAACTATTGTAATGTGTAATTGTTCATCTCGCAAGGATTAGAACACGATGTTTAATTTGCAGGTATGTGTTGGAGAATGGTATCCCCTCTATACACCTCTCCTCTTCCATTATCCGAGTATCAATACCGGTTGCTACGTCTTCACCCCGACACTCCAGGGTTTACCAAGAGCCCTGTCAAAGAGGAAAAGTATCCTAATCCGTTCAGCCCCCTGCCTGGAAGTTTGATCCAGCCACCTGCTGGCACTGGCCACAGTGGACAACCTCCATCTCCTGCACAGGTAAGACAGAGAACAAGGACAAAATACATAAATAGAGAAACTGGGTTTATTTTTGCTTTTTAGAATTTTACTGTCTTTGATTTAATTTACAAACAAACTAAGATACTAATGTTATATCAACAATATGGCCAGTGACACTGGTTATTTGACAACGATTTTTTAAAAAAAAACTTGTCGTATTCATTCGAAACCGAAACCGTATCCATACGAAAAAACTATGTCTAGCATCGTTTTATATCCGCAGAAATCTGTCAATAATACTATGCGATGAATAACTATTCTTTACTCTAGAGTGTAACCCCAGTAAACACGTCATGCAATAGTTGGATGTCTTCAAGTACACCAGGTTCAGGTATGACACTAAAATTGACGGATCATGAAAAGTTTCAGGTTTCTTCGTATTTTCAGAGTATCTTTTCTCCTATTTCTAGCGCCTGCGGGGGCTGTAACTAACACTGCGGGGCAATCATTAACATTTACCTAAGCTAACTTTAAATAACCTTATCAAAAACTACTGTTAAAATACGACGAAACTCGCTACTTCGTTTCCATTACATTATCCAAATTGGCTAATTATCAATAAATGTGAGTTAATCTAGAAAGTATGACTAGTTTAATGATACATTTTCCTATCTCTCAATAAGTGATTTATTATTATAAAAATATCAACATTAAGATATTATAACTCTTATGACTTCTTTAATGATATTGCTATATTTTTCATAAATCATATGACAAATTCGGTTTATTTCAACATTTAAACGAATCATGTTGAATTTGAATTTGTCTTTCAAAAGCTTTATTAAACGTTATGCCATTTTTAGCGTTAAAACTCTGTAATTATACCACAGAATTTTATTTTTAAAGATTTGTTTTAATTCTTTATTATTTAGTTGGAATTGGTGGGACCCCTGGCTCTGGTAAACCTGGCACACCTGGATCTGGAGGCTCTCCTCTAAATACTTCCACCAACCTTAGAAGGGACCATTTTGCAGGTGAATCAATATTCTTTGTTTTACATTTTTTGATATATTTTTATGTTATAGTAGTTTTTCATCATTCCAAGTACCTACAGCACTGGGACGTACAAGCTTTTTTTTGGGGGGGGAGGGGGAAATCTGATGTATTTATTTATTTTTATTTTAAAGGAGTTAAATTGAGGGGTTTGAGGGGGGCAAACATCCCCTTCCCTCCAACCATTGGACGTCTATGATAAAGCATCATCATTTACCAAACTCTGCCTCCAATAATTTGATCTACCAAAGGAGAAATTTTTATAAATCTTAGTTTTTTGAAAATTATTTACAGTCATATCCCTGGTTTTAATCCTTCGTTTTTTATTTTCAGTCTTATTTACCTACAGTCTTATCCCTGGTTTTAATCCTTCGTTTTTTTATTTTCAGGATATGATTCTCCTATAACTGACGAACTGCAATTGTCTGAATACTTGTCTGACTATTCTGCATGGGAGTCCAGCTACCTGGCCAGTCCTGACCGTCTGGATGACTCGGGCAGTGTTTCCAGCCAGTCTATGTTGTATTGGCGAGGAGGTAGGGCTAATAAGCAGGGCTGTTTATTACACTAGTCACTAAAGTTTTATAATAACGTTTTCCTATTTATTGGCTTAACAATTCGGAAATTTTTATTGTATTTTGATTGTTTAGTTCATTAAGTCTTATGTCCAAAAATTTCAACCGCTTCTTGTAATCTATATAAAGGGTAATTTTGTGTAACATCATTTATCCCTGTAGTCTCTTGATATTAAGAGAAGACAAAATGTTAATTTTGAAAACTAAATGACCTATTGTTTGTAATTTTAACATAATTTTAAACTGTACTATTGGTAAGAATAAGATTTTATTTTTGTTATTGCTAGGTAGTAAACCAGACCCCTCGCAACTGCGTAGGAACGTGTATCAACTGTCCACACCTCCTAGCAAAAATGCCAGCAACACAACGGACTCCCCCGCAGACAAGGTTAGTATGAAAGTTCCGGTGATAATTTTAAGCTATCTTACTTTAGATTTATTTAAGTATGGCTTAAGGCTCCTTTCTGTTCTCCTACCCTTACGGATACAGATCTCCTAGATGCTAGGGGCACAGTCGCTTGTATTTTATAATATAGAATTAGATTCATGTAAAGGGGTTTGAAACGATAATTGTCGTTTTATCATTTTCTTAAAAATTTGTAAAACTAACTTAAATTCTCAAATATACCATTTGACTTATTTTTCTCATGATCATTTAGGCTAAATCAGAGATTCTTTCACAACGGTTGGGTGTGGATCCTATGCAGTTAGTTGCCTGGAATGAAAACCTGCGCATCTGGATTACACAAACCATATTGAAGCCCCTGGTTTCTGAAATTGAGACCATCAATTCCTACATGCCAAAACATGGTGTTTCTGACTGTAAAATTGGAGAATCGCCTCTTGATAGGTAAAAAACTATTGTTAACATGATAAAATCTGTTATTTAAATTAAGAAAAATGAAAAAGTAGTAAGCTATAAAATTCCATTAAAAATATAAGGTTTATTGGTCTTAGTTAGTCCATTAGAAGATATATTGCGTCTAATGGCTCACCTCTAAGGTATATCCGTTTCTCCTCTCCTGCTGCTGCTGCTAATGATGATTGTCTGGAGCTAGTACTACGTCACAAGCCCTCAGCCATCTCGACATCTGCAAGTATTTTATTCTTGCGTTGGATAGCTCCCGGAATGCCGTTTGTAACATCATGTTAAGTTCTCCTTAATCCATATCTATTCTGCGGGGTAGATTATTGACATCAAAGACATACTTATTTATCTTTTCATTGACATTGGTAGAAAAGTTATCATTATTATTATTGTCATTGGAGTCATCAAATATATGCTTAACAACTAGGATAATGCTAGGGCTTATGTTAGATTAAAGAGAGCTTAACAACAAATATACAATTATAGGGCACCCCAGGGCTACAATGGGCTGATATAATTAGGGTAGGATTCATGTTCTTGGTAATGGAGTGAAGATGTAGATTAGCAATGTATGAATCCATATTTCAGTAGTGGAGGTAGGTATGGTTTTCTGTAGTTAGGTAATAGTTCTGTAGTGGAGTTACTTGGGGAAAACTGAGTGATGGAAGGCATTTGTGAGGGTGAAGATTAGTCATCAGATTCCTTAAATAAGATAACATTATTTAAGGAAGGTGTATGGATTAACGTGCCCCTTTTTTTATTGTAAAGCCCCCCTTGATAGGATGCCCTAGCCCTTTAATTGTACTATATATATATTTTGACAAATTGTGCATTTCCTAGTGTTAGAAGAACTTTTTCTGAATTTTCTTCAGTACATTCTTTTTCTTCTTAGGTTTTTCAGCAGCTTCTGATTCATTATCAGCAGGCAGGAAATCACTGTCAAGATTTATTGGGTAAGGCGGATATTCTGATAAGTTATATACTTTGCCAGGTTCAACTCTTTCAGGATATAGTTTTAGAGGTGGGAGGTTGGAAAAATCATAGACACGACCATGTTCTACAGTTTCTGGATAATTTTTCCAAGGTTCACTACAGTCTTCATGAAATACAGTATCTTCAAAATATGTTGGAGAATGTTCATAATTATCCCATTCAATAGAAGGTTCAACAATGCTATTATTATCAGAAGAGATTATTCTGGTCCTTGTTGTTTCAGTAGACAGTGGTACATTAGAATCTGTTACAGTTAAATTTCTGAGTGTTTCATTATCAGTAATTTTTTGTTGTATTTTTTGTTTTCTGTATGGTGTTATTCTTAGACTGTAACTATCTTTAGTTGACCATATTTCATTTTTCATCTTTCCTATTGAAGACTTAGGAATAGCTCCCTGTAAATGTCCTTCTTCAGATATTCTTTCATCAAATTCATCATCTCCATCATTGGCATCTTGCCAATCATCATCAGTGGTATAATTATCTTCAGTAGTATCAATTCCTTGATCAGTTATAAGATCATTGTTTGAGATATCATCATTTACTGGTATTTCATCACTGTTTGACATTTCATTGGATGATGAATTGTTCTGTAAAGTTAAGTCATGATCTTCAATGTTTTCATCCATTTCATTATCATTTATTTCAGCTGTATCAATGTTTTCAGTAGGATCATTATTTTCAGTATCATCATTAATTTCAGTAGAAACATGACTATCATTCTCTTCAGATGATTCATTGTCTGTTGATGAATTGTGTTTAATTGGATTCCAATCTAATGCTGACTGTTTAGAGGTTTTATTAGATTGAAAAGGACTGAATGATAGTGTAGACTTTTGTAATTTCTGTATCTTTTCCAATTTGAAATCATAATTTCTATTTCTTAACATTGCTCTTTTATCATTATGAACATTAAGTATTCTTTTGGTGCTTATTTGGTCATTATTTATATCAACTACTAGGTATGTGTCTCTGCTGTGGTGTTTTTTTGGATTTTCCTTTAGTTGTACAAAATCACCTTGCTGGATTTGAACATTATCTGGTTTAGTTTTAGAATTATTTCTGTTATTTGCATCTTGTCTAGCTTTTTTTTGTTGCTCTTGAAGATGTTCATCTTTGATAGACAAATTTTGGTTGCTTAATTGGTCTCTTGAGAACAGGATTTCAGATGCAGATAACTTTCCATTCCTTCTGAGTTTAGTGTTAACTTGTAAAATTGCTTGTGAAAGAGAACATTGGTCTAAAGCTTGTTCAGGTGGAACTATTTTCTTGATTTCATCAATGATCTCACTTATGGCTCTGTCAACACATGCATTTCCATTCTTGTTTGATGGGTCAGATAATTCTAAAGTTATGCCAAGTTTGTTGAGAGAATCATCACCTTTGGACAGTGATTTGAATGCAGCAGCATTGTCAGTTCTTACTGTCACTGGTCCTTTACTTCTGACAGGATCAATTGAGAGTATAATGGCATCTCTGAGAGTATTCTTGGTTTCATCAGATATGAAAAAGGCAGTAATGTATGAGGAAAATTGATCCCTAGCAACCATAATTTTTTGCTTGGATCTTCTCATTATGTCTATGCCAAAATGTGTTCCAGGGTGTTGGGCAATAGTTGAACTTGAAAAGGTAGTTAAAACTGATGGTAACTTTTTATTTGCTTGGCATATTTGGCATTTATCATATGTATTATCTATGATTCTATTGGAGCCAGTAGCAAAAAAATATCTGTTAAAGAGGTGTACAAGTTGAGATTTTGCAGGATGTTGATATTTAACATGCAATTGGGTTATGATAGCCTCTACAAAGTTGCTGGGTATGACAATCTTTTCTTGTTTTGTTGTTGACATTGGTATTGTATCATTAACAACTAGCAATCCTTCTTTTGAAATGTTTGCTTTTGTGACATATCTTCTAATATCATTGTTGGTGTTGCCTGATTTCTTGGTAGGTTGTTGGCCAGTGCTTAAACATACTTTAGCTTGTCTACAAGCATGATCTTTGTTTTGCAGATCTTTCCATACTTCTTTGTTGAGAAATGGCATACCAAAAGTGTTATTCAAGCTACTTACAGAGTTAAGTTTGACATCTATTATGGTGTCAGATGTATCTTGAACATAATTGCAGATCTGACAAATGTCTGATTTGCATTCTGAAGCTGTTCTGGACTGGTAATCACTTGCTGCATTGTGACCAGATTTCCCAGAAATATGCTGAATATCATATCTAATTTTGCTTAGATTGTTAAGAAAGGTCTGAATTTTAGGAGATAAGCTGAAAAGACCCTTAGCTAACTTTTTAGCTGCGTCAACTACGGCTTTGCTGTCTGGGCATATGATTACAGGATTATTTGATTGCTTGATGTAATCATAAAATGATTCAATTGCTGTTCCAAGTGCACATGCTTCGATCTCACAGGGATTCCATTTGATCATGTGAGGTTTCAGTTTAACAGAAAAGTATTTAACAATTCTAATTTTACCATCGGTGCATTTAGCTTGAAGAATCATTCCAACAGCTGGAGGAGTCCTAGCACCATCACATGTAATAATAAGCTCATCATCAGGTCGGGGCAAGTAAAGATCTGTCATGTTCTTCATATGCTCTTTTGCTCTGTTAAAGGCCTGTATGAGGTCAGGAGTCCATGTAATGTCATCATTGCTTTGTTTTGATCCAACCAGTTGATCAAAGCAGTCCAGATAATTAGTTAAATTTGGAGTGCAATCTATAAAAGTCTTGTAAAGTCCTAGGTAAGATCTAAGATCTTTTACAGTTTTGATGGTCTCATGTTCAACTTTTTGTAGAGCCAACTTTCTGTGTGGAGAGGGTGATAAATATCCACCTTCTTTCCAAACCCAGGATAGAACATCCACTTGTTTAGGAAACAAGACAGTTTTAGCTGGTGATATTTTAAGGTTATTGTTGTCAAGAACTTGCATAATTCTGATCCAATTATCAATAGCCTCATCAATTGTTTTGCCACCAGCAAAGATATCATCAGCTATCTTTACACAGATTCCATCTTTCAGTTCTTGATGAAGGATTCTTGCCAAAAGCTCATCCTGCTCTTCAGTTTGTCCTACCAAACCTTGAATGCTTCGTTTAAAGTATCGCATTCCTCCAAAAGGTGTCTGAATGGCACACCATTGGTAAGCAGATGAGTGTAGCTTGTTTTGGAAAAAACCTTGATATAGGTCGGTTTTTATTATATAATTCCACTTGGATAATGATGAATAGACTTCTTGTGGTTTAGTAATTTTAGTTGGTATGTTTTTCAGATATTGACTGAGTCCAACAGTATTAACAACAAGCCTTACATCTTCCTTTACTAATTCATTATTTGGCTTATCCTTGGCTCTTTGCTTTTTCCTGAGAAAACAAGGACTTACATGCTGAACAATTACTCTATCATTCTGTGGAATTGCCAGAACACCTTGGTCAGTGAGGTCATCACAAACCTCTTGAAGAAGGTTATTAAGCTGACTGTTATAATTAGGACATATTACTTTTTTAGACAAAGGTCTCTGATCATTTGCCCAATTAAGGTAACAGTAGTGGTCTCCAGAAAAGTGATTGTAGCCTTCAGTTAGATCCTTGTCAAATATTCTATGATGCTTCTGTATTGCTTGATCAATCTTCGTTTTTTGTTTATGGTCTAACTTGTCATAGTTAATATTTATTTCCTCCATACTGATTTTGTTGCATTTGTACTTGTGTTTGTTGTATTTGTAGTCATCATTAAGTTTATCATTTGTAGGTATTTTCTCAGTAATTCTAAGCTGAATGTGATGATTTTTTGACTTTAAAATCGCTGGTTCTTCAGTATTGTTAGTAATCTCAATTTCTCCATTAGTAACTGTGCAGAGTTGTGGTTGAGGGAAAAGTTTATTGCTGTTCTCAATTCTTGGTTCAACAAGTACTATTTCATGATCATTTACTGGAACTTTAACCATAACAGATTGCTGGGGAAGCAATGCTTTAGGTAGATTAGTTTTAATGATCATCTGATTCAACTGTGTGGGAAGTTGTACATGCCTATTTGTTTCAGGGACAACATATTTACCATGTACAGTAATAGTCTTGTTGTGTATACTTTGCTCAATCTGGTTGTCTTTAAGAAAGTTGTTTCCACCTATCACATTAGTGTGCAGTTCAGTAAGGACAAGAGCTTTGAAATGAACTTTCCAGTTATTTCTTGTAAGTATTTCATCAACTTCACCAATAGATTTAAGAATTGTTTTGTCATCAGCTAGTTTGGCTAACTGAGAGTTAGGTTGAATTTTCCATGACATTGATTTTACAAATTCAGCCTTTACACATGACACCCAACATCCAGAGTCTATATCTACATGCACAATTTTGTCATTTTGAAAAAGGGTTAGAATTTGGGAAGGGACTGGGCTTATGAAATTAACAAGAGAAGTTGATTCTACCTGTTGATATTCAGCAGCAGTCTCTTCTTCAGAGATGTCTTGGTCATCATATCCATGAGCTTTAGCTAGTATAGCTAAGTCATCATCTGTAGTAGAAGCCATAGCAGCAACCATACCACATTTTTGCTGCAATGCTGTTTTGTCTCTAGCAGACAGTGAAGGGCAAGTTAAATCACCAATCTCATGGCTTGTAATGATTGACCTTGGCTTTTGGGCCAAGTGACATAGTCGGCAGAATTTATCACCCCTGGAATTGTTGAAGTTTTTCCTATCAGGTCTTGATCTTCTGTTGTTGAACCTAACTGGTGCAAGATTTGCTTGTTGCAACTGGATTTTTAGAGCATTTATCTGATTGTCCTGATTTTCTAGATCTTCTATCATTTTTGGTACATTACTGAGGATGTCTTGTTTGAAATCCATGAGGAATTTCTCGTTATCCATCCTTGGTCCATAGATTTCTCTGACTTTGCTGGGTAGTCTGGGATCTATGAGTTGAATGACAGATAGTAAGATGTGATCTTCGAAAGTAGGAGTAAGAGATTCATTAGTTTTCAGTAACATGTTATTTTTCCATTTGATGATGGTATTCTTAGGCTTCAGGTTTTCCAGAATTTTTGCTCTATAAGCATTATAGATGCTGGTAGCATTCATAGTTTCCGGATCATATTTGATATCAACTATGTTTAGGAAATCTTTGCCAACATGTGTAATCTGATAAACATTTTTCAACTCGTTCCATATCCATTCAAGGCAAGTAGCCTGTTCAATAATAACCATATACTGGTCCTTATAGCAGCATCCTGCTATTATGGTAAGAAAATTGTTAAGCTGTCTCCTTCTCTTCTTAAGATCTGCTGATGTATCAGGTGAAGTTACAGCTGTTAATCTGTCTCTATTATTTTCAGATGCTTCCCAGGATTTATATATGCCATTTTCTGTAAACAACTCAAAGTCATCATCTTGGGCTAGGTAATTTAACAGTTCGTTTTTCCAGGTGTTTAGGTCAGTATCAGAGATTCCTTCTCTAGGTAACCTTTCTGGTTTACTGATTTTTATTCTGCTGGACATGCTGATCACAATTTAAAGAAATGTGCAACAGCTGGAGTAAGCTTTTCTTCTTTGAAGATAAGTTGAAGTTGTGGATCCAAAGTTCCCGGAGCCGCTGCCACCACGTCTAATGGCTCACCTCTAAGGTATATCCGTTTCTCCTCTCCTGCTGCTGCTGCTAATGATGATTGTCTGGAGCTAGTACTACGTCACAAGCCCTCAGCCATCTCGACATCTGCAAGTATTTTATTCTTGCGTTGGATAGCTCCCGGAATGCCGTTTGTAACATCATGTTAAGTTCTCCTTAATCCATATCTATTCTGCGGGGTAGATTATTGACATCAAAGACATACTTATTTATCTTTTCATTGACATTGGTAGAAAAGTTATCATTATTATTATTGTCATTGGAGTCATCAAATATATGCTTAACAACTAGGATAATGCTAGGGCTTATGTTAGATTAAAGAGAGCTTAACAACAAATATACAATTATAGGGCACCCCAGGGCTACAATGGGCTGATATAATTAGGGTAGGATTCATGTTCTTGGTAATGGAGTGAAGATGTAGATTAGCAATGTATGAATCCATATTTCAGTAGTGGAGGTAGGTATGGTTTTCTGTAGTTAGGTAATAGTTCTGTAGTGGAGTTACTTGGGGAAAACTGAGTGATGGAAGGCATTTGTGAGGGTGAAGATTAGTCATCAGATTCCTTAAATAAGATAACATTATTTAAGGAAGGTGTATGGATTAACGTTGTCAAAAGCATTCTAATCAAACTCCTAGGACTAAGGACTTGCAATAGAAAGCTTAAATATTTACTCATTTAGACTGCGCAAAGTGTCTTTGTTACCCCAAGTAGCTGTCCAGTTGCCTACTCTGGCCGCTGTTATACCTTTCCTGGAAATATCTCAAGATCAGGAGTATCTTGTTGGAAGACTTAAGGTAAAACCAGGAAGGAATGGTACAATAGGCTGTTTATTACACTAGTCCACAAAGTTTTACGATAACGTTTTTTTATTTGTTGGCTTAACAACTTTGGGGACTTTTAGTGAATTTGATTGGTTGGTTCATACATTTGAGTGTTCAAACGTTTTAACCATTAATTGTAATCTTCAGAAGGTGTAATTTTGTGTATCGCCTATTGGGGATATATCAATTTATCGTCAATTTTCTCCCTTTAGATCCCTGGGTAAAAACTATTAGAGGACTAAAGGCTATTTTCTAACCAAGCCATTATTTTTTTTTTTCATAATAGGATAGCACTTTCTTAATAGGTTCGAATCCATCTTTCTTTACTTTTTAGTAAGAATGTCTTAATCCATAATGATTTTATGTCTATATAAAATTAAACATTCATTCATAAAACTGTTTTAATGTTATAGGAGTTGGCTAAAACTGGAGCACTTTCTCTGTACCGCTGGAATTCTGGAGGAAAATGTCGTGGACAGGTAGAAAGTTTTATTCATATTACTTTTAAATATCAAAACTTTTCGCAATTTTGTCAATCTTAAAAAAAAAATTCTTTTTGAAAACTGGTAAAAGGTGACTTTTTTAGAATTGGACAGATAAGACCATAACAGACAGTGAGTTGTTGATGAACCTTGTTGCTGTGTACCTGGACTCAAGACTCGTGGCATCCAGCACTACTAGGACAGTTCATACAAAAACTTCAATTTGTGCCATAGGCATTAGAGTAAAACACTAGAAGGAGAAGGGGTTAAATAACTGCATCTCCCCCTCGCAATGTCCTTGTGTCGACTCTCAATATGGTCATTGAAAATCAACCAATGATTAAAACAACGATACCCCCCTCCCCTCCACAGTTCTGGATGGACGAACTGATCAATATATGAGGTCAATGTTAGGAACCTAAATTGACGACAATTTTTTCTCTGTCATAATATTCCCTTAAATTCTATATCCATTTCATTATGATATTTATTGCCCATCACTCAAAAAAACAGGCAATAGCATTATCAATATGAAAGATTTTTGTAAAGTTAATTTGTAATTGAATGAACTAAAAACTAGGTTGCAAACAAACAACGAAGCAATGCCCTTCAGTCAGTCTCACTTCTTCAAGTAAGAATTTCTTAATTTTATTATTGTAAGAATTTTATTAAAATGGTTATTTGCTATGAAAATCGCATGGGACAGTACCACAAATACTACAATTTGTCAATTCAGGTTACTGAGAAAGAAAAAAACTTACCAATCAAATATTAAGGTTTGGAGAAAAGGTTGAAAAAGCTGATGCTAACTTTCTTGGAATTGTCCAAACCAAGAACAGACCTCCCCACTATGTTCTCCAGGTATAATTCTAGATGGTAGAAAATATAAATATTTTCATTAGATGTCATTCAAATTAGTTTTAACATTAACAAGCCAAATGAATGAAGAGGTGAGAGGAATATACATCAACTATTTTGTGTGCTTCTACTTGGGCTTTAGTTTTTAGTTAAACCTTTTTGAATGAATGTATCAGTTATTACCCCAACATAACCAATCGTTCATTTACAAATCAGCGGCGGGACCGCCGCGCCCATCATTTTCAATTAAAAAGGCAATGGTTTTAAAAATCTTTAGAGTATAGTTCCTTTCGTGACAACGCCTCTTGAGGGGCGTTTTGTCGTATTTTTAAGAGGCGTTGTCACGAAAGGGACAATACCCAATATTTATACCTATTAGTAGTTTTTTTTGGCATGTGGCCATTAACAAAAAAAATGTTTAAGATTGGAGACAAGCAGTTGGATGTTGGTGGTGGAAGAAACAATCTCATTCATACTTTACTTCTCTTCCTTCATCAGGTTAGCACAATCAGGACAGGAGCAAGTGTTGATTTGGTTGTTCATTCTTGGTTGTCAACCTCTTTTTAGAAACGAAGCTACTCTATGATTTACTTTGTCTGTCCGCCAGTCAGTCCGTAGCGCTATTGTAGGAATTGTGATTTTATCGGCTGCTATTGAAGATAGACATCCGATATTTTTAGTGAATATTCAAATGACATATTGCCTCTTATCCACACAGTGTTTTGTCCGGGGCATAGACGATAGTATAGATACATATAAACATTATATTGGTGTAGGTGAAAGAGGAGCGTGGAGGCATGATTGGACGTGTAAACCTTGGTCTCTCTGGTCTCAACATCCTCTGGGTCTTGGACTGACACCTGAAGAACTCAAGATTAGCCAATTTATATGGCTATCATCAAGTGGCATAAATTCATTCAGTTTGATTTCAGACACTTATTTTTTCTTTCAGATAGGGATTAATTAAGCATATAGGGAGAAGACTTTAGACGCTTAAAATAGATTTACACACTCTTTTTTCCTCATATGCCATCCATTATCAATATGTGCACTTGCGTTAGTATTAATGCATATCTATGATTTAATTCAATCGTGTTTGACTTTGTTCCGGTTCTCCATTTGTAATTTGTAAATAGAAAACCCAAAGGATTGTTGTGTTACCTTTTTTCAGCCTGTTTGATTGTGATCTTAAACTTCTGGTTTTAATTTAGCATTATATGATATTTGTGATTATAAAAGATATATACATATATGTATATATTAGTTTTATAAAGCTCAAGATTTTGTTCCCGAGAAAAAAATTATTTTGAAGGCCAATAAACTAATCCGTACTTTTTGTACCATTATTAATACTGTTAAAAACTCAATTTCTCGATCTCATCTGTAATTTTTTGTATATTTTTTTGTAATGTTGTAATGTTGTAAATTACTGTAAATCTGAAATAAATCCAATTATTTTTATGTGACAAATTTTGTATTTCTTGATTTTTTTTCAGAAAATAAAGCTAAATGTTGTAATTATCAGGTTGGGAGATGACATTGGGCTGGGCTGGTTATTATATTAGTCCCTAAAGTTTTGTAATAAAATATTCTTATTTGTTGGCTCAAAATCTTTTGGGACTTAAATTGATTTTGATCGGTTGAATCATTAAAGTAAAGGTCCAAACGTTGCAACCACTAATTGGAATCTACAGAAAGGGTAATTTTTTTAATTATACTGCGGGATGTACATCAATTTATAGACCATTGTCTCATCCCTTTGGATTCCTTGTCATGATTATAACTTTTTACCAGCAAGACGACATTCATGTAATAGCGCGGGATTCAAAACGCGCGTAAATGAGAAATATTCCATAGACAAGTTCACTAATTTCCTTTTTACATAACCATCGATTCAAATTTTATTAAATACAAGGCAAAATTATAAATATATGTGCAGTGGGACAAAGAAAGAATTAAAATCATTTATTAGACCTTTTATTAATTACTTTATCTATATTATTGCGTCAAAATAGCACTTAAAAATCTACCGAAAATTATCCAAATTATTAGTATTACTTGTCTATGACACGCGCGAAAATCCGCGAACTTGACATCTGGCCTAGCCGTGCTCTGATTGGCTACAACAAAATCAACTCTCTTTCTATTGGTTAGAATTATATTTACCTCTCCTTATGAAAACATAAACAAATTTATTCTAGTTTGATTTGCTTTAAAATTAAAGCGCTGAATTGTGAAAAATATTTATGTTTTTAATATGATGTTATAATTATTTTAAAGGCGCAAAAGTGAGTGAAAAGTGATCGAAAATGTTTTACGCCCACTTTGTGTTGGCCAAAAAAGGGCCGTTGGCGAGAATCTGGCTGGCAGCTCATTGGGATAAAAAGTTAACCAAAGCCCAAGTTTATGAAACTAACATCGAGGTAATAACAATTTTTTTTTTTCAACCATAGCCTTTTGGAAAGGGAGGTGAATGCAAGAAAAATAGCTGAAAACCAGTGAAAGATATTTATAAAGTCATATACCACAGACGTCCAAGGGTGCAGGTAAATCGATGTACGTTTCCCCCTCAAACTTTGTAACCACTCCATTTACGTACCTACCTCTAAATTCTGAACAATGCAATAGGTTACCTCCCTTAAACTTTTGAAACCCCTTATTTTACTTATAAAGCATGAACGTCCCTGTATAAAGCCTTAAATAGCATTTAAGTCTGACCAATGTTTCCTAGGTCCAGTAAAATGAATACCTAGCTACTATATACTGAAATAAGTTAAATTCTAGTATACGTTAATCAGATAATTAAGATTTGGAAATTGATTAGAATACCTAAGATTTGAACTGAAATAAACTGCTCAGCTTAGGTTATCATGTGTCCCTAGAACCGGCTAAACACCACTTTTATTTTTAAATGCCAAGACTAAGTATTGACAACGATCGATCTATCTAGACGCGTTAAAATATCTGTTATTACGCGGATTTTCTCTTGCACTATTAAAAATGTACAGGGTTAGTCAGAAAAAAACTGAGTTTTCCGATTTTCTTATACAACCAATAGGAATATGGAAAAAAACAATTATAGGTTCTTGTTTCTCTATAAAAATATACATTAAACTTAGAAAAGGTGTTTTCAAATATTTCTGAAAACAACGGCGCTTTTTAGAGCATAAAGATTTCAAGATTTCATTTTTTGACACCATACACCTATCATAGAGGCCGCATTTTAAGAGATAATGAAAAACACCTTTTACAAGTTTGATGTGCGTTTGTACAGAGAACAAGGACATATAATTATTTTTTCTGTATTCCTTCTGGTTGTGTCTGAAAATCGGAAAACTCAGTTTTATTTGACTCACACTGTACATTATATTTTTATTGGCTATTCCAAATTATTTTTAGACTAGGTACGTTCAGCTGGTTCTAAAGAGATAGTTCGAATCTTGGCTTTGCTGTTAGTCGATCCTTTAACCGTAAAAGGCCTTCAAAATTAACCACTACCATTCTGAGAGCACATGTTAAATTAATATTAAATAAATTCACAATCTGATATAATCTTATTTATTTAGGAAAGTGTGGCTGGCATTATGCAGCCCAAGGTGAAGATGGCCCTAAGAACCAGCGGTCACTTACTCCTGGGTGTGGTCAAAATATATTCCAGAAAAGCAAAATATTTGCTGGCAGATTGTAATGAAGCGTTTGCCAAGATCAAAATGGCATTCCGGCCAGGGTCGGTTGACCTGCCCATGGACAAGCGAGAAGCGGCCATCAATGCCATTACTTTGCCAGATTACTTTCAGGGATGTTATACAAATATAAAATACTTCATGATTTTTTTTTGGTTTATCATGTATTGATGTTAATTTTATCTTAACAATTTATAATAATGTTAGGAATGTTTTATTCAACTACCCTTATTTTTTCGTATTTTGCTTTAAAAATTGTATTTTAAACACATTTATTATTAATGTAAGTTTTCTCCCAGTAAATTTTTACCGATAGAATTATCTGAACATGTTTATAATTGTATAAATATATTAACAGGACGTTGATACAGAGTTACCCTATCTGGACACCTTTGACTTTAGTGACGGACAGTTTATGTTGATAGCACACACACGGGCTGATGAAATTACTTTGCGAGATGATTATGCTGGGGTTAGTCTGGCCACTGGTAGCACTGACAGGTCTGTAGCAATATTTTGGTTTGTGATGAATACAAGGATGAGGTGGTTAATATTTTATACCTGAACACAACTTAGGACCATACATTAAATTTGCTTCCTATGTACTAACATTCCAACCAATACAGATAACCAATCCTTTAATTGTCCGACCCTCTTGTCTGGAAGACCTAACTGTACGTATTGTAAAGAGTTGTGTCTGTTTTGGGCCTAGGGATTTCCCATACTGTTAAATTCGCATTCGACATTATTGCAATAAGTAAAACTTTTAACGTCTAACGCTTAATTAGACGTTATAGCGTAATAGCGTCAGAGAGGCCTGCTACCTGAATATGATAGATGTACTATTTTAATCTATCCGTATGACTGAAAACGTAACAGTGAAAGAGTTATGCTTAATTTGTATTTGATTTTGTATTTTGTAGGTACCTCTGACTTGTGTGTTCTCTAGTTAAACTTGCATTTCTATTTATGCTTTTAATTTTACATTGAATTTGCGTATTTTAGGTTTGACGATGAACCCATGTCGAGTGGCGAGAGCATGGGATCTCCCGAGGTTATGAGAGATGCACCCACACGCCCAGGAGGAGGCTCTATGGAATCCGCAGGGATCAGCCTCGTGGATCAGGATATTTCCAGGTAAAATGCTGTTTTATGTCTAGGAAAATTCACTTTTTTCCATTATTTTTTACCCTGTTCTATGCCATACTGATAAATCATGTATAGTATCGCATTGCAGACAATTTTCACCCT